>NC_058080.1:442978124-443720045 GCF_014858855.1 Bufo gargarizans
GTACTCTGTGTAATCCTGTATGTATAACACTACCTGTATTTGAAACCTCAGACCACTGTATATATTCTCTGTGTATAGTGTACTGTCTAGTGAGCCCTTACGGTGATTAAATATACAATTTAATCTTGTGCTGTCTTGTATCTCGATCACGAATCCCAACGTCCGTGTTTCGGCCTAGTTATAAGCTACGGTGGGTTGGTTTCTCACCCTATATAATCCCGTTAGCGGACCGGGCTTATATCAAACGAGAAGCTGGTGGCAGATTACCCGGGCTGAGGAAGTTCTGTTTTCACTGCGGAAGTGACCAGGCTCTCTCAGCTTGTGGCCTCTCTGTGCCCGGGTGGACAGGAGGTGTCTGTGTAAACTGTATCAAGCTGACCTTACTCGCTCCTCCAGGAGGGTGTAACGTCATGTCTTGGTAACCAGGGACCATACTGCGTCTCGTGAGCTCGACTTAGTTGATGTCAAGCGGGCACGAGGGGTGGTATTCATCACAACCCCGTTAAGTTCAAGGTTAATTGTTTTAATTCCTATTCACTCATCTCCATCTAATGGTGACTGCAGACATCCAGCTTTATCATATACTATATGAAGGGAATCAAAAGATTTAGAGCTTTATTTTCAGTCAGCCCTAAATCCTCTCATTTCCTCCATTAAATATATAATAAAAATGGATGTCTGTTATCACTGGGGGGCGATGCATTCAGCCATTTGCTTTGCCAGTACCAGCCCTTTACATGCTAATTAGTGCTGAGCGAGTGAGCTTCGCATAATTCATCCGAAGTCACTTTGTTCAAAACTTCTGAATAATACTGTACGGAGATCCGTCTCTGCACAGTATTAGAATGTATGAGCTCAGATGAGCCGAAGTAAGTTATTTGTAACTTTCTAGAATAACTTTGGTATTTGTTTTTTAAAGTGGAAAACCACTTTAAAAGTTAAAACCAAACTCAGCATCAGTTCCGACTAGTACTTTGGAACTGAAGCCGAGTTCAGTTTCAAGTTTTAAAGTGGTTTTCCACTTTAAAAATCAACTACCGAAGTTATTCAACAAAGTCACACACGACTTCGCAAATAACTTACTTCGGCTCATTGGATGAAGCATCTGAAGCTCGCTTCTCTGAACACTAATGCTAATGCATGGCCAGGTGGATTCTTCTACAGTAAGAGGAAGTCTGTGTTAATAGGGAGAATCCTTAGTGGGGTACCTTATTCCCCTACTGCCTTAATAGAACATATGGGAAGACGTTTCTGTTACAATACGCTGTCCTGCTCCCTCAGGATCTGCTTACCTTAGCTACTCACTCATGGCAGTCCTGACTACTGGCGTCAGTATGATCTCTTCAGGCCATGCCATGCACTCCTCTCTAAAGACTTCCAGGCCTGTCTATAGGGTGGACGTGTACTTCCTGGCTCTTAAAGAGCCAGCGTGCACACCCTATTTGCTTCCCCAGGTGGAAAGTACTTGAGCTTTAGGTTCCCAGTTTGATTGTGTTTCAGTTAAGGTATGATTATCTGTGTGTCTGCCCGTGTACTAACCTTCTGCCTGTTCATCGACTGATCGTCTATGGCCTGCCTTTACTGTAGCATGACTACCGTATTGAACCATTGCTGCCTGCTCTCACTTCAGACTAGTTTCATGAATAAACACACACTCTGCCTGTCCTGATCTCAGTCTGTTTCAGACTATCAAGATCATCTGACCTCTTGATGTTTTGCATTGGTGTCTCTGGCCCCTATGGGTCAGCTGCCAATTATACTGAGACTATTCCAGAAGGTAGCGGCCTGGCTGGTTCCCTGCAGTGGTCCAGATACCTGTATTGGGGTTAAAGGGTGAGTACCAGGGGATCACAAAGACAACCTTCTTTAGGTTTAGCCCAAAGCCAAACAAAGTTGGCACAGTGGGACAACACCCACTACTCATTACAGTTGCTTTGCTTGGACAACCCCTTTAATGAGCAGTGCATATAAGTTCTTTATGTTTGTGCAGTACCTGCACAAGCTGGGGAATGAATGTACATATAACAAGTTAATGCTTGAATTCCCTTACCTTCACAGCTTCTCTACCTGTAGGGTCATGTTTATAAAATGCGTAAGTAAGTTGCAGGCCCTGAAATCTTCTCTGAAGAGTTAAGCTGAAATACAAGTACTGTATATTACAATAGGATCAGCAAAGTTTCTCTACTCATTAAGACATCAGTAAACTTACGGTATATCATTTTAAGGGTCACTTGTTAATTATAATCATGCCACCCCATTATTTCCAGTGTGATGTAAAAAGAAATAAACAAATGTGCCTAAACAACTAAATGTGTCACATTATCCCGGAAAATACCCCACTGCTAATACCTAATCTATGTCTAAACATGTATTCATTCCACTAGGTGGTGATGAATTTGCTTATTCTATTGTAAATGAGTCAGTTCTTCTAAGCAGAACCATATTGCCACTAATTCATGTATCTATTAGAAGACGTAAAGCTCAGATAAGAGAATGTTTTATTAACAGAGCTTGAAACATTTCCTTGGTTTTTATATCAAGGAAAATAGTTGTCTTTCTCTGCTGTTTTCTTGATGGTTAAATGGAAAATCTTAGCTGCGCTACTCGCGGATTGTGTTTTGCCTTCAGCACTCCTTCTTAACTATGAGCTATAGATATATTTTGGAATAAAGTTGCAGGCGAACTGATATATCATTGTAAATTGCTTTTATTGTCTTCATTACAACTGAAAACACACAAATGTACTGTTTTATTACATAGATATAGGGGGTTGAAATGTGCTAGATTGCAGTCCCTCAGCAGCATTGTGTAATTATTGAATCTCCCAGATCATAATGGAAATATTAAAACAACTTTCATTTTATATCCCATAAAATAATGCTGTATACCTGTATTGCCATTTCATTTATACTGATATATTCATAAAATATGTTTCATGGCATGATCATTGGTACAGAAACTTACTATATTTTTCATTAGTATGTCCGAGAATTGAAGGTACCCTGCATTATCATAAATGATTATCAATTCTCTTGGCATGATTTGTACATTATATTATATCATTGAGACCCGCATTATATTCTATCATGAATTATCCTCTTTTTGTTTGTTAGCCTGATGAAGGGCTACAAATAGCCCGAAGCGTTTCCTGAAATTATGTCCGGCTGAATAAAATCATTAATTACTTTCACTTCAACTTTGGAGTGCTGTCAATTTGTATATATAAGGACAAAATAGTTCCCGAGGTGGAGTTGGGGACCAATCTAGACGAGCACCCTGTGAAAACCAGTGATAGATGAGTGCTGTGATCATTTGAATCTCAACACTAAGTGTATCTTCCACCAAGACCATCTCTGGTGAACCAACATTTTCAATGTCATTACTTACTCCTAGTCAGCATGACACAAGTGATATTTTCTCATTCTCTGAAGAGGATGCCAGAAGAATCGCCTCTATGGTGACGGCGTCCAACGACTTCCTGTCTATCACGGATCCAAGAGTGTTTGTGAATACATTGGAAAAATCACTGAAGAAATCCACATCTCTGGAATTACAAACGGTTACTTTAGCCGAATATTATAGAAAGAAAATCATCCCTCGAGGTCTACGGTGTAACCTATGCCCCGCATTATTTTCTGAAGACTCAGATTTCTGCCTTCAGTTTGAAAGAATATTAAATAAAGCATCATTTGATATCATTCTACTTACTATTGAACTTGCTAATAAAGAGATAAAAAGACTCAAGAAGAAATCTTTCTTCTCAAACTAAATCTGTTTCAGAATTTACACCCAGAAGAAGCTACATCTCTTAAAAGGGACATTGCACAAAAAATGTACTTGTTTAAGCGAAACCTTGAGGACAGAAAAAGATCCAAATTACAACGGGACTTACAGTATTAAGCGACAAATCAAGTATTCCGAAAAGTTACTCAAACTTATCCAACACAAGCCCCCCTACCCTCGAGAACATTCGGGTCCTCAAGTACCAATAGTGATATCAATTTGTGAGGCAGAGATGAGCCGAATATAAGAAGAAGAGGGCGGAGAGGAAACAAGGAGGGCGGGGAGGAAACACAAGAGGCAGATTACTGCTCCTTCCTCAACAATCCCGGAATCCAATTGGGATCAGGTCTGCCAACCGCAATTAATTATGAATTAAACAAAGAACCAAGAAGATCCGGACTATCTGGTAATCAATTTATCAAAGAGAACCCTTTCAGACAAAGAAACCTCAGCCCTAAATCTTGGCTTAGGGTTTGTACCAACGAGTTTCACCAACCCCTATCAACTAGACAAGGAGATCTCAAGATTTTTTAGAGCAATTCGACTTAGAGTATTTATTAAAATAGAAAAACCCACTTGGAGCACCCCGACAGAGACATCACCCACATGTTTTGAACCACGTACCCTCACGTGTAAACCTTCAAGTCAATTTACCCCTCCAAAGAAGTATGACATCGTAGAAAACTATATCTCGTCAGTCTAAACGGCCTTATACCCAGAATGGAAAATCTTGTATTAAAGATACTACGGACTTCTTAACCTGTTGGGGACACATGACATACCGGTACGTCATGATGTCCTGGTACTTAAGGACACATGCCGTACCGGTATGTCATGTGTATTTCCAATCACCGCCGCGTCGCGGGCGGTGATCGGAACTGGGTGCCTGCTGAAATCAATCAGCAGGCACCCTGGGTCAATGCCGAGGGGGTCCTGTAACCCCTCAGTATCGGCGATCGCTGCAGATTAACCCTTTCTATGCCGCTGACCACGGCATAGAAGAGGTTTGTGTTTGAGTGAGCCCGAGTCCCCACGCTGCTGTGGCGGGGACTCGATATCTCAGAAGGCAGCTCGATGCTGTGCAGAGGCTGCCCAATGCCTTGCATTGGGAACTGCCTTCTACGGGAGCCTCAGGCTGGGTCTCCTAGGCAACCTGCTTGTGTACTACTCACTGTAATACAGGAACAGGCAATGTATTACAATAGAGATGTATTGTAATGCATTGCAGATGGGATCAGACCCCCAAAAGTGAACATTAGAAAAAAAAAGTTTAAAAAAGTGTTTTTAATAAAATTAATAAAGTAAAAAAAAAAGTTAAGTAAAAAAAGAAAATAAAACGCCCCTTTCCCCTTATTTTATAATAAAAAAACTGAAAAATATTAGGTATCGTCGCATCCGTAATGACCAGCTCTATAAATATATCACATGATCCACCCTGTCCGATAAATACCATAATTTTTTTTAAACGGTGTAAAAAAAGCTATTTTTGTCACCTTACATCACAAAAAGTGCAACACCAAGTTATCAAAATGGCGTATGCCCCCAAAAATAGTACCAATCTAACTTTCACCTCATCCCGCAAAAAATGAGCCTCTACCTAAGACAATTTCCCCAAAAATAAAAAAAACTATGGCTCAGAATATGGTGACACTAAATCATAATTTTTTTGGTTTAAAAAATGCTGGTATTGTGTAAAACTTAAGTAAATAAAAACCACGTCCGTAACAACCTGCTCTATAAAAATATCACATGACCTAACCCCTAAGGTGAACACCGTAAAAAAAAAACTGTGTAAAAAAAGCAATTTTTTTTCACCTTACATCACAAAAAGTGTAGCGATCAAAAAGTCATATGCACCCCAAAATAGTGTCAATCAAACCGTCATCTCATCCCACAAAAATAATGCCCTACCCAAGATAATCGCCATAAAACTGAAAAAACTATGGCTCTCAGAATATGGAGACGCTAAAACATAATTTTTTTATGTTTCGAAAATGAAATCATTGTGTAAAACTTACATAAATAAAAAAGAAGACATATTAGGTATCGCCGCGTCCATGATAAAAATATCACATGATATAACCCCTTAGGTGAATACCGTAAAAAATAAATAAAAACTGTGTATTAAAAGCTATTTTTGTCACCTTACATCACAAAAAGTGTAATAGCAAGCAATCAAAAAGTCATACACACCCCAAAATAATCAAACTGTTATCTCAAAAATATGAGACCCTACCTAAGATAATCGGCATAAAAAACTGAAAAAACTATGGCTCTCAGAATATGGAGACGCTTAAACATGATTTTATTTTATTTTTTCAAAAATGATATTATTGTGTAAAACTTACATAAATAAAAAAAGTAGACATATTAGGTATCGCCGCATCCGTAATAACCTGGTCTATAAAAAATATGACATGACCTAACCCCTCAGGTGAATACCGTACCCTTACACAAGACAGTCGCCCAAAAAATAAATAAAACTATGGCTTTCAGAATGTGGAGACAAGAATCATAATTATTTTTTTATGCTTTGTTATATAAAAATGAAACAAATAACCAAAAATTTAGTTATATTTGGTTTTGTCGCGTCCGTGACAAGCTGCTCTATAAAAATACCACATGATCTAACCTGTCAGATGAATGTTGTAAATAACAAAAAATAAAAACTGTGACAAAACAGCTATTTCTTGTTACCTTGACTCACAAAAAGTGTAATATAAAGCAACCAAAAATCATATGTAACCTAAAATAGTACCAACAAAACTGCCACCCTATCTCATAGTTTCCAAAATGGGGTCACTTTTTTGGAGTTTCTACTCTAGGGGTGCATCAGGGGGCTTCAAATGGGAAATGGTGCCAAAAAAACAGTCCAGCAAAATTTACCTTCCAAAAACCGTTTGGCATTCCTTTCCTTCTGTGCCCTGCCATCTGCCCGTACAGCAGTTTACGACCACATATGGGGTGTTTCTGTAAACTAAAGAATCAGGGCCATAAATAATAAAAATTTTGATTGGCTGTTAATCCTTGCTTTATAGCTGGAAAAAATGTATTCAAATGGAAAATCTGCCCAAAAAGGGAAATTTTAAAATGTTATCTCTATTTTCCATTAATTCTTGTGGAACACCTAAAGGGTTAACAACGTTTGTATAATCAGTTATGAATACCTTGAGGGGTGTAGTTTGTAAAATGGGGTCATTTCTGGGTGGTTTCTATTATGTAAGCCTCACAAAGTGACTTCAGACCTGAAATGGTCCTAAAAATGTGGGTTTTAGAAATTTTCAGAAAAATTTCAAGATTTGCTTCTAAACTTCTAAGCCTTGTAACGTCCCCCAAAAATAAAATGGCATTTCCAAAATGATCCAAACATGAAGTAGACATATGGGAAATGTAAAATAATAACTATTTTTGGAGGTATTACCATCTATTATAAAAGTAGAGAAATAGAAATTTGGAAATTTGGTAATTTTTCTACATTTTTGGTAAATTTGGTATGTTTTTTAATCCATTTTACCAGTGTCATGAAGTACAATATGCAACGAAAAAACACTCTCAGAATAGCCCTGATAATTAAAAGTGTTTTAAAGTTATTTACACATAAAGTGACACTGGTCAGATTTGCAAAAAATGCCCTGGTCCTTAAGGTGAAAATGAGTCTGGTCCATAAGGGTTTAAACAGAATCCAGAAAATCCATCCAGACTGGACTAATTGTACCTTAGTGACAATGGATGTAGCCAGTCTCTACACTAATATCCTCACTTGCGGGGATTCAGTGTGTCAAGGAAACCTTGGAATCCCACCAGGAATTCTCTCCAGTTGAACAACAGTTTATTCTTACTATGCTTTCCTTTGTGTTGAAACTTTACTTTCTTTTTGAGGACCAATTTTTTCTTTAGTTATCAGGGCTGTTATACCACTCCTATGTTTGCTGTTATGTACAGTATTTGAACCATTTTGAAGAAAAAATGGTTTATACTCAGCTGCTATTCAAGGAGAATGTTGTACTATTGGTTCACTATATTGTTGATGTTTTGCGTTTGGCAGGGTTCTCAGAATGACTTACTGGATTTCCATGCATCCATCAACACACAGGTGGACTCGATCTCTCTCTCCCTGGACTCCAGGAAGACGACAATATCATTCCTAGAAGTCCTACTCAAGGTAAAAGAAGGAATTTTAAGTACTGACCTTTACACCAAACCCACAGATAGGAATAGTCTCCTCCGGGTTTGGTCAGGTCCCTCCCTTTGTCACAATTGATGCGAGTGAAACGTATCGTATCTAATACGGACAGTGTTGAATCTCGCCTTCTCTATATGTCTAAAAAATTCCATAAGAGGGGTTTTCCGACACACATCCTTCATGATTATTCTAACAAAGTCCAAAATTATCTCGAGATTTATCTCCTAAACCCACTCCCCCTGGGACTTCGATTAAACAGATACCTTGTGTTACTACCTTCTCGCATTAGAGCCATGATGTAAAAAAAGATAATTTTTAAACATTGGCATATCCTTAAGAGGAATTTTCTGAATATTTTCCAAACTAGACCTTTAATGTCCTACAAAAGAGCCAGAAATGTTAGAGACATGGTTGACAAGTCTGATTTAGGTTCTAATAAACCAACGAGTATTCAGCGAACCATCACAAATACCCCATTAAAGGCACCTATCCCTGTCTTACGTGTGCCCAATGTGGTAATATCATTAAAGGCCCATCCTTTACCCATCCAACAACAGGAAAAGTCTTTTACATTAGGGGCCACTTCACATGTTTCAGCAGCAATGTGGCATCTCATTAAATGCCCACGTGGCATGGGATATGTGGTAGATACAGTTAAAAAAAATTTAAGATAGGATGTGCCAACATAATCGAATATACGCACAATGAAACTCGAGGCCCCCCTAGTGGAACGCTTTTCCACACATAAACACTCAATAAGCCAGTTACGTTTCTAGGTCATTGATTGGGTCCTTTCCCCTGAGACGGGGTGGCGATCGTGAACAGCTACTCCGGGAGAGAGAGATGGCATGGATTCGTAGTCTGAATACCTTACAACCAACTGGTCTAAACAGAGATTACTGTTGGGATTGATTGTATAATCATTAATACTTTTATTGTGGGGGATTAGCTCTCTTTCAGGGGTCATTCTCACAGATATCTTCGACAGACACCAAGTTTAAGGTCCAAACACTGTGCTTTATTGCGGCACATCCGTGTAAATATAAACAATTATACAAAATAATAAACACTCGCCCTGCTGGGCTCTAACTAAACATAACATATCCCTGACTCACCTAAAGCACCGTTCACACGCGGTCATAACATGCAAATTTTTCAGCCCAATATCCATCAGCTTCCTGGCTGTACAGAATACCGTTCACACATAGTCTCAAGTCCAGTACCTTTATAGGGGAGTGTGGCCCAGTAGTCCTCCCGACTCCAGCCTCATGACTCTTGTGCCCATGCGTCATGGCATCCCCCAATGTTCTGGCTAGCACCCAGCCCCGTGGCCCCTTAGCCAGCCCGGCTGAGACCACTCGTACAGAGCCTCCAGCAGGACTCTGTTTCACAAAGACTCTCTCCCTGACTGACAGTCTGATTTCATCACCTGGTGCTGCCTCAGACCTAATGACTAGTGATGGACGAACATCTGCCGGGAACACGATCAAATGTTCGCGAACCATAAGTTTGCGGCGTGTCACATTTATTTTAATGGCAGGCGAACCTGAAAAACCTTCAGCTCATATTTTCAGCCAAGAAATAATTACTAGAAGTGCACAAATAGTCCCACAACATGGACAGTGACATACCAGATGTATTATTCCAATTTGCGATCTCCATTCATTATTTTTTTTAAATGCGAAATATCGGCAATATAATATTCTCGTACGCGCATGCACACACCACTTAGATTTAATTTTTTCCAATACCGTTTGTCAGAGGGGACGCAGCAAAAAAGCAAACAAATGCTGCAGTACCCAAATGCACTATATAGAAAGTATATTATTGGTATATACCCCACTTCTATCAGTTTTTTGGGGAGGAGACTGGTATATCACACCAGTTATAATTATTTTTTCCAATACCGTTTGTCACTGTGTGTAGCAGAGGGAACGCAGCAAAACTGCAAACAAATGCTGCAGTACCCAAATGCACTATAAATAAAGTATATTATTGGCAGATAACACCCCGCTTCTATCTGTTTTTTTGGGGGGCGACTGGTCTATCACACCAGTTATAATTATTTTTTCCAATAGCGTTTGTCACTGTGTGCAGCAGAGGGAACGCAGCAAAACCGCAAACAAATGCTGCTGTACCCAAATGCACTATATAGAAAGTTTATTATTGGCATATAACACCCCGCTTCTATCAGTGGGGGGCGACTGGTATATCACACCAGTTATAATTATTTTTTTCTAATTGCGTTTGTCACTCTGTGTAGCTGCAGTATCGCTGCAGAACCGCTCACCACTGCTGCACAATATATTACAGAGAGTCTCATTAGCGGGCACATTAGACCCTCTGTCTCTCCGATGGGGGCAGGGTTTTTCTTTGTTAAGAAGAAGGATGGTGGTCTCAGACCGTGTATGGATTACAGGAAATTAAATAAAATTACTATCCGGAATAGATACTCTCCTCACATTGATTCCTGATTTGTTTAACCAGGTACTAGGGGTGGCCTGGTTTTCTAAGATTGACCTGAAAGTGGCATATAACTTAATCCGAATCAAGGAGGGAGACGAATGGAAGACAGCATTCAATACTCCGACTGGGCACTTTGAATATCTGCTTATGCCTTTTGGACTCAGCAATGCCTCAGCTGTGTTCCAAAACTTCATGAACGATATTCTCAGGGAGTTCTTGGGTAAATTTGTCATTGTCTACCTTGACGACATTTAGATTTTTTACCTTGATTTTGAATCTCATGTGTTTTTTATGTTAGACAAGTGTTGGAGGTTTTGAGGGAGAATCAGTTATCCGCTAAACAAGAGAAATGTGTCTTTGGGGTACAGGAGATACTATTTCTAGGTCATGTTCTGACTCCTCACGCCTTCAAAATGGATCCTAGTAAGGTACTAGCAATTAAGGGATGGGTAAGACCATCATCCTTAAAGGCCTTACAACGTTTCCTAGGGTTTGCCAATTACTACTGTAAATTCATAAATAATTTTTCGGTAATTGCTAGACAGTTGGTTCCCCCAGTAACCAGTATAAGCCTATGCACCGAGTTGGGCTCTCGGTGCTGAGACCTATGCAGCAGGGTGAGTCATGTGACGCTGGCCACGTCACATGACTCCTGCTAGTCAGTATTTAAACAGGCAGCCTGCTGGCCACAGGTTGCCTGTTATTTAGGTTCCACCTGCGATTTTGTCTTACCTGGCATACTTACCTTCTGCTGAATTCCTGACGATCCTCTGTCTGCTCCTTTTGTACTTTTGCTGCTCTCCTGGTATTCTGAACCCTGCTTCCTCCTGACAACCCTCTGATGACTCTTTTGATACTTCACAACTCTCCTTGAATTTATGACCCCGGCTTTTTCTGACTATTCTCTGCTTGCTCCATTTGTACTTTGTTGCTCTCCTGGTATTGACTCAGTCTGTTCACGTTCTGTTGTTTGTCTGGTCTGTCCTCCCTGCACTTATTCCAAGCTAGAGATTGCTGTCCAGTTGTCCCCTGTCATTAGGACTTGCAAGGCAAGTAGGCAGGGCCAGGGGTGAGGGCGGAGCGCAGTGGTCACTTCCCTCCCCCCTGTGTCCGGTGTGTACACGACCATTACACTCACCCAGTTAAGTCAGTACTCTCTGCTCTGCACTGATGAGGGGAAATCACCCCAAAACAGCTGTCTGCAGATGAGATGCTGGCTTATTTAATATCAAAGTACTACTATAATAGACAAACTTTCTGTATAGATAACACAGAAACCATCAGTCACAATAGGTGATGTCACAATATATATACTTCCCTCCCTGCACAATAAACCCTGCACAGGTCACTGAACCTGTCTAGAAAACTCTCCCATAGAAGTCAATGAACAGCTAATTTCCATTCTGTCTATGGTCCATAGTGGCTGCTATAAATTGTATCTCTAAATACAGTTAATAGAAGCTCAAGCAAGATGACAGCCCCCATAATCATATGCAAGAAAATCAAAATCTACAATTAGGAAACAAAAACAAATCCCCAAAAAATATTTGTTTCATTGTCTGGCTTTAAATAGTAATATAGGTGACACAGTGTCTTTAAATACCACTAAAATATGTAAGAAAGTAAAGATCTATCAATCAGTATACAGCAGATGACAAATAGTAACTGAGTACCTTAAAAGTAAGTTATTTTATCTTTGCTCACCAAGAACACAGTAACATTACATTTCTCCAATTCTGATTGTAATTAGCTATATCCCCAATTCTCACATTACAGGTTGACTAATATTCTCCAATTGGCCTGAAAACTGGCATATGACACTTTCAGGTCTCCTAGAACTCAGATTTTTTGTGTGCTTTTTCTTCCCTCCCTTTTTTAAGCTCTTTAACACACTGACTGCCATAGCTTACATATATAGCTATGGTTAAAAGCATGATTGACAGTGTTAATAAACAACATGTTTAGTGTGTTATGCTTTTTCATATTAAAAAGCATCCAAAAATTGTTCCATATGGGGATCAAATGGTGTTTAAACACACAGTGTTATAGGCAGAAAACTGTGACTTGCTATCAAGTATCCAAAAATTATGCCTCCACAGGGGTAGACCCCTGCCCCTGTTAATGCTCGCACAGGTTAACACCAGAAGAAACAATGGCTTGTTCTGCACAAGTGCCCAAAAATTATGTCTTAACGGTGGCAGAATACATGCCCTTATTTATATATACATAAGTGTAAATTGTCAAAAGAAAGCGTTGCTTGTTACAATTGAGCCTGGAAACATATTACCTAATAGCAGCACAGAATGGAATAGATAAAGCAGTAGATATGTATGCACCTGTGTTGGGGAAATAGCAGTAGTGGTGGCTGTGTAGCGGCAATGGTAGGGGCAGTAGGAGTAATTGAAGTGGTAGTCAGGGGATTGGCAGCAGGGAGTAGCAGCTGCGGTGGTGGCGGTAGCAACAGCCATATGGTATGGAACATAATGGTAGGTAGGAAGTCAGTAGCAGTGGCATGGTGAGGCACCATCAGCAATGGCAGATCTATTCATCAGCCTTAGCTGGAGGTGTTTGAAGATCCACAGATCCATATCTAATTCATTTTGGCAAAAGTGATGTTTTGTACACTGAAGGACAAGTTTCTCCATTTGGGTGTGACATCAACATCTGCCATGCTGAAAACCCTCTCTAAGATGACAATGGAGGGAGAGAGAGAGTAAACGGGGCTAGTTCTGGTAAATGATATAATCTGTCTACCAAGAAGTCCATGGGGTCAGGGAACAGAGTATGTATCTAGGAAAAACCACAGTCATTTAGAAAAGGAAACAATTATAAACAATTGAAAAAAAAATGGACAAGCTGGGCAGAAATATTAATATCATACAGGAGAATTACATTTTGGAGAAGGCACGCAACTGCACCACTATGGACACCTGGCCAAAAGTCCAACTGATGGAATATAGCAAAAACTGTGGCTAATGATATAAAGAAAAATTCAGTTTCAGAAAAGGAATGCATTTTGATGAAGGCATTGTGGCAGTATTCCATTGTAGCATATTGGGGTCGGTAAAAGGGTATATCTCCCAGAGGAAGCTGGATAAGAGTAAGAAAGTCTAGGAAATAGTGTTTTCCCTCTCTGTGTATCCACTAGGCTAGTAATGAGGTTTAGCCAGCTGAGGAGCTCAGTTAAATGTGGGCTGAACTCTTTAAGCAGGACTCCCACTCTGGGGGAGAAGTTGGCTGCGTCAAGGCCTGTGAGAGCCAGGATCCTCCGATCACATGTGTGGTATGCATTATAAATTGTGTTTTGGGGAACTGGGTGGTAGACCCAGGTCCTGCTAGTGAGGGAAACTAATGTGAAGTTAGTGGCCAGACAGCTTAGGATTTTGTTTGTATTTATAAGTACACTGTCTGCTGTAAAGTGATAATAAAGCAGATTGTGACCAGTTTGCTCCCAAGTCTACAGTGCTGCAGTGGCCTATAGTCTAAAACTAAGACAGTGATCCCAGAAAGCTAAGTGACCCCGAGTTGTTACAGTGAAGAACTGTACCACCACAAACACCTGCCATTATTGTGTAAAACTTAAATAAATGAAAGAAAGTATATTTAAAAAATAAAAACTATGGCTCTCAGAATATGGAGACACTAAATCATGATTTTTTCCCCAAAAAATGCTGTTATTGTGTAAAACTTAAATAAATAAAAAATGACACATTAGGTATCGGTGCCAAAATAGCTATTTTTTTGTTACCTTGCCTCACAAAAAGTCTAATATAGAGCAACCAAAAATCATATGTACCCTAAAATAGTACCAACAACAAATATCCTAGTGAAATCTGCCCTTCAAAAACCATATGGCGTTCCTTTCCTTCTGCGCCCTGCCGTGTGCCAGTACAGCAGTTTACGACCACATATGGGGTGTTTCTGTAAACTACAGAATCAGGATAATAAAAATAGAAGTTTTTTTGGCTGTTAACCCTTGCTTTGTTAGCAGATTTTTTTTTATTAAAATGGAAAATCTGCCCAAAAAGTCAAATTCAGAAATTTTTATCTCCATTTTCCTTTAATTCTTGTGGAACACTTAAAGGGTTAACAAAGTTTGTAAAATCAGTTTTCAATACCTTAAGGGTGTAGTTTCCAAAATGGGGCCATTTATGGGTGGTTTTTATTATGTAAGCCCCACAAAGTGACTTCAGACCTGAACTAGTCCTTAAAAAGTGGGTTTTGGAAATTTTCTGAAAAATGTCAAGATTTGCTTCTAAACTCATAAGCCTTCTAACGTCCCAAAAAAAGAAAATGTAATCTACAAAATGATCCCAACATGAAGTACACATATAGGAATTTTTTAATTTTTTGATAAATAAAAGTGAAATATTTTGACTAAAATTTACCACTGTCATGAAGTACAATATGTGACGATAAAAAATTATTAGAATGGCTTGGATAAGTAAAAGCATTTTAAAGTTATCACCACATAAAGTGAAACATGTCAGATTTGCAAAAAATGGTCTGGTCCTTAAGGTGAAAAATGGCTGGGCCCTGAAGGGTTAAAGACAGAGGTGAAATTAAATACCCCTCCCCTTTTCCCTCCCACACTGCACACTGGCATTAAGAATTTACTTATAATATTATATTATTACTAATAATGCAATTTGTGCGGTAAAATGTTTTTGAACTATGTATTCACTAACACAGTCATAGAAATGCAATGTTTGTAGTAAAATGACTGAATTACATTTATATGGTCTGGTTATGGTAAAATGTTTTTGAACTATGCGTTCACTATAATGAAATTTTTGTAATTAAATGTCTTTGAACTAAACGGCCTGATGCAGTAATGCATTTGGTAACATGGGTATAGCAATTCAATATTTGCAATAAAATATCTTTGAACCCTAATATGGGTATAAAAATTGTATTATTGCTATAAAATGCTTTTACTATACATGAAGGTTATCCTGCAGTAATATGCAACACGATTAATAACACAGGTATGATATTGGGGTTATTGCCGTAAAATGAATTTTTGCTATAATCTAATGCGTTTAATAACACATGTATAATTAAGGCAATATTGAGTGCTACAAAATGCTTTTGCTATAATGCAATGCATTTAATATCATAGGTATAATAATGGTGTATAATGCTTTTGAATGTTATCTTGCAGTAATATGCAAAGTGTTTAATAACACGGGTAGAATGCACTACAATGGTTTTTAGAAGGAAAAAATATGCAATTGCTCAGCATTTGGAGAAAAATGCTATTGGGGTGCTGGCTATAAGCCTATGAATTGTAGAAACAAGGTTAAAAAAAATGTCAGAAAAATAAGTTCCTTTTTCTTGCAGGCAGTTATGTAATGCAGAACTAGCTGCCAACCAGCTGGGTGACCATGTCCCTCACTCCCTCAAAAATTTCCCTTATACAATTCCCCGTAATCTACCCAATTATATTTTCATATTCTCTCCCTATAGTGTCCCTATCACACTACATTGTTTCTGTAATAGGCTTTTGTCAGACACTGCCACATGACACACTTTCAGGTCAGAAACTGAGCACAGAATGGCACTCTATGACATTTTTAACAAAGGACCATTCTGAATTCTGCCTCTGATTGGCTGA
Organism: Bufo gargarizans; assembly: GCF_014858855.1. NCBI lineage: Eukaryota > Metazoa > Chordata > Amphibia > Anura > Bufonidae > Bufo > Bufo gargarizans. The sequence continues at coordinate 442,994,174 of NC_058080.1, forward strand.
TCAGGCTGTCTGTCAGCCTCTGAGCCAATCAGGGCAAGCCATCCCCCCACATGTGATCTTACAACTTCTTCCTCATTCAAGCTTTTCCCAACCAATATTCACAGTAAAATGGCACTGGGCACCATTTTTATGCACGTCATCCGAAACAAAACTAAAATCCATGGATTCATTTGGCAGACACATTTTTGAGAACTCCAAAATGAATTTGGTTCATTTAGAATTGAGTCTCTCATTTCTACAAGGATATATTGAGAACTAACGGTGCACAGTTCAGAAATAAATTTAACCGTAATGTAAAACAGTAGTGATACTTTATTTTTTGTGAAGGAGAAACAGAAAGGCGAAAGATCAACCGATGTTGGACATTTTCTTTTGGACTAATATTCACTTATCTGAGAATTTAGAAGCAGAACTAGTCACTAAACATGAACAACATGTGCAGCAATGCAGACTTCTAAGTGGTTTGACCATTCTTGGCTATGAAATGTGTTTCTCATTCAGTAAGTATTGGCTCCTGATATTCCAGCGGATTCCAAAAAATCTATTGACAAATAGTCCCATAAATCATTGTTAAGGATAATTTGGCTAAAGCAGATAGCACATTTATTGCACATATGCTGGTCTACATTCCCCTAACTAAACTATTCCTAGTTGACTGAAAAATGTAATGTTGCCCATGTGATTAATAGTTTATAAGGATATTACATTTAAGCAAAGGTTATACCAGCTTGTATTTTATACCTAGAATATATACTTCCACAGTTTTCATTTATTTGAGTTTGCATTAAACAGTTTTGGACTGGCCCACCAGAGTACTAGAGGATCCAGGCTCTAAAACTATGCTACCTTCCCATGTGGGTGTACCCTAGCAAATACAATGGTGCACGAAAGTCCAGCAGGAGAAAACCTCTCTTGGAGCTAAGGCTAAAGAGATTGATTCACAAACTGATATGTTCTGCATGTAAAAGCAATACAATTAATACAGTAGAATATGGATGTGCACAAGTTCCACTTAGATGGAAGGCGGGTCCTCAGAATCATTTCCCATTGTGGACCCAAGTAACCTTTGCCTAAGTTGTGACTGCCAGGTGACTTTTTTAGCTCAGAGTTAAAATCTGCCTGAAAAATACTCTGTGTGTAAACATGGCCTATGTTGCTCTTTCACAATTTATGTGAAATAGAAGGTATTTAAATATACATAGAATTATTTCTCTGTGATATTTTAATAAGAATTTGGTATTATGCATGTACAAATAGAAATGTTCAAGCTATTCGCTAAAATAATAAAAAGCAAAGTATGACCACTAAGGCAGGTTTGCTTTCACATCTAACATAGTAACATAGCTTATAAGGACGAAAAAAGACATATGTCCATCCAGTTCGGCCTGTTATCCTGCAAGTTGATCCAGAGGAAAGCAAAAAAAAAATGTGAGGTAGAAGCCAATTTTCCCCACTTAAGGGGAAAAAAATCCTTCCCGACTCCAATCAGGCAATCAGAATAACTCCCTGGATCAACGACCCCTCTCTAGTAGCTATAGCCTGTAATATTATTATACTCCATAAATACATCCAGGCCCCTCTTAAACTCTTTTAGTGAACTCACCATCACCACCTCCTCAGGCAGAGAGTTCCATAGTCTCATTGTTCTTACCATAAAGAATCTTCTTCTATGTTTGTGTACAAACCCTATTTCCTCCAGACGCAGAGGATGTGCCCTTGTCACAGTCACAGTCCTGGGGATAAATAGATGATGTGAGAGATCTCTGTACTGACCCCTGATATATTGATACATAGTAATTAGATCTCCCCTCAGTCGTCTTTTTTATAAAGTGAATTACCCTAATTTTGATAATCTTTCAGGGTACTGTAGTCTTCCCATTCCAGTTATTACTTTAGTTGCCCTCCTCTGAACCCTCTCCAGCTCTGCTATGTTTGCCTTGTCCACAGAAGCCCAGAACTGTACACAGTACTCTATGTGTGGTCTGTCTAGTGATTTGTAAAGTGGCAAGACTATGCTCTTATCACGGGCATCTATGCCCCTTTTGATGCAACCCATTATCTTATTGCCTTTGCAGCAGCTGCCTGACACTGGTTTCTACAGCTTACTTTGCTGTTCACTAAAATTACTAGGTCCTTTTCCATGTCAGTGTTACCCAGTGATTTACCATTTAGTATGTACGGGTGACTTGCATTATTCCTTCCCATGTGCATAACCTTACATTTGTCAGTGTTAAACCTTATCAGCCACTTATCTGCCCAAGCCTCCAATCTATCCAGACCCCTCTGTAGCAGTATACTGTCCTCTTCCATGTTAATTACTTACATGTCAGCTACAGAAATTCATATTTTACTGTGCAAGTCTTCTACAAGAGCATTAATAAATATATTAAAGAGCATAGGGCCCAATACTGACCACTGAGGTACTCCACTAGTGACAGTGACCCAATCTGAGTTTGAACCATTAATAACCACCCTCTGTTTTCTATCACTGAGCAAGTTACTTACCCACATATAGACATTTTCTCCCAGTCCAAGCATTCTCATTTTATATACTAACCTTTCTTGCGGTACAGTGTCAAATGCTTTGGAGAAGTCCAGATATACAACATCCATTGATTCACCGCTGTCAAGTCTAGAACTTATCCTCATAGAAACTGATTAAATTAGTTTGATATGGCCTCATGATCATGAAGCCATGCTGATATGGCATTATTAGCTTTTTTTTTTATTTAGGTACTCCAAGATAGCATCTTTTAGAAAACCAAACAGTATACCCACGACAGATGTTAAACTTACCGGCCTATAGTTTCCAGGTTCTGTTTTTGGACCTTTTTTGAATATTGGCGCCACATTTGCTATGCGCTAATCCTGTTGAGCACTCCCTGTCAGTATAGAGTCCTTAAATAGCAGAAATAAGGGTCTGACTATGATATTACTTAATTCTCTTAGGATACGGGGGTGTATGCCATCTGGTCCTGGCGATTTGTCTATTTTAATCTTTTTAAGATGCCGCTGTACTTCTTCCTGGTTCAGATAGGGCACTTTTAATGAGGAATTTACTTTTACTGCATTTCATCTGACAGTTTATTTTTCTCAGTAAATACAGTGGAGAAAAAAATATTTAATAGCTATGTTTTCTTCTCATCGCTGTGTGCAACTCTCCCCTCATTACTCTGTAAAGGGCCGACACCTTCAGATTTATACCTTTTACCATTTATATAATTGAAGAACATTTTAGGGTTAGTTTTGCTCTCTTTGGAAATTAATCTCTCGGTCTCTAGTTTGGCTGCTTTTATTTGTTTTTTTATATATTCTATCTTAATTGTTTTTTACATATTCAATTTTTTTCCTTATAGTTTTTCAGTTTGTCATTTATCGCTTTCTTTATTAGTTCTATTTATCCACATAGTTTTTTTTCTTGTTCCTTAACCTTTTATTCCTATTAGATTTTAGGGCGCTTTTTAAAATATCCCATTTTGTGGCTGTATTTTTATTTTTAAGGACTTTGTCCCAGTTACTTAGGCCTATGGCCTCTTTTAGTTGGCTAAATTTAGCTTTTTTGAAGTCTGGTATTTTTGTTCCTCCCTGAAAAAACACTCTTTTGAATGACAATTGGAAGGCTATTACTCTATGGTCACTGTTTGCCAGGTGTCCCCCAACCTGCACATCTGTTATTCTGTCAGGTCTATTGGTTAATACTAAGTCCAGTATGTCCCTCTAGTCGGGTCCTGAACCAGTTTTGAAAGATAATTGTCATTAGTTATTGCCAAGAACCTGTTTCCTTTATGAGATATACAGGTTTCAGTTTCCCAGTTTATATCTAGGTAGTTGAAGTCCCCCATAACAATTACCTCATTATGATCTGCTGCCTCATCTAACTCGTTTATTAGCAGATTTTCTGTGGACTCTTGTATATTAGGTGGTTTATAATAAACTCCTATTAGTATTTTATTATTGTTTTTGCTTTCATGTATTTCTACCCACAGTGACTCCACATGTTCATGTCCTTCACTTATATATCACTTCACATATTATAAAGGCAGACCCCTTCCCCTTTCCAGTTTTGGCGATCTTTTCTAAACAGACTGTAACCCTGTACATTAACTGCCCATTCATAGCTATCATCCAGCCATGTCTCAGTTATTCCCACTATGTCCTCACACTTCACTAATTCCAGTTTACCAGTTTTATTAGTCAGCTTCTGGCATTAGTATACATACAATTAAGAGGTTTATGTATATTTATGTATCTACTAAATAAATCTTTTACATTGCCTACAATGGAAGTTTACTTGTGTTTACTAGAGATCCTTAGTAGTTGCTTGCCAGAAACTTTTGGCTCTGTTAGACAAACATGCTCTCACTACTTGATTTAGTATCCAGTGGTATTTTAATATCTCAGTGTATTCCTACAAGTCAAAGCCACAAAAAATAGAACAACACATACATCAGTTGGAGACTGTTATAGGCAATGATCAAACTTGCTTTTTAAATTTCCCACAAGACAAAGGGTCAAGCACAGTAACATCAATTAAGTTATGTGTACAAGTTAGCAATTTTAGTAGAAATGGCATACTGTTCTAAAAATATTTTATTATCTGGTCTGCACTACTAAAATACACAAAGCACAAGTGAAACAGTTTTCCACATGGTTTTGAGATCTATATCCTTAAAAACAAGGCTGGATACACTAGTGCCACAAAAATGGTCAATAGTAGAAAACAACTAAAAAGGCAATAATAAAACATAATAATATAGTAATCACGCTCCAACACTCGGATAGAGTTCCACTGACAAGTCTGTTTACTGCATTGCTCCGTGAGAAACAATGCCTAGAGCTCTGGAATAATAATAGAAGAGATTTATCTACTGACCTAGTTGCCCATAGCATTCAATCACATTTCACCTTTCATTTTCCTTTTGTAAAATAAAAGGTATAAACTGATTGGTTGCTATGGGCAACTAAGCCAGTTTTTCTTTATATCGGTTTTGATCAATCATCCCTATGTATTTTTTATGGAGACAGAGACTTATTCAGGCAATCAGAGCACTTTTGATTGAAGTTGAATTTATTTGGACCCAAATTAGTTGGGTGGGTAATTGGCCAAATTAGACCCAAATTCTGAGACATTCCCTCATGACTGATCCTTAGTTGGAAACCTTATGATCAGTCTAAATTACACCCTATCCATCTCTCTATAGGCCTTTTAACTAGCTAATGCCCTTGGGCTACAGATGACTGGATTGTGAAAACAATTAATCCAGGTAGGGACCTTGCAGTGGTTATGCAGGTGACATGGAGGTGTTTTGGTGAGTAGCATCCTCCACATGTAGTATCCGATGCTGTAGGTACCACATGATGTCATGACTACAAAGTACAAAGGCCTAGAGTGGCCAAATTTAATCAGCTCCTATGTATTTCAGAACTTCCAGTTGCCTTCATCAGGGACATTGAGCATGCCTGTGTTCAGCCCCTATTTATATCACATTCTGCCCTAGTAAAATAGTCTGTCAGATAGCCCAATCCAAGAGCAATATTTTTTTCCAGATTTACTCTCTTGATTTAGTTTTCATGAAATAAAGTGTACCAAAAATAATAAACATTACTTTAGAATCATCTTGTAAAATGTGAGTAATTCGATATGAGCAAAGTTCAGAAAATTTTGATTCGGCTGCTTTGCTGAACTTCATCAGGAAAAGTGACTCATTACGAATTACTTCAACACAAATCGCTTTCAAGTAATTTAACCCCTCAGATGCCACATTCAACTCTGATTGCGCCTTTTGAGACTCACATTGAGGTGCTCAGGGGTTAATCCGGGGGTTAAAAAAATATATATACTCACCTCCACTCCTGTCTTGTTTGAAGAAAACCCGCCAAAGGACCTGCAGTGAGCATGAATACGTCACCATGTGATCACGCTGGACATCACCATGCTAGGCTAGTGTGATCAAGTTGTGACGTCTTCACTGTCACCCCAGGCCCTTTGGCAGGTTTTCTTCAATCGAGATGAAAGCGGACGGTCAAGTGGATAAGGTGAGTATATTTTTTTTTCTACTTTTAGCCACCATTTTGGGAAAAATTGATTCGTTACCACGAAATTGGGCTTCGTGATAAAACAAATTTTTCATGAAATTGGGATTTAAGTCCAATTGGTATACTTTGATTTGCTCAACACCATTAGTAATGTTGTAAAATGTCAGTAAATAAATAAAAAAATGATATGATAATAGCCTGGTTAGTAAAACAAAAACATCCACTTTACATGCAAAAACTTTAATTGCTCAATTCAACAATGCAAGGGCAGCATTTTTGAAGTAAAAAATCAGTTTGCTCTCAGCTTTGAACATTTTGGTAATATAATTTAGAGATGAGCGAATCAAAGCTGACGAAGTGGAATTCGATCCGAATTTCAGGAAAAATTTGTGGTAACAAATCGTATTTTTTCCTAAAATGGCTGCCGCACGTGTGAGGACATGGAGAAAGGCACTCTGGGAAGGCAGGATCACCCATAATGCCATGCATGCAGCCAATCAGCAGCCAGCCAGCACTGTGATGTCACTGCCCTATAAATAGCGGCAGCCATCTTAGATTCTGCTATTTACCAGTGTATTTAGTGCAGGGAGAGACATCAGCAGGCGATAGGGACAGTGATAGGAAAGACTTGATTGTCATGAAAAAACTATTTATAAGAGCAGGGAAAGGATAGGGAGGAATCGGTCCACAGCATTTGCGTTGGTCCAGCAACAATGTCCGCCTCTCCACCATGTCCACAGCCTCCACTGCAGGGACAATTCACAGTGCCCCTCCAGCATACCACATGTGCAGGGCACGGCGGTGTCACGCTGTTCTGAACCTTGTTTGCCTGGGCAAACTGAGTCACACAGGGGAGGCAATGCTCCATGTCCTTCAGCAAGAAATCGAATCCTGGCTTCCTCCGCGACAACTCAAAATCGGAACCATGGGGATCGAAAACAGGAAGAACATTGTGTCTATGCTGCATCAAGGAGGGCTGAGCCATGCACCTTGCATGGCACACGTGTTCAATCTGGTTGTCAAGCGGTTCCTGAAGTCTTCCAATCATCTGAAAGACATCCTAAAAATGGTCAGGAAACTTTGCATGCATTCAGCCACTCGTACACCGCAAAGCAAACTCTCCTTGAGATGCAGCGGCAGACCGGCATCCCCCAACATAGGCTGATGCCGTTTGCTCAGGCCCTTTGAGAAGGCCATGTTTTTTGCCAGTCACCAGCCCTGTGGGGAATGAACTGGAGGAGGAGGAGGACATTGGAGCACAAGCAATGTGTTGCGAAATGAGTGGTTTTGCTACACAGGTGAAAGGAGAGGAGGTTCATGAGCAGCCAGATGAGCTACAGGGTGATGAGGAAGATGAGGCAAAGGACCCAGACACACTGTGGCAGTATGCAGTGGAGATGGAGGCAGAGAGTACGTCCGAGGCACTTGCACAACTGGCCCACTGCATGCTCACTTGCTTGGGTAGTGACAGCCGAATTGTCACCATTCGGCAGAGGGATGACTTCTGGCTCTCTACCTTGTTGGACCCTCGCTACTGGTCCAAAATAGCGGCCTTTTTACACCCACTGAGAGGGAGGACAATCTGAACTACTACAGAGACATCCTATGTAGTCAGTTGGCCGCTGTCTATCTGCACCATCGTCCATCCTTTCGCCGGTTTGACTGGGGGGGGCCCTCTGTGCTCGCGTTCCACTGCCATGGCTGCTGGGGAACAGTTGGGAGGCACGAGCAGTACCAGCTCCATCATCAGCAGCCTGAGTCTACAGTCGCTGATGAGCGACATTCTTCATCCGCCTAGTGAAGAAACTACTCACCAGCAGCTAGATGTAGAGCAGAACCTGAACCAGCAGGTCATGGCATACTTGGAGTGAACTCTGGCAGCCGTCATTGAAGATTAGCTGGACTAGTGGACAGCCAAACTGGATTTGTGGCCGCAACTGGCCGAGTTTACCCTGGAAAAGCTGTCCTGCCCGGCCACCAGTGTGGCATCTGAGCGGGTGTTTAGTGCGACGGGGGCCATAGTTTCCCCAAGAAGAACTCGTCTGTCCACCCAAAATGAAGAGAGACTGACCTTTGTCAAGATTAATCAGGCATGGATCAGCCAGGATGTCCACCCACCAATTCCTGATGCATCAGACTAGATCATCCATGGTGCCACACCAACACTTTGACAAAATAGTCCAGTTTCTTCTGGCTACCTGCCTCAGCTACTATTCTGATGTTGCCACCCGCCTGATGCCACACATCTGATGCCAAGTGCTCCTTTTTTCACCCACCATCTTCAGCGGGTACTGGTATTGCCACCCAACTCCATACTATGACACCTTACCACTCCGTGGCCTCCTGATGCTGTTGCTACCTCCACACTATGTCACCTTGCCACTCTGTGGCCTCCTGATGCTGCAGCCACCTCCACACTATGTCACCTTGCCACTCTGTGGCCTCTTGATGCTGCTGCCACCTCCACACTATGTCACCTTGCCACTCTGTGGCCTCCTGATGCTGCAGCCACCTCCACGCTTTATCACCTTGCCACTCTGTGGCCTCCTGATGCTGCCACCTCCACTCTATGTCACCATGCCACTCTGTGGCCTCCTGATGCTGCCACCTCCACTCTATGTCACCTTGCCACTCTGTGGCCTCCTGATGCTGCCACCTCCACTCTATTTCACATTGCCACTCTGTGGTCTTCTTATGCTGTTGCCACCTCCACACTATGTCACCTTGCCAATTTGTGGCCTCCTGATGCTGCTGCCACCTCCACACTATGTCACCTTGCAACTCTGTGGTCTCCTCATGCTGCTGCCACCTCCACACTATGTCACCTTGCCACTCTGTGGCCTCTTGATGCTGCCATCACCCCCACACTATGTCACCTTTCCACTCTGTGGTCTTCTGATGCTGCCGCCTCCTCCACACTCTGTGACTGTGCTACTCTGTGGCTTCTTGATGCTGCCAACACCTCCACACTATGTCATTGTGCCACTCTATGGCCTCCTGATGCTGCTGCCACCTCCAGACTCTGTTATTGGGCCACTCTGTGGTCACCTCATGCTGCTTCCACCTCATCACTTTATCATAGCGCCACTCTGTGTACTTCTCATGCTGTTCCCACCCTCCCCACTTCATGACTGGGCCACTATTTTGCCTTTTTGGCTTGGCTAACATCATCATTTATTTGACCCTTCTTGTGATCTGTCAGAAGGAAGGTAAAACGAGACACACAACGTATCCTCTCTGTGTATCAGCTGTAAGGCCTGTATGGTCCCTTCAGAATTGTCTTATGATTTGGTAGCCAAAAGTAGGAGTGGGTACAAAACACAGAAGATTTGCAAATATTCCGTTTACATGTCATCTCTATTTTGGATCCACTCCTGTTTTTTTTGGCATAAGCAATACTGATGTATTACTAACCAAATGCTGACCGAGCAAAGGTGGATGCTCCAAAGACAGGATTCTTTTTGTTGGGGGTTATTGTTCTGAGAGATCAGAGGAAGGGCAAAATAATCAGTGACGTCAACACAAACTTACTGCTGACACCCTCTCCACTCTGTCGGGGGGCTCTACTTGTATAAGGGTTTAATAGAACAGGTTCTGTAGACATCTATGTGGAATCAGCTGACAACGGTGTAAAAGGAGTGCGCTTCTTCTTGGCGCTTACATCAACCTGTGAGGCTGAGTTCATACTTGAGCTATTTAGTCAGTTTTGGCCCGTGACTGCCCAAATAAGTGAAGTTTGCAGTGATTTTAAGAGTGACGCCTGTCATCTTCATGTCATATGCACTCACAGTATTATTTTACTACCAAAACAGACCCCCTATGCATGTTACTGCAAGGCACAGTGTTCTACACCACTATAAAGGCTCTCTGCAGACAGGAAAGAGACGCTTTTTAACTAAATTTGCCGAAAATATATTCAGATCTAATCAAATTTTTCCCAAAAAGTTTGGCGAACTGGCAAATCGAATTTTTAAAAATTTGCTCATCTCTAAATATTATGTAATGTGAAAACTTTACAAAGTTGTTTAAAGCTGAGAACAAATGGAGCCAGAAGCCTGAGAGACACTCTAGCAAATAGTAAAATGTTTTGTATGCATTTCTGGCACCTTTTATTAGACACATTCCAGAAAATAGATGATTAGATAAATAGACAGATATCAGATCGATTTATTTTCAGCAGAGCCGTTGAGTCAGACAAGGCTGCCGCCTCAGTCCAATGCTCTTCAACATCTACGTCAATGGCAGCAACTCTGGAGTGCTCCTCAGCATCAGGTCTCACCCTCCATGACACTGAGGTGAAATTTCTGCTGTATGTAGACAACCTCCTGCTGCTATCACCAACTGAGATAGATACTGTAGATATGAGATAGATAGATAGGATATATAAAAAAAAATGCATGAACAGATCACAGCATTGCAGGGTCCAAATCTTGCTCTAAATTGTTTATTACAGCAGGTACATCCTCCAAAAAGGTTGTGAGGTTTTAGCGGGGGAAAAAAAAACATCTTTATCAAGCGTCTGCTTTTTTTGTTAAAACATTGCAGTCTTTTTTGTGGTGGATGCTCCTGCTGTAATAAACAGTTTGAAGCAAGATACGGAGCTTGCAATGCTATTATCTATTCGTAAATTTTGGATTGCCCAGGTGGTTTGTCTTGTGGCCATGGGCACATCGGGTAGAAATCCTGGTTTGCTGATCCCTTCTTTGTCTACTAGTAGATAGATAGATAGATAGATAGATAGAAGATCGATATGAGATAGATAGATAGATAGATAGATAAATGATAGCTAGAAAGATAGATAGATAGATAGATAGATAGATAGATAGATAGATAGAAGATCGATATGAGATAGATAGATAGATAGATAGATAGATAGATAGATAAATGATAGCTAGAAAGATAGATAGATAGATAGATAGATAGATAGATAGATTGTTGAATAGTTTGTGAAACAAATAATAAATGTTTTAGTGCAGTGATCTTTATTATTACGGTGATCTTCATAAGTACAGTTAACATTTTTCTGTGTTAAATATTATTTACCTTTTGGAGAAATCCTATTAATGGGTTAGAAGAATGTATAAAATGTAACGTACATATTCGTTTTATCTTTGTGATTCAGACTGTATATAAGCCTATATTGTCATTAGCAGCTCATTTGGTTTCAGCTTTTATTTCTACTGTGTTAAAAGCTACAGATTACAATGAATAATGTAAAGCTACAATAAGCTGATTAATATGTATTATCCGTACCCAAGTCACAGACATTAGTCAGTAAATATTACATCCTGCCCCGTTTGAGATTTTATTACATGTGCAATTGCTTCTGTCAACCAGAAATGGGAAACTATAAACCTCAGAAATGTCACTAAATGCAGTGCATTTGAAAGCCTGGGAATTGTATTGTATAGAGAGGGAACTGTATATAAACCTCCCATATGGAACTAATTTAATTGTCTGATGTCACCAGAGATATGGGTCACTACATTTATATAGGATACATTTCGGCATTAGACTCAGCAGCAATGTCACCACTAATAATATCATGTTAATACAATTATGGAAAACGTAATGAAACCAGATCTGTCATACGAGCAGTAAAAGTACAACGTGTGATTAGTGTTAGCTTTGTGAGTGATCACTTAAGACAGATTCCAATGAGACATAGAAATCTGCAAGTCATAAAAAAATATATTCTTGATTATGTAATATTTAATAGGGAACCTGAAGTAAACAAACATTGTCCATTATTGTGTGTTAGGGGAAGCAGCCATATCAGAATATAAAACTGAATTATAAAATAAATGATGCTAAGTTCTCTCTTTGCACTATATCATAGAATTGAAGTTCTTATTAGAAAACTAAGAGGCGCATTTATAAGACTGGTGTTTTAGATGTCGTTCTTAATAAAGCCCTAAACTGGTGATGGATCCGAGCTGTCTTACATTTAGACAATTTTTTACGCCTCAACCAGGGGTTGAAAATGATGAATGAGATGGGCCTGCTGGCCTGTGCCCTTCCCTGCCTGTGCCATGTCCACTTTTTTAGACCTGGCATAAGGAAGGAGAAGTCGCAGGTGATTAGTTGCACTGCTATCTGTGCCTGAAATACGCCTAATTGAGTGTATTTCAGCATAGTAAATGGTATATACAGTATACATAGAGTGAGAAGGACAGCGAGAAATAGAGACATTAAATAGCTAATTCTAAATATATAAAATAGATAAACTATCTGTATATATGAAGAAGGACGTATGTATGTCTGTTCCGTGCACATTTAAAAAACGCAACCATCGATTTCAACGAAACTTGGTATACACATCCCTTGCTACCTGGAAAGAAATCTTGTGGGGGACACAGCTCTCTAGCATGTACCGTTGAGATATTCCCAAGAATGGTACATGCTATGGCACATCACATGACCTACATTAGCCTGAAGAGAAGACTGCAGGTCTTTCTCTTCAGATCCCAACTGCCATACACACAGTCACATGTCCCTTATCAGCCAATAGAAGCTCGCAGGTCCTTAGTCTCAACATACACACAGTTTTACACCAGGTTTCCATGACAACCCAGCCATTTTTCTTTATTGCTGCAGGTCAGTTTTAAACGGGCAGGGCGATGTGGAGGACACTGTTAAGGGAGCGTAGTGCTGTGGAGGTCACAGTTCAGGGGGCAGGTAGGGTGGCCACTTAGGCCACCCTCAAAAGATGGACTTAAAACCCCCACCCCCAGGTCCGCTAAGACATGCCCCAATTTGGTTAGGCCACGCCCCCTCCCACTCCAAAGCCGAAAGGGATTGAAAAAATGAAGGTAAAAATCAACTTCTGTCAGCTGCAGGTGAGGGAGGGACTGGTAGCTTTCTCCCTGCAGCTCACGCTCAGACAGCACAGTGCTGCTGTCTGAGAGTGAGCTGTTCAAAAGGACATGCATGAGATATTCCCAAAAAATGCATTAGCCAATAGAAGCCTGGTCACATGACCATTATCAGCCAATAGAAGCTCGCAGGCCCTTAGTTTCCACATACACACAGTTTTACATCAGGTTTCCATAAGAACCCAGTCATTTTTCTTCACTGCTGTAGGTCAGCTTTAAAGGAGCAGGGTACTGTGGATGGCACTGTTAAGGGAGCGGAGTGCTGTGGAGGTCACAGTTCAGGGGTAGGTAGGGTGGCTATTCAGGTCACCCTTAAAAGACGGACTTAAAAACCCCTCCCACTCCGCAGCCGAAGGGGATTGAAAAAATGAAGGTAAAAATCTACTTCTGTCAGCTGTAGGGGATCGCGGGAGGGTGACTTTCTCTCTGCAGCTCATGCTCAGACAGCACAGTGCTGCTGTCTGAGAGTGAGCTGTTCAAAAGAACATCTCTGTGTCCGTCCAGGCCCTGCACCTGACAAAAGACAGGGAGTCTGAAAGCCGGACTGTCCGGCCTAAAACCGGACCTATGGCCACCTTAGAGGCAGCCTGCTGAGGAGGTCACAGTTAAGGAGACGGTCCGCTTTGGAGGTCAGTGTTAAGGGGCAGATTGCTGTAGAGGCCACTGTTAAGGAGACGGGGTGTTGTAAAAATCACTGTTTAGGAGTTGGGGTACTGTGGAGGTCACTAATGAATGGGCGGCTGCTGTGGAGGTCACTTTTACATGATCAGGCTGCTGTGGAGGTCACAGTTAAGGGGGCGGGATCCTGTTTATGTTACTGTTAAAGGGGCGGGCCGCTATGGAGGTCAGTGTTAAGGGGCAGGGTGCTGTAGAGGTCACTGTTTAGGAGGATACTGTCAATATCTTTTAATGACATACACAAACATTAAATGAAATAGATGAAATATACCCGAGCAACGATAGATAAATAGATAGATTGATAGATAGATAGATAGATAGATAGATAGATAGATCAGTTATTATACACCAGATTTACTCTTTGAGTAAAGGAGGAATTCTCTGAAAATGAAAGTGTAGTAAAGTACTGTATAAACACAAAGACTTTGATAAGGGAAATTGGATTGGATCAAGCAGGCAGAAATTGGGTAAAAAAAAAAGAGATGGCACAAATACAAAGGCAGCAAAACATGCCATGTTTCAAACTGGTATGCACCATTGCTTAAATGTCTGGCACAAGACAGACAGGACTGGAGGGAGGTTTTCATTTATACAGTTCACTCCTGCAAGCTGATGCCTCTGTGAGTATCAAAATGAAGCCAAAAAATGAAGCAGGTGCAAAGGCGGGGGTGTAAAATGAATGATCGAAGGGGAAAATCCTATCTACAACAGATTGTCTGTTGTTCCAAGTCTGTTTGCCGCAGTATAAACTAAACCCTAGACTGCTCTAAAAAAAATAGCACTATTTTCCATGGATGATGCGTGAGGCAGCATACACTGATTACTATTTTGTAAAATGGGGGTACCGAAGTGAAAGAATGTTTTGGAAAGCACAGCATTGTGTCTAGAAATTCTGTGTCCCGTTATAGTGATGTTCTGTATGAGTCTAAGAGCATCTGCTTCTTAAGTGCTCCCTCCCCTTTTTCTCAGAAGCCCCCTCTTCATTTTGCCTGGGGCATGGGAACATTGCTTGTTTCTAAGCTTGATCCTCTGTTTTAACAGTGCAATGTCATGGGTTCAGCGCTCCTATATGCTGCTGTCTGATAAGAAACAACCATGGAACCAGACATTGGTGCAAACAAACAAGGTTGCTGTTTTCCTTTCCCCCCAGGAGGACACTTGTACATGCTCTGAATATTTAAAGGCCATTATGGACCTTGTTTGTTCTATACTGTAAGTCTATGTCTGCACATGTCCTATTCATTTACATATTTCACATGGTCCCTTAGCTTTTGCATCTTTTTACTTAAGAGATAGGGAAAGTATACATTCTATTTCAAATGTGTTTTCGAAAAATGCATTTGTTCAGATGGTGAAAATGTGACCTGAAGGAAAACTTGGCATATTCAAGGAAGGTATGAGGCAGCAAAAAGTTTACACAGACTTTGATTTGTTCTTTCTTAAAAATAATGTTCTTTTGTTTAAAAGGCACCTGTCAGCAGATTTATACCTAGGAAACTGGCTGACCTGTTGCATGTGCGCTTGGCAGCTGAAAGCATCTGTGTTGGTCCCTTTTTCATATGTGTCTGCATATGTAATATATGCAAATTAGTCTCTAGGAGCAACGGGGGCATTACCGTTACTCCTAAAGGCTCTGCTTTCTCTGCAACAGCCGTGCCCAATTCACTTTTATTGACAAGGTCATGCAGTGTAAACATGATTACTAATGGCCCTAACTTCTCCTAAAGTCAATGAAAGTGCAAAGGGTGTGGCAGTTGCAGAGAAAGCTGGGCCTTTAGGTGTAACTTCAACCTCCCGTTGCTACATTTTTCTCAGCAGTGCGGACACATATGGACATGTGACCAACACAGATGCCTTCAGCTACTAAGTGTATAGGTACAAATCTGCTGACATATGCCCCTTAAAGACATTGCAGACATTAGCCCACATTTGCTTTCAGTGCACCTAGATTCTGACTAGCAAGGGAGTATGGGTTAAAAGAAAAGGGACAGACTTTGTAGGAATGGTGGCATGGGCTAATATGCTACATTTTGTGACAAAATTGATCCATAATTCAGACATTCTCAAGCCAAGAAGTAGTTAGTATAGCATTAGACATAGATGTTTAGCCCTGCACTAAATTTATCATCCAACCTAAGTGGCTGTGATAAATCTGGTGAAGATCTAGACAGCCTTTCTAAGTTTTACACGATTGCTATGATTAGAAAACCTGCCCCTGTTGTGGACAGTTTGTGTTAACCCACTGTACCAACCAACCAGTTTGGATTAGGCCTAACTGTAAGGGTGTTATCATGACAGTCAGAGATGGTAGTCAAACAGGAATTTGGTACACAGCTAGTCAGACAAGAAATTGCACCCTCACTGGTAACTAGAGACTAGGAACCTAAAGCTCAGGCACCCTCCTCTTATATACCATGGGGCTGGCAGCCATAAGCTGGGGAAGCAGACCAGGAGACATTTCCATAGGGCAAAGCATGCGGGCCACAACCAGCAAAAGACACCACACATGCGAGTGGCCAGAGAAGGCACTAGCCAGCAGTAAGAAGGACTGGTCTGCCGGTAAGATGAGCAGGCTGCTTCGGTGTCACATTTCTGCCCGCAAGGAACAGTAGGATAGTGTTGGGCAAGGCAGGCCAGTGCAACAGCTCCATTGAGTCAAATCTTCACAGGACATTGTACTCAGTCTCCTTCATTTTAATACTCAGTAAACCACTCTACTTTATTGCTCCTGACCTAGAAAGATGCCTAGGAAGTTGGAACTAAACTATACCACTCTGTGAAAATTTCACGAGTTTAGACACAAGGGGCAGTGCAAACCCTTGGAGGTTGGGTGTAATATCTTTAAGTAGAGTTCGATTTAATTTCTGCCTACTTATATATTATTACCCCAAAGCTAGAAGATCATTTTACAAAAATGTCATGCACCTAAAATGTGTTTTACAAAGATCCAGTACTTCTACGGATAATACACAATAATTATATAGTCATTGTAAATTATTTGTAACTAAATACTTCATGTAATCTTGTTTGGAAAGCCAGCTTAAAACCATTTTTTAACTCTCTGCCACTAATAATTAAAGCTCATGTTTTACCCAAGGCTGTTAATTTTGTGCTGTCTTAACATGCTATATGTCAATGATTATAGCTTGTACTTATCAGATTGATATCCAGTCTTGTTAGAAAAGTTCTGATGTCTTGTAACTTTTTCACCTAAATTCTCAAGAGTCGAGTGGGAGATTCTATCTATAATTGACTAACATTTATCTGTGTGTGTGTATATACAGTGTGGGGATTCGCTCTGGTAGTTAGGACTAGCGGATGCAGTATAGATGCAAAGTACACAGTTCTTGAATCAAACAGCGGTGTTTATTCACACATTGCTGTATAACAAAATGCAGATAAGGTCTATCACAAAACGCAGGTGGCTTGGTGTTTGTTCACAAACAAGTAAAGTCCATAAACAATAAAAGTCACCTTCACTTTTATCCTGGGTGTTAATTCACACCCTGTTAGCAGTTCAGCCTCATCAAGTCCATAGGTGGCCTGTTTGCCTTTAGAGGGGCCTGAGTCCTCCAGCCTGGCTCAAACCGCAAATCCCAGCACAGCCCTCAGTTCACAGCACACAGACTCCTGAGCTCCACTGCCAGAGGGAGGTAAATCCACCACACCTGGCAGTGCTGGCTGTTTTTTTTGCCTGGCAAAACCAGCCTGGAACATGGGGAGTAGTCACCCACCCAGCACTTTGACTACGCCATGCTAAATCTCATGGTGTCAATTAGCAATAGCTGCTGCTGACACATAAAATACCAGCTCTTACTTCACCGAGGCCAGGAACCTCGGTGACACATACCTTCCATCCACGATGATTCCAGGTACCTTCTTACAACAGAGATAACTGTAAATCACTAAGCAAGACAATTATTTATATATATATTTTCATAGCTACACAATTAGGGTAGAGCTTTACCGCAAAAAGTGATTTGTAGAAAAAAGTGAGAAAAACTAGATTTTTTTTTTTTTTTTACAAGGTTGCCTGGAACTTCCTTTCCCATACAGAAGTACTGATGTCACAAGTTAATAGCAATTTCTGGGGGACTTCTTGGAGCTCTTGCCTTTTACATGGTCCAATTATTGCCTGAAAGGAACATTTATTGCTGATCTCTGGCCCAAGTAAATGACTGATCAGTCTGAAAACCAGCAAGCAATCTTATCGTTAATGAGACCATATTTTCAGCCAGTTATCTGCCATGTGAAAGTATTTAAATGAATGTCGATCAACACACTATATTATCGACTGGCTCTCAATACTAGGCTGAAATTTTCCTGTATAATAGGACCCTTAGATAAATGCTTATCATGTTTAACCTCAAAAAACAAACTTTCTCAAAGCTGAATTTATTCAATGTTGTCCTTAACTTTGCTCCTTAACAATTTTCCATTTAATCATGCATATTTAACATTTAGTCATAACTAGAGTTGAGCGAACACCTGGATGTTCGGGTTCGAGAAGTTCGTCCGAACTTCCCGGAAATGTTCGGGTTCGGGATCCGAACCCGATCCGAACTTCGTCCCGAACCCGAACCCCATTGAAGTCAATGGGGACCCGAACTTTTCGGCACTAAAACGGCTGTAAAACAGCCCAGGAAAGGACTAGAGGGCTGCAAAAGGCATCAACATGTAGGTAAATCCCCTGCAAACAAATGTGGATAGGGAAATGAATAAAAATAAAAATTTAATAAATAAAAATTAACCAAAATCAATTGGAGAGAGGTCCCATAGCAGAGAATCTGGCTTCCCGTCACCCACCACTGGAACAGTCCATTCTCAGATATTTAGGCCCCGGCACCAAGGCAGAGGAGAGAGGTCCCGTAACAGAGAATCTGGCTTCATGTCAGCAGAGAATCAGTCTTCATATCATAGCAGAGAATCAGGCTTCACGTCAGCCACCAGTGCAACAGTCCATTGGCATATATTTAGGCCCAGCACACAGGCATAGGAGAGAGGTCCCGTAACAGACAATCTGGCTTCATGTCAGCAGAGAATTAGTCTGCATGTCATAGCAGAGAATGAGGCTTCACGTCAGCCACCACTGCAACAGTCCATTGGCATATATTTAGGCCCAGCACACAGGCAGAGGAGAGAGGTCCCGTAACAGAGGATCTGGCTTCATGTCAGCAGAGAATTAGTCTGCATGTCATAGCAGAGAATGAGGCTTCACGTCAGCCACCACTGCAACAGTCCATTGGCATATATTTAGGCCCAGCACCCAGGCAGAGGAGAGAGGTCCCGTAACAGACAATCTGGCTTCATGTCAGCAGAGAATTAGTCTGCATGTCATAGCAGAGAAAGAGGCTTCACGTCAGCCACCACTGCAACAGTCCATTGGCATATATTTAGGCCCAGCACCCAGGCAGAGGAGAGAGGTCCCGTAACAGACAATCTGGCTTCATGTCAGCAGAGAATTAGTCTGCATGTCATAGCAGAGAATCAGGCTTCACGTCAGCCACCAGTGCAACAGTCCATTGGCATATATTTAGGCCCAGCACACAGGCAGAGGAAAGAGGTCCCGTAACAGAGAATCTGTCTTCATGTCAGCAGAGAATTAGTCTGCATGTCATAGCAGAGAATGAGGCTTCACGTCAGCCACCACTGCAACAGTCCATTGGCATATATTTAGGCCCAGCACCCAGGCAGAGGAGAGAGGTCCCGTAACAGACAATCTGGCTTCATGTCAGCAGAGAATTAGTCTGCATGTCATAGCAGAGAATCAGGCTTCACGTCAGCCACCAGTGCAACAGTCCATTGGCATATATTTAGGCCCAGCACACAGGCAGAGGAGAGAGGTCCCGTAACAGACAATCTGGCTTCATGTCAGCAGAGAATTAGTCTGCATGTCATAGCAGAGAATGAGGCTTCACGTCAGCCACCACTGCAACAGTCTATTGGCATATATTTAGGCCCAGCACACAGGGCAGAGGAGAGAGGTCCCGTAACAGAGGATCTGGCTTCATGTCAGCAGAGAATTAGTCTGCATGTCATAGCAGAGAATGAGGCTTCACGTCAGCCACCACTGCAACAGTCCATTGGCATATATTTAGGCCCAGCACACAGGCAGAGGAGAGAGGTCCCGTAACAGAGGATCTGGCTTCATGTCAGCAGAGAATCAGTCTGCATGTCATAGCAGAAAATCAGGCTTCACGTCACCCAGCACTGTAAGAGTCCATTTTCATAAATTTAGGCCCAGCACCCAGGCAGAGGAGAGAGGTCCCTTAACAGACAATCTGGCTTCATGTCAGCAGAGAATCAGTCTTCATATCATAGCAGAGAATCAGGCTTCACGTCACCCACCACTGTAAGAGTCCATTTTCATAAATTTAGGCCCAGCACCCAGGCAGAGGAGAGAGGTCCCGTAACAGACAATCTGGCTTCATGTCAGCAGAGAATCAGTCTTCATGTCATAGCAGAGAATCAGGCTTCACGTCACCCACCACTGCAACAGTCCATTTTCATAAATTTAGGCCCAGCACCCAGGCAGAGGAGAGAGGTCCCTTAACAGACAATCTGGCTTCATGTCAGCAGAGAATCAGTCTTCATATCATAGCAGAGAATCAGGCTTCACGTCACCCACCACTGTAAGAGTCCATTTTCATAAATTTAGGCCCAGCACCCAGGCAGAGGAGAGAGGTCCCGTAACAGACAATCTGGCTTCATGTCAGCAGAGAATTAGTCTGCATGTCATAGCAGAGAATGAGGCTTCACGTCAGCCACCACTGCAACAGTCCATTGGCATATATTTAGGCCCAGCACCCAGGCAATGGAGAGAGGTCCCGTAACAGACGATCTGGCTTCATGTCAGCAGAGAATTAGTCTGCATGTCATAGCAGAGAATGAGGCTTCACGTCAGCCACCACTGCAACAGTCCATTGTCAGATATTTAGGCCCAGCACCCAGGCAGAGGAGAGAGGTCCCGTAACAGAGGATCTGTCTTCATGTCAGTAGAGAATTAGTCTGCATGTCATAGCAGAGAATCAGGCTTCACGTCACCCAACATTGGAACAGTCCATTGGCATATATTTAGGCTCCGGCACCCAGACAGAGGAGAGGTTCATTCAACTTTGGGTAGCCTCGAAATATAATGGTAAAATGAAAATAAAAATAGGATTGAATGAGGAAGTGCCCTGGAGTCCAATAATATATGGTTAAGGGGAGGTAGTTAATGTCTAATCTGGACAAGGGACGGACAGGTCCTGTGGGATCCATGCCTGATTCATTTTTATGAACGTCAGCTTGTCCACATTGGCTGTAGACAGGCGGCTGCGTTTGTCTGTAATGACGCCCCCTGCCGTGCTGAATACACGTTCAGACAAAACGCTGGCCGCCGGGCAGGCCAGCACCTCCAAGGCATAAAAGGCTAGCTCTGGCCACGTGGACAATTTAGAGACCCAGAAGTTGAATGGGGCCGAACCATAAGTCAGTACGTGGAGGGGTGTGCACACGTACTGTTCCACCATGTTATTGAAATGTTGCCTCCTGCTAACACGTTGCGTATCAGGTGGTGGTGCAGTTAGCTGTGGCGTGTTGACAAAAGTTTTCCACATCTCTGCCATGCTAACCCTGCCCTCAGAGGAGCTGGCCGTGACACAGCTGCCTTGGCGACCTCTTGCTCCTCCTCTGCCTTGGCCTTGGGCTTCCACTTGTTCCCCTGTGACATTTGGGAATGCTCTCAGTAGCGCGTCTACCAACGTGCGCTTGTACTCGCGCATCTTCCTATCACGCTCCAGTGCAGGAAGTAAGGTGGGCACATTGTCTTTGTAGCGTGGATCCAGCAGGGTGGCAACCCAGTAGTCCGCACAGGTTAAAATGTGGGCAACTCTGCTGTCGTTGCGCAGGCACTGCAGCATGTAGTCGCTCATGTGTGCCAGGCTGCCCAGGGGTAAGGACAAGCTGTCCTCTGTGGGAGGCGTATCGTCATTGTCCTGCCTTTCCCCCCAGCCACGCACCAGTGATGGACCCGAGCTGCGTTGGGTGCCACCCCGCTGTGACCATGCTTCATCCTCATCCTCCTCCACCTCCTCCTCATCCTCGTCCTCCTCGTCCTCCAGTAGTGGGCCCTGGCTGGCCACATTTGTACCTGGCCTCTGCTGTTGCAAAAAACCTCCCTCTGAGTCACTTCGAAGAGACTGGCCTGAAAGTGCTAAAAATGACCCCTCTTCCTCCTCCTCCTCCTCCTCCTCCTGGGCCACCTCCTCTTCCATCATCGCCCTAAGTGTTTTCTCAAGGAGACATAGAAGTGGTATTGTAACGCTGATAACGGCGTCATCGCCACTGGCCATGTTGGTGGAGTACTCGAAACAGCGCAACAGGGCACACAGGTCTCGCATGGAGGCCCAGTCATTGGTGGTGAAGTGGTGCTGTTCTGTAGTGCGAATGACCCGTGCGTGCTGCAGCTGAAACTCCACTATGGCCTGCTGCTGCTCGCACAGTCTGTCCAGCATGTGCAAGGTGAAGTTCCACCTGGTGGGCACGTCGCATATGAGGCGGTGAGCGGGAAGGCCGAAGTTACGCTGTAGCGCAGACAGGCAAGCAGCAGCAGGATGTGAACGCCGGAAGCGCGAACAGACGGCCCGCACTTTATGCAGCAGCTCTGACATGTCGGGGTAGTTGTGAATGAACTTCTGCACCACCAAATTCAGCACATGCGCCAAGCAAGGGATGTGCGTCAAATTGGCTAGTCCCAGAGCTGCAACGAGATTTCGCCCATTATCACACACCACCAGGCCGGGCTTGAGGCTCACCGGCAGCAACCACTCGTCGGTCTGTTGTTCTATACCCCGCCACAACTCCTGTGCGGTGTGGGGCCTGTCCCCCAAACATATGAGTTTCAGAATGGCCTGCTGACGTTTACCCCGGGCTGTGCTGAAGTTGGTGGTGAAGGTGTGTGGCTGACTGGATGAGCAGGTGGAAGAAGAGGAGGAGGAAGCCGAGAAGGTGGAGGTGGCAACAGGAGGCAAAGAATGTTGCCCTGCGATCCTTGGCGGCGGAAGGACGTGCGCTAAACAGCTATCCGCCTGGGGCCCAGCTGCCACTACATTTACCCAGTGTGCAGTTAGGGAGATATAGCGTCCCTGGCCGTGCTTACTGGTCCACGTATCTGTGGTTAGGTGGACCTTGCTACAGATGGCGTTGCGCAGTGCACACTTGATTTTATCGGATACTTGGTTGTGCAGGGAAGGCACGGCTCTCTTGGAGAAGTAGTGGCGGCTGGGAACAACATACTGTGGGACAGCAAGCGACATGAGCTGTTTGAAGCTGTCTGTGTCCACCAGCCTAAATGACAGCATTTCATAGGCCAGTAGTTTAGAAATGCTGGCATTCAGGGCCAGGGATCGAGGGTGGCTAGGTGGGAATTTACGCTTTCTCTCAAATGTTTGTGAGATGGAGAGCTGAACGCTGCCGTGTGACATGGTTGAGACGCTTGGTGACGGAGGTGGTGGTGGTGTTGGTGGTACATCCCCTGTTTGCTGGGCGGCAGGTGCCAACGTTCCTCCAGAGGCAGAGGAAGAGGCCGAGGCGGCAGCAGCAGAAGAGGTAGCAGGGGGAGCCTGAGTGACTTCCTTGGTTTTAAGGTGTTTACTCCACTGCAGTTCATGCTTTGCATGCAGGTGCCTGGTCATGCAGGTTGTGCTCAGGTTCAGAACGTTAATGCCTCGCTTCAGGCTCTGATGGCACAGCGTGCAAACCACTCGGGTCTTGTCGTCAGCACATTGTTTGAAGAAGTGCCATGCCAGGGAACTCCTTGAAGCTGCCTTTGGGGTGCTCGGTCCCAGATGGCGGCGGTCAGTAGCAGGCGGAGTCTCTTGGCGGCGGGTGTTCTGCTTTTGCCCACTGCTCCCTCTTTTGCTACGCTGTTGGCTCGGTCTCACCACTGCCTCTTCCTCCGAACTGTGAAAGTCAGTGGCACGACCTTCATTCCATGTGGGGTCTAGGACCTCATCGTCCCCTGCATCGTCTTCCACCCAGTCTTGATCCCTGACCTCCTGTTCAGTCTGCACACTGCAGAAAGACGCAGCAGTTGGCACCTGTGTTTCGTCATCATCAGAGACATGCTGAGGTGGTATTCCCATGTCCTCATCATCAGGAAACATAAGTGGTTGTGCGTCAGTGCAGTCTATGTCTTCCACCGAGGGGGAAGGGCTAGGTTGATGCCCTTGGGAAACCCTGCCAGCAGAGTCTTCAAACAGCATAAGAGACTGCTGCATAACTTGAGGCTGAGACAGTTTCCCTGGTATGCATGGGGGTGATGTGACAGACTGATGGGGTTGGTTTTCAGGCGCCATCTGTGCGCTTTCTGCAGAAGACTGGGTGGGAGATAATGTGAACGTGCTGTATCCACTGTCGGCCACCCAATTGACTAATGTCTGTACCTGCTCAGGCCTTACCATCCTTAGAACGGCATTGGGCCCCACCATATATCACTGTAAATTCTGGCGGCTACTGGGACCTGAGGTAGTTGGTAAACTAGGACGTGTGGATGTGGCAGAACGGCCACGTCCTCTCCCAGCACCAGAGGGTCCACTAACACCACCACGACCATGTCCACGTCCGCGTCCCTTACTAGATGTTTTCCTCATTGTTATGGTTCACCACAACAACAAAAATATTATTTGGCCCAATGTATTGTATTCAAATTCAGCTGGATATAAATTTGAGGCCTAGTATTTAGGCGCTGGGTGACCGGTATGGATTTAGTGACAGAATTAGACTTGGAAATGCACAGTAGCGTGTGTGTGAAGTTATTCTGAATGACCCTATGTGCACCTTGAATATTATATACCCTTTTAGGGATAGATTTCAAATAGCTCTGATATAGCAGAAACCACTAAATTATGAAATTGCTAAATTGGGAATTGTATTTCAACCCAGAACAAAAAATGTGCTTTGACGGACACTAAATAACTTGCCCATCCACAACAGGACAGCGGTAACGACAGATGTAGCGGGATATAAATTTGAGGACTACTATTTAGGCGCTGGGTGACCGGTATGGATTTACTAACAGAATTAGACTTGGAAATGCACAGTAGCGTGTGTGTGAAGTTATTCTGAATGACCCTATGTGCACCTTGAATATTATATACCCTTTTAGGGATAGATTTCAAATAGCTCTGATATAGCAGAAACCACTAAATTATGAAATTGCTAAATTGGGAATTGTATTTCAACCCAGAACAAAAAATGTGCTTTGGCGGACACTAAATAACTTGCCCATCCACAACAGGACAGCGGTAACGACAGATTTAGCGGGATATAAATTTGAGGCCTACTATTTAGGCGCTGGGTGACCGGTATGGATTTAGTGACAGAATTAGACTTGGAAATGCACAGTAGCGTGTGTGTGAAGTTATTCTGAATGACCCTATGTGCACCTTGAATATTATATACCCTTTTAGGGATAGATTTCAAATAGCTCTGATATAGCAGAAACCACTAAATTATGAAATTGCTAAATTGGGAATTGTATTTCAACCCAGAACAAAAAATGTGCTTTGACGGACACTAAATAACTTTCCCAGCCACAACAGTACAGCGGTAACGAGAGATTTAGCGGGATATAAATTTGAGGCCTAGTATTTAGGCGCTGGGTGACCGGTATGGATTTAGTGACAGAATTAGACTTGGAAATGCACAGTAGCGTGTGTGTGAAGTTATTCTGAATGACCCTATGTGCACCTTGAATATTATATACCCTTTTAGGGATAGATTTCAAATAGCTCTGATATAGCAGGAACCACTAAATTATGAAATTGCTAAATTGTGAATTGTATTTCAACCCAGAACAAAAAATGTGCTTTGACGGACACTAAATAACTTTCCCAGCCACAACAGGACAGCGGTAACGAGAGATTTAGCGGGATATAAATTTAAGGCCTAGTATTTAGGCGCTGGGTGACCGGTATGGATTTAGTGACAGAATTAGACTTGGAAATGCACAGTAGCGTGTGT
Source organism: Bufo gargarizans (assembly GCF_014858855.1). Taxonomy (NCBI): domain Eukaryota; kingdom Metazoa; phylum Chordata; class Amphibia; order Anura; family Bufonidae; genus Bufo; species Bufo gargarizans. The sequence goes on from NC_058080.1 coordinate 443,019,766, forward strand.
GTGAAGTTATTCTGAATGACCCTATGTGCACCTTGAATATTATATACCCTTTTAGGGATAGATTTCAAATAGCTCTGATATAGCAGAAACCACTAAATTATGAAATTGCTAAATTGGGAATTGTATTTCAACCCAGAACAAAAAATGTGCTTTGACGGACACTAAATAACTTTCCCAGCCACAACAGGACAGCGGTAACGAGAGATTTAGCGGGATATAAATTTGAGGCCTAGTATTTAGGCGCTGGGTGACCGGTATGGATTTAGTGACAGAATTAGACTTGGAAATGCACAGTAGCGTGTGTGTGAAGTTATTCTGAATGACCCTATGTGCACCTTGAATATTATATACCCTTTTAGGGATAGATTTCAAATAGCTCTGATATAGCAGTAACCACTAAATTATGAAATTGCTAAATTGGGAATTGTATTTCAACCCTGAACAAAAAATGTGCTTTGACGGACACTAAATAACTTGCCCAGCCACAACAGTACAGCGGTAACGACAGATTTAGCGGGATATAAATTTGAGGCCTAGTATTTAGGCGCTGGGTGACCGGTATGGATTTAGTGACAGAATTAGACTGGGATATGGCCAAAAAATAACCACACTATTGCTGGTTAAATGCACTTGGTGACGGGCGCAGCTTGCCCCTGATGTAGTATATGGCCAAAAAATGAACAGACTATTGCTGGTTAAATGCACTTAGTGTCACAGCTTGACCAACCACACTACTGAGGGTTAAATGCACTTGGTGACGGGCGCAGCTTGCCCCTGATGTAGTATATGGCCAAAAAATGAACAGACTATTGCTGGTTAAATGCACTTGGTGACGGGCGCAGCTTGCCCCTGGATTTAGTATATGGCCAAAAAATGAACAGACTATTGCTGGTTAAATGCACTTGGTGTGATAGCTTGACCAACCATACTACTGAGGGTTAAATGCACTTGGTGACGGGCGCAGCTTGCCCCTGATGTAGTATATGGCCAAAAAATGAACAGACTATTGCTGGTTAAATGCACTTGGTGACTGCCAGCTTGACCACCATACTAGTAGAGGGCTAAAAATGACAACTATTGGTGACGGGCAGCTTGCCCTGATGTAGTTACCAACACACTATGCTGTTAAATGCACTTGGTGACGGGCGCAGCTTGCCCCTGATGTAGTATATGGCCAAAAATAACAGACTATTGCTGGTTAAATGCACTTGGTGTGTAGCTTGACCAACCACACCATTGAGGTTAAATGCACTTGGTGACGGCGCAGCTTGCCCCTGATGTAGTATATGGCCAAAAAATAACAGACTATTGCTGGTTAAATGCACTTTGTGACAGCTTGACCAACCATACTACTGAGGGTTAAATCACTTGTGACGGGCGCAGCTTGCCCCTGATGTAGTATATGGCCAAAAATGAACAGACTATTGCTGGTAAATGCACTGTGGTGACGGGCGCAGCTTGCCCCTGATGTAGTATGGCCAAAAAATGAACAGACTATTGCTGTTGAGCACTTGGTGTGATAGCTGACCAACCACACTACTGAGGGTTAAATGCACTTGGTGACGGGCGCAGCTTGCCCCTTGTAGTATGGCCAAAAAATAAAGACTATTGCTGGTTAAATGCACTTGGTGTGACAGCTTCACCCTGATGTAGGCTTTAGCCAAAAAACAACCACACCATTGAGGGTTAAATGCACTTGGTCGCAGCTTGTGCTGGCGCACCACAAGACACAAATTGGCCGCCGATCACCCCAGAAAAATTTGACTGACAAACGGTCTGGGCAGCCTAAAAACAGTGAGCAATTGAGTATCAGCAGCTCAATGACCCACAGCTGCAGATCGATCAATAATCAAGTCCTTTGGAGGAGTTAATCTGCCTAATCTCGCCCTACTGTCGCAGCCGCAACCTCTCCCTACGCTAATCAGAGCAGAGTGACGGGCGGCGCTATGTGACTCCAGCTTAAATAGAGGCTGGGTCACATGGTGCTCTGGCCAATCACAGCCATGCCAATAGTAGGCATGGCTGTGATGGCCTCTTGGGGCAAGTAGTATGACGCTTGTTGATTGGCTGCTTTGCAGCCTTTCAAAAAGCGCCAAGAAAGCGTCACAAAAGCGCCAAGAAAGCGACGAACACCGAACCCGAACCCGGACTTTTACGAAAATGTCCGGGTTCGGGTCCGTGTCACGGACACCCCAAAATTCGGTACGAACCCGAACTATACAGTTCGAGTTCGCTCATCCCTAGTCATAACCAATTTCAGTTACATTGTAAAAATGGATTTTTATGCTAAAAAGTTGTGTAGTTATTGTAACTCTGTTTGCCTATACCCACCAGAGTGCTCTCCTTCTCAGTGTTCCCAGTGTATTAGTGTTCCTCTGTTTACTCCATGTAGACTGAGGCCTGGTTCATCCCTGAATTGCCTCTCTGTGCACATACGATGCTTGTTTCCTCTTGACAGTGGCGACTCTAGGAACAATATGTAGGGGGGGCACATAAGATACCACAGTCAAAAATGGGGGGGGCACTAATAATTTTCACCACTTAATCATACTACCGAAAAAAAAGAAATAAGCATATATAATACAAACCGGATTCCAAAAAAGTTGGGACACTATACAAATCGTGAATAAAAACTGAATGCAATGATGTGGAGATGGCAAATGTCAATATTTTATTTGTAATAGAACGTAGATGACAGATCAAACGTTTAATCCAAATAAATGTATCATTTTAAAGGAAAAATACGTTGATTCAAAATTTCACGGTGTCAACAAATCCCAAAAAAGTTGGGACAAGTAGCAATAAGAGGTTGGAAAAAGTAAATTTGAGCATAACGAAGAGCTGGAAGACCAATTAACACTAATTAGGTCAATTGGCAACATGATTGGGTATAAAAAGAGCTTCTCAGAGTGGCAGTGTCTCTCAGAAGCCAAGATGGGTAGAGGATCACTAATTCCCACAATGTTGCGCAGAAAGATAGTGGAGCAATATCAGAAAGGTGTTACCCAGCGAAAAATTGCAAAGACTTTGCATCTATCATCATCAACTGTGCATAACATCATCCGAAGATTCAGAGAATCTGGAACAATCTCTGTGCGTAAGGGTCAAGGCCGTAAAACCATACTGGATGCCTGTGATCTCCGGGCCCTTAAACGACACTGCCCCACAAACAGGAATGCTACTGTAAAGGAAATCACAGAATGGGCTCAGGAATACTTCCAGAAACCATTGTCAGTGAACACAATCCACCGTGCCATCAGCCGTTGCCAGCTGAAACTCTACAGTGCAAAGAAGAAGCCATTTCTAAGCAAGATCCACAAGCTCAGGCGTTTTCACTGGGCCAGGGATCATTTAAAATGGAGTGTGGCAAAATGGAAGACTGTTCTGTGGTCAGACGAGTCACGATTCGAAGTTCTTTTTGGAAATCTGGGACGCCATGTCATCCGGACCAAAGAGAACAAGGACAACCCAAGTTGTTATCAACGCTCAGTTCAGAAGCCTGCATCTCTGATGGTATGGGGTTGCATGAGTGAGTGTGGCATGGGCAGCTTGCATGTCTGGAAAGGCACCATCAATGCAGAAAAATATATTCAGGTTCTAGAACAACATATGCTCCCATCCAGACGTCATCTCTTTCAGGGAAGACCCTGCATTTTTCAACAAGATAATGCCAGACCACATTCTGCATCAATCACAACATCATGGCTGCGTAGGAGAAGGATGCGGGTACTGAAATGGCCAGTCTGCAGTCCAGATCTTTCACCTATAGAGAACATTTGGCGCATCATAAAGAGGAAGGTGCAACAAAGAAGGCCCAAGACGATTGAACAGTTAGAGGCCTGTATTAGACAAGAATGGGAGAGCATTCCTATTTCTAAACTTGAGAAACTGGTCTCCTCGGTCCCCAGACGTCTGTTGAGTGTTGTAAGAAGAAGGGGAGATGCCACACAGTGGTGAAAATGGCCTTGTCCCAACTTTTTGGGGATTTGTTGACACCATAAAATTCTGATTCAACATATTTTTCCCTTAAAATGGTACATTTTCTCAGTTTAAACTTTTGTTCCGTGATTTATGTTCTATTCTGAATAAAATATTAGAAGTTGGCACCTCCACATCATTGCATTCAGTTTTTATTCAAGATTTGTATAGTGTCCCAACTTTTTTGGAATCCGGTTTGTACAAAATACAAGAGGGATACCTTCTTATTGTACTAACCCAGGGTTTCTCAACTCCGGTCCTCGGGACCCACCTACCAGTCTGGATTTGAGAATATCCCACAGAATGAATACCTGTGGTAAGTCCTGATGCATTGACACTAATTATATCACCTGCTCAATACTAAGGAAATCCTGAAAACACGACTGGTAGGTGGGTCCCGAGGACCGGAGTTGAGAAACCCTGTACTAACCTAATACTTAAAAGACAAGCTTTCAAGAGTTTTAATTTCTTCCTCGGTACGCTTGAGTATTCAGAAACAACCTATTCCTAAAAGGTGACATCAGGACTGCAAGACATCAGAGAGACCTGGGGTCCACATTATAGCACCACTACATTTACATTTATTTATTATTAAAAAGCATCATACATAACTAAAAACAACATGTTTTACTGTCCCCAAAAACAGACATTAAACTACATTTATAATAAAACAATGTACTTACAAAAGAAGCTATTCAGTTGTCTGCTGTGGTCTGCATGCTTCCGCGGATTCTTTCCCCTCCTTTCTGTCTCTCCTCAGTTGATGACACACTGTCATGAGGATCTGTGGATGACACACTGTTATGGGGGATCCGTGGATGACACACTGTTATGGGGGATCTGTGGAGGACACACTGTTATGGGGGATCTGTGGAGGACACACTGTTATGGGGGATCTGTGGATGACACACTGTTATGGTAATTCTGTGGATGACACTGTTATGGTAATTCTGTGGGTGACACACTGTTATGGGGATCTGTGGATGACACATTGTTATGGGGGATCTGTGGATGACACACTGTTATGGGAAATCTGTGGATGACACTGTTATGGGGAATCTGTGGATGACACTGTTATGGGGGATCTGCAGATGACACTGTTATGGGGGGATCTGTGGATGACACACTATTATGGGGGATCTGTGGATGATGCACTACTATGGGGGATCTGTGGATGCCACACTATTATGGGGGAATCTGTGGATGACACTGTTATGGGGAATCTGTGTATGGCACTGTTATGGGGAATCTGTGGATGACACTGTTATGGGGGATTTGTGGATGACACACTGTTATGGGGGATCTGTGGATGACACACTTTTATGGGGGATCTGTGGATGACACACTGTTATGGGGGATCTGTGGATGACACTGTTATGGGTGATCTGTGGATGACACACTGTTATGGAGGATCTGTGGATGACACTGTTATGGGTAATCTGTGGATGACACACTGTTATGGGGGAATCTGTGGATGACACACTGTTATGGGGGATCTGTGGATGACACACTGTTATGGGGGCATCTGTAGATGACACACTGTTATGGGGGATCTGTGGATGACATTGTTATGGGCATCTGTGGATGACACTGTTATGGGTGATCTGTGGATGACACACACTGTTATGGTGATCTATGGATGACACATTGTTATGGGGAATCTGTGGATGACACACTGTTATGAAGGATCTCTGGATGACACAATGTTAAGGGGGCATCTGTGGATGACACTGTTCGGTGGGATCTGTGGATGCCACTGTTATGGGCATCAGTGGATGACACTCAACCACAACCACACTCAAACCCAACTGGTCAAACTTGTTAAATGGCTCCCAAACACAATATGCACAATAACACCCCCCCAACACTTAATTAACCCCTTCATGGACTAAAAGAAGTTCAAAGCATAACACACAGCAATGGAGCTGGGTGGGCTGGCAAGGGATGGGTTAATAAGTGATGGATGGCCTTGTGGCAGATGCAAAGCGATCTCCTAACTGTAGCCCCCCACTCCTGCCAGACACAATGCAATTAATAACACCCCCACCCCCTAGCCTTCACAAAGAAAATGCGCTCTACTCACTGAGTGCATTTGTTCAAGAAGTTGATTACCTCAGCAGCGCAGCTGCCAAGCTGCGCTCCAGGCTCTGTTCCTCCTAGTCTTTCTACTTCCCACCGCTGTGCCTGCAAACCAGAATTGACTGGTGGCACGGCCGAGGCAGCGCGTGTGTTGTCACGTCTGTTATGATTCAGATCGCCGGCTGCGGCGGCTGGACCATGGGGCCAGCGTTTTGTAACGTTTTAAATTTAAAGGGAAAGGGGAATCAGCAGCGGGGGGGCACACGGGGAGGGAAAGGAATAACCTAGGGGGGTGGGAATTTCCCCCCCTTGCCCCCCTGTAGTGATGCCTATGCCTCTGGGTCTTAAAAGGCCAAAGGGACAATGTAATCTTCCACTGTACATCTCTGGGCATTTAAGGCATTATGGGAAGTTACCTGAGCTATAGTGTTTCTAGTTTACTAGTTCCCTGCAAATATGTGTTATACTACATTCTGATTTCCCATGCTCGACATCTGCCTGGTTACAGGATTAGACACTTTGTTGCCTGATTTGACTTCTGCTTGAGTCTCAAACTGACCCTGTGCTGCATACCCCGACCTAGATTGAATGCACTGTGCCTGCCAGGACCTTGGCTTGGACTTCTGTTTTGCCTGATCCCTTGGAGCAACGCACCAGTGTCTCTCAACTCATGTGGGTCAGCAACCACTGAACAGAGTCTACACCAAGAGGTAGCTGCCTGGTGATTCAACTGCTGAAAAGTCCAGATTCCTGTATAGGTGTTAAAGCATGAAGACTGGGTAGGCTATTTAGATAATGCCCGTAGAATTAGCTCCACATAAAAAAGTCAAATCTGTTCAGTGACACAACCACTTCCATTATACTTATTGATATAGAGTAAAAGGAAATCAGTGTCTTTTAGTGATGAGCGGCAGGGGCTATATTCGAATTTGCGATATTTCACGAATATTTGGTAAAATAATCGTCATATAGTCGCAATTTCGCGAATTCGAGATTATTTTATTGAATGTGAAAAATCGGCCATGTAGAAATCACCTAATGCGAATTCGGAGAGCGAAATACAGACGTGGGTCACGTTGGCTACATTTTTCAAGCTGGTATAAGTTTCCTGAGACTGGAGAAAATGGTTGGCACAGCAGAACATTAGAATAGCTTTATATGCAGATAGAGTCAAGTGCTCCAATATATTCGCAATTGCGCTAATCGGCAGTGATTACAATATTTTTTTACACTACGTGCAACTTCACATTTTAGCAGGTCTGGCTACAGATTACTGATTGGTGCCCTAAGTATTGTTGTGAACTTGACATTGCTTCCTTCTCATTGGCCCACAAGCAAGAAGCAGAGAGGAATCGTGTTCAGATGGAAAAAAAATGCTGAATATTTGATATAACGAATATATAGCACTAGATTCTAAATATTCGCAAATTCTAGAAGTAGCGATATTCGTGATAAAAATTCGCTATACGAATATTCGTGCTCAACACTATTCTTCTGGCAATTCATTAAAGTTTTTGACTATTCTTTGAAACTTAAGAGGTAAATAATATCATTGGTTATTCAGGGTGGAAAGCAGAAAACTGTAATAAAACAAAGACAGCGTGAGATGTTGGTGCTTTCAGTTGCTGCAGATATATATAGTGTGTTTATTATTTCATAGACCATTTTAGATTTAAAAGCATGCATAGCAAAGCATACAGTCATACAGTATGCAAAAGCAGAGTTCTATTAAATGCATGTTTTATATTATAAGTTCCTGCTGTTTGCAGAACCAACCCTCTGCTGCGCTCTTTGTTTTATGGCCAAAATTTTGTCAGGTTGTTCTTAGCTGATGGATGATATTTTCAAAGTCTGGTCTGTTTGGAGAACAGGCTCTGAAACCTCTCTAATCTGGAATCCAGATTTGGATATACTAACTTAGAATATCTGACTCCAACAAAAATTATAATTCCCTCTTTTAAGAAGTGCAAGCTCTTTGATAAGTTGTGGTATAAAGTAGCACTTAGTAAATTTAACTACTCAAACATTAACATAAAAGTGTTCAGAGTATACATACAGTGCATTAAAAAATATTTGAAGACCTACATTTTCCAAATAAAATATTAGTGATACACAAGATTACTAGTGTTTTAATTTAACAAAGTTAACAACTTTGTCATTCAGAAAGTGAATATTAGAAGTAACAGATAGTTATTGTTATCATCATGTCAAACATTAATCACTCCAATGGCCTCCAGTTAGTCACTTGATATTATGATATAAAGAAGATTTAAATATACACTGGGATCAGCTGTATCATCAAAACCAGGTGAGGTAAATATTAGCTTTGGTTATTTCATAACAATGGTATGAGTTCTTGAAGTTGATATTTCAAAATCAGAAAAAGAATAAGGCAAACATAAGGATCTGACCAGCTTTGACAAGAGCCAAATTGTGTTGGCTAGATGGCATATCCATAATGGCAGATCTTGGGGGGTGTTCCCAGTATACAGTGGTTGTTACCTACCAAAATTAATCCAAGGAAGGACAACCAGTGAACCAGCAAACACAGTTATGGGCCACTAAGGCTCATTGTTACTCACTGAGCACAGTGAGTAAGTACAATGGACATATGGGCATCAGAAATGTACAGTCGTGGCCAAAAGTTTTGAGAATTACATAAATATTGGAAATTGGAAAAGTTGCTGCTTAAATTTTTATAATAGCAATTTGCATATACTCCAGAATGTTATGAAGAGTGATCAGATGAATTGCATAGTCCTTCTTTGCGATGAAAATTAACTTAATCCCCAAAAAAACTTTCCACTGCATTTCATTGCTGTCATTAAAAAACCTGCTGAGATCATTTCAGTAATCGTCTTGTTAACTCAGGTGAGAATGTTGACGAGCACAAGGCTGGAGATCATTATGTCAGGCTTGGGTTAAAATGGCAGACTTGATCTGTTAAAAGGAGGGTGATGCTTGAAATCATTGTGATCTGCAACGAATTGCGTGCAGCCATCATTGCGTTGCATAAAAATGGCTTCACAGGCAAGGATATTGTGGCTTCTAAGATTGCACCCCATTTAACAATTTATAAGATCATCAAGAACTTCAAGGAAAGAGGTTCAATTCTTGTTAAGAAGGCTTCAGGGCGTCCAAGAAAGTCCAGCAAGTGCCAGGATCGTCTCCTAAAGAGCAGTGCGGGATCGGAGTGCCGCCAGTGCAGAGCTTGCTCAGGAATGGCAGAAGGCAGGTTTGAGCACATCTGCACGCACAGTGAGGCGAAGACTTTTGGAAGATGGCCTGGTGTCAAGAAGGGCAGCAAAGAAGCCACTTCTCTCCAAAAAAAACATCAGGGACAGATTGATCTTCTGCAGAAAATATGGTGAATGGACTGCTAAACACTCGGGCAACGTCATATTCTCCGATGAAGCCTCTTTCCGATTGAAAAAGGCTTATCCGGAGAAGAAAAGGTGAGCGCTGCCATCAGTCCTGTGTCATGCCAACAGTAAAGCATCCTGAGACCATTCATGTGTGGGGTTGCTTCTCATCCAAGGGAGTGGGCTCACTCACAATTTTGCCCAAAAACACAGCCATGAATAAAGAATGGTACCAAAACACCCTTCAACAGCAACTTCTTCCAACAATCCAACAACAGTTTGGTGAAGAACAATGCATTTTCCAGCACGATGGAGCACCGTGCCATAAGGCAAAAGTGATAACTAAGTGTCTCGGGGACCAAAACGTTGACATTTTGGGTACATGGTCTGGAAACTCCCCAGATCTTAATCACATGGAGAACTTGTGGTCAATCCTCAAGAGGCGGGTGGACAAACAAAAACCCACTTATTCTGACAAACTCCAAGAACTGATTATGAAAGAATGGGTTGCTATCAGTCAGGAATTGGCCCAGAAGTTGATTAATAGCATGCCCAGTCGATAAAAGCCTTTAAAATGTATGAAGTGTGTGTAATTATATTTCACTACATCACAGAAACAACTGAAACAAAGATCTAAAAGCAGTTTAGCTTTTAAACTTTGTGAAAACTAATATTTGTGTCATTCTCAAAACTTTTGGCCACGACTGTACAATGGAGCAATGTAAGTAGGTGGCCTGGTCTGATGGGTCATGTTTTCTTTTACATCATCTGGAAGGCCAAATGAGCATGCATCACTTACAAGGTATCACTACTTATATAGTAGTTATTATATGGTTCTTATGAAATAAAGGTAAGTATAGTTTTTGTGTTATAGTGTTATTAACCACTACAGGACCGCCGCACGCAGGGATGCATACCGGCGGTGGCCCTGTTATTCCTCCTGGACGCGCCGGCGCGTCATCTCGCTAGACGCAAAAGTTAAAGAAGTATTTTGTCACCAGCCGGCCAGCCAATGATCAGCGCTGGCAGGTTGGTGATTATCAAAAAAACGAATCAGAAGCCATTTAACTCCTTATATTTCTAAATATAAAGGTGTTAAATGGCTTCTGTGCTCCTCTGCTGGTCCTTTTCGTCGGTTGGTCCCAGCAGAGGAGCACAGTTCACAGTGAGTACACCAAACAGCACACTTAGCCCCCAGATCACCCCCCATCACCCCAATTAACCCCTTGATCGCCCCTGTCAATCACCGAGTGAAAGGGAAAAAAGTGATCAGTGTAAACTGTCACTTTTTTTTTCACTAGTATTGACGGTTAGGTTTAGGATAGTTTAGGCCCCTTTGTTAGGCAGTTAGCATCGGTTAGCGCCAAGCCCACCACACCGCAGTCACTGATTCGCTGATTAGCGTATCGCTAATGAGCATTTGTACTTTTATAGTATCTGTAAGTGATCAGAACTGATCACAGTCAGATCTATAATAGTATTAGTGTCACCTTAGCTCGCCCTAGTTTAGGCCCCTTTGTTAGGCAGTTAGCTTCGGTTAGTGCCCAGCCCACCGCATCCCAGTCACTGATTCGCTGATTAGCGTATCGCTAATGAGCATTTGTACTTTTATAGTATCTGTAAGTGATCAGAACTGATCACAGTCAGATCTATAATAGTATTAGTGTCACCTTAGCTCGCCCTCCACCCAAACGCAGTGTTTGCCCGATCAGGCCTGATCGGTCGCCCACACGTGCGTTCACCCACGCCCGCCCCGCCGCAGTGATAAAAATATACATATTTTTTTGATCACTGCACAATCACTTTACAAGCGCTGCGGCGATAAAAAAATAAATCAGTTTTGATATTTTTTATCAATCGCAGCGGCCTCCGGTACTTCGCTAGCCTCCCATTTGTAAGACAGCCTTGCTTTTTTTCTTGGGTAGTCTCAGGGAATACCCCTAAATTTAGTTGTCCAAATGGAAAATAAGGGGTATTCTTCTGAAGAGGCCTACAGGCTTCTGACCCAGTCGGATGAGGAATGGGAACCCTCATCTGACGAATCCAGCGGGTCAGAATACGAACCTGTAGAAAGCAGTGGCAGTCTGACCCAAAGTTCGGACGAGGAGGTTGAGGTCCCTGATACCACCAGGCGTACCCGACCCCGTGTTGCTAGACCACAGGTTGCGCAGGATCCGCTTCAAGGGCAGCAGAGTAGAGATGTCGCGAACATCAAATTTTCTGTTCGCGATCAGCGAACGCAAATTTTCGCAATGGGCGAACCGGGCAAACCGCCATTGACTTCAATGGGCAGGCGAATTTCAAAACCCACAGGGACTCTTTCTGGCCACAATAGTGATGGAAAAGTTGTTTCAAGGGGACTAACACCTGAACTGTGGCATGCCGGAGGGGGATCCATGGCAAAACTCCCATGGAAAATTACATAGTTGACGCAGAGTTGGATTTTAATCCATAAAGGACATAAATCACCTAACAATCCAATTTTTTTTTTAACAACGTGGTTTAAAACATCCAGTGTATGTATACGATCAGGTATGATGTTGTATCGATCAGGCAGTGTAAGGATTACGCCCGCTTCACAGACATTGACAGACCAAACTCCCCTTTTAATGCACCGCAAACCACCGCAAGCAGTCCATTTGCCCAACCGCAAACTTCCCATTTGCACAAGGTTGGATACCAAGCTAGCCATGTCCCATTGATGTCATTGAAGGTTTCTTCCTCCACCCAGCCACGTACAACACCAAGGGTCCCGGAAAGGTGAATTGAATAGATTTTTCGAATGGGGAGATGGTTTAAAAAACGCTGGCTCCCTCCCCTTTGTTTGAATCCACGGTCACTGCGTCTGTGCCGTGCAATTTACTGTCCCACCCGATATGAGTGCTATTTTCTATAGTTCTCTCTTCTCATCAGTTTAATCCCTGTTACGTCCCCAATCTGGGGTCCATTTATTAAATAGATTTTTCAAACGGGGAGATGGTTAAAAAATTGCTGGCTCCCTCCCCTTTGTTTGAATCCACACCACGGTCACTGCGTCTGCGCCGTGCAATTTACTGTCCCATCCGATATGAGTGGTATTTCCTGTAGTTCTCTCTTCTCATCAGTTTAATCCCTGTTACGTCCCCAATCTGGGGTCCATTTATTAAATAGATTTTTCGAACGGGGAGATGGTTAAAAAATTGCTGGCTCCCTCCCCTTTGTTTGAATCCACGCCACGGTCACTGCTTCTGCGCCGTGCAATTTACTGTCCCACCCGATATGAGTGGTATTTCCTGTAGTTCTCTCTTCTCATCAGTTTAATCCCTGTTACGTCCCCAATCTGGGGTCCATTTATTAAATAGATTTTTCGAACGGGGAGATGGTTAAAAAATTGCTGGCTCCCTCCCCTTTGTTTGAATCCACGCCACGGTCACTACGTCTGCGCCGTGCAATTTACTGTCACACCCGATATAAGTGCTATTTTCTGTAGAACTATTCTCATCAGTTTAATCCCTGTTACGTCCCATATCAGGGTGGGATTGCCTTTTGTGAAAAAAAATTTAGGCCGGGTACCTTCGACTGCCTTCACAGTGACAGACCAAACTGAATTGATTTTAGGAACCAGGAGATGGAAAAAGCAGCTTGGTCGGTCTTCTTACTCCCAAGTTGGGGCACTGCGCGTGCACGGAGCAATGTGTTGTGACACCCTATATGAGTGGTGTCTTAACTAATCCTATTCCAATCAGTTTAATCCCTGTTACGTCCCCTTTCCGGGGACGTGTGTCGAATTGATTAACTATTGTCGAATTAACGAATCATTACGACATCCTGGAATAATTTAGTTCTGAGCTTTGTACTTGATTTGTATTGGAATTGTTGGGGATTTTTTAAATTGTCTGCATTATTTCTAATAAACTATTAAAAGACTTTATTATGATTTTTTTATTTTATGTATTAAAAACCCACCCACACAACTTAAAAAAAGATAAATAATTTTTTATTTATTTTTTCTATGAAAAAACATCCAGCCGTCCTGATCGCTTTTGGTCTGATCATAATAAAGCAACGGCCTTATCATCTGGGGTGTGGCAACATTGCCAACACACTCATAGAGGTGATGATCGCTTCATTGTGATACGCAAGCCCCTTCACCACAACAAGGTAACGATCACGAAAGGGGAATTGACACTTTTATGTGCCTTTTTTTTGTTTTGTTTTTGCAGCCACAGTGCAGCACCAGAGGCCAGAAAAATTAGGCATGTACACATGCCTGAAAAACAATGTTGTTTTCAGGGCAGAAAGGTGACTAAAACATTGCGGCTTGAACCCTAGTTGGTGGCGGAGAATTCACGAAAGTCATCCGGTATGCAGACATTAAATACAGCAGCGTGGGGACCATTTTGAGGCCAAGGCATGTCATCGGGCCTTTTGTTAGTTAAACGTATCCCCTACTATCAGTCCCTTCGGGATCCATGCCTCATTCATCTTAATGAAGGTGAGGTAATCAACACTTTTTTGACCGAGGCGACTTCTTTTGACAGTGACAATGCCTCCTGCTACACTGAAGGTCCTTTCTGACAGGACACTTGAAGCGGGGCAGGCCAGAAGTTCTATCGCAAACTGGGATAGCTCAGGCCACAGGTCAAGCCTGCACACCCAGTAGTCAAGGGGTTCATCGCTCCTCAGAGTGTTAATATCTGCAGTTCAGGCGAAGTAGTCTGCCACCTGTCGGTCGAGTCATTCTCTAAGGCTGGATCCCGAAGGGCTGTGGCGATGTGTAGGACTGAAAAAGCTCTGCATGTCCTCCATCAGCAACACATCTGTAAAGCGTCCTGTCCTTGCCGCCATGGTCGTGGTAGGAGGAGGATTACTTTGACCTCTTCCCCAGTTAGATTCCCGTTGTGCTGTGACATCCCCCTTATAAGCTGTGTAAAGCATATTTTTTTGTTTGGTTTTGAACTGCTGCATCCTTTCTGACTTCCGGAAATTTGGTAACATTTCCGCCACTTTCTGCTTATACCGGGGGTCTAGTAGCTTGGCCACCCAGTACAGGTCGTTCTCCTTCATCCTTTTTATACGAGGGTCAACAGACATGACAGCATAATAGACCCCATTTGCACAAGGTTGGATGCCGAGCTACTCATTTCACGTTCCTCCTCCTCACTGATGTCATTGACGGTCTGTTCTTCCCCCCAGCCACGTACAAGACCACAGGTCCCAGATAGGTGACAACAACGAGCACCCTGGGATGCCTGCTGTGGTTGGTCTTCCTCCTCCTCAAAGCCACATTCCTCCTCTGACTCCTCTTCCTCATACTCCTCTTGCAGCGTTGCCGCAGGTCCGTCAAGCGATGATGACAAGGCTGTTTCTGGTGGTGATGGTGACCACAACTCTTCCTCTTCCCTCTTCTTCTCATTTACAGCCTGATCCAGCACTCTTCGCAGGGCATGCTCCAGGAAGAAAACAAATTGGATGAGGTCGCTGATGGTGCCTTCGGTGCGACTGACTAGGTTTCTCACCTCCTCAAAAGGACGCATGAGCCTACAGGCATTGCGCATAAGCGTCCAGTAACGTGGCAAACAAACTCCCAGCTCCGCAGAGGCTTTCCTAGCACCCCGGTCATACAAATACTCGTTGACGGCTTTTTCTTGTTGGTGAGGCGGTCGAACATTAGGAGTGTTAAATTCCAACGTGTCGGGCTGTCGCAAATCAAGCGCCTCACTGACAAGTGCGCCATGGCCGTGTAGGAACACCTGAAATGGCCACACACCTTCCTGGCCTGCTTGAGGACGTCCTGTAAGCCTGGGTACTTAGACACAAAGCGTTGTACAATGAGATTCAACACATGTGCCATGCACAGTACATGTGACAACTTGCCCAAATTCAATGCTGCCAACAAATTGCTTTCATTGTCACACACCACTTTGCCGATCTCCAGTTGGTGCGGGGTCAGCCACTGATCCACCGGTTCAGGGCAGACAGGAGTGCTGGTCCGGTGTGGCTCTCTGCTTTCAGGCAAGTCAACCCCAAGACAGCGTGACACTATCGTATCCGGGATGTGGAATAGCCCCTGGGGAGCTGGGGGGTTCAGTTGATGTGCAGCCAGCCGCAGCAGAAGAGGACTCAGCCGAGGAGGTTATGGAAGAGGATGGAGTAGGAGGAGTAGAGGAGGTGGCAGTAGGCCTGCCTGCAAGTCGTGGCGGTGTCACCAACTCCGCTGCAGAGCCACGCATTCCATGCTTGGCAGCCGTCAGCAGGTTGACCCAATGTGCAGTGTAGGTGATATACCTGCCCTGACCGTGCTTTGCAGACCAGGTATCAGTGGTCAGATGGACCCTTGCCCCAACACTGTATGCCAGAGATGCCATGACTTCCTTTTCAATCACCTGAGTAGAGGTTTAGGATTGCCTTATTAGAAAAAAAAATTTGTCCGGGTACCTTCCACTGTGGTGTCCCAATAGCAACAAATTTTTTGAAGGCCTTAGACTCCACCAGCTGGTATGGTAAAAGCTGGCGGGCTAAGAGTTCCGTCAAGACAGCTGTCAGACGCCGGGCAAGGGGGTGACTCTGCGACATTGGCTTCTTACGCTCAAACATTTCCTTAACAGACACCTGACTGTGGCCAGATGAGATGGAACTGCTCAAGGTGAGAGGCGGAGTCGCGGGTGGTTGAGAGGGGGCTAGGAGGACAGCAGTGGTTGACGTGGCTGAATAAGCTGGACCAGGAGGAGGATGGAGGCTTTGAGCTTGTGTCCTGCTTCTACTCGTCATCATGTGTTGATCCCATAGGCGTTTGTGATGTGCGATCATGTGCCTTCGCAAAGCAGTTGTACCTAGGTAGGTGTTGGATTTCCCACGACTCAGTTTCTTTTGGCACAGGTTGCAAATGGCATCGCTGTTGTCAGAGGCAGACACACAAAAAAAATGCCACACTGCTGAGCTTTGCAATGACGGCATTCTGGTGGTGGCAACAGCATGCGTTGATTGGCGTGCTGTCTGGCTGACCCCGGGTGCTGATACATGCTGTCTGACTGTGCCACTAGCTCCTTGCGACGACCTCCCCCTGCTTCCAACTTGTCTCCTCCTTCTCTCTGTCTCCGCTTCTGAACTTTCCCCCTCTTCTTCTTCTCTTCGAGCAGGCACCCACGTGGCATCCACGGACACATCGTCATCATCAACCGCTTCACTTTTATCTGACACCTCAGCAAAGGAAGCAGCAGCGGGTACAACATCATCATCATCATCACACTGTACGTCCATGTGTGTAATGCTGCCTGACTGAGACATATCCCTGTTATCTACATCCACTGGCAATAATGGTTGCGCATCACTAATTTCATCCAACTTATGTGTAAATAACTCCTCTGAGGGATCAAGTGAAGCGGCTGTGGTGGCTGTGGTGGTAGTGGTGGTGGTGGCGGTGGGCGGGAGAGTGCTGACCAAAGCTGAGCTGGAGGAGGATGGTGCGTCAAGGTTCTTAGCGGAAGCTGTTGAAGGTTGGGTGTCCTGTGTAAGCCAGTCAACTATTTTCTCTGAATTTTTTGGGTTCAGGGTACGTGGCCTTTGAACACTGGGCATTATTCCAGGGCCAGTGGAAATCACAGCACCACGAACACGATGGCCCCTGCGGCGTGGCCTGCCTCTGCCTGTCATTTTTTAATAGATAAGTGTTTTTATGCATGCAAGGTACTGTGCCACTCTATATAAGTGGTGGGCAGTAGGCACAGTACAGTCTGTGTGGGCCGGGCTGACACACACGGGCTTGCAAATGTGATTAGATCACAGTTAAATTTAAAATTGATTTTTTTGTTTCTGAAAGGTATTTGGGCGAATGACACCCTGTAACGGTATAAGTGCAGGCCAAACCAGCCACTAGCCAGTGGACACAATACAGTATGTGTGGGGGCCTGACACACACGGGCTTGCAAATGTGATTAGATCACAGTTAAATTTAAAATAGATTTTTTTTTTTCTGAAAGGTATTTGGGCGAATGACACCCTGTAACGGTATGAGTGCAGGCCGAACCAGCCACTAGCCAGTGGACACAATACAGTATGTGTGGGGGCCTGACACACACGGGCTTGCAAATGTGATTAGATCACAGTTAAATTTAATTCAATTTTTTTTTTCTAAAAGGTATTTGGGCGAATGACACCCTGTAACGGTATGAGTGCAGGCCGAACCAGCCACTAGCAAGTGGACACAATACAGTATGTGTGGGGGCCTGACACACAGGGCCTTGCTAATGTGATTAGATCACAGTTAAATTTAAATAGATTTTTTTTTTCTGAAAGGTATTTGGGCGTATGACACCCTGTAACGGTAGGAGTGCAGGCCGAACCAGCCACTAGCAAGTGGACACAATACAGTATGTGTGGGGGCCTGACACACACAGGCCTGCTAATGTGATTAGATCACAGTTAAATTTAAAATAGATTTTTTTTTTCTGAAAGGTATTTGGACGTATGACACCCTGTAACGGTATGAGTGCAGGCCGAACCAGCCACTAGCCAGTGGACACAATACAGTATGTGTGGGGGCCTGACACACATGGGCTTGCAAATGTGATTAGATCACAGTTAAATTTTAATTAGATTTTTTTTTTCTAAAAGGTATTTGGGCGAATGACACCCTGTAACGGTATGAGTGCAGGCCGAACCAGCCAGTAGCAAGTGGACACAATACAGTATGTGTGGGGGCCTGACACACACAGGCCTGCTAATGTGATTAGATCACAGTTAAATTTAAAATAGATTTTTTTTTTCTGAAAGGTATTTGGGCGTATGACACCCTGTAACGGTATGAGTGCAGGCCGAACCAGCCACTAGCCAGTGGACACAATACAGTATGTGTGGGGGCCTGACACACACGGGCTTGCTAATGTGATTAGATCACAGTTAAATTTTAAATATAATATTTTTTTTCTGAAAGGTATTTGGGCGAATGACACCCTGTAACGGTATGAGTGCAGGCCCAACCAGCCACTAGCCAGTGGACACTATACAGTATGTGTGGGTGCCTGACACACACGGGCTTGCAAATGTGATTAGATCACAGTTACATTTTAAATAGATTTTTTTTTTCTGAAAGGTATTTGGGCAAATGACACCCTGTAACGGTATGAGTGCAGGCCGAACCAGCCACTAGCCAGTGGACACAATACAGTATGTGTGGGCGCCTGACACACACGGGCTTGCTAATGTGATTAGATCACAGTTAAATTTTAAATAGAATTTCTTTTTCTGCAAGGTATTTGACTGAATGACACCCTGTAACGGTATGAGTGCAGGCCTAGCCAGCCACTAGCCAGTGGCCACAATACAGTATGTGTGGGCGCCTGACACACACGGGCTTGCAAATGGAATTAGATCACAGAAAAATATTAAATAGATTTTTTTTTTATCTGCAAGGTATTTTCTGTCACACCCTGTATTAATGGTGTGCACTGTGCACACAGTGCTGTCTATGACTGAGCCTGCAGCCTCTCACACTGGGGCAGCCAGGCAACTGCAACATATATATATATATGAAAAAAAAAATGAAAAAAAGCAGACTGATGTACCAGCCCTGAAAAGGGCTTTTTGGGGTGCTGTCTGGATGCTGTCCTTACAGCAGATGAGTCTGTGGACACAGAACAATGCCCTAGCTGACATTTTCCCTATTGAATCAGCTGCAGCTACACTCTCCCTCCTCTCTCTGTGAAAGCAGATTCCGAATTAATCTAAAATGGATTCTGTCCTGGAGGTGGGAGGGTCTGGGAGGGAGGGTCTGCTGCTGATTAGCTGGAATGTGTCTGCTGACTGTGAGGTAGAGGGTCAAAGTTTACTCAATGATGATGTATAGGGGGCGGACCAAACATCGCATATGTTCGCCCGCAGCGGCGAACGCGAACAAGCTATGTTCGCCGGGAACTATTCGCCGGCGAATAGTTCGGGACATCACTACAGCAGAGTGGGGCTGGCGCTGTTGGATTATGTGGTGAGGCATACACCAGCAGCGCAGCCCATCCTGGACCTAGTACCAGCACTACCGTACAACATGGTGTAGTGGTGAGCACCAGAAGGGCAGTTGAAGCTGGTACGGTGGCGCGTGCATTAGTTCCCCCGTCGCAGCCACCGCACAGACAGGCCCATAGAGCCCCTAGAGTCCCTGAGGTGCTGGCAAACCCTGATTGGCAGCCCCCAACTTCAGCAGCACCAGTAGTTCCCCCTTTCACCGCCCAGTCTGGAGTTCGGGTTGAGACAGCTCAGATCAGATCGGCACTGTTTTTTTTTTTAGCCTGTTCTTGACTGCGGAACTGTTGGACATAGTCGTGGCAGAAACAAATCGATATGACACTCAATTTATAGCCGCCAATCCGGGAAGCTTTATGCCCAGTCTTTCCGGTGGAAACCCATCCAAGTTTCCGAAATTAAAACTTTTCTGGGCCTTCTCCTCAACATGGGCCTAACAAAAAAGCATGAATTGCGGTCATATTGGTCCACGAACCCAATTCATAACATGCCCATGTTCTCTGCTGCCATGTCCAGGACACGATTTGAGACCATCCTGCGTTTCCTGCACTTCAGTGACAACAGCACCTCTCGTCCCAGAGGCCACCCAGCTTTTGACCTGCTCCACAAAATTCGGCCCCTCATAGACCCACTTTAACACCAAATTTGCAGATTTGTATACCCCTGAGCAAAACATCTGCGTAGACGAGTCCCTTATACATTTTACCGGGCGCCTTGGCTTCAAACAATACATCCCAAGCAAGCGCGCCCAGTATGGGGTCAAATTGTATAAGCTCTGTGAAAGGGCCACAGGCTATACGCACAAATTTTGTGTCTATGAGGGTAAAGATCAGACCCTGGAGCCGGTCGGTTGCCCTGACTACCTGGTGAGCAATGGTAAGACAGTCTGGGACTTGGTGTCACCCTTATTTGGCAAGGGGTACCATCTTTATGTGGACAATTTCTACACAAGTGTGCCCCTCTTCAGGCATTTGTTCCTAGAACAGATTGGCTGCTGTGGCACCGCGTGACCTAGTCGCCGGGGCTTCCCCCAAAGGCTCGTTACCACCTGTCTTGCAAGGGGGGAGAGGGCTGCCTTGTGTAACGAAGAACTGCTTGCGGTGAAATGGAGAGACAAGCGTGACGTTTACATGCTCTCCTCCATTCACGCAGACACGACAATCCAAATTGAACGAGCAACCAGTGTTATTGAAAAGCCCCTCTGTGTCCACGACTATAATTCGCTAATGGGAGGGGTGGACTTCAATGACCAGATGTTGGCTCCCTATTTACTTTCCCGCAGAACCAGACGCTGGTATAAGAAGCTGTCTGTATATTTGATTGAATTGGCTGTATATAATAGTTTTGTTCTCTACAGTAAGGCTGGGAGAACAAGATCCTTCCTCAAATTTCAGGAAGAGATCATCGAGAACCTTCTGAATCCAGGAGGTTCCGTGGCCCCAACCACCAGTGTAGTGAGCCGTCTACACGAGCGACATTTCCCCAGTGTCGTTGCCGTTACCTCAAACCAACCGCCACCCCAAAATATTTTTTCATCCACATTGATAGATGTGAATAAAGAAATCTGTGCCGTTCATTTTTTCTTTCAGCCCAGAGGCTGAACGGAAAAAAAAATCTCATTACCTGTATGTTCAATATAAGGAGAATAGCAGAAACTCCTAATGCTGGCCATACATGTAATGATTGCGGAGACCCTCAAATGCCAGGGCAGTACAAACACCCCACAAATGACCCCATTTTGGAAAGAAGACACCCTAAGGTCTTCGCTGATGGGCATAGTGAGTTCATAGAAGTTTTTCTTTTTTGTCACAAGTTAGCAGAAAATTATGGGGTTTTTTTTTCTTACAAAGTCTCATATTCCACTAACTTGTGACAAAAAATAAAAACTTCCATGAACTCTATGCCCATCACAAAATACCTTGGGGTGTCTTCTTTCCAAAATGGGGTCACATGTGGGGTATTTATACTGCCCTGGAATTTTAAGGGCCCTAAAGCGTGAGAAGAAGTCTGGAATCCAAATGTCTAAAAATGCCCTCCTAAAAGGAATTTGTGCCCCTTTGCGCACCTAGGCTGCAAAAAAGTGTCACACATGTAGTATCGCCGTACTCAGGAGAAGTTGGGCAATGTGTTTTGGGGTGTCTTTTTACATATACCCATGCTGGGTGAGAGAAATATCTCTCTAAAATTTGTATAAAAAAAAGTGAAAAGCTGACTTTTAGAGAGATATTTCTCTCACCCAGCAGTTGGGAATGCTGGGTGAGAGAAATATCTCTCTAAAACGACAATTTTGTATAAATAAATGTGAAAAGTTGACTTTTAGAGAGATATTTCTCTCACCCAGCATGGGTATATGTAAAAAGACACCCCAAAACACATTGCCCAACACATGTGTGACACTTTTTTGCAGCCTAGGTGGGCAAAGGGGCACAAATTCTAAAGAGCACCTTTAGGATTTCACAGGGCATTTTTTACGCATTTGAATTTCAAACTACTTCTCATGCATTAGGGCCCCTAAAATGCCAGGGCAGTATAACTACCCCACAAGTGACCCCATTTTGGAAAGAAGACGCCCCAAGGTATTCCGTGATGGGCATAGTGAGTTCATGGAAGTTTTTATTTTTTGTCACAAGTTAGTGGAATATGAGACTTTGTAAGAAAAAAAAGAAAAAACATTTTCCGCTAACTTGTGACAAAAAATGAAAACTTCTATGAACTCACTATGCCCATCAGCGAATACCTTAGGGCAGAGGTGTCAAACTCAAATTCATCGGGGGCCGCATCAGCAATTTGGTCACCCTCAAAGGGCCGGTTGTATCTGTAGGACTATGTGTCCACTCTTTATTATCATAAATTATTGTCACTGCATTCAATTATTACTGTTTTTTTGTAATAATGTAAGTACTAACTAGCTCTGAAAGCTTGACCTGCAAGCGCTGACTGGGGTCACATAGCATTATACTGATTTATGATGCTATGTAACCCTTAGAGTTCTGGAATGTGTTGGATAACACTGACATAATGCTGTCAGTGTTATCCAACACATTCCAGAACTGTAAGGGTTACCGTATTTTTCGCCCTATAAGACGCACCGGCCCATAAGACGCACCTAGGTTTTTGAGGAGGAAAATAAGAAAAAATAAATTTTGAACCAAAAGGTGTGCTTTTGGTGGGTTTTGAACTAATTGTGGTCTGTGGGTGGCACTGTTATGGGGGATATGTGGATGGCACTGTTATGGGGGATCTGTGGGTGACGCACTGTTATGTGGGATCTGTGGGTGACACTTATGGGGGATCTGTGGGTGACACTTATGGGGGATCTGTGGGTGACACTTATGGGGGATCTGTGGGTAGCTCTTATGGGGGATCTGTATATGACAGTTATGGGGGGATCTGTGGATGACACATATATAGCATCTTATGCTATGTATCATCCACAGATCCCCTCCATAAGTGTCCCTGTAGTGAATGACCCTCAATACACGGGCTAGGGGCCGGCATCTGCTTTTATAATGACAGTGGGGCCCGTGCAGTGAGTATTCTACTACACGGGCCCCGCTCACTGTATAATCGTATCTCTAATAGTTAATGGTTACCGTATGTATATAATCGCATAAGGAGCGCTGTGTATTACCGGTACTTACAACTACAAGCGCTCGCCGAGAGGAGGGAGGAGGCAGGCCGGGAGGACAGGCGCTGGCAGCGTGAGTCATACGTCATGCGCCCACGCCGCCTGCTTCATTCATAAAGTGGGCGGCGCAGGCGCTTGACCTATGATTCACACTGCCAGCGCCCAGCCTGCCCCCTCCCTCCTCTCGGCGAGCGCTTGTAGTTGTAAGTACCGGTAATACACAGCGCTCCTTATGCGATTATATACATACGGTAACCATTAACTATTAGAGATACGATTATACAGTGAGCGGGGCCCGTGTAGTAGAATAGTCACTGCACGGGCCCCGCTGTCATTATAAAAGCAGATGCCGGCCCCCAGCCCCTCCTCCCTCACAGCTGATACACCCGATACAGGAGCCGGGAGGTGCGGGGGCCGCCTGCAGGAAGTGATAATAAAAGGTGAAGGCTGGCGGCCGGCGGCGGCTACGCGGGCCACATGACGAGGTCTGGCGGGCCGGATTCGGCCCGCGGGCCTTGTGTTTGACACCCGTGCCTTAGGGTGTATTATACTACCTTGGCATTTTAGGGGCCCTAATGCGTGAGAAGTAGTTTGAAATCCAAATGTGTAAAAAATGCCCTGTGAAATCCTAAAGGTGCTCTTTAGAATTTGTGCCCCTTTGCCCACCTGTAATGACCGGCAACACGCACAGGGAGGAAAAAGGGAAAGTCCTGCCCAAGGAGAGGGAAAGGTGGTGACCCCTAACTCTCCTTGCGGCTGGCACCTGACTGCCCTGACGTCCCTAGACGGGTTCCTCACCCGTGCGGCGATCACGTGCCTAAACCCTGGCTTTCCCTGAAATGAACCCTAGATAATGAACGGGCCGGTGGGATCGCTAGTCCTCACCACTGACACTAAGAGGGAAACACCAGGGAGAGGACAGACAAACACAGACAAACACAAACACCCAGGTGGACGACAACAACTGTCCACAAAGGTCCAACAGGGATCCGGAGGGTAGCGTTCTGGATCAACTACCAGAGAACGCAGCAACACAGCTCCAGTGGGTCAGAATAGATGTCCAGGCAGGAAGCTCTATATCTGGCAACCAGAGAAGTGTGAGAGGGGAATATAAGGAGGATTGGGAGTGCTGGACAAGGAACAGCTGAGAGAAGGAGCTACGGATCCCTGAGTGAGCCAAAAGGGTTCGCAAAGCAAACCCAGAAAGCTAC
The DNA here is from genome assembly GCF_014858855.1 of Bufo gargarizans. NCBI lineage: Eukaryota > Metazoa > Chordata > Amphibia > Anura > Bufonidae > Bufo > Bufo gargarizans. The sequence goes on from NC_058080.1 coordinate 443,044,017, forward strand.
AATAAGGAAACATCCCTATCTTACATAGAGCGTGCAGCCAACCGCTGCGACCTCCTGACCCCGGGTACAACGGAGTCAGACGTGGCTCTTGACACCCTCGTGACAGTACCCCCCTCTCTACGAGGGGCCTCTGGACACTCAGGACCAGGTCTCTCAGGATGAGAGGCATGACAAATCCGAACTAGCCTGTCGGCGTTTACCTCAGACGCAGGAACCCACATTCTTTCCTCGGGACCGTAACCTCTCCAGTGCACCAGATATTGGAGAGAGCGGCGGACCCGACGAGAATTAATAATTTTGGATATCTGAAATTCTAAATTACCATCCACGACAACAGGAGGGGGTGGCAGCGGTGACGGTTCTAGAGGTGGAACATATTTTTTGAGTAACGACTTATGAAAGACATTATGGATTTTAAAAGTCTGAGGCAACTCCAGGCGAAAAGCCACGGGGTTGATGATGGCTACAATCTTGTACGGACCAATAAACCTAGGACCCAGTTTCCAAGAGGGAACCTTCAATTTGATATTCCTAGTAGATAACCACACATAGTCATTCACTCCTAGGTCCGGACCTGGCGACCGTCTCTTATCAGCCATGCATTTGTATTTACCTCCCATATTTTTCAAGTTAGCTTGCACCTTCTGCCATACCGATGAAAGAGATGACGAAAACCGTTCCTCTTCGGGAACCCCAGAAGACCCCCCCTCTTTGAAAGTACAAAATTGGGGATGAAAACCATATGCACCAAGAAATGGTGACTTGCCAGTGGATTCCTGACGGCGATTATTTATGGCAAACTCAGCTAAGGGTAAATATGACGACCACAACTCTTGGTTTTCAGACACAAAACATCTTAGATATGTCTCCAGGTTTTGGTTGGTACGCTCAGTCTGTCCATTCGACTGAGGATGGAAAGCTGAGGAAAAGGACAAGTGGACCCCCAAACGGGAACAAAAAGCTTTCCAAAATTTAGAAATAAACTGGGTTCCCCGATCCGAAACAACATCGGAGGGGACCCCGTGAAACTTCACGATCTCACTGACGAATACCTGAGCAAGAGTTTTAGCATTAGGTAGTGCGGGTAACGCAATGAAGTGTGCCATTTTGCTAAACCTGTCCACTACTACCAAAATCACTGTTTTACCTGCAGACAAAGGTAAGTCAGTGATAAAATCCATAGACAGATGTGTCCATGGTCTATTGGGAATTACGAGTGGTAATAGAGACCCTGCAGGACGTGTATGTGAAACTTTTGCGCGCGCACAGGTAGAACAAGAAGACACAAAATCCAATACATCCTGACGCAACCTTGGCCACCAAAAACGACGAGACAATAGCTCCAAGGTTGCTTTACCACCCGGGTGCCCAGCAAGTGCCGAATTATGATGTTCCTTTAATAATTCGAGACGTAGGTTCAACGGTACAAACAATTTCTCTGAGGGGCAAGAGACCGGGGCGTCCCCCTGGGCCTCTAACACCTTCCCCTCCAAAGCAGAGTGTACCGCAGAGACAACCACTCCTCTTTGAAGAATGGGCACCGGATCACTCACATTACCCCCTCCAAGGAAACAACGAGATAGTGCATCAGCCTTGGTATTCTTTGCCCCAGGACGATAGGTAATCACAAAGTTAAACCTGGTAAAAAATAGCGACCACCTAGCCTGTCTAGGGGTGAGACGCTTAGCTGATTCGAGGTACAGAAGGTTTTTGTGGTCCGTAAACACAGTGACGGGGTGGACTGCCCCCTCTAAGAAGTGACGCCACTCCTCAAACGCAAGTTTAATAGCTAACAGTTCCCTATTGCCAATATCGTAGTTCTGTTCTGCTGCAGATAGTTTTTTAGAAAAGAAAGCACAAGGACGCCATTTGCCAGGAGACGGACCCTGAGACAGTACAGCCCCCACTCCCACCTCTGATGCATCGACTTCAACAATAAAAGGCTGAGAGACATCAGGTTGGATTAGTACAGGTGCTGAGGTAAACCTCTCTTTTAGAGAGGAAAAAGCAACTTTAGCGGCGTCAGACCATTTAGAAAAATCAGTCCCCTTCCTAGTCATGTCAGTAAGGGGTTTTACGATCACCGAATAATTTTTAATGAATTTCCTATAGAAATTTGCGAAGCCCAAGAACCGTTGTAATGCTTTGAGGTTCTCAGGAAGATCCCAATCTAAAATTGCCTGGACCTTCCTAGGATCCATACGGAAACCTGACGCAGATAAATAATAACCTAGGAATTGTATCTCCTGAACGGCAAAAACACATTTTTCAATTTTAGCATATAATTCATTCGTCCGTAGGACCTGTAGTACTTGTCTGACATGCTCCTCATGTGTTCTCAGATCAGACGAATAAATTAAGATATCATCTAGGTATATTACCACAAACTTGCCGATTAGATGACTAAAAATGTCATTAACGAAATGTTGGAAGACGGCAGGAGCATTGGTCAGGCCGAAAGGCATAACTAGATTTTCATAATGCCCCTCAGGGGTGTTAAAAGCTGTTTTCCACTCATCCCCCTCTTTAATACGAATCAGATTGTAGGCCCCCCTAAGATCGAGTTTGGAGAACCACCTAGCACCCGCAATCTGGTTAAACAGGTCAGGAATGAGAGGAAGAGGGTATGGGTCTCGGATGGTTATCCGATTTAATTCACGAAAATCTAGGCAAGGACGCAGGCCCCCATCTTTCTTTTTAACGAAGAAAAACCCTGCAGCCACGGGTGAAGAAGAGGGTCTGATGTGTCCCTTAGCCAAACTCTCGGAGATATAATCCTTCATGGCTTGTCTCTCTGGACCTGAAAGATTATATAACCTGGTCTTGGGTAATTTTGCGCCGGGAATAAGGTTAACCGGGCAATCATAAGGACGATGAGGTGGTAACTTCTGACAACCCTTTTCAGAAAAAACGTCCTCAAAGTCCGAAACAAAAGTAGGTAGGGTAGTTATGGAGGCGACTAAGCAATTGCTATTTAAGCAATTTTCTCTGCACGGCTCACTCCACTCCGATATCTCCCTGGCCTGCCAATCCACCACTGGATTGTGCGCTACCAACCAGGGAAGGCCCAGCACTACCGGAGTGGGAAGCCCCTCCAGAACATAACATGAGAGCATCTCGTTATGGTGGTCCCCTACCCGAAGGTGTAAGTTATGAACAATGTGGGTGAGATTTCTCTGAGACAGAGGAGCAGAATCTATAGCAAATATGGGAATGGGTCTCTGTAACGTACAGAGAGACAAACCCATAGTGCAGGCAAAATGGGCATCTATCAAATTTACCCCTGCTCCACTGTCTAGAAAGAAAGAAATAGTCTTTGTCTTATCACCAAAAACAATAACCGCTGGCAACACAAATTGTGATGTACGTATGGAGGAAACGTATACCCCCCGGCTGACATCCTCCACACAGCCTGGGGTTAGTAGTTTTCCGACGGTTTTTTTTGTTTCTGAGGAAAGAAGGACAGACATTAATGAAATGACCCCTCTCCCCACAAAAAAAACAAACCCCACGCCTACGGCGAACCTCAGGAGGACGGACCTGACGAGTAGTTCCTCCTAGCTGCATTGGCTTGTCTAAGTCCATACAGACTAACTGCTGCTTGGGAGGGGTTACCAATGGCTCCGGTTTTTTCAACCTGTCCCTAAGACGTCTATCTATACGGATAGAAAGGGACATAACTGCATCAAGGGAAAAGGGGGTCTCATACAATGCAAGCGCATCCTTAACCCTTTCGGATAACCCAGAGCAGAACTGACTCCTGAGAGCCGGGTCGTTCCATTGGGTATCCGTAGCCCATCTACGGAAGTCAGAGCAATACTCCTCTACCGGCCGCTCTCCTTGTAGGAGTCTCCGTAATTTTGATTCAGCCAGTGCGACTCGGTCAGGGTCGTCATATATGAGACCCAAGGCCCCGAAAAACTCATCCACTGACCGAAATGCCTGAGAATCAGTAGGTAAAGAGAACGCCCAGGACTGCGGGTCCCCCTGCAGCAGGGAAATAACAACCCCCACCCGCTGTTCTTCATTACCGGAGGAGCAAGGGCGTAGTTTAAAGTATAATTTACAGGCCTCACGGAAAATCAAAAACTTGTCCCTTCCCCCAGAAAATCTGTCAGGGAGAGGGACCTTGGGTTCCGCAACAACCTGGTTACCAGTAGCAACCGCTGGACTTGCGGTCTGTTGTAATTGCTGCTGTTGCTGGAGGACCGACGCCTTCAATCCTGCCACCTCCAAAGACAGGCCATGAGATTGTTCAGACAGAGCAGCAATTTGATCCATACTGGATTCTAAGTAGGTAAAAAATTTTTTTTTTTTTTACCTACACAAAAATAAGGGCCAGATATAATGTAATGACCGGCAACACGCACAGGGAGGAAAAAGGGAAAGTCCTGCCCAAGGGAGAGGGAAAGGTGGTGACCCCTAACTCTCCTTGCGGCTGGCACCTGACTGCCCTGACGTCCCTAGACGGGTTCCTCACCCGTGCGGCGATCACGTGCCTAAACCCTGGCTTTCCCTGAAATGAACCCTAGATAATGAACGGGCCGGTGGGATCGCTAGTCCTCACCACTGACACTAAGAGGGAAACACCAGGGAGAGGACAGACAAACACAGACACCCAGGTGGACGACAACAACTGTCCACAAAGGTCCAACAGGGATCCAGAGGGTAGCGTTCTGGATCAACTACCAGAGAACGCAGCAACACAGCTCCAGTGGGTCAGAATAGATGTCCAGGCAGGAAGCTCTATATCTGGCAACCAGAGAAGTGTGAGAGGGGAAAATAAGGAGGATTGGGAGTGCTGGACAAGGAACAGCTGAGAGAAGAAGCTACTGATCCCTGAGTGAGCCAAAAGGGTTCGCAAAGCAAACCCAGAAAGCTACAATAAGGAAACATCCCTATCTTACATAGAGCGTGCAGCCAACCGCTGCGACCTCCTGACCCCGGGTACAACGGAGTCAGGCGTGGCTCTTGACACCCTCGAGACACCACCTAGGCTGCAAAAAAGTGTCACACATGTGGTATCGCTGTACTCAGGAGAAGTTGGGCAATGTGCTTTGGGGTGTATTTTTACATATACCCATGCTGGGTGAGAGAAATATACAACTTTGTATAAAAAAAATTGAAAAGTTGACTTTTAGAGAGATATTTCTCTCACCCAGCATGGGTATATGTAAAAATACACCCCAAAACACGTGTAATTTTTTGTTAAAAAATCTGTAAATTTTGAATAATAACAAAAAAAGTAAAAATGTCAGCAGCAATGAAATACCACCAAATTAAAGCTTTATTAGTGAGAAGAAAAGGAGGCAAAGTTCATTTGGGTGGTAAGTTGTATGACCGTGAAAGTAGTGTAGTGCAGAATTGTAAAAAGTGGTCTGGTCATTAAGGGTGTTTAAGCTAGGGGAGCTGAGGTGGTTAAAGGAGCTTCTGTGGCCTATTTCAAAAGGAGTGGGAAGTTGCAAATATTCAGAGCCGTCCTGGTGGAAATCCTTACCTGGCAATGCACAAATTAAATGAAATTATTGAGTATGTCCACAGACAAATAAAATATCTAAGAAATTTGGCATGATAGTTATGTTCTAAAAATATGAATATACCCAAAAGTTTTCTAGGCAATATGAAATCAGTCGTACATATCAATAACTTCAATCAGTCTTATGCCAATGTAATATATAGTATCAAAATGAAAACTGGTAAAAAACGTATTTTGATTGCTTTTTACGGCGCTTGATTGGAAGGATTCAGACCCAAGTCATCGGACAGATAAGGAGTTAACTTTTATTTGCAGGGTAGTCAACGCGTTTCTAGGGCTGGATTGCCCTCTTCTTCAGCACTGTATACACTTGATGTCTCCTCTCCTTTTTCACTGCTCCTTTACAGACAATGTGCAGTGAAAAAGGACAGGAGACATCAAGTGTATACAGTCCTGAAGAAGAGGGCAATCCAGCCCTAGAAACGTGTTGACTACCCTGCAAATAAAAGTTAACCCTTTATCTGTCCAATGACTTGGGTCTGAATCCTTCCAAGCAAGCGCCGGAAAAAGTGGTAAAAATACGTTTTCTACCAGTTTTCCTTTTGATACTTCAACTGTGTACACCTCATCTACTGGGGCACCACAGAGTGACCGCGGCTGCAGCTTGGAACAATCCGGTGTGCTGGTCGGCTACCTACAATTACCAGCAAGGCTCTCTACAGGCTCCTAAGCTTTATCAAACCACTCTCTACAAAGTGACACCGCACATGTGGCGCTGCCTCCCTCTTTTCTTGTTGTACATACTGTACTTACAATGTAATATATAGGCTTCACTGTTGAAATGTTCCTTAGTAATAGTACATGCAGATCTGGTCTACTGAAACCAAAAAATACCACACTAATGTCTATATAGATAGGAAGCACACATCTGTCTTGGAATTCAATATTTTCATGTGTTCTTCAACAGGATATTGAAATTGGCTTGTGTAGAATTGACACACAATTCATCACAGATAATAAAAAACCACAAAGTTTAGAGTATGCTAAACAAAAGAAATAAAAAACATATGCTGAGATAAAAAGTTGGGTGGGATATCAGAATTCAATTTCTTAAAAACACATAATAAAACGTAAGAAAATTGCATTCAGTAATAAAAAATAAAAAGGACACATTTAAAATGTTTGCAAGTTTTAATGAAAAAGCACACAGAGTCAGCTCTACAAAGATTGTTCGTTTAGATATCATAGCTGCCAGTTTCATGATCACTTGTTAAAAGTGAAAAATTCTAACATGTTTTTTTAATCACTTATATAGCATTGGCCCCATAGTGCTTTACAGACATTATCATTCTATGCATTGTACAGTACATGTCCATTGTTTAGGCATCACTAACACGTTTGACAGTAGCACCATAGGTTCCTTGCCCCATTAGGCTTCTATTCTTTTTTTCCAACTTTGTGTTTATTAAACATTTCTGACATATATGAATAACTGTCTACATTACAATGTCTTTAAAGCATACATATAGTACATGAAAAACAGATAAAGATGACAAAACACCAGTTTATATAAAAATACTGGCATACGGCACATATAGATATCTAAGGCTATGAGAAAAGGAACATAATAAAAAAAAGGGAAGGAAAAAAGAAAAGAAAAAAAGAGGGCTTCCCAAAACAGTTCTCTCCTTTGCTCTATAAATGGAGATCAGTATGATGAAGATCCCAAAGCGACTAGATCTTCAAAAACCTATCTACATTCCATTGTGATAGGGCTGTGTAGTATTCTAAAAAGCATATGTCTTGAATACAGGAGTAATAATACGCCTTGGATGGAGGAGCAGTTCTTTTCCAGAAAAGCGCTATAAGGCTTTTTGCTTTGGTAAGTAAATGGAGGAGTAGCCTGGAGACATGACTTCCAAGACCCCTAGGGGGAACATTCAGTAGGTATGTGAGTGGATTTAATGACACCGAGCGACTTCCTGTACAGTAGAAGCTACCACACTCCAGAAGGGCAGTATGTAAGGACATTACCAAAATATGTGATAAATCGAGGCTCCACTAGCCAAACATCTCCAGCAAACATTAGGGATAGTCCTATTAAGGGTATGCAACACTTCCAGTGCTTCAATAGTTTCAGTTGGTTCTCTTTATAGACTACACAAGAGGAACTAGCAAAAGCCCTTGACCATATCACGTTCCAGAGGCCCGGCAAGACTTCTCTATTAAGCCATTTCTCCCACTTCCACATATATAAATGTTCCCCTCTGACCAAATAAATCTGGTAGGAGAGTAGGTCATATATATCGGAAAAAAGGTCCCTAGTTAAAGGACCTTATAAAAATATTCTTTCAAAAGGGGTGAGAGAAGATATCAATCCGGAAGCAGTAATGGGCTATTTGTTGGTAGTGGAATGTTGAGGATGAGGGGAGATGATATTTACTTAGTAATTCCGGGAAAGAAAATAGGCGGTTGGTAAGAGGGTCTCGCAAATCATAAAAGCGATTGAGTTCAGCCTCTATCCATGGCTTAGCCATATTCGCTGTGGGGTAAATAGAAACAGCATGAGAGAGGAATGTACAGTGGAAAGGTTAAATTTATTCTTGCAGCTCAACCATAGGTTTCTAGTAAATGCCATAGGGCCTAATACGTTCTGGGGGGAGATATCAACTGGGTGACCCCAGATCATAGAACCAATATGTACCTGTCACGAGGGTGTCAAGAGCCACGTCTGACTCCGTTATACCCGGGGTCAGGAAGTCGCAGCGGGTGGCTGCGCGCTCTATGTCCAAAGATCACGTTGTTTCTTAGTGATTGTTTTCTGTGTTTGCCTTGCAATCCTTTTTGTCTCACTCAGGATCCGTAGCTTCTCCTCCTCAGCTGTTTCTTGTCTGCCACTCCTAACCTCCTTATATTCTCCTCTCACACTTCTCTAGTTGCCAGTTATAGAGCTTCCTGCCTGGACTTCTATACTGACCCACTGGAGCTGTGAATCCTGGTTGTTGTTCCAGAGTGCTACCCTCCGGATCCCTGTTGGGCTTTTTGTTGTCTCCTGTTGTCGCCCACCTGGGATTATATGTTGAGTCTGTATTGTCTGTCCTCCCCTTGGTGTTTTCCTTTAGAGCTAGTGGTGCGGACTAGTGTTCCCACCGCCCTGTTCACTATCTAGGGCTCATCTTAGGGAAAGCCAGGGTTTTAGGCACGTGATCGGCGTACGGGTGAGGAACCCGTCTAGGGACGTCAGGGCAGCCAGGTGCCAGCCGCAAGGTGAGTCAGGGGTCACCACCTTCCCTCTCACTTGGGCAGGGCCTTCCTCTTTCCCTCCCTCTGTGTCACGTATGTGATAGTCACGCCGATCGTGATATTATAACTGGCCCTTATTTTTTGGGAGAAAAAAAAAATAAAAAATATTTTTTTTTTCTCTCTACTTAGAATCCAATATGGATCCTATTGCTGCTTTGGCAAAACAGCTTCAAGGCCTGTCTTTGGAGGTGGCAGGATTGAAGGCGTCTGTCCTCCAACAACAGCAGCAAATGCAGCAGACCGCAAGCCCAGCGGTTGCTATGGGTAACCAGGTTGTTACAGAACCCAAGGTTGTTCTTCCTGACAGATTTTCTGGGGGAAGGGACAAATTTGTGACGTTCCGTGAGGCCTGCAAATTATATTTTAAGCTGCGCCCTTACTCCTCAGGTAATGAAGAACAGCGGGTGGGGATTGTTATTTCCCTGCTTCAGGGGGACCCGCAATCCTGGGCGTTCTCGTTACCCCCTGGTTCCCAGGCTCTCCGGTCAGTGGAGGGATTTTTTGGGGCTTTGGGTCTCATATATGATGACCCTGACCGAGTCGCCCTGGCTGAGTCGAAGTTACGGAGACTCCTACAGGGAGATCGGCCAGCAGAGGAATATTGCTCAGAGTTCCGTAGGTGGGCTACGGATACTCAGTGGAACGACCCGGCTCTCAGGAGTCAGTTCTGCTCTGGGTTATCTGAAAGGGTTAAGGATGCGCTGGCGCTGTATGAGACCCCCCTTTCCCTTGATGCTGTTATGTCCCTCTCTATCAGAATAGATAGACGTCTTAGGGAGAGATCGAAAATTCCTGAGCAATTGGTAACCTCTCCCAAGCAGCAGTTAGTCTGTACTGACTTAGATGAGCCTATGCAGCTAGGAGGAACTTCTCGTCAGGTCCGTCCTCCTGAGGTTCGCCGTAGGTGGGGGGCTTGTTTTTTCTGTGGGGGGAGGGGTCATTTCATTAATGTCTGTCCCTCCTTTCTCAAAAACAAAAGACCGTCGGAAAACTACTAACCCCAGGCTGTGCGGAGGATGTCAGCCGGGGGGTATACGTTTCCTCCATACGAACATCTCAATTTGTGTTGCCAGCGGTTATTGTTTTTGGTGTTAAGACGGAGTCTATTTCTTTTTTTCTAGACATGAAAGACAGACATGCAATGTGACAATGCACTGCAATATATAGTACAAAAATTGCATGGAAATAACAAGTGCTACACTATAAGTGCGAGATACTTGGCAAATTATTTTGTACAAAATTATTTGAGCCCGTCTGCCAAGCGTCAAGGCGTTCTCTGTTAGACGGGTTCCTACGCTAAATTCTACCTGTTAGGTGCCATAACGGCTACCATACACTTCAGGGAGTATAGGCGCCGGTGGTGTTGTGGAGTGGGCCTGCTGTGCAGCCTGCATTCCCTGAAGTGGATGGTAGCCGTCATGGCACCCAACAGGTAGGTTACAATGCAGGCACGTGGAACCTATACTCCCTGAAGTGTATGGTAGCCGTTATGGCACCTAACAGGTAGAATTTAGCGTAGGAACCCGTCTAACAGAGAACGCCTTGACGCTTGGCAGACGGGCTCAAATAATTTTGTACAAAATAATTTGCCAAGTATCTCGCACTTATAGTGTAGCACTTGTTATTTCCATGCAATTTTTGTACTATATATTGCAGTGCATTGTCACATTGCATGTCTGTCTTTCATGTTATTTCCCTGCCTCAGCAATGTGCTCCTGCGGTTGTTATGTGACTGAGCCCCTTTTTTGGTTTCCCTTGTAGTTTGTAATTGAGGTGTGGCTGCCTCCTCAGTCTCACATTTCTGACCACCCTGTCTGCTCTATTGGCTGATTTTAATTAGTGTCAGTGCATAGTCAGGCCTGCTCCACTCCATTCACTGTAGCCACAGCACCAGGACTCGCACTGCGGTCCTTGGTGGCTTTTAGGCGCCGGTGGTGTTGTGGAGTGGGCCTGCTGTGCAGCCTGCATTCCCTGAAGTGGATGGTAGCCGTCATGGCACCCAACAGGTAGGTTACAATGCAGGCACGTGGAACCTATACTCCCTGAAGTGTATGGTAGCCGTTATGGCACCTAACAGGTAGAATTTAGCGTAGGAACCCGTCTAACAGAGAACGCCTTGACGCTTGGCAGACGGGCTCAAATAATTTTGTACAAAATAATTTGCCAAGTATCTCGCACTTATAGTGTAGCACTTGTTATTTCCATGCAATTTTTGTACTATATATTGCAGTGCATTGTCACATTGCATGTCTGTCTTTCATGTTATTTCCCTGCCTCAGCAATGTGCTCCTGCGGTTGTTATGTGACTGAGCCCCTTTTTTGGTTTCCCTTGTAGTTTGTAATTGAGGTGTGGCTGCCTCCTCAGTCTCACATTTCTGACCACCCTGTCTGCTCTATTGGCTGATTTTAATTAGTGTCAGTGCATAGTCAGGCCTGCTCCACTCCATTCACTGTAGCCACAGCACCAGGACTCGCACTGCGGTCCTTGGTGGCTTTTAGGCGCCGGTGGTGTTGTGGAGTGGGCCTGCTGTGCAGCCTGCATTCCCTGAAGTGGATGGTAGCCGTCATGGCACCCAACAGGTAGGTTACAATGCAGGCACGTGGAACCTATACTCCCTGAAGTGTATGGTAGCCGTTATGGCACCTAACAGGTAGAATTTAGCGTAGGAACCCGTCTAACAGAGAACGCCTTGACGCTTGGCAGACGGGCTCAAATAATTTTGTACAAAATAATTTGCCAAGTATCTCGCACTTATAGTGTAGCACTTGTTATTTCCATGCAATTTTTGTACTATATATTGCAGTGCATTGTCACATTGCATGTCTGTCTTTCATGTTATTTCCCTGCCTCAGCAATGTGCTCCTGCGGTTGTTATGTGACTGAGCCCCTTTTTTGGTTTCCCTTTTTTTCTAGACAGTGGAGCAGGGGTAAATTTGATAGATGCCCATTTTGCCCGCACTATGGGTTTGTCTCTCTGTACGCTGCAGAGACCTATTCCCATATTCGCTATTGATTCTGCTCCTCTGTCTCAGAGAAACCTCACTCACATTGTCCATAACTTACACCTTCGGGTAGGGGACCACCATAATGAGTGTCTTTCATGTTATGTTCTGGAGGGCCTTCCCTCTCCTGTGGTATTGGGTCTTCCCTGGTTGGTAGCGCACAATCCAGTGGTGGATTGGCAGGCCAGGGAGATATTGGAGTGGAGTGAGCATTGCAGAGAGAATTGCTTAAATAACAATTGCTTAATCGCCTCCATAGCTTCCCTACCTACATTTATTTCGGACTTTGAGGACGTTTTTTCTGAAAAGGGTTGTCAGAAGCTACCACCTCATCGTCCTTATGATTGCCCGGTTAACCTGATTCCTGGTGCAAAATTACCCAAGTCCAGGTTGTATAATCTTTCGGGTCCCGAGAGACAAGCCATGAAAGATTATATCTCCGAGAGTCTGGCTAAGGGACACATCAGACCCTCTTCTTCACCCGTGGCTGCAGGGTTTTTCTTTGTTAAAAAGAAAGATGGGGGCCTGCGTCCTTGCCTAGATTTCCGTGAGCTAAACCGGATAACCATCCGAGACCCATACCCTCTTCCTCTCATTCCTGACCTTTTTAATCAGATTGCGGGTGCTAGGTGGTTCTCCAAACTTGATCTTAAGGGGGCCTACAATCTGATTCGTATCAAGGAAGGGGATGAGTGGAAGACAGCTTTTAACACCCCTGAGGGGCATTATGAAAATTTAGTCATGCCTTTCGGTCTGACCAATGCCCCTGCTGTCTTCCAACATTTCGTTAATTATATTTTTAGTCATCTCATCGGCAGGTTTGTAGTCATATACCTAGATGATATCTTAATTTATTCGGCGGATCTGAAAACACATGAAGTACATGTCAGGCAAGTACTGCAGGTCCTACGGACGAATAAATTATATGCGAAAACTGAAAAATGTGTCTTCGCCGTTCAGGAAATACAGTTCCTGGGATATCTATTATCTGCTTCAGGTTTCCGTATGGATCCTAGGAAGGTCCAGGCAATTTTAGATTGGGATCTTCCTGAGAACCTTAAAGCTCTACAACGGTTTTTGGGTTTCGCAAATTTCTATAGAAAGTTCATTAAAAATTATTCAGTGATCGTTAAACCCCTTACTGACATGACTAGGAAGGGGACTGATTTTTCTAAATGGTCTGACGCCGCAAAAATTGCATTTTCCTCTCTAAAAGAGAGATTTACCTCGGCACCTGTTCTAATTCAACCTGATGTCTCCCAGCCTTTTATTGTTGAAGTAGATGCGTCAGAGGTGGGAGTGGGGGCTGTATTGTCTCAGGGTCCGTCTCCTGGCAAATGGCGTCCTTGCGCTTTCTTTTCCAAAAAGTTATCTACTGCAGAAAGGAACTATGATATTGGAAATAGGGAACTGTTGGCGATTAAACTGGCGTTTGAAGAGTGGCGTCACTTCTTAGAGGGAGCAATCCACCCCGTCACGGTGATTACGGATCACAAAAACCTTCTGTACCTAGAATCGGCTAAGCGTCTCACCCCTAGACAAGCTAGGTGGTCGCTATTCTTTACCAGATTTAACTTTGTAATCACCTATCGTCCTGGGGCAAAAAATACCAAGGCAGACGCATTATCTCGTAGTTTCCCTGGAGGGGGTAATGTTAGTGATCCGGTACCTATTTTACAAAGAGGAGTGGTTGTCTCTGCTGTACACTCTGTTCTAGAGGGAAAGGTGTTAGAGGCCCAGGGGGACGCCCCGGCCTCTTGCCCCTCAGAGAAATTATTTGTACCGTTAAACCTGCGTCTTGAATTATTAAAGGAACATCATAATTCGGCACTTGCTGGGCACCCGGGTAGTAAAGCAACCTTGGAGCTATTGTCTCGTCGTTTTTGGTGGCCAAGGTTGCGTCAGGATGTAATGGATTTCGTGTCTACTTGTTCTACTTGTGCACGCGCAAAAGTCTCTCATACACGTCCAGCAGGGTCTTTATTGCCACTTTTCATCCCCAATAGGCCATGGACACATCTGTCAATGGATTTCATCACTGACTTACCGTTGTCTGCGGGTAAAACAGTTATCTTGGTAGTAGTAGACAGGTTTAGCAAAATGGTACACTTTATTGCGCTACCCGCACTTCCTAATGCTAAGACTCTTGCTCAGGTGTTTATCAGTGAAATCGTGAAGCTTCACGGGGTCCCTTCCGATGTGGTTTCGGATCGGGGAACCCAGTTTTTTTCTAAGTTTTGGAAAGCTTTTTGTTCCCGTTTGGGGGTACACTTGTCCTTTTCCTCAGCTTTCCATCCTCAGTCGAATGGACAGACTGAGCGTACCAACCAAAACCTAGAAACATATTTAAGGTGTTTTGTGTCTGAAAACCAAGAAGTGTGGTCATCATATTTACCGTTAGCCGAGTTTGCCATAAATAATCGCTGTCAGGAATCCACTGGCAAGTCACCATTTCTTGGTGTATACGGTTTTCATCCCCAATTTTGTACTTTCAAAGAGGGGGGGTCTTCTGGGGTTCCCGAAGAGGAACATTTTTCGTCATCTCTTTCATCTGTATGGCAGAAGGTGCAAGCTAACTTGAAAAATATGAGTGGTAAATATAAATGCATGGCCGATAAGAAACGGTCGCCAGGTCCGGACCTAGGAGTGAATGACTATGTGTGGTTGTCTACTAGGAATATTAAGTTGAAGGTTCCCTCTTGGAAACTGGGCCCTAGGTTCATTGGTCCTTATAAAATAGTAGCCGTCATTAACCCTGTGGCTTTTCGCCTGGAGCTACCTCAGACTTTTAAGATCCATAACGTCTTCCATAAGTCGTTACTCAAGAAGTATGTTCCACCTCTAGAACCATCACCGCTGCCGCCTCCTCCTGTTATTGTGGATGGTAATCTGGAGTTTCAAATATCCAGAATTGTTGATTCTCGTCAGGTCCGCCGCTCTCTTCAGTATCTGGTGCATTGGAGGGGTTACGGTCCCGAGGAAAGAATGTGGGTTCCAGCGTCAGAGGTAAACGCCAACAGGTTAATTCAGGCTTTCCATGCCTCTCATCCTGAGAGACCTGGTCCTGAGTGTCCGGAGGCCCCTCGTGAAAGGGGGGGTACTGTCACCAGGGTGTCAAGAGCCACGTCTGACTCCGTTATACCCGGGGTCAGGAAGTCGCAGCGGGTGGCTGCGCGCTCTATGTCCAAAGATCACGTTGTTTCTTAGTGATTGTTTTCTGTGTTTGCCTTGCAATCCTTTTTGTCTCACTCAGGGATCCGTAGCTTCTCCTCCTCAGCTGTTTCTTGTCTGCCACTCCCAACCTCCTTATATTCTCCTCTCACACTTCTCTAGTTGCCAGTTATAGAGCTTCCTGCCTGGACTTCTATACTGACCCACTGGAGCTGTGAATCCTGGTTGTTGTTCCAGAGTGCTACCCTCCGGATCCCTGTTGGGCTTTTTGTTGTCTCCTGTTGTCGCCCACCTGGGATTATATGTTGAGTCTGTATTGTCTGTCCTCCCCTTGGTGTTTTCCTTTAGAGCTAGTGGTGCGGACTAGTGTTCCCACCGCCCTGTTCACTATCTAGGGCTCATCTTAGGGAAAGCCAGGGTTTTAGGCACGTGATCGGCGTACGGGTGAGGAACCCGTCTAGGGACGTCAGGGCAGCCAGGTGCCAGCCGCAAGGTGAGTCAGGGGTCACCACCTTCCCTCTCACTTGGGCAGGGCCTTCCTCTTTCCCTCCCTCTGTGTCACGTATGTGATAGTCACGCCGATCGTGATAGTACCGGGGCTAACCAGAGTCATTTAATCTTGGTCCATTTATTGAAGGAATGTAATGTAGTCCAAGAATCTATATGTCTAAGATGCATGGCAGAATTGTAAAGGGCTATATCTGGGAGTGAGAGGCCGCACTGGCATTTCTTAGAGGTCAGGACTGACCTAGCAATGCAATGCAATGTTGTTTATTATTCCACACAAATGTGAGAAAGGCAGACTGGATCTGGTGGAGTATCCCCACAGGCACCTTGACCGGAAGCGTCTCAAAGGGAAATAGGAGTATGGGCAGTATAGACAATATTAATTGCCGCTATTAGGCCCAATAAGAATATGTGGGGATCCCCATTTGCGTAAAAGTGTAGTAATATTAGTGACCACTGGTGGGACATTCGCTCCATATAGAGGAGAGTATGAAGAAGTAATTTAAACCCCTAAGTATTTTATAGAGCGAGTCTGCCAAGAGTAGTTATAAGAGTGTTGTAGGGCATTTAATGTTTGTGGTGGGATATTGAGGGGTAACGCTTCCATTTTTGTATTGCTTATCTTATAGCCTGAAAGTCTACTGTAACTGTCAATGGTGGCATGGAGATTAGGTAGAGAGGTAATTGGATTAGTTAATGTTAACAGGACATCGTCAGCAAATAAAGATATGGTGAAAGATCGGTCCCGTACTTGAATGCCATTGATGTTCGAGTTTGCCCCAATCCGAGCGGCAAGGGGTTATATGCTTAATACATATAGGAGCAGAGATAGGGAGCAACCCTATTTAATATGGAATACAGAGGAGCATGCATGGGGCAAATTGACATGTGCTGTTGGGGACGAGTAAATGCTTGCAGGAAGGGGCGTTTAAACCTAAATCTCTGTAGCGTATGAAACATAAAGGATCAGTTAAGGCGGTCGAAAGCTTTTTCTGCATCAAGGCTAGGAAGCAGAGCTTCAATCGACCCCTTATTAGCTGCGTCAATCAGATCAACCACCCTCCTTGTATTGTCTCCCGCCTGTCGGAACCGGACAAACCAAGCCTAATCCTTATGGATCAACTGAGGGAGTCAGCAATTTAATCAGTTGTCAAGCAATTTAGTGAAAATCTTAAGATCCGATTTTAATAGACTGATTGGGCGGTAGCTGGCACATTGTGAGGGATCCTTTCCTGGTTTGTGAGTCACTGTTATAAAGGATTGAAGCATAATCTATGGTTTAGATTCTCTCATTAGGAAGGAATTGAATAAAGGGACTATATGTGGTAGCAAAATCTCACTACAAGTTTTTTAATAAAAGTATGTGAGGCCATAAGGACCTGGTGCTTTATTCCTTGGGAGATCCTGTATCACTTTCTTCAGCTCCTCGAGTGTGAGCTTCCGGTTTAGGTGTGACAGGGTCTCCAGAGGCAAAGTGGGTAGGTTACATCCAGATAGATAGGTATCTAGCATCTGAGTTCTACCCTCAGTATTAGTGGGTAGTTCGGAGGGGAGGTGCACAGCAGGAGTGAAATACATTTGTGATCTGATCAGGACCAAAATGTGGAGTACCAGTGGAATCTTTAATAAACTGAGGGGAAGAAGTGATTTCATGATCGCGTAACTGTTTTGCTAATAATGTATGAGGGTTATTACCAAATTAAAGAAAAAGTTGTCTGGAGTACCGCAAAAGTTTTCTCTGTTTTGTTAAGTGAGAGAGTCTTTAATTGGTGTTTGAGGTCAAGAATCTTCAATGGAAGATGACTCGACAGTCTGGAAGCCAAATCCTGTTCGGCGTGATGTAGTTCCGTTAGACACCTACCATGGTGACTCTCTCTATGTTTTTTACCCAAGAGGCCATTGAGATACAACACCCTCGAAAAACTGCTTTATGGACTTCCCATAGTACCCCCAAAGAAGACACTGACGGTTTATTAATCTGAACATAATTAGTTAGATAAGAACTTAATTCTTCTCTTGTGACAGTGTTAGTCAGGAGGCTTTCATTTAAGCGCCAATGGGTATGTTTTGGAGGGGAAGAAGCCAAATCTAAGTCTATATAGAGAGGGGCATGGTCCAACCAGGTTATGGGACCTAGTATTGCTGGTGACAGCAATCGGAGAGTCAGTATGTTAACGGAAAAAAAATCAATTCTAGTGTGTGTTTGGTGAGGATTGGAAAAAAATTAGTACTGACGTTCGGTAGGATTATCTACCTGCCACATGTCATAAAGGTAAAGGGACTGTAGAAGTCTACAGAAGTTTCTAGTCAAATGGGAATGGGGGTTGAATGTATTGCCAGTCAATCAGCTACGTCAGACAAATGGACATTAAAGTCCCCTCCAAGTATTAGGGCAGAGTTATGGTAGGTGTCTAGGGTAGACAGGATGGAAGAGAGAAAAGGAATCTGACCTGAGTTAGGGAAATATATATTGCAGAGAGTTATTTTCATTCCAGACAGGGTGCCAGCGAAGATAAGAAAACAGCCATGTGGGTCAACCTCAGTCCTATCATTTCAAAGGGGACATGACCTGGCTACTAAGATAGCCACTCCTGCTGTTTTGGCGCTCCTATTCTAATGAACCTATCTCAATCAAACACATTCATTCTATAATCAACTTCACATGGAGTGATATTAGAATGTTGGGGGAAGGTGGAAACCCAGTAGGATTAATGAAGTACTGCAGATATTGGGAAAAATATATACATTTTACTTGTACTAACATTATCATATTATTAACATTTTGGAAAATAATCATGCTTCTCAAGCACTTGTGTAAGGGGTAACAGGGCTTTAAAGGGCATCTGTCAGCAGATTTGTACCTATGAAACTGGCTGACCTGTTGCATGTGCGCTTGGCAGCTGAAGGCATCTGTGTTGGTCCCTTGTTCATATGTGCCTGCATTGCTGATATCATTTTTTTTAAATATATGCAAATGAGCGTCTAGGAGCAACGGGGGCATTGCCATTACACCTAGAGGATCTACTCCCTCTGCACCATGATCATGCTTGGCCTTGACTTCTCCTAAAGTCAATCAAAATGAAGGGGACGTGGCAGTTGTAGACAATAAATGACAATAAAATAAAAGCTGTTCAAAAAATCATACACACTCCAAAATGGTGTCAATAAAAACTTACAGATCACCTCCCAAAATAATAACCCTCACACAGCTCTGTAGATATAAATATGAAAAAAAAAGTTCTAGGGGTCAGAATATGATGATACAAATACAAAAAATCAAGTTTTCATTTTATTTAAGTAACCAAAACACAAAAAGAACTATATAAATATGATATGGTTGTGATCGTACTGTCCTGCAAAACTGAGTGAACATATCATTTTTACCACACAGGGAATGCTGTAAAAAAGAAACATAACACTGTGGCTGAATTGCATTTTTCTTCAATTACACCTCATTTGGGGGAGACAAAGCACACCCGGATGAACATGGCATCTGAAGGACTAAAAGTCTGTGACATTAGTGCCGGGTGTCTATTCTTTAAAATGGAAATTTACTTAGACTACATGCACACGAACGTATTCTGTTTCTGTGTCTGTTCCTTTTTTTTTGCGGATAGGATGCAGACCCATTCATTTCAATGGGTCCGCAAAAAATGAGGACAGCACACTGTGTGCTCTCTGCATCCGTATGTCCGTTCCGTAGCCCCGCTAAAAAAATAGAACATGTCCTATTCTTGTCCGTTTTAGGCATTGTTACAATGGATCCGCAAAAAAGAAAGCTGACATATGGATGTCATCCGTTTTTTTTTGCGGATCCGCAATTTGCAGACTGAAAAACACATCCGGTCGTGTGCATGTAGCCTTAGTCGGCGGTCCGGAAAGGGTTAACTTCCAAGCCTTCACACTGAGATTGGGCCACCAAGTGGGAAGAATATAATTAGGTAGAGTGGCCTAGGTATACCACATTTATCTTGGGGTGATTTTAAGTGGATTTTATATTGTGCTGAGAAAGCCACTATTGCACTGTTGCAAAGTGGAGTTTTGTATGTGATTTTACAGCTACTATATAGTGAGTGAATACATTTCTATTTGGCGTAAAGCTTGTTAGTTGATCTTCACTATTGTCGCTACAATTGTGTAATAGGACCACAGCAAGGAACAGCAGCATTTCCGTTGGCTTACTGTTCCGGAAAAAAAAGGTTACGAATGGTGTGAACTAAGGTGCTAATTCCATCTAAAGCGAGAAGGAAAAGTACTTACCTCACATGAGACTTTGAGGTTGTTCCAGAGACTAAGCATGTATCCGGGATTGTTCTTATAAACGATCCATGTTTCTGTGTGAATAAATTGGGTATCCCAATATACCTGATAACACCAATTATGCAACTAAACACAATACAATCCTATATGGATGATGGAGATTTTAGCATTAAAGCTGTATGTGAAAATCTGATTCAAACCTGATCATCAATGCTCAGACTTAGGCCTCCTGCACACGAACATGTGCGCCCCGGGCCGCAATGCACGAACACCGACCGTGGGGCAGCCGCAGCGGATCGCAGACCCATTCACTCTAATGGGTCTGCGATCCGACCGTTCCGCAAAAAGATAGGACATGTTCTATCTTTTTGCGGAATGGAAGTATGGGACGAAACCCTACGGAAGCACTCCCGTGCTTCACTTCCGCACCATTTCGCATCTCCGGATTTGCGGACCTATTGAAGTGAATGGATCCACATCCGTGATGCGGAATGCCGACAGAACGGCGCCCGTGTATTGCGGATCCGCAAATGCGGTCCGCAATACGGCAACGGGCAGCACACATTCGTGTGCAGGAGGCCTTAGAATATAAGCAAATTAAGCCCTAATGTTCCGCCTATTTTGCATTATAATGTGCTGTAAAGATTGTACTGAAATATTATGTTTGACGTTGCTGCCATCTAGTGGTCAAAGTTAGTTTCTTCTTCGCCAGAACTTTACAGGAAGTGTATTGTTCTCTGAGCCAGAGGCAGTAACCTTTAACCTGGAACTGTATTTCCTCCATTTCATCACTGCTCCTGGATCTTGCAGGCTGCATGCAGAGGAGCTCTTGATTTATTCCTGGACTAATGGTGGAATTGTCTGTGAGTACTCTCACTGATGAAGTGAGGCTACTGTATTATGTGTAATGTACTGATACATATGTTTTGTTTATGTTTATATTGTAGTTTTACAAAGTTATTCAGAAAAGAGAATACAAACAGATCTGATGTCTCACGTTTCTTGACTTCTGAATTATTGTTAAGCTGTCTGACTAGTGTTATACAACAGTCAATAACGCGAAGCAGAACAGTAAAAAGACAACCCACGTGGCGGTCTGGAATAAACTGAGACGCCATTACTGCAGCATGAGTCTAAGATCAGGAACAAAGTACCAGGCTGATGTCACGCTACCGCCGACACAGCAAGGCAGGGAGAACATTCCCAGTGCCCAGCAAGACGATGCAAAGTCTTATGTGTCCAGAACTTCACGGGCTAGCAAGATGTCCTCAGCAAGTTCCTCAGCAGTTAGAGCTCGTGCCAAGGCAGAAGCTGCCCGCGTCCAGCTACAGTACGCAGAAAAAGAAGCCATGATGATGCAGGAGTTAGCAGCAAAGAAAGCTGCCATAGCACAAGAGACAGCAGCTAGGGAAGCTGCCCTGGCACAAGAAAGAGCAGCTAGGGAAGCTGCCACAGCACAAGAGAGAGCAGCTAGGGAAGCTGCCATAGCACAAGAGACAGCAGCTAGGGAAGCTGCAATAGCGCAAGAAGAAGCTGTTTTAGAATCAAAATTGCTCATCCTGCAGCGACAGACTGCAGCTGCTGCTGCTGAAGCAGAGGCCGCTGCCTACATGGGAACAAGTCGGTCAGGAAGTGAAAGATCATATAAAGACTCAGAGGTTCCAGAAAAACCTCTATTCTCTGCAGATCGTACAAATGAGTACCTCCAAAACCTTACTGATGCGCATACAAAGGAACAGTCTCTTAAACCTGAAGCAAAGGAATTCAGGCCGAGATCAACATACCCCCTGAGCAGGCCCAATCAAACTCATGAGGTCAGCGGCTGCCAGCAAACCAAGAATGAAGCACCAGAAACCCCTAAGAACAAAAAACAAGTGTTCCCATCACCTCAACCTATAGATTACATGCGCGAACAACAATGTGCAGCGGATGTCACCAAATATCTCATCCGCAAAGAAATGGTTAGCTCAGGCTTTCTCCAATTTGATGACTGTCCTGAAAACTATTGGGCATGGAAATCTTCCTTTCTGAATGCCACTGAAGGTCTGAACTTATCACCAGCAGAAATACTTAATTTAATGATAAAATGGCTTGGCACCGAGTCAGCAGAGCATGCTAAGAGGATGAGAAGAGCAAACCTGTTCAACCCTGCAGCAGGACTCAACATGACCTGGAAAAGACTAGAAGAAACGTATGGATCCCCAGAGGTAATAGAAGGAGCACTGTTGAAAAAACTTGAAGTCTTTCCCAAGGTGGGCTACAGAGACAACGTGCGGCTACAAGAACTAAGTGATCTTCTACTAGAGATAGAATATGCCAAAGAGGATGGCTACTTGCAAGGACTTTCGTATCTAGATACAGCTAGAGGCACTAATCCCATAGTAGAGAAGCTACCTTCAAATCTGCAAGACAAGTGGATGTCTGTGGGAGGTAAATTCAAAGAAGATTATGGAGTCTCTTTTCCCCCTTTCTCTGTGTTTTCTAGGTTTGTCCGACAGCAAGCGAAAATCCGAAGTGATCCCAGTTTCGCCTTCACCACCAGCGGCAATCAATCACACAGACCAGAGAGACCTCACAGACCTCACGGTAGGACCTATGTATCCACACACAAAACAGCTGTACCTTCAGAAGTCACAGACTACCAAAGCACCCACAAGGTACACACCATAGAAAACCCTGATAGACATTGTCCAATACACAAAAAAACACATCCACTAAAGAAATGCAAAGGCTTTAGAAGCAAACCCATCGCAGAGCGGATGTCCTTCCTTAAACAAAACGGCATCTGTTTCAAGTGCTGCGGATCTACTTATCACATTGCCAAAGACTGCAAAATACCAGTAGAATGTACAGAATGTGGCAGTGAGAGACATATTGCAGCTTTGCACCCCGGCCCTGCTCCTGCCCCACTAGAGACTGTAGAACCCAGGAAAGATCAGGGCAGGGAGCAACAAGAGACCTCACTCTCCTCTGTAATGTCCAATTGCACCGAAGTATGTGGACAAGGCAAGAGTGCACGATCATGCTCTAAAATCTGTCTAGTGACTGTGTATCCCACTGGCAAGAGAGAAAGGGCGGTGAAAATGTATGCAGTGCTAGATGAACAGAGTAACAGATCCCTTGCAAAGTCAGATTTCTTTGATATCTTTAACCTTAAGGCAAGTGCAGTTCCATACACTCTAAGGACATGTGCAGGGACAATTGAAACCACAGGGAGAAGAGCTACTGACTTTACCATTGAATCCTTCAATAAGAAAGTGCAGTTCCCACTTCCTACCCTAATAGAGTGTGGCATGATACCTGACGACAAAACTGAGATTCCATCTCCAGAAGTAGCTCATCACCACCCCCACCTCCGCTCAATTGCTCACCTAATCCCAGCTGTTGAGCCAGATGTTCCTATCCTGCTACTTCTTGGAAGAGATATCCTTCAGGTACACAAGGTACGCCAGCAAATCAATGGACCTTATAATGCCCCCTATGCACAGAGACTGGACCTGGGATGGGTCATTGTAGGAGAAGTTTGCCTGGGGACAGTGCACCAGCCTGACAACGTTAGCACTTTGAAGACGTCTGTGTTAACAAATGGACGCACATCCCTTCTCAGTCCCTGTCACAACAACTTCATTGTCAAGGAAAGCTTTGGCAGGTCAACACAACACTGTGACTTTTCTACACTATATGGTAAAGAAGAAGTCAACTCCAACATTGAGACAGACAATCTAGGGATAACAGTATTTCAGAAAACTAAAGATGATGATAAACAGGCCCTCTCTATAGAAGATCAAAACCCTGCAGATTATGCCACTAGGCCTACTCAAGCAGCATGCCTTCAGAACTCTATTTGGTTCTCAGGCCCAACCTTTCTGTACCAACCACACTGTGAGGATATAGACACTGCTAATGCTTTTCCACTCATAGAGCCTGAAGCTGACCCTGAAATCAGATTTGAGATTACAAGCTTCAGCACCAGAGCTTCTGAAGCCACACTTCACTCACATTGCTTTGATAGATTTTCTTGCTGGAAGATATTAGTTAAGACCCTAGCCAGACTCATCCATGTCGCTAAAACCTTCCAGAGGGAAACCAGCAGCAATCAGGTCAGAAGGTGGGAAAGTTTCCATGAACAAGTCAATCTAGAAGAACTTGCTCAGGCAAAGTCTGTTATAATCTCTTCTGTTCAAAATAAACATTTCCAGAAGGAAATTGACTGCATCAAAAAACAAAAGACATTCCCGAAACAAAGCCGTCTTAGGAAGCTTAGCCCCTTTTTAGACAAAAATGGGTTGTTGAGAGTAGGTGGACGTTTGTCTCTTGCAGAACTTTCAGAGGAAGAGAAACAGCCTGTCATTATACCTTATAATCACCACATTGCAACACTGCTTGTTAGGTACTATCATGAACAAGTAGTTCACCAAGGGCGACACATCACAGAGGGTGCAATTAGAATCCGCAGGTTTCTGGATTCTTGGTGGCAAACGCTTGGTATCAGCTGTTATACACAAATGTGTCATCTGCCGCAAGCTGCGAGGAAGATTACAAAGTCAAAAGATGGCAGAGCTACCAGAGGACAGAGTAATTGCTCAACCACCTTTCACCAATGTGGGCTTAGATGTATTTGGTCCGTGGTCTGTCTTAACCCGCCGCACTAGAGGAGGCAGCGCAGACAGTAAACGATGGGCAGTCCTTTTCACTTGTTTGTCCACCCGAGCTGTACACATAGAGCTACTTGAAACCATGTCAACATCAAGCTTTATTAATGCTTGAGGAGATTCTTCTCAATTCGTGGCCCAGTAAAACTGCTCCGTTCTGACAGAGGAACAAACTTTGTAGGAGCCTGCAAGGAACTTAACATTTGTGCCAGCGAATCACAATTGCAAAACTTTCTCCAAGACAGAGGATGTACATGGGTCTTTAATCCTCCACACTCTTCACACATGGGTGGTGTCTGGGAGAGACTTATAGGTATTGCCAGGCGAATCTTGGACGCTATGTTGCTACAAACTAAAACTGCTCACTTGACCCATGAGACTTTAAGCACCTTTATGGCAGAGGTTACAGCTATTATGAATGCCAGGCCTATAGTTCCTGTGTCCTCAGACCCAGATACACCTATGGTCCTTACCCCAGCAATGTTGTTGACTCAAAAGGTGAACTCTTTGTCTGCTCCATCCGCAACCATAAGTACAACACAAGTTCATGCTAAACAATGGAAGCAAGTACAATGCTTGGCAGACACCTTTTGGAAAAGATGGAAGAGGGAGTATCTGTCGAATCTGCAACGCCGTAGGAAATGGACTGAGGATCGCCCAAATGTAAAAGTGGGTGATGTTGTTCTGTTGAAGGACAGCCAAGAGAGCAGGAACGAGTGGCCTGTAGGACTTATTGTCAATGCTCTACCAAGCAGGGATGGCAATGTTAGGAAGGTAGAGGTCAAGATTGCAAAGAATGGGACTTCCAAAATGTATCTTAGACCTATAACTGACGTCATAGTTTTGGTTTCAGATTAGCTAGGATTCCATTTCCTGTTTATATGTTTTTTCTGCATAGCAGTAGTTATTTAGGTAGTGACATAATAATTATGCCAGACAGGGAGTGTTCCGCCTATTTTGCATTATAATGTGCTGTAAAGATTGTACTGAAATATTATGTTTGACGTTGCTGCCATCTAGTGGTCAAAGTTAGTTTCTTCTTCGCCAGAACTTTACAGGAAGTGTATTGTTCTCTGAGTCAGAGGCAGTAACCTTTAACCTGGAACTGTATTTCCTCCATTTCATCACTGCTCCTGGATCTTGCAGGCTGCATGCAGAGGAGCTCTTGATTTATTCCTGGACTAATGGTGGAATTGTCTGTGAGTACTCTCACTGATGAAGTGAGGCTACTGTATTATGTGTAATGTACTGATACATATGTTTTGTTTATGTTTATATTGTAGTTTTACAAAGTTATTCAGAAAAGAGAATACAAACAGATCTGATGTCTCACGTTTCTTGACTTCTGAATTATTGTTAAGCTGTCTGACTAGTGTTATACAACAGTCAATAACGCGAAGCAGAACACCTAACATTAATCATTTAATACATAGTTGTATAATTTTATATAAATATTACCAAACAAAAGAGTAATACTATGTCTCTCAATATCCATAAATATAAGAACATGTTCACATTTGCTTAGGAGGCTCCTTTCAGGGCCTCCATTGCTGATTCCAGGGAAAAGAGCTGACCAAAAAGTCCCACATGCAGGACTTTTTTTCCGCTACAACAGAACGGAAGCCAAATGGCTTATAGTCAATGGGGTCTGTTTGGCTCAGTTGGTTTCAGTTATGTGCCGGATCTGGCACTCGCATTATATTAGTTGTTCTGTTGCACCAGCAGAGCAATGGAAATGACCAGCAGTGATGTGAATGTGGCCTAATCTGGGAGCTATATAAATGCATTAAAATTACCTTTCTCAATTAACCCCTTTGAGCTTTCTGTATCCAATGCAAAAATCCAGTAAACCTCCCTCTGGAGTACCTTTTATCTACCTTCAATAACTTCTAAAATAAGCCACTTCAAGTCAAATTATTTATGGCCCCCTTCAGCGAAGTGTGTTGTGACACCTGTCAGATCTGATTTCTTCTTTTTATCCCCTATTTTTCAGCCTTCAGTTTGTGCATTCTTACTCTGCAAAAAAAGTTCTATTAGCCAAGTGAGGCTCATTCAGCCATACTTTTCATGGATGAGATCTGTGTCCCATATATGCCTTGGTTCACAGACATTTAAGCATATAGATAACATTCAGCTCCTTATGTGTGTAGCATTCCTTAACTGATATTTCTGTACCTTTCATAGGACAGCATTTCTCCTCCCTTAATAATAGACAAGCAGTTTTGACAAGACAGGCATGGAAAAAAAATGGAGATGTTTTCTTAAGCCTAATGTCTGCACATATTCAACTGACTTTTCTGAACACAGAAAAGAATAAAAAAAATATATAAATATATATATAGTGTTGGCGTAATCATACTGACCTGCAGGATATTGTCACGATAAACACCATAAAAACAAAATTAAAAAAAGAATCACTGTGATTTCACATTAGATGTACGCCTCCCTACATGATGACATATAAAAAATAAAACTGATGCCACAAAAAGCAAATTATGACTTTTGAAATTTGTCATAAAAAAAATAAACACTGTATCCTGCTTCAGTTCTCTGCCTGTAAATTGGCACAGCTTCTTGCAGTAGATAGTGCTGGTGGCAGTTGAAAGATGAAACTGAGCAACTGTTACCACCTTAGTAGGTGGACATGCACATTTTACATTCAGTTTTTTTGCCAGTGTAGAAAGAGGTTGCTGTGTGGAGCAGGGACAGACTGGGACACCAAACACTAGCTAATAGGGCCAAAAAAGTCCTTTTAAGGACTGGTATAGGTGTGCTATCGATAGGTGTGACATACTGAGGGGTGTTATATACTTATAATATATTTTCTAACATGAAAAGTATATTATAGTGCATTTGTATTGTGCAGCAGTTGTGTGCGGTTCTGCTTCGATACTGCATCTAGATAGAGGGACAAACACTATTGGAATAACTAATTGCAACTGGTGTGATATACCTGTTCATCCCCCCCAAAAAAACTGATTGAGGGGTGTGATATACCTATAATATACCTTCTAACATAGAAAGTATATTATAGTGCATTTGTATTGTGCAGCAGTTGTGTGCAGTTCTGCTGTGATACTGCAGCTAGACAGAGGGACAAACGCTATTTTAATAACTAATTGCAATTGGTGTAATATACCTGTTGCCCCCCAAAAAACTGATTAGGGGTGCGATATACCTGCTTCCACAAAATACTGATTGAGGGGTGTGATACACCAGCTTCCACCAAATATTGATTAAGGGGTTTGATATACTGTCTTCCAGCAAATATTCATTAAGGAATTCTATATACCTGTTTCCACAAAATACTGATAGAGGGGATTTATATATTGGCTTACACCAAATATGGATTGAGGCCTGCGATACACCAGCTTCCACCAAATATTGATTAAGGGGTTTGATATACCAGCTTCCAGCAAACACTCGTTAAGAGGTTCTATATTGATTGAGGCCTGCAATATACCTGCATCCACAAATACTGCTCTTCTTTAGGGATTTTGTCACAGGGTCATTTTGAAAATGACAGGCAGATGAAGAGGCAGGCCATTCAGCAGGTGTGGTAGGGGTTGGGCAGGTGCACCAGGCCAGAGCCTAAGTGGGAATTTGGAGAAGGTGAGTGTGATTATGTCAAAGGACGCACCAGAGTTGGTTGAGTAGCTCACTCAGCCTTCCGCTTTTGCACCCTCCTCATCCTCTGTATCTGCACCCTCCTCACTCTCTACTGTGTGCACCCTGAAAGACACCATGACCACACCACCACCATAGCCCCTCCACTCGAGTCAGAGGATTTTTTTCCCATCCAGTCCCAGAACTTACCGATGCTCAGACATTCTTGGCATCGTATCAGGAAGAGGAGGTAGCAACGGCCGCCACCCAGCGGTCTGACGACAGTACCCAGATCAGCCCAAGGACGGAGGTCCCCGCTGTTCCTGCCTACTCCGAGATCTCTAATGTCAGTGGTAGTGAAGGTGACGATGATGACGTGTCGATGGACATCACGTGGGTGCCCACAAGAGAGGAAGAAGAGGGGCGTTCAGAGGGATAGATAGAACAGCAGATAGGGGTAGAAGGAGGAGAGGCAGGCAGAACTCATAGAGCATAGGAGGCAAAAAACAGACTACAAATGTATCTGGAGCGAGCTATCCACCATGCACGGTCACATCTGACGCTCCCATGATGCTGGCACATGACTCCGCAGTGTGGGCTTTTCTTAACGTGTCAGCTGCTGACAATAGTGTTGCCATCTGCAACCTGTGCTATCAACTAGGGACGACCGCCTTAAGAATGCACCTGACCTCCCTTCACCGAGCCCAAAGGGAGCAACACCATCAGAACCCACAAAGCCACACTCCTGGCGCTCCAGGTCTTGCCTCTCCTTCTTCTCTTCTCTCCTCCCATTTATCCGCCCACTCCACCTTCCACCGTGCCGTTGTCATATTCATCTGTCAAAAGTCAGGCTTCCGTGGCCCAAATTTTCGAACGTAAAAAGTTGATGACACTGGATAACCCTCTTGCCCAACAGCTGACCGCTGGCTTGTCGGAACTGCTAGAATGCAAACTACTGCCATATAAACTGGTGGACTCGGGGGTCTTTCGAAAATTTGTGGCCATTGGCAAACTGCAATGGAAGGCTCCTGGAAGGAAATATTTTCCCCAGAAGGGCATCCCAGAGCTATATGGCCATGTTCAGCAGCAAGTGAATGTATCTCTGGCACACAGTGTCAGTGCCAAGATACATCTGACCACAGACATGTGGTCTAGCAAACACGGGCAAGGAAGGTGCCAGTACTGCCTACTGGATGAACCTTCTGACAGCTTTCAAGCATGCAACCCGTGGCACCCGTGTAGATTTGGTGTTACTGCCATGGATTGCATGCAGGCCTGCCTCTTCTTCTCCTCCTCCTACTCCATACTCCGTCTCCATTCGTCTGACTCCTCCTTTTCCACTGCTACTGCCTCTTCCGCTGCTCCCAAGAACCTATTCGACATGCCAGGTGAGACGTTGCCAAGCTGTGCTGCAGCTGTTGTGCCTGGAAGCCAAGAGCCACACCAATCCTGCACTCCTTTCATCTCTGCGGTCACAGGCTGATCAGTGGCTAACCCTGCTCAATTTGACAGTTGGTAAAGTGGTGTGCGACAACTGTGCCAATCTGCTGAGCTGGCTGAAACAGGGCAAAATGACAGACGTGCCGTGCATCGCACAAATCCTGAACTTAATCGTGCAGGGCGTTTTGCGGCAGGCCAGAAAAATCTCTGGCCATTTTAGAAGATATTACACTGCCATGGCTTGTCTTGCTGATGTTTAGGGGCGACACCTCCTGCCCTTCAGTGGTCTGATTTGTGACAGCCCGACATGCTGGAACTCTACATTGTATATGCTTGATAGGCTGCTCCAGCAGCAAAGTGCCATTAACGACTACCTGTACGAACTCTGCGGCAGGACAGGTTCTGGGGAGCTTGGTTTCTTTTTACCAAGCCAGTGGCTGATCATGCGCGATACATGCAGACTTCTGAGGTCATTTGATGAGATCACCAAACTGGTCAGTCGCAGCCAGGGCGCCATCAGTGACATCGTACCTTACGATCGAGGAGCAGGAGCTGGAAGATGAGGAAGTCGCAATGCTGAATGAATTCCCGGGGGGGGGGCTACTCCATCTGAGACAAGTCAGCAGGAGTCTGAAGAGGAGTTAGAGGAGGATGGTGCTCGGGGGAGGAGGAGGAGAAAGAAGAGCAGGTTTTAAAAAAAATTGGGATCCTTGATGTTGTGTGTGGATGGGGGGGGGGGGGGGGGCGAGACCGAGAAACGAAATTCTTCTTGGCAAAGAGTAGGAGCCAGGGCGCTCCACCACTTCCAAATTAGTGCAAATGGGGGCCTTCATGCTCCAGTGTTTGAAGAGGGACCCCAGTATTAAAAGCATAAAGAGCAAGCACCAGTACTGGGTGGCAACTTACTTAGACCCCCAGTACAAACACAAAATGGCGGACATATTACCGGCATCACAGAGGGCTGGCAGAATGCAGCAGGCCTTGCTGCGAGAGATGCTGCATTCTACTATTGCGGGCACTGGCAGAGGAATCTCCACCCACAGCGAAACAGGTGCAGGCACCAATCCTACCGCACCTGCAAGAAGAGGGCGGTTTGAAAATGTGTTAGACACTTCAGATATGAGATCATTCTTGCAGCCAACCCATCGACAGACATTTAACATCTGTAACGACCACGTGTAATTGAATTTCCTCATGCCAGCCCACACATATCCGCCACCAAACAGAACAAAGAATGGTCCTTGTCTTATGTATATACTGCGCTATAAAAGGAATTTTCTGTCAGGTGAATGCCTAATTTTTGGGGCCTGTACTGGCCTACAGTAAAAATTTTATCCAGTGACCGCCTAATGTACCTGCAGCCACATAATTAATTCACAAATTGTTTTCTGTCATGTTAATGTCTATATTTTGGGGCATGTACTGGCCTACAGATTTTTTTTTATCCAGTAACCACCTATTGTCCCTCCAGCTACATAATCACAAGTTTTTTTCTGTCAGGTGAATGCATAATGCTTGAGGCCTGTACTTCAGTGGCCTACAATAACATTTGTTGAAGGCCAAAACAGGAACTCTTTATTGAAGACCAACTCAATATATATACAGTTCAAGAAGTCTAACAACATAACGCAATCAACCATGAACAACATGCAAACAGATATCTCCCCCCCCCCCCCACACTCCATAATGAATGAATAGGGAGAGAGAGGAGACACATGTGATGGGATTATCTCCTGAGTGTATCATAGGGTGATCTATTCATCTAGGAGTCGGTTGCTCCTAGAGTCAGCTATCTTAATCCCATCACTAACACAATCAGTGGGAGTCTCAGTGTAGCGTTAACCCCTTTTTGTGTTGCTGAATTCACACCCTGCACCTTTAAAGGGCAATAGGAAATATGTGTCATATAAATTCCACACATAAATCAAGGTTCAAAGTTCCTTGTAACCCCAAAAGGTCTGAGGGGGTCTCCATAGTTCTGGGTCTATAGTCCGTAGAAAGGAGGCCGGCCCTCAGGCTTCTCCAGCAGCCCCAGTGACAGTTCAGTCCGTCACATACCTCCAGCCACATAATCACAAGTTATTTTATGTCAGGTGAATGCCTAATGTTTGGGGCCTGTACTCGAGTGGTCTACAGTAAAATTTTTATACAGTGACCGCCTAATGTACCTCCACTAACATAATCAAATGTTATTTTCTGTCAGGCGAATGCCTAATGTTTGGGGCCTGTATTCGAGTGGTATACAGTAACATTTTTATCCAGTGACAGCCTAATGTACCTCCAGCCACATAATCAATTCACAAATTGTTTTCTGTCAGGTTAATGTCTAATTTTTGGGGCCTGTACTGGCCTACAGAAAATGTTTTATCCAGTGACCGCCTAATGTACCTCCAGCTACATAATCACAAGTTATTTTCTGTCAGGTGAATGCCTAATGCTTGAAGCCTGTACTCCAGTGGCCTACAATAACATTTTTATCCAGTGACCACCTAATCTACCTCCAGCCACATAATCACAAGTTCTTTTCTGTCAGGTGAATGCCTAATGTTTGGGGCCTGTACTGGTCTACAGTAAAATTGTTATCCAGTGACCGCCTAATGTACCTCCAGCCACATAACCAAAAGTTATTTTCTGTCATGTGAATGCCTAATATTTGGGGCCTGTACTGGCCTACAGTAAACTTTTTATTCTGTGACCTCCTGATGTACCTCCAGCCACATAATCGCAAGTTCTTTTCTGTCAGGTGAATGTCTAATGTTTGGGGCCTGTACTCTAGTGGCCTACAGTAAAAGTTTTATCCAGTGACCACCAAATGTACCTCCAGCCACATAATCGCAAGTTCTTTTCTGTCAGGTGAATGCCTAATATTTGGGGACTGTACTCCAGTGGCCTACAGTAACATTTTTATCCAGTGACCGCCTAATTTACCTCCAGCCACATAATCACAAGTTATTTTCTGTCAGGTGAATGCCTAATGTTTAGGGCCTTTACTCCAGTGGCCTACAGTAAAAAAAGTATTTAGTGACCACCTAATTCCGCTCCAGCCACATAATCACAAGTTCTTTTATGTCAGGTGAATGCCTAATGTTTTGGGCCTCTACTCCAGTAGCCTACAGTAAAAATGTTATCTAGTGACTGCCTAATGTACCTCCAGCCACATAATTACATGTTCCTTTCTGTTAGGTGAATGTCTAATGTTTGGGGCCTCTACTCGAGTGGCCTACAGAAAATTTCTTATCCAGTGACTGCCTAATGTACCTCCAGACAAATAATCAATTCACAAATTGTTTTCTGTCAGGTTAATGTCTAATTTTTAGGGCTGTACTGGCCTACAGTAAAATTTTGATCCAGTGCCCCTCGATGTGTTAAAGGAAAGATTAAAATAGAAAATCTGCCAAAAAAGTGAAATTTAAAAATGTCATCTCCATTTTCCTTTCATTCTTGTGGAACACCTAAAGGGTTAGAAAAGTTAGTAAAATCAGTTTTGAGTAACTTGAGGGGTATAGTTTCTACAATGGGGTAATTTATTGGGGGTTTCCACTATGTAAGCCCCACAAAGTGACTTCAGAAATTCTTAAAAATTTCAAAAATTGCTTCAAAAATTCTAAAATTTCTAACTTCCTAAAAAAATAAAATTGCATTACCAAAATGATGCCCACATAAAGAAAATATATGGGGAATGTTAATTAATGAATATTTTATGAGGCATCACTATCTGTCTTAAAAGAAGAGAGATTAAAATTTAGAAAACAGTGAATTTTTTCAAATTTTAGTTAATTTTTGGATATTTTTTTATAAATAATGGTGAAATATATTGACTCAAACTTATCACTGTCATGAAGTACAATTTGTCACGAGAAAACGTTCTCTGAATGGCTTGGATAAGTAAAAGCATTCCAAAGTTATTGCCACATAAAGTGACACATGTCAGATTTGCAAAATTAGGCCTGGTCAGGAAGGGGGTAAATAGCCCGGTCTGGAAGTGGTTAAACATTTTTGCGTTTCTCTGGCATAAGGACACTAATTCTTATTTGTCTCTGAATCAAACATCTGTCAAACCGACAAAGGAAAGGTAAATTTCATTTCAACAGAGGTTTCTTTGTATTTTACAAGGAGAACAAATGTACCAATTGAACAAAAGAGGAAGCAGAGAACATATTAAATCTCAGTAGTCTATACAGGTTTGCCAGCAATATAGCTGAAATCTCTACATAAGCCCATCTTTTATTAATTTATGTCACATCACACACATTACATTCCTCACCTTATCTGTTTCCCATCAACTTACATTTCTGTCATTGAATCCCTAAGGAAAGAACAAAACAAAATTAAACTGAGCTGAACTTTCTAAAAAGAAACCAAGGATGAAAAGCTGTTTCTTTAGGACATATAGCCTGTAAATGATGATTAGTCCCTGCAGTAAGGGAAATTTAATTTGGTGGTTGAGACCCAACAATCTTCAGTGTTTTAATAATGCCATGGCCACAATCCAATGGCTGACAACCAAGAATTGAGGTACTTACTGTTCCTTTTGTGCAACACCTGGAAGACCTGGAGCAAATCAGACAGACAACCTTAACACAGCTCACCTACAGTACAGAAGTTTAAGCACTAAGTAAAAAATACATTTTAGAAATGAATAATTAAGCACAACACATTTATATCATATACTTAATTAATGTATATATGCTATTGGGAATATTGTACCCATCTGCAAACTGTATACGGATACTCTGTAGGTGCACATTGGAGATTTCTTCAAACCCTTATCATGAATATAATTCCAGAATTATACTTCTTCCTTACTAAGACTAATTTGCCTGAGTATACGGGTAGTGGTAACCTTACAATATCACTGGTACTTGCTGTTTATTATTGTTATTAGTGTTAGACTTGGGTCTACTAAACCCTCCAAAAGAATACATTTTAAAGGTCCCCCCTTCCATCTATACAAAACATTGAACTTTCAGCCCATGGTGCATGCTGAAGTGTTGATTTCCTCCTACGCCTTCTGATACTTCATAGATCAGTACCTGCCCCACAAGTATTGGCACCCCTAATATTTTTCCAGAAAACAAATTATTTCTCCCAGAAAATTATTGCAAATACATGTTTTTTTATATACCGTATTTTTCGCCATATAAGACGCACTTTTTCTCCCCCCAAAATGGGGGAAAAATGCCCCTGCGTCTTATACGGCGAATGCTGCGATGTAAAGCGAGCGGGGACTCGGGGAGGGACTGGGAGGAGGAGCTGGGGGTCGGCAATAGCGGCTGGGTGGTGCAGTCACTGTACTATAGCCCCGCCGCTCCGGTGTACTAATATAATATGTCTTATTTAATTAATAGTTATTAAATATGCCCCTTTATTCCTAATACTACCTTAAATCCTAAGCGCTTCAGTAAAATGCAGGCCGGACGGGCGGCAGCGTAACTCCCTGATGTCACGTGCCTGCGCCGCCTACTTTATGAATGAAGCAGGCGGCGCAGGCAAGTGACGTCAGTGAGTGACGCGCCGGCCGCCTGGCCTGCCTGCCTCCATTGTACTGAAGAGGTTAGGATGTAAGGTAGTATTAGGAGTTGGGGGGCATGTTTAATAACTATTAATTGAATAAGATATCTTATATTTGTATACTGGAGCGGCGGGGGATCTGTGGATGACACATATATAACAGTGCCATCCACAGATCCCCCCTGTAACAGTGCCAGCCACAGATCCCCCTGTAACAGTGCAAGCCACAGATCCCCCCATAACAGTGTCCATCACAGATCCCCCCATAACAGTGTCCGTCATCCACAGATCCCCCCCATAACAGTGTCCGTCATCCACAGATCCCCCCCATAACAGTGTCCGTCATCCACAGATCCCCCCATAACAGTGTCCGTCATCCACAGATCCCCCCATAACAGTGTCCATTATCCACAAATCCCCCCATAACAGTGTCCGTCATCCACAGATCCCCCCATAACAGTGTCCGTCATCCACAAATCTTCCCATAACAGTGTCCGTCATCCACAGATCCCCCCCATAACAGTGTCTGTCATCCACAGATCCCCCCATAACAGTGTCCGTCATCCACAGATCCCCAGTAATAGTGCCATCCACAGACCACCATTAGTTCCAAACCCACCAAACAGACAGCACACCTTTTGGTTAAATATTTTTTTTTTCTTATTTTCCTCCCCAAAAACCTAGGTGCGTCTTATGGGCCGGTGCGTCTTATACGGCGAAAAATACGGTACATATTTCCTTTGTGTGTACTGGAACAACACAAAAAAACTAAAAGTAAAGAAAAATGGTCCAGACAAAATGTATGGCACGTTTTCAAAATTGTGGGTAAACAACTTTGAATGAGCATGTGATGCTCAAATGTGATGCTCAATTAAACTCACCTGTGGCAAGAAACAGGTGTGGGCAATATAAAAATCACACCTGAAACCAGATAAAAAGGGGAGAAGTTGACTCAATATTTGCATTGTGTTTCTGTGTGTGCCACAAAATTGTGGAAAAATATCAACAATCTCAGTCCATCTCCAGAGATCTTGATGTTCCTTTGTCCATGATGTGCAACATAAACAAGAAGTTTACAACCCATAGCACTGTAGCTAATCTCCCTGGACTTGAATGGAAGAGAAAAATTGATGAAAGTTTGCAACACAGACAATACAGGGATGGTGGATAAGCAGCTTCAATCAAGTTCCGAATAATTTCAAGCAGTCCTGCAGGCACAGGGTGCTTCAGTGTTAGCACAAACTACCTGTCGATATTTGAATAAAATTAAACACTATGGCAGGAGACCCAGGAGGACCCTACTGCTGACACAGAGACATAAATAAGCTAGACTGCAGTTTGCCAAAATTGACATCTTGTGGACAGATGAGACCAAGATAGAGCTGTTTGGTAGAGCACATCATTTTACTGTTTACCGAAAACGAACACAGTACCTACAGTCAAATATGGTGGACATTCAAAGATGTATTGGGGTTGTTTTTCTGCCTCTGGCACTGGGAGCCTTGACTGTGTGCAAGGCATCATGAAATCTGAAAATTTGGGGTCGCAATGTAGGGCCCAATGTCAGAAAGCTGGATTTGTGTACTAGGTCATGTGTCTTCTGGCAGGACGATGACCCCAAACATACTTCAAGAAGCACCCAGAAATGGATGGGGAGTTCTGAAGTGGCCAACAATGAGTCCGGATCTAAATCCCATTGAACACCTGTGGAGAAATCTTAAAATTACTTTTGGGAGAATATAAGAGACCTGGAGCAGTTTGCAAAAGAAGAGTGGTCCAAAATTTCAGTTGAGATGTGTAAGAAGCTTGTTGATGGTTATAGTAAGCGATTAATGTGCAAACAAATATTAAGTAGAGGGTGTCAGCAAATTTGTCTGGACAATTTTTGGAGTTTGTGTGAAATTATATCAATTTTGGCTTTTTTCCCCTCATTTTTATGTGTTGTTCCAATACATGCAAAGCAAATAAACATGTGTATAACAAAACATGTGTAATTGTTATGATTTTTTGAGAGAAATACTTCATTTTCTGGAAACATTTCACAGGTGCCAAC
The DNA here is from genome assembly GCF_014858855.1 of Bufo gargarizans. Lineage (NCBI taxonomy): Eukaryota > Metazoa > Chordata > Amphibia > Anura > Bufonidae > Bufo > Bufo gargarizans. The sequence goes on from NC_058080.1 coordinate 443,080,999, forward strand.
ACTTGTGGCCATGCTGAACATAAGCAGCAACAAAAATTAAGAACAACACTCGCTATATTGGATGCAACTTTTATCCTTTTAATGTGCAAATGGAGGAACAAAATGACGCGTTTCGACACAAACAGTGTTGAGTCTTTGTCAAGCAGGTGAGTACCAGGAAGCAGATACATTTAAATAACCCGCCAGCTTTGTCGTCCCAGGATGTGACGTGCCGTTGTCATAGTAACTTACAAACAACACCATGCGGACAAACTCTCGGGGTACAGAAAGCGCAGGAGGGAATAACAAAAAGGACACACATATATAACAATTATGTACACATTAGGGGTAATGTAACGTATGTTAGTATAGTAAAGCACTATAAATTAATAACAGTGTATACAGAAAAGGTTAGTTGATAAGTAGCATTACACAGATATTGATAATAAAGACCTGGAGCAGTAATCTCATCAATCCCTGATGTTTTCTAAAAATAAGCAATAATGAATATGTTACAAAACTGATATTGATGATTCATATTCCAAAATAATATAACTTTATAAGAATGAAGTGAGTTCATATTCACGATTCATGCTTCTTGGCTCCAAGGTCTGCAACCTATGGATCCAAAAGTACCGGCTTTGCTAAACAGATACAGTCTGCACATAAGGAAGATGGAATTGAAGACAAACTTGAACAGATCCAAATATCAGTAAGCTAAGTTCATAGATTTTAACTCAGTCCAAGATTACTCAAGGCAATGGCAGGATGAACCTCTGATGGGGTGAATTTGGTTTTCTCTCCACCCCTACATCAGCTGGATCAAATAAAATATTTTCGGTCCTGCATTTAAATAACAACTTCCCAATGGTACCACAGAGTTTCTCTTGCCAAAGCAAAATAACCTTTGCTAAACTATGAACCTCATCTAATTATCTTTATATTAAGTAATAAATACTTACATACAGTACATGTAGAAAATTAGATCCAACGTCAGTGTAAAATCAAGGCATCATTTTACTTTATATCGGCAGCAATACACGTACAGGGGAGTCAACACTCCGGCAAACTGTTGATGCATTTCGGACACTTCACATGTCCTTAGTCGTAACACAGTGTGACCGGTGATGTTGGCTGGTTTAAATAGAGATCCGGGTTGAATGTTGAATATAAAACTTTGATACCAGACCACCAGGACCGGAAGACAAAACACAGCACCCTTGTGAAGATATAAAAAGAAAAAACTGAAATGTGGTGTTTGGGGTTATACAGACTGAAGTACAAATTCTGTAAAAAAGAATCTATATTACATAATTGTACAACTGTGAATGATGTTTACTTATGCACAGGATGATCAGTCCGCTAAAAACAGCAAAGTGTATATACCATACTACAAACACAATAAAAGAAACCCATTTTACAGTGAAGCATTGGTGCATAATGATATACTGTAGCTAGTATATTAAAGGGGTTGTCTGGGTTCAGAGCTGAACCCGGACATACCCATAATTTCTCCCAGGCAGCGCCCCTGACATGAGCACCCGAGCAGTTCATGCTCCGATGCTCTCCTTTGCCCTGTGCTGAATCACACAGGGCAAAGGCATTTTGAGGAGTTCCGTTGACGAACCGAGCTCTCTTTCAGGCTGCCAGGCGGAGGCTTCCACCCAGCAGTGAGCCCTCCCTGCACAGGGCAAGGGAGAGCATCGGAGCATGAACTGCTCGGATGCTCATGTCAGGGGCGCTGTCTGGGAGAAATTATGGATATGTGCAGGTTCAGCTCTGAACCCGGACAACTCCTTTAATTATACAAATAATTACTAAATTAATTGAAGAAGCTATTGATTGTAAATTCTTAATTCTTAATCCAATACATAAACTCAGCAACAATGCTTCTAATTGGCAGATGGATAGCAATGGCAAAAGATCCTGATAAAGCAAGTGCAAATAAATATTCAATTATGGACTAAGACTGTAACTCACTGATTATGAGTATGCAAACATTTATGGTAAAGAAAAATGTTTTCACAGCTCACCCAAAATCTACAATGTCCAAAACCTCCTCATGAGTAGCAAAAAAGGTTGCACGGAAGAGTCCCCCAGATCTGGGGTGATGAACAGCTTAGGGTACTTTCACACTAGCGTTTTTCTTTTCTGGCATAGAGTTCCGTTCTAGGGGCTGTATACCGGAAAAGAACTGATCAGTTTTAGGCCCCACGCACACAGCCGTTGTGCGGCCGTTCCGTGCATTGGGGACCGCAATTGCAGCGGGCCGGACCCATTAAACTTGAATGGGTCCGTGGTCAGTCGGCACCGCAAAAATATGACACGTCATATTTTTTTGTGGTGGGGAACAACGGAAAGAAACACCACAGAAGCACTCCGTTTTCCGTTCCATGACTCCATTCCACATATCCAGAATTGCGGACCCATTCAAGTGAATGAGTCCGCTTCCATGATGCCGGGTGCACACAACCGCTCAACAGCCATGTGCATGAGGCCTTATCCCCATGCATTCAGAATGGAGAGCAGTCCATTTAGGATGCATCAGGATGTCTTCAGTTCAGTCTTATTGACTCTTCAGGACGGAGAAAATACCGCAGCATGCTACGGCTTTATCATTTTTTTCCATAGGTATGTATTAGTGCATTCAAAATACCGGAATGCCGGACCCGTCCTTTCGGTCTGCACATGCGTAGACTGAAAAAAATGTGAAAAAAATAAATGCCCGATCCGTTTTTCCGGATGACACCGGAAAGACGGATCCGGCAATTCAATGCATTTGTAAGATGAATCAGGATCCTGATCAGTCTTACAAATGCCATCAGTTGGCATACGTTTTGCCGGATCCGGTATTGTGAAAGTAGCCTGAATGTCCAAATTTAGATGGATCCAGCTCCTTGAGTTGAAACATAGCATTTAATATTCAGGTCAAATGCTTCATCAGCTGTCTGCATAATTCATTAAATGAGGTATTTTTCTTTGCTTACATATACTCATTTTATATATTTTTTTCCCAACATGATTTCTTTTCAGGGTTTAATGCATGACACAGTGCTAATCATGTTGCAATGCTAATAGTAATTTGATGTTAATTATTTAGTTTGAATTATTTGTGGCGTCATTGTATTTCCCCTTCCTTTCTTTCATTTTGTATTTTATCACTGAGACTGTCAAGTATTATAGACTTTCATTTTGTAATATTCACTGCACATTCTGCCGGTATACCTTCATGGCATTAAATTTTTTTCTGAAAATTATAAAATTATGGGTCTCCTTGTTTCCTGGTGCAGGTCTTACATTTCAGCAAATAATATTTGCTGCACATATCCATTTTGGGGGTCATTTATTAAGACCAACATTTTTGACGCTGGTCTTAATATTCCCCTTACTGACGGTGGATCTGCTGAATTTAAAAAGAGGTGGCAGCCTCTACATAACTTTGGCGCATCTACCGCCGGTCTCAATGTAAGCCAGTTTCTTTGCTGGCTTAGATTTAGACCATTTTCTTTGCCTAAAACAGGCCCATCCCCTTCCCACCCATGCCACGCCTTTTAAAACTGGCGTATATCACTTAGTAAATGGCCCCCTTTATATCTACCTTTAGGTATATTAACATAATATTCTAAGGCAGCGGTATCGCTGGTGTGTACTCCCACTTAACATCTCAAATATTTGCGCCAAGGGCGTGCATAATGTTTGTACTTTGCCCGTGGCAATATCTATGTTCTCATGCACACTAGCAGTACCGCAGAGCAGTTTTTCTGCCAGACACTTCACACTGCCACTCCAAATCCATCACTCTCAGCAGTGATTGATGTCTGATCTCTACTCGCAGTAACATTTTGCACTGATGGTGTCTTTATATTTAGACAGATATAGGGATTGATGAGCATGTGCTGTATTGCGCGTCCTGTATTTTGACAGTACTGGGGTTAATGGGTACATTCATTAGTGTCATGAATATCATGTGGGGGTACATACAGTACTTGTAGTAGCTATTATAGAATTATATGTGCTGTGTATCTGTTGTATGAGGATTCCCAAGGTGTGTTTTCCGCTGAAGAGGAGGTTCCTTCACCATTCGATCCCAGGAGGATGGAGCCGAGCAGGCTGGGCCTCTGCAAGCTACAGAGATGCAAATGGACAGCTCATCATCTTGTCATATCTAACACCTCTGGCTGCCATGTACAAACTTCAAAAAAGCATCTGCTACCCCTTGATAAACCGGATACTGGAGGAAGGGGATTTGTTTTGGTGAGAAATTCGAAAACTTTCAAACAAAGAGATTTCAATATTCAATGCTCTCCACTCCCCTCATTAATTCCCCCCCAATGAAAGAGCTGGGATTTGGATAGTTAATGACTGGGCCAACCAGAAGCTGGAAACCAATCCTGGTTCTATAAAAATGTCATATTAAAATATTTTATATGTTACACCTTGTGGGAGTCATAGCCGAGTTGACGGGTATCCATTTTTTCCCCTTCTCACGGGGGCATTAAGTTTTGAAATCCTGTACTTTATCCCATTTATTTTACTTTTACTGTTTGTGTACTTTATTTTTACTTTGTTTCATTACATCAGTTTTTTTGTAAGCACTGCACTATTTTTAGTGTATAACATATTCACTTTATAAGTCCTCCTTGTTGCTCTAAATAATTCATAGCCTGAACGTGTGATTGTGTAATCACTTGTGAGTAGAACGTTTATAAGTAGCTTTTGCAGCGTTTCCGTCGGTGGTAACAGCTGGTGTTTGGTGTGTTGCAGGGGCGTTGCTAGGCTAAAACATTCAGGGCCTGGACCCCGGATGTTTTGTCCCAGGCCCTGAATGTACTGCCTGCCAGATACAACTGTATTACCCTCCTCAGGACTCAAGATCTGAAGGACCTGTGGTGACATCACAGGTCATGTGATCAGTGCAGAAGGCAGGGGTTGAGAAGGACATGCGATGATGTCACCATCATGTGACCAGTGCAGGAGAGGAGGGCGTTCAGCAGTGAGGAGGGAAATTCCTGGAGAAGAAGCTGTGGTGATGTCTGCTACATGAGGAGAGGTAAGTGAAGGGAGAGGGAGAGCAATGCTGGGAGTTATGATTATTTAACTGGGACTGTATGTTAGGGCTGATGGGAGGGATGTTATCATGGGACTAAATGTTCAGGAGTGATGTTATTTACATGAGGCTGCATGTTGGAGGTGGCTGTGGTCGGGGGTGATGTTATTTACATGGGACTGTATTAGGGTGGCCAGACATCCGGTTTTAGGCCGGACAGTGCGGTTTTTAGATTTCTGGTCCTCCATTCAGAGCAAGGCCAGGACGGACGGCCAGAAGTCCTCCTTTTAGTAGTTTAGTAGTTGTGACTCACATTGGGATGTCGCTTTAAATCTTCATAACAGGAGGCAGATATGGAGTGACGTCACGTCATCAGCGCTGCTGCATGAGTGCCGACGCGCTGCCTGAGCCAACTTTTATCTGCAGCAGGTGGGAACTGAGTGTGCAGATGCTACACTGTGGAGGTCCTCCTCCTTGGGCTATGACTTCATCCTCAACCCCGGAGCTTCCCATCCAACCCAGCATGGCCCCACCATCTCCCCCCTGCCCCTTGTGCTGTACAAGCCGCTTTACACACAGGCCCGGCAAGTAGGGTCTGCTCAGTGCCTTATCCCCATGATGTGCTGTCTGCACAGGTGTACTATCCCCAGGATAACCCCTGCTATAATGTATGAGCTGCCCCCTCTCCCACATGGCACAAGAAGCCCCTAAATTCATATCTGCCGGAGGTTCCTCATCCTGTGGTGATGCTGCCAGCACTGTGCTCCCTCAGAAATCCCCGGTTTATGTCTTATTGTACGTGGAGTGTCCGCTCCTGAGCAAAGAACATGTATATCATTCTTCTAAGTGGGGTGTGGGGTATCTCTAACGGAGGGCATGTGTAGCAGTGAGTTACTGACAGGAGTCCTCATTCATTTCGACTCAGTTGACAATATAAGTCTTTGCTCGCATTATAAATTTTATGTATTATAGATCAGGAAAACTGGATGGAAAAGTGTAGTATCCATCCTGCAGAGTCCAGTAAAAAAAAAAGCGATATGGTGACGTATTTTTTCTTTTGCTAGGCACTTACTGGGAGAGGGGCGTAGTTTAGCAGGTTGGGGGTGTGGCCAAGAATGTCCTCCTTTTTGGGGGGAAGCAAGTGGCCACCCTAGATTGTATGTTGAAGGTGGCTGTGGGAGGGGGTGATGTTATTTACATGGGACTGTATGTTGGAGGTGGCTGTGGGAGGGAGTGGTGTTATTTACATGGGACTGTATGTAGAAGGTGGCTATGGGAGGGAGTGATGTTATTTACATGGGACTGTATATTGATGGTGGCTGAGGGAGGGAGTGATGCTATTTACATGGGACTGTATGTTGATGGCAGCTGTTGGAGGGAGTGATGTTTACATGGGACTGTATGTTGATTATGGGAGGGAATGATGTTATTTACATGGGACTGTATTTTGGAGGAGGCTGGGGAGGGGGTGATGCTATTTACATGAGGCTGTTTGTTGGAAGAGGCTGGGGAGGGGGTGATGTTATTTACATGGGACTGAATATTGATGGCAGCTGTGGGAGGGGGCAATGTTATTTACATGGGACTGTATGTTGAAGGCAGCTGTGGGAGGGGGAAATCTTATTTACATGAGGCTGTTTGTTGGAGGAGGCTGGAGAAGGGGTGCAGTTATTTATATGGGGCTGTATGTTGGAGGAGGCTAGGGAAGGGGTGATGTTATTTACATGGGGCTGTATGTTGATGGTGGCTGTGGAAGGGAGTGATGTTATTGACATGGGACTGTATGTTGAGGGGACAATGTTATTTACATGGGACTCTATGTTGAAGGCAGCTGTCTGAGGGAGTTATATTATTTACATGGGACTGTATATTGATGGTGGCTGCGGAGGGAGTGATGTTATTAACATGGGACAGTATATTGATGGTGACTGTTGGAGGGAGTGATGTTATTTACATGGGACTGAATGTTGAGGGGTCATGTTTACATGGGACTGCATGCTGGAGGCGGCTGGGGAGTGGGTGATATTATTTACATGGGACTGTATGTTGAAGGTGGCTGGGGAGGGGGTGATGTTATTTACATGGGACTGTATATTGAAGGGTCTGAAGGGAGGGAAGTGATGTTATTTACATGGGACTGTATATTGGAGGGGGTTGGGGAGATGGTGTGATGTTATTTACATGGGACTCTATGGTGGAGGGGCTGAGGACTTATAATTTGTGAGGACACTAAGAAGAGGAATATAACTACAGGGGGCACTGCAGGGGAGAGCATAATAACAGGAGGGGGCAATATAAATACTGGGGGCACTGTGGGGGCATTTTAAATCCAGGGGACATTAGGTGTTCTTATTACTACTGGGGGCTCTATAGGAGGGTCTTATAGATCTGCCTTAATTCTACTAAGAGCCCTATTGGGGGGCCTTATTACTACTGAGAGGTCTGTAGAAAGCTTTATTACCACTGGGGGAACAATGGGGGTCCTTATTTCTACTGGGGGCTCTGTGAGGGCATTATTAATAAAGGAGGGCTCTTCTACTAATCGAGGAACTCTTGGGGAGCATTATCACTGTTGGGTGCACAGTAGGGACAGTATTACTAATGAGAAGGGAAGGGAATTACTATTGGTGGTACTTGGAGGAGCACTATTACTATGGGGGGGCTATCTGTACGGCACTCCTCCTTTTTCAGGATAGTATTTAGGGGGTATTGGGGAGTACAGTGAGCAGTCCACTGTGGGGACTCCAGGTTGGGGGAATGATAGAAAATTGAGGAGGCTAAGATATCTGTGTGTCACACTCTGCAGAGACGAGGTGCGGCTGAAAGAAGTTGTCTGGACCGAGTGGAGAAGATGATGACAGAGAAGATCTACATCAGAGGAGACGTCACCTGGGAGGCCCTGGATGTGACAGGTATGTGCTGCTGTATAGCGACTACAGGAAAGTGCGGTGGGAGGGTCGACTTAGGCTACTTTCATACTAGGGGTAGCCTTCTCCAGCAGGATGTTCCAGCGGGGGAACAGATTGCCGGATTCGTGCTACCGCTAGTGCACCGTGACGCCGGAAGTCCGCTCTGACCCTATTCACTATAATGGGGGTGGGCCGGAAGTCCGGCCGCAGCACGGCAAACATATCGAGAGGTGGGCTGAAAAAAACTACATCATGCTGCAGTTTTATTGTAGCCGCCTCTCTGCATTTTTGCCGTCCTGCAACAGCCCGGCCTGTTGGAACAGCCTGCTGTTGAAGGCTAACGCTAGTGTGAAAGTAGCCTCAGAGAACTGGGCCATATTAATTGGACCCCGGATTCTTTGATACCCTAGAAATGCCCCTTGGTGTGTTAGGTCTGTCCGTGTTTGAAGGTGATCTATGCTCATTTTGCAGCCTGAGTGAGTGGTGTCTGCAGAGTGAGAGCTTGCAGGTAGTCTGGCCCTTGGCAGACCCATACTTGGTCGCAGGATGCAGCGGTGCGTACGTGACAATTAGCAATACAAATTCTGTCCCGATATGCCTGCATGGGGCCATAAAGTATACACTGTATACGGCTGCTCTTGGGATTTTTTTTAACCTGCAGCGAGTAAACATGTTTTGATATAGCTACCACTTCTGTTTGAACACGTACATATGATGCCTTATAATAACATATACTGCACATCATAATCCTCACAGAAATCAAACCTGTACTATGGCAATAAAATTAGAAAGGCGGCAATGCTTATGTCTTCGTACACACTAGCAGTGCTACAGAGCAGTTTTTTTAGCCAGACACTTTACACTGTCACTTCCAATACATCTGAAATTAAATAGTAATTGATGTCTGAACTCTGCTGGCGGCAATATCTAGGCCCCAATTCACACTAGCAGTACAACAGAGCAGTCTTTTATTATACCTCTTGCACTGCTTTTGCAGGGATTGATGAGCCGTGCTTGGGTCAATGGGTATATTCAGTTGCGATGCCACTTATGTTTTGACGCGCATGTATGGGACTATAAATTATTCATCATATGCGGTTGCTCTTGAACATATATTGCACATTAACATCCCAAATGAAATTGAACCTGCACTATTGCAACTAGAACTGAATATTTTAAATTTTTGGTATGAATTTTGGAATTAATTTATTTAATCCATTTTATTTGTAATTTTCCTTTGTCCTTCTTTCTTTTTCTTATTGTGTTTCATAATTATGAAGACAGCAGATGAAGCAGGGCAGTCCTGCACACATGCTATTGCCACTTTCATTCCATTGGTTTTTCTTGTTGTTAAATTCCTCCTAGAGTATTTCCTCAACTAGGGCTTGATGAAGAGCGATATGCATGAAACATATCCCCTCCGAGGAAACCAAGACGCTGGATCTATCTAAATTTGGAATTGAAACATTTATGGCAACTAGATGTACAATTTTTCACCTCTTCAATCTATGAATAACCACTGGTGTCTTCCCCTCTGGTTTTAAACATGCTGCCATTGCACCCATCCTCAAAAAGCCTTCCCTTGACCCATCTTCTTTGTCTAGTTATCGCCCCATATAACTTCTCCCATATGCCTTAAAGCTACTTGAACAACATGTCCAATTTACGACTTTTCCTGCTCCCTCTTTGGCCAGCTACAATCTGGCTTCTAACTTTGACCTCACCACTCAACTGAAGCTGACCTTACCAAAGTCACCAACGACCTGCTAACTGCCAAAGCCAAGCAACATTACTCTGCCCTACTCCTTGACCTGTCATCTCCCTTTGACACTGTCGACCACTCCCTTCTGTTACAAACTCATCTCTTGGCATTATGGACTTGGCCCTCTCCTGAAACATTTAGTGTCTCTCATTCTCACACCACTTCCTTGTCTCATCCCTCTCTGTTGGTGTCCCTCAAGGCTATGTCCTAGGACCTTTGGCCTGGGACAGATAAAACGAGTAGAGATTTTCTAAGACTAGGAAACTATACACTAGGTTCAGGAGTGGAGCTGTCCCAAGCTACTGCCTTGGATACAGGATTTTTCGGGTTCAATTCCTGACAATGTACATCCCTTTTCATATGTACAACATCATGGAATGAATGGCACTTAAATAATCATTATTATATCTACTAGTGGCACGGTATTATTTTTTTGCATATTTAAAGGGGTTGTCTCACTTCAACAAATAGCATTTACTATGTAGAGGAAGTTAATACAAGCCACTTACTAATGTGTTCTTATTATCCACATTTGCTGTCTCGATTCATTTTTCCATTACATTATGCACTGCTGGTTTCCATGGTTACGACCACCCAGTAATCTATCAGTGGTGGCCTTGCCTTTGGCTGCATTGGAAGCATTAAGTTCATAGGGATTTTCTATATATTTAGGGTATTCTAGGATTCTGGTTTTAAACCTTTTTGATGAACTTACTACATAAATTAGATCACATTCTGTACACAAAATAATATATACTTTGCATTCTGAGTTGCAGGTCAAATAATGCTTTATAGTAAAAGATGTATTGCGTTTCAAATCCTGGAAGGTTTATAGATTAATAGAAGTCCGTGTGATGTAGACAAGTTTTTTGTTTTAGAGGGAAAAGAAGGAAGGGGATATCTTATTGCCCAATGTGCTACAATTCTTCTGCATACGTGTCATCTGCCCCACCAAAATTGCCTTCATAGTATGGTGTGGGTAGTGACTATTGACGCAGAAAATGGTATTACCAGCTGTCTTTTAATTTCAAGTCTAAAAGATTAACTACTGGTGGATCAAAAAAATAAGTACATTTTAAATTATAAGGATTGATGTTGAGGTAATCTATGAAAGCAGGGATGGTAGAAACATGGCTAGTGAAGGAGAAAATGTTGTTCCCCTCGAAACTCCACTAATTCGGAGATAATATCTATTGTCAAACAAAAAATAATTGTGCATTAATAAAAAAATTTATTACTTTGAGAATATAATCTATTAAACTTGAAAACTAATCACTATGCATGTGCCAGTGATAGTCTCAAGCCAATAATTCTGTATGGTGGGGAACTAATGTGTAGAAATATGTGGGGTCATTTATCAAACTGGTGTAAAGTAGAACTGGCTTAGTTGCCCATAGCAACCAATAAGATACCACCTATGGGCAACTAAGCCAGTTCTACTTTACATCAGTTTGATAAATGACCCCAATAATTGCCATCCCAATGTTTATCATACAGACATTTTGATACCTAACTAGTATCTTTTATGTAACCGGGGACCCGTCTCGAAAGAGGAGGAAATCAAGCCACTCACCCAGTCTTTCAGTGAGAGAGCCTATACCTGATACTAGGGGATGCATGGGTGAGGGAGTGACATTTTTCTGCATTTTGAAAATCGCATGCATTATAGGTGGTACCATACATTCTATATTCTGTTATTTCTTTTTTCATCTTCACAAGGATGTTGTGTTTTGTATTCCGGTCCTGCTGGTCTGGTATCCAGGATTTGTATTCAACATTCATACTAGATCCCTAAAACCAGCCAACAGCACATGTCACACTGTGTTACGACTAAGGACTTGTGAGGTGTCTGAAATGCGTCAACAGTTTGCTGCAGTATCGTCTCTCCTGTACTTTTATTGCTTCGGATATCAAATAAAAATATACCTGGATTTTACACTGGTGGTGGATCGCACTTTCTGGCCAGTTCCGTGCACCGAAGCAGTCCAGAGTTATAGGTGAGCTCCATCTTATTATTTCATACACCTTCAAATTTTAATTCCTTGCTACAGCATCATTTATTAATATCCACAATCAGCTCATAACCACACCCTTATTTTTGGAGTACAGACTTCACACAGCTCTGCTGAGCATCCATCAAATTATTCTCCACTATAACTACCACACATCCACCCCAACAGCAACTCAAAGTAGCATCTATTCACATTCCAATGGATGATTTATGGTTGCAATACTGCTCTCAGTTATCCCTGAAACTATACAGTCATACAGCTTTCCTGGAAACGCATATACACACTACACCCAGAATTCCTGATGATCTCTATTGCCAATTTATTCCATTACTTGCCAACATCTTGTGGTCTTCACTCTGTAATCAATTACAAGCTTATACCAAGGTATCACACTCTTATAATAATAAAAAAATGTATTGTTAAAACTGAAATATCCACATTTTTTAATAAAGACCAATTACATTTTTTTTGTTAAAAATAAGTACAATGCAATAATAAATAATTTTCCCCAAAGGTGTACAGTGAGGAACATAAGTATTTAAACATGCAAGTTCTTCCACTTAGGAATCATGCAGGGGTCTGAAATTCACATTCCTACTCTTAAGGACAGAATTTTTGTAAAATATTCGGGAAATCACATTTCATGATTTTTAAAGAATTTATGTGTCTTGCACTGCTGAACATAAGTATTTGAACACCTGATAAAATCTGTGTTACAATTTGGTACAGTAGCCTTTGTTTGCAATTACAGAGGTCAAATGTTTCCTGTAGTTCTTGACCAGGAATGCACACACTGCAACAGGGATTTTGGCCCACTCCTCCACACAGATCTCCTGTAGATCTGTCAGGTTTCGGGGCTGTCGCTGAGCAACATGGAGTTTCAGCTCCCTCCAAAGATGTTCTTTTGGATTTAGGTCTGGAGACTGGCTAGGCCACTCCAGAACCTTGATATGCTTCTTACAGAGCCACTCCTTGGTTATCCTGGCTGTGTGCTTCAGGTCGTTGTCACGTTGGAAGACCGAGCCACAACCCATCTCCAATGCTCTGACTGAGGGACGGAGGTTGTTGCTCAAAATCTCACAATAAATGACCCCATTCATCATCTCCTTAATACAGTGCAGTTGTCCTGTCCCCTTCGCAGAAAAGCACCCCAAAATCATGATGTTACCACCCCCATGCTTTTCAGTAGGGATGGTGTTCTTGGGATGAAACTCATCCTTAATTTTCTCCAAACACGACGAGTGAAGTTTAGACCAAAAAGTTCTACTTTGGTCTCATCTGACCACATGACTTTCTCCTATGCCTCCTCTGGATCATCTAGATGGTCATTGGCAAACTTCAGATGGGCCTGGACATGTGATGACTTGAGCAGGGGAACCTTCTGTGCAATGCATGATTTGAAACTATGACGGCGTAGTGTTATATCGACAGTGACCTTTGAAACTGTGGTCCCAGCTATCTTCATGTCATTGACCAGCTCCTCCCTTGTAGTTCTGGGCTAATTCCTCACTTTTCTTATCATCAGTGATACCCCACAAGGTGAGATTGACAGTCGTCTTTAGCCTCTTCCATTTTCTAACAATTGCTCCAACAGTTGATCTATATTCACCAAGCTGTTTGGCAAGTGCCGCGTAGCCCTTTCCAGCCTTGTAGAGGTCCACAATTTTGTCTCTGGTGTCTTTTGACAGCTCTTTGGTATTGCCCACTGTAGTAGTTGGTGTCTGACTGACTGTGGGGTGGACAGGTGTCTTTAAAGAGCTCAGACAGGTGCTACTAAGTTAGATTAGTGAGTGGAGTAGAGGTTGACATTTTAAAGGCACAGTAACAGGTTTTTGAGAGCCAGAATTCTTGCTGTTTCTTAGGTGTTCAAATACTTATGTTCAGCAGTGCAAGACAAATTCATTCTTTAAAAATCATTCAATGTAATTTCCAGATTATTTTTTTTACATTCTGTCTCTCAGAGTGGGAATGCACATACAATGTGAATTTCAGACCCCTCCAAGGTTTCTAAGTGGGAGAACTTGCAAAATTGCAGGGTGTTCAAATACTTCTGTTTCTCACTGTACATAGCCTTTAATTTCTGAACATTTAACACAAGTGCAACTTTAATCATTCTAGGAACATGGGCACATTTTTCTTGCTTGCGCCATTAATTATTTTGACACTGCATTTTTTCAGACTCATCAGAGCCACCCTCAACATCACAGGAGCTCTGATCTGGAGCCACAATCTGCAAGCACTCACTATTCAAATTCCTACAGATTTTTACTAGAATTGTACTCGGTTCTACAACGCCACAAAAACCTAGCTACCTTCTAGCACGCCTACTACTGCCCCACTTATAGCTTGTAGCAGATTTGCACAAATAGTGAAAACATTAATAGTCCACCCACAGATTATTACATTCCAATGAAAGCCTGGGTGTCACGGAAGGTGAGGAAAGGGAAGCAAACACAACAAAATAACACAAAACAACAAGCTAGGCCCCACAGCTAGGGAACAGGGAAAGGTCACATCCTGATAATATGAGTTAGACTTTTTTTGCGAGAAAGGAGCAGAATCTATAGCAAACATGGATATCTCCTTGCTTAATGCACTAGTTCTAAAACCATGACTCTGAACAAATTGATAATCAACAAGATTAACCCCTGTGCCACTGTCAACAAATACTTCTAATTCAATATCGTCAGAGTCTAACACCACCACCAAGCAGGAGGAATCGGGTACTGTAGGTAGAAAACAAATATACCTGTTCTGACTCGTCATTCACGCTACAAAGAGAAAGGGAACTTGTTTTCTTTTTGAAATAAACCTCCTTATGTTTTTTGTTACCACTTTGAGGCTCAATAAAAGGACACACATTAACGAAATGTCCTTCTTTACCACAGAAATATCACACTCTTCCCTGCACTCTAGAGTTACTATAACCAAGGCAAGAAGAGACCTGACCTAACTGCATAGGTTCCTCTCCAGTCCCAGGTTCAAGTGTCACTGTACCCCGAGGGACAGGAGAGACAGATTCCTCAAATGACAGTACCTCCTGCCTGAGGGGAACCTTGTACATCTCCCTCAAACGTCTATCAATCCTTACAGTTAGAGCCATGACTGCCTCCAAAGAATTGGTATTTTCATGAAATGCAAGGACGTCTTTCAGTTTCTCAGACAGCCCCTGACAGAACTGACTACGGAGTGCAGGGTCATTCCACTCCGAGTCAGTCGCCCATCTTCTAAATTCAGCACAATATAACTCAGCTGTATGTTCCCCCTGACGCAAGCTACGCAGCTTAGATTCTGCCAGAGAGATCCGGTCCGGGTCATCATAAATCAGGCCCAGGGTTCTGAAAAACTCGTTCACAGATCGGAGGGACAGCAAACTGATCGGCAGAGAAAAAGCACAGGACTGAGCATCACCTTTTAGCAGAAAATAATAATCCCCACTCTTTGATTTTCATCTCCATCTTGGATGTAGACGAAAATATAATTTACAGGACTCCCTGAACCAAACAAAGTTATCACTTCCCCCAGAAAACTGGGAGAGCGACCTTTGGTTCAAGGCTGACCTGGTTACCACCAGCGGCGCCAGATGCCAGATATCTCTGACACAGTGGAACTTAATTACGGAGGTCTGCTACCTCCCAAGATAATTCCTGCAAGTGATCAACCAGAGTATCAACAGCTTCCATTTTGCATGGAGCAAGGAAAATAAAATGACGGTATGGGCGGTGTATAATGTCATGGAAGGTGAGGGAAGGGAAGCAAACCAAACACAACAAAATAACACAAAACAACAGGATAGGCCCGAGAGCCAGGGAACAGGGAAAGGTCACCTCCTGACTATCCCTGAGCCCTTTCACTGACTGCTACCAACACAAACCTAATCCCTGCTGCAACTGAAACAAACCCTCAGCTAGGGAGCAGGCGAAAAGACAGCCGGCTCATTGCACAGGATGAAGGAACCTAAGGCCTAGCCAGAACAAACAACGGAAGGGAAGGAAGGAGGACTTAACTGAAGATGGACTAGGAGCAAAAGATCCACAAAACACCAGCAGAGAACTCCAGGAGAAACTATAAACCGCAAGGGCTATAGTGAGAGGCAGGAATAAATAGCATCACTAACAAACTAATGAGCAGAACCTGTGAGGGGGTGGGATCCTGCCTAAAGCCACAACAAAGCAATCTGTCAGATTGGTTCTCATGCAGCAAGTCTGACAGATCTTCTCAGATCACTCACAGGGCAGGGCGTGACACTGGGATCCCATTCAGAGTGGCGGTACCAAACTACCCTCTCTATGTATAACCTTATCAATAATAAGCGTATTCATTTGATCAAATCCAATGATACCAAGTGTTTTTAAATATAATTTGACAATTTGAGAATAAATAGGCTTACCCAAAGTTAAGTGAATAAATATATTTACTAAGTGTGATTAAATGTAATGTAAAACAGACAAATCCAATGCAGAGTATTAAAAAGTAAATAATCATCACTGGTCTACACATAAATGTGGGGGGGGGGGGACTCTGTGTTCACCATGTCGTAGCGCATGGCCGACACCCCGTAGTGATGAATATCAATTCATCCTACCTGAATGAAGTTCCTCAATGGAGTGCTCAATAAATATCTGTGTGTGTGCCAGGTTTATACCTTTCAGTCCCTCATTCAGTGTATAGCCGAACAAAGTACCACAACTCCAAAATCGGCTAAATCTTCCTGAAGATCTTTTTCAGTCAAGCAAGGTTTCTCATTTGCCTTTCTATCAATCTTATCGAGCAACTGTCTTTGAATTTTTTCTTTGTCTTTATGACCTTCTCTTGACTTCCACTGTTCCTGTTAATTGTCATTTTTTTAAATTATATTTTAAACTGAAGAAATGGCAAACTGAAATCGCTTTGCCATCTTCTTAAAGCCTTCTCCTGCTTTGTGGGCCTCAACAATTTTCAGATTGTTAGACAGCTGCTTAGAAGAACCTATGACTGTGTTTTTCAGGACAAGGTTAGAAGAGTCTGGGTATTTATAAAGCTTTGAAATTTGCATCACCTGGCCTTTCCTAACAATGATTGTAAACATGCCTTAACCTTAACAAGCTATTTAAGGTCTGAGACCTTAGTGAAAGTTATCTGAGCATTCCAATCTCCTCAGGTACCCATATTTTTCCAAGGTACTCTTTTTCACTTTAAAATTGTACAAAACCAAAATAATACATAAATAATGCCTACAATGTTGAAAAGTGTGATTTATCTTTTACTTGATGCATTTTAGAGATCATTTAATCTTTAACTTGCTTAACAGTAATTTTGACCAGGGGTGCCCAAACTTTTACATGCCACTTTAGATAATCATACTAAACTGTACACATGAATAATGCTGCCATTTACTATACTCATGAATACTTCTTTACATCTATATCATATACGGTACCTACAAATACCACCATATACTGAACATGTAGATAATATATAATATGTATAATATATACAGAATATATAAATAACACAAAATAATGTAATAATAAATTATAACAAAAAATACTACCACATGCTGTGTATATTAAAAATACCACCTTATAATTTTATATATAATGTGTGAGGAAGTGACAGGCCTTATATATGAGGGTACATATGTGTATATGTGTCTCCCAGAATGGTGCAGAAAACGTATTAGAAACGATATATTATGGTTGCTATGGTTGTACCTCAGACATGTCACCAAGGTGCCCAGCCTTGGTGGAGTATAAGCCATCAGTCAGTGTGTCCACTGGAATAGATAGTGGACGCTGTTGCTACTTAGCATAGCTCGTTTCAGCTAAACCGGGCCTGGCTTTTATTGGGAATAAGCAAAGAGCTGGGTGGGTGCTTATTCCCCATGATACACTTCAGGTTTCACAGGTGGCCCATGTCCACGGTTCTCATTTAAGTCAGCAGCAAAACGCAGAGTGTGTCTGTATGAGTGAAAGGCTTACAGATCACAGAGCGCAAGGCATGTGTGAAGCAACACTGGCCTGAGGACTTATCTAAGGGAGACCGAGCCTGTATCACTCTGTTATGGTGTTATGGACTGACTATCTGACCCAGCTGTACTACGCCGTAAGTTGGCTGGAATTATAAACTTATCAACGAAAGGTCACATGGCTTGTACAGCCACCTATTCAATGAACATCTGAAACCATCGTGCTGGAGTTTTCTATTTATTTGTTTGATAGTGTGGGAAAAATGCTATAAAAAAAATAATAATAATAACTGTGTAAAAAAAAGCCAATTTTGTCACCTTACATCTCAAAAAGTGCAATACCAAGTGATCAAAAAGTCATATGTACCCCAATATAGTAGCAATCAAATCAACACCTCATTCCGCAAAAAATTAGCTGCTATATAAGACAATCAGCCAAAAAATAATAATATGACTTTCATAAAATGGAGAATAAATACTTTTATTGTGTTGAAGTGAAATAAATGACAAAAAAGTATACATATTAGGTATCGCCGCATCCGTAATGACCTGCTCTATAAAAATATCACATGATCTACCCCCTCAGGAGAATGTCGTAAAACAAAATGTGACAAAAATAAATAAATTTTGCTACCTTACATTACAAAGTGTAATATGTACCCCAAAATAGTACCATTCAAACCGTCACCTCATCCCGCAAAAAATGATCTCTTAAATAAGGCAATTGCCCAAATTTTTTGTAAAAGTAGGATTTCAGAAAATGGAGACACTAAAACATCATCTTATTGCTTCATAAATGCTTTTAATGTGTAAAACTTTTGAGATTTTGATCTGGGGGCCTCCCATTTCTCTTGATCATCTTTGAGATCTTTCTACACCTTGATCGGAGTCCACCTGCTCTAAATTCAGTTGACTGGACATGATTTGGAAAGACACACCCCTGACTATATGAGGTCTCACAGCTGATAATGCATATTGGAGCAAAAACCAAGCCATGACAAGGAAAGAACTGTCTAAAGAGCCCAGAGACAGGATTGTGTGGAGGCACAGATCTGGAGAAGAGTGCAAAAAAAATCCCCCCGGAATGAAAGTTCCCAAGAGCACAGCAGCCTCCATAATTCTGAAATGGAAGACTTTTGGAACAACTAGGACTCTTCCTAGAACTGACCACCCCACCAAACTAAGTAATCAGGAGAGAAGGGACTTGGTAAGAGAGGTGACCAAGAACATTTGGCTGAGCTCCAAAGATCCTGTGTGCAGATGGAAAAAACTTCAGTCAATCATCACTGCAATACTCCACCAAGCTTTATGTCAGAGTGGCCGAAAACAAGCCTGCCTTACGTTTGCAAAAAAGCACCTAAAAGGACTCCCAGACAGTGAGAAACAAGATTCTCTGGTCTGATGAAACCAAGATTAAACATTTTAGTGTCAATTGTCAATGCTAACTATCATGTCTGGAGGAAACTAGAAATTTCTTATCACCTGCCCATGATGGTGGCAGCATCATGCTGAATGGATGTTTTGAACAGCTGGGACAGGTATAAGAAACAGTCATATAATGTCCCCAAGTTTCATTGCTCTGTTTAAACTGTGTTAAAATTCAATGTATATGCGTTTCTGTATTACTCTGATACTGGTCCTTTAAGGCAGCAGGTAAGTGTTGAAGAGACACTCCCCCTATGATGTCAGCCTGCCTCGGATGCAGACAGTGTGAGCAGAGCGAAACAGGATGTGAAGAGACTTTAGCAGCTGCCGCCATATTGGCAAAATACAGAACAGGTTTTGTGCTGTGTAAAAAGTGTGAGGAGATACTAAAGGACTTTACTGTGCAGCCAGGCTGTGTGAACTTTGGTCTAGAGACGGACGAAGTACAAAGAAACAGTGCATTTAGTGGAGCCACGCTGAAAAGGACTGTGTGCAACAACTATTCGGTGAAGCTGACATTTGGCTGTGTGAATTGCCACCAACAGTAGGAGACTCACAGTGCTGTCGAGGTACCGGACAGTAACTGTAAAATCCCGGATTACATCACACCCCAGTATATACATTCTGCAGGATGGTCAGAGTGACAAGGGACATCTGCTATTTAACTCCATTATATCCAACTGGTTTCCCAGCCTGCAGAGGAGGACTTCATTGTTTCAGATCTTGCGTTCACTGAAAGAAAAGGACAACATCTGGCCCCAGCGTGCACATCTACAAACTGTAAGCAGTCCACTTGGACCACTGGGATAAGGTGGGTGCGCACCTAATTGAGAAGATTAGGGTCAGTTAGGGACAGTTTGTGGGACTTGAATTGTTTACGTTATTCTGAATATTTTTATTTATTATTCTATAGGAAATACAATTTTCTTGAATTTGACCACTGTGTACGCACTCTTTTCTGGTTGCAGAGCCAAACCACTTGCCTTGAACTCGGTTCACACAGGGATACTGGTCAGAGTTAACGGGAAGCTGAATAAAGCAATGTACACAGAAATTCTTAATGAAAAACTGATCCAGAGTTCTCTGGGCTGAAGGTTCACCTTCCAACAAGACAATGGTCAAGACAACACAGGAGTGACTTAACGACAATTCTATGAATGTCCTTGAGCGGCCCAGCCAAAGCCCTGACCCTGGATAAACCTCAAAGTGTCTATCCACCGAACATTATACACTGTATATCCACTTTATGCAGTATTGAGGGCATCCATCCATTATGCAGTATTGAGGGCAGAATAAAGGGGACTTGATTTTTTTTTTTTTTTAGCAAAGCCACAACCAGAGTTGGGCCCATCTGAGGAAATTATGCTTAGGTCCCAACTCCCATATCATCAATAAATTCTAATTAGTTTCGATTCAAAGAAATAGACCCTA
Source organism: Bufo gargarizans (assembly GCF_014858855.1). Lineage (NCBI taxonomy): Eukaryota > Metazoa > Chordata > Amphibia > Anura > Bufonidae > Bufo > Bufo gargarizans. Next base: position 443,101,511 of record NC_058080.1, read on the forward strand.
GTGGCAATTTATTGTCTCCAAAAGAGGCTTCAAATGTTTTTTTCTAAGGACTTTTGGGACCCACAATGGTATTAGAGCCTGGCCCCACCGAATGATCCTCTGTGCAAGTCTAACCATGGCCGCAAGATAACTCAATATGGAAAAAAGTGAAAGTGTCTTTCTAAATGCATTGCATATGAAAATTATTATCATGTACTGTTTATATAAAATTAATAAGCATGATGTACTGTATATATTACAGTATGTTATTCTGTTCTCTTTCTCTATCTGTCTCTCTCTCTTTAGAAAAAGTGCCTGGCACTGCCCAAGTATAAACTTTTAGTCTATTAGTCTAGTAGAAATCGGAGAAATCCGATTATTGAGGTTCCATTCGAGTGGATCACTATGGATCTCATAGGCCCAGGACCAAAGTCCGCTAGAGGGCACCAACACATCTTGTTAGTCCTGGACTATGCCACTCGGTACCCGGAGGCGGTGCCGCTGCAACATACCTCCACCAAACTCATAGCCAAAGAGTTAATCGATATGTTTTCCCTAATAGGCCTACCTAAAGAGATTCAGACCGACCAAGTGAGCCCTTTTATGTCAAAAGTCATGAGGGAACTCTGTAAACTACTACAGATCAAACAGTTACGGATGTCCGTCTATCACCCGCAAATGGACGGCCTGGTAGAGAGGTTGAAAACCTTGAAAAGCATGTTAAAGCGGGTAGTGTCTAAAGAATGGGAGGGATTAGGATATTCTACTGCCCTATTTCATATTCGCAATGCGAGAGGTGCCCCAGGCCTCTACTGGGCCTCTACCCTTCGAACTGCTGTATGGCCGACATCCACGTGGTCTGTTGGACATATCCAAAGAGGCATGGAAACAACAACCCACACTGCATGAAAGTGTGATTGAGTATGTCACTCGGATGCAAGAGTGGATGGAGACAGTGTTGCCTCTGGTTAAGGAACATATGGAAGCAGCTCAGCGAGCCCAGAGTAGAGTCTATAATCGCCAGGCTAGGGTTCAGAATTTTAACCCGGGTGATCGCGTTTTGGTTCTGGTACGGACCCTGAACAGTAAGTTCCAGGCCTCTACTGGGTTCTCACCCTTCGAACTGCTGTATGGCCGACATCCGCATGGTCTGTTGGTCATAGCCAAAGAGGCATGGAAACAACAACCCACACTGCATGAAAATTTGATTGAGTATGTCACTGGGATATAAAAGCGGATGGAGACAGTGTTGCCGCAGGTTAAGGAACATATGGAGGCAGCTTAGCGAGCCCAGACTAGAGTCTATAATTGCCAGGCTAGGGTTCCGAATTATAACCCGGGTGATCGGGTTTTGGTTCTGGTACCGACCCTGGACAGTAAGTTCCTGGCCAGGTGGCAGGGGCCGTACGAGGTACTCGGGAAAGTTAAATTATAAAGATACACCAGCCAGGGCGGCGATAGCCAGAGCAGGTTTACCATGTTAATTTACTAAAGCCTTGGAAAGATAGGAAGACCTGTACTGAAGACAGCCTGCTGCCGGGTTTTCTAGCGGAAGAGGTTACGGCCCCTCTGTCTAATGCAAGGGAAGCTCTTGCCACAGTAAAAATTGCTGACAGCCTCTCCTCTAAACAGGCTCAGGAGGCCAGGGAGTTTATTAGTCAAAACACGGATGTGTTCTCGGACCTCCCTGGATACACTTCCACAATCCGGCATGACATTGTCACTGAGCCTCAGGCAAAAGTACGTTTAAAGCCATACCGGGTACCCGAGGCTCGGCGACAAGCCATCTCAGAGGAAGTGCAGTTAATGCTGCAGCTAGACTTCATCGAGGAGTCTAAAAGTGAGTGGGCCAATACTATAGTCTTAATACTCAAGCCGGACGGGACATTACGGTTTTGTAATGATTTTCGTAAGCTGAACAAAATATCTAAATTCGATGCATATCCCATGCCACGGGTGGATGAGCTAATCGAGAAGTTAGGACAAGTATGGTATTTTTCTGTTTTAGACCTCACAAAAGGGTACTGACAGGTGCCCTTAATGGAGGCTGCCAAAGAGAAAACTGCCTTCATCATGCCTGAGGGGCTGTATCAGTATAAAGTGTTACCCTTTGGTCTGCATGGCGCCCCCGCCACTTTCAATGTCTAGTCGACATTGTCCTTCATCCACATCGGCGGTACGCCTCGGCTTACCTGGATGATATTGTCATACACAGTACTGACTGGGAAAGTCACCTGCCTAAAGTACAGGCCGTAGTGGACTCCCTTCCGAAGGCTGGACTAATAGCTAACCCAAAGAAATGTGCGATAGGGTTAGAGGAGACTAAATACCTAGGGTATGTCATTGGGCACGGAGTAATCAAACCCCAAGTAAACCAAATAGAGCCAATGCGGAATTGGCCCCAACCTGTCACATCTAGGCAAGTAAAGTTGTTCCTGGGGATGGGGGGCTACTACATGAGGTTCTCCCCCCACTTTTCTACGATAGCCGCACCATTGACAGGACTCTTGAAGAGACATAAGTCAGTGATGGTTCGCTGGGATGATCAGGTGGAAGAGGCGTTCTCCGCTTTTAAGTCGGCCCTGTGTAGGTTCCCCGGTTTTGGTGACGCCCGACTTCAAGCGGGAATTTAAATTTATAGTACAGACGGATGCGTCCGAAGTAGGCATCGATGCTGTACTAGGAAGTCAATGGGGAGGATCATCCCATTGTCTTCCTCAGCTGAAAGCTTACCCCAGCCGAGACCAGGTACAGTATAGTGGAGAGAGAGTGACTGGCTAGCAAGTGGGCGCTTGAGTTTCTCTGCTATTATTTGTTGGGGAGAAAATTCCGCTTGGTGTCCAAACACTCCCCTCTCAAGCGGATGAGCCAGGCCAAAGACAGAAATTCCCGGGTCACCAGATGGTTCCTTTCCCTACAGAACTTTAAATTTACAATGGAACACAGGACAGGCCGGTTACAGGGAAATGCGGATGCCCTGTCCCGAGTACATTGTCTGGCGAGTGTTCACCCCCTCAGGGTTGAACAAAGAGGGGGGGTATGTGACACAGTTGAAGGGTATGGTCTGGGAGGACAGGTATTTTCCTACCAGTGTGTGGTGATCGGCTGATTTGCAGCCAGGTTGGGTCAAACCCCAGACTGGATTTTAAGTGCCGGTTCGGGTATTGACAACAAATAGCTGTCCTTCAAAGACAGCTAGCCAATAGCTGTCCTTCAAAGACAACTAGGCACAGCAGCAAAGTGTCTCTGTTTTAGGGATCTGAGGCATGGTGCCGTGCTAGAGGGCTGAGAGCTGCACGCTGGGGAAACAGGCCTCCTAAAGCCTGGAGATTGTACTACCAACAAGGTGATTTTGTTGTTCTGTGGACTTTCCTTTATGTGAACTAAAACTGACTGAAAAATGCTGCTTTGTTTTTGCCTTGTGTGTGAATAAACACTGAAGTTTTGTTTTACAAACAGGTTTTTTTTGCCTCTGTTGTGCATCCGCTTACCCTGCCTACCAGAGCGAATCCCCACAGTACGTATGTATGCTACATACATACAGGGAGTGCAGAATTATTAGGCAAGTTGTATTTTTGAGGATTCATTTTATTATTGAACAACAACCATGTTCTCAATGAACCCAAAAAACTCATTAATATCAAAGCTGAATATCTTTGGAAGTAGTTTTTAGTTTGTTTTTAGTTTTAGCTATTTTAGGGGGATATCTGTGTGTGCAGGTGACTATTACTGTGCATAATTATTAGGCAACTTAACAAAAAACAAATATATACCCATTTCAATTATTTATTTTTACCAGTGAAACCAATATAACATCTCAACATTCACAAATATACATTTCTGACATTCAAAAACAAAACAAAAACAAATCAGTGACCAATATAGCCACCTTTCTTTGCAAGGACACTCAAAAGCCTGCCATCCATGGATTCTGTCAGTGTTTTGATCTGTTCACCATCAACATTGCGTGCAGCAGCAACCACAGCCTCCCAGACACTGTTCAGAGAGGTGTACTGTTTTCCCTCCTTGTAAATCTCACATTTGATGATGGACCACAGGTTCTCAATGGGGTTCAGATCAGGTGAACAAGGAGGCCATGTCATTAGATTTTACTCTTTTATCCCCTTTCTTGCCAGCCACGCTGTGGAGTACTTGGACGTGTGTGATGGAGCATTGTCCTGCATGAAAATCATGTTTTTCTTGAAGGATGCAGACTTCTTCCTGTACCACTGCTTGAAGAAGGTGTCTTCCAGAAACTGGCAGTAGGACTGGGAGTTGAGCTTGACTCCATCCTCAACCCGAAAAGGCCCCACAAGCTCATCTTTGATGATACCAGCCCAAACCAGTACTCCACCTCCACCTTGCTGGCGTCTGAGTCGGACTGGAGCTCTCTGCCCTTTACCAATCCAGCCACGGGCCCATCCATCTGGCCCATCAAGATTCACTCTCATTTCATCAGTCCATAAAACCTTAGAAAAATCAGTCTTGAGATATTTCTTGGCCCAGTCTTGACGTTTCAGCTTGTGTGTCTTGTTCAGTGGTGGTCGTCTTTCAGGCTTTCTTACCTTGGCCATGTCTCTGAGTATTGCACACCTTGTGCTTTTGGGCACTCCAGTGATGTTGCAGCTCTGAAATATGGCCAAACTGGTGGCAAGTGGCATCTTGGCAGCTGCACGCTTGACTTTTCTCAGTTCATGGGCAGTTATTTTGCGCCTTGGTTTTTCCACACGCTTCTTGCGACCCTGTTGACTATTTTGAATGAAACGCTTGATTGTTCGATGATCACGCTTCAGAAGCTTTGCAATTTTAAGAGTGCTGCATCCCTCTGCAAGATATCTCACTATTTTTGACTTTTCTGAGCCTGTCAAGTCCTTCTTTTGACCCATTTTGCCAAAGGAAAGGAAGTTGCCTAATAATTATGCACACCTGATATAGGGTGTTGATGTCATTAGACCACACCCCTTCTCATTACAGAGATGCACATCACCTAATATGCTTAATTGGTAGTAGGCTTTCGAGCCTATACAGCTTGGAGTAAGACAACATGCATAAAGAGGATGATGTGGTCAAAATACTCATTTGCCTAATAATTCTGCACTCCCTGTACATACATAGTGATGTGATATCACAAGTTCACAACAATAGTTAGTGCACCTATCACTAATAAGTAGAGACCTGTTAAAATGTGAAGTTGCACGTATTGTGTCAAAATATTTGCATCATTAATGCCGATTTCGTAATCACGAATATTTTGGAGCACTCTATCTGCATATAAAGCTATTGTAATGTTCTGCCGTGCCAACCATTTTCTCCAGTCTCAGGAAACTTCTAGCAGCTTGAAAAATTTAGCTATAGTGACCCACGCCTGTATTTCGTGTGTATTACGCGAATATTACATTGCAGATTTTTCGCGATCAAGAAAATAATCTTGAATTCTCGAATATTCGTGAAATATCGCAAATTTGAATATTGCCCCTGCCGCTCATCACATTCCTGATTCCCCACCACTCACCAGCAGCCATAGCAGTGGAACGTGAGCACAGAGGGCCCCGCCGGTCAGACCTACGAGAGGATGGACGATGGCGCAGATAGGCAGCGGCCAACTGGCTTTCATGTAGTAGTTCGATTTGTCCTGCCTCTTGGTGGGTGTAAAAAAGGCCCCCATTCTGGATCGGTAGTGAGGGTCCAACAAGGTGGAGAGTCAGAAGTCATCCTTCTGCCGAATGGTGACAATTCGGCTGTCACTATGCAAGCAAGTGAGCATGCATCGGGCTATTTGTGCAAGTGACTCGGAGGGAATCCCTGGCTCCATCTCCACTGCATACTGCCACGGTGTGTCCGGGTCCTCTGTCTCGTCTTCCTCATCGCCCTGTAGCTCCTCTGGCTGCTCCTGCTCTTCCTGTCCTGTCACCTGAGTAGAAAAAACACCCATTTCTCTACACATTGTCTGTGCTCCAATGTCCTCCTCCCCCTCCTCTTCCAGTTCAGTCCCCACAGGGCTCATGTGGCCATGAGATCTAGGCGCCACGTCTCCTGTCCCCTGACCAGCCATTGTTGCCTGCGTTTGTTCCAGGACATGAAGCAGTGGAATGACGTCATTCAGCCCGTAGTCCTGGAGACTGACAAATAACGTGGCATCCTCAAAGGGCCTGAGAAAACGACTGGTGTAACGCATGAGCTGCCACTGGCTGACATCAAAGTTACACAGGGGAGTACTCCTATCCGCTTGCATAATCAAGAAATCGTTGATGGCCTTTCTCTGTTTGTATAGTCGGTCCAACATATGGAGGGTGGAATTTCAAAGAGTGGAAACGTTGCATATCAGCCTATGTTGGGGGATGCTGTTCTGCCGCTCCAATTTAAAGAAGGTGTGCTTTGCAGTGTACGAGTGGCTGAGGAGCATGCAAAGTTTCCTGCCCATTTTAAGAATGTCTTGCAGATGAGTGGAAGACTTCTGGAACCGCTTGACAGCCAGATTGAACACATGTTCCATGCAGGGCGCATGGCTCAGCCTTCCTTGATGCAATGCCAACACTATGTTCTTCCCATTGTCGGTCACCATTAGTGTTCAGCGAGCATGCTCGGTCAAACACCATTTTCACTCGAGCATCGCAATGCTCGGCACATCACGGTGTTCGGCCGAACACCACGTGTTCTCGAGAGTGATGCTCGAGTCTCCTTCCCGCAAGTTTGCTGGCTGCTACGCAGCCAATAAGCATGCAGGGAAGTACTGACCCTCACTGTAATGCTGTAGCCAGGTTGCTTACTGGCATTACAGTGATTGGCTGGCTGGAACGCGTAATTGCGTGGTTCGGCTCAGTCTTAATCAGGGAGAGCTACAGCAGAAGGGACAGATAGTGTAGGAACAGGAATTGTTTAGTGTTGAATTGTGTTAGAGACCCAAAAGTCCTTTTAAGGACTTTTGTTTTATCTGGCTAAAATATATATTATTAGCGCAACCTGCGCAAAATTGCATGCAATTGTTTGGCCGCTGCTGACAGTGACGCAACCTCTGCTACTTCTGTTCTGTTACATTAGCACATTCTAAATATCTGTGACATCGTTTGGCGGCTGGTGACAGCGACATTACCTGCGCTACATCTCCTGTGTAACGTTTGCACATCCTAAATATCTGTTACATTCAGTCTAATTTTTTAGCCTCTGGTGACAGCGACATTAACTGCGCTACATCTCCTGTATAATGTTTGCGCATCCTAAATATCTGAGGCTGTGGACCTGGTCGTGGTGAAACTGTGCCTGTTGCCAGAGCACAGGAAACACACTCATCCACGATACCTAGCTTCATGTCCTAGTTTGCAGGGAGGCGCAGGACACCACTCTCGAAGTCACACCAGTGCAACCGGGTGTTCGTTGGATTGCATCAGATAATGCTTGCAGTCGGTTAAGCAGCACCCTGTCTTCCACAAAGTCCAGTCTCAGTAGCCAAGAGTCTGGTCAACAGAATCCTGACCCTGATCCTCCTTCCTCCCACCATGGAGTGTCTTGGCAAACAAGTGATCCCACACTCGGATATTCCGAGGAGCTCTATTCAGCGCCATTCCTTGATTTGGGCCTTTCGCCAAGTCTGCTTGAAGAGGGACATGAGGAGATTTTGTGCATTGATTTCCAAACTCTTGAGCATCCACAGTCTGATAATGGCCATAACTTGGTTGCGGCTTTGGAGCTCGGCAAGCTCACACACATACCATGCCTAGCCCACATGTTCAACTTAGTGGTTCAGCGGTTTCTCAAATCCTACCCCAGTTTGCCTGAGCTACTGGTGAAGGTGCTCCGTGTGTGTGCCCATTTCCGAAAGCCATCTACAGCTGTCGCCGGTCTGGCAATGCTCCAGCAGCTCCTCCAATTGCCAGCTCACCGACTGTAACTCCACGTTCCACATGTTGGCCAGGCTTTGTGAGCAGCAGAGGGCAGTAGTGGAATACCAGCTGCAACATGGTCGTCGCCTTTCCAGTCAGCTTCCGCTCTTCACAACTGACGAGTGGGCATGAATGTCAACCATCCCACTTCTGTGTCTACTGAAACGCTCACTGCTCACAATGAAGGCGGATGCTTTGCATGTGGAAGAGGTGGAAATAGGGAAAGACTATGCACAAAGTGATAGCCAGACCACCCTCTGTTCATCTTCTAAACGCTAATTGGATGATGAGGAGGAGAAGCAGGAGACTGTTGCCTCCGCTATAGATGGTAGTACCCACAACAGGTTTATTCTATCTGTTCAGCGTGGATGGGCCGAAGAGGAGGAAGAGGATAAGGAGACTGAGAGTCATCCTCCTGATGATGACAGTAAAGTCTTGTTTGTTGGGACTCTGGCACACATGGCTGACTTTATGTTATGCTGCCTTTCCTGTGACCCTCGTGTAATACGCATTTTAGCCAACACCGATTACTAGTTGTTCACCATTCTCGACCATCCAAATTTTCAGATGACAACGCTGGCGGCAGAGTACGTAGTTCCTTGGGCAACCGAGGAGGGGAGATGAGGGGAACACACAGCAGTTCCAACAGAGGCAGGGCAACACTCTCCAAGGCCTGGGACAGTTTCATGACACCCCGCCAGCTCACCCTCACCCTGATGCGTGGCCTAGTATCGCAAGGAGGGAAAAGTTTTGGAGGATGGTGAAGGAGTACGTAGCAGACCATGTCAGCGTCCTCAGTGATCTCTCTGGGTCTTACAGCTATTGGGTGCCCAAGGTGGACAACTTGCACGAATTGCCGCTCTACACCTTGGAGGTGCTGGCCTGCCCTGCCACAAGGGTATTGCCAGAACGGGTATTTAGTGCTGCTGGGGGCTTAATAACTGATAAGCGCATCCGCCTGTCAACTGAAAATGCTGACAGGTTGACTCTTATCAAAATGAACAAGGCCTGGATTGCCCCTGAACATAAAGCCATTTTAAATGTAGCTTTTATGGTGTATTGAATACACTGTCCTCCTCCTCCTCCATCATATCAACATGCTTATTAGGCTGTCCTCGCCCATGATGTTTTAGAGGGTCAGCCCAGCAGCAGACCCTGACCCCTAATGGTTTAGAGGGTCACCAGCAGGCCCTTGCCCATAATGTTTTAGATGGTCAGATCAGCAGCAGGCCCTCGCCACTAATGTTTTAGATGGTCAGATAAGCAGCAGGCCCTCGCCCCTAATGGTTTAGAGGGCCAGATCAGCTGCAGATCCTCACCCCTAATGTTTTAGATGGTCAAATCAGCCAAGGCCCTCGCCCCTAATGTTTTAGAGGGTCAGCTCAGCAGCAGACCCTCACCCCTAATGTTTTAGAGGGTCAGATCAGCAGCAGGCCCTTGCCCCTAATGTTTTAAAGGGTCAGCTCAGCAGCAGACCCTCACCCCTAATGTTTTAGAGGGTTACCAGCAAGCCCTCGTCCATAATGTTATAGATGGTCAGCTTAACAGCAGACCCTCACCCCTAATGTTTTAGATGGTTAGATCAGCAGCAGGCCCTCACCCCTAATATTTTAAAGGGTCAGCTCAGCAGCGGACCCTCACCCCTAATGTTTTGTATGGTCAGATCAGCAGCAGGCCCTCGCCCCTAATGTTTTAGAGGGTCACCAGCAGGCCCTTGCTCCTAATGTTTTTGAGAGTCACTAGCAGGCCATCAATCATAATTTTTCAAGGGTTTGTATGATGCCCTCCTTTATGTGTAATAAAGGGTGTATTGGAGTGCTGGTTCCTTGTCACTTTTGGCAGCCCTTTCACTTAGTGCATAGGCTTTATGAGTGTAGGAGTCCCACTACCTGAACAATTGTACCACAATGTGAATGAGGCCTTCCTTTATGTGATATACCGGTTGTATCGGAGGGCAACACTCTCCAAGGCCTGGGACAGTTTCATGACACCCCGCCAGCACCCTCACCCTGATGTGTGGCCTAGTATCACAAGGAGGGAAAAGTTTTGGAAGATGGTGAAGGAGTACGTAGCAGACTGTGTCAGCGTCCTCAGTGATCTCTCTGGGTCTTACAGCTATTGGGTGCCCAAGGTGGACAACTTGCACGAATTGCTGCTCTACACCTTGGAAGGTGCTGGCCTGACCTGCCACAAGGGTTTTGCCAGAACGGGTATTTAGTGCTGCTGGGGGCTTAATAACTGATAAGCGCATCCGTCTGTCAACTGAAAATGCTGACAGGTTGACTCTTATCAAAATGAACAAGGCCTGGTTTGCCTCTGGCTTCTCTACTCCACCAGAGGAAAGCGGCTGAACATAAAGCCATTTTAAATGTGGCTTTTATGGTGTATTGAATACACTATATATGGTTTAATCTTCCTTTTCTTGTCCTCCTCCTCCTCCAACATATCAACATGCTTATTGCCCCTGATGTTTTAGAGGGTCAGCTCAGCAGCAGACCCTGACCCCTAATGGTTTAGAGGGTCACCAGCAGGCAGGCCCTTGCCCATAATGTTTTAGATGGTCAGATCAGCAGCAGGCCCTCGTAACTAATGTTTTAGATGGTCAGATCAGCAGCAGGCCCTTGCCCCTAATGGTTTAGAGGGCCATATCAGCTGCAGATCCTCACCCCTAATGTTTTAGATGGTCATATCAGCCAAGGCCCTCGCCCCTAATGTTTTAGAGGGTCAGCTCAGCAGCAGACCCTCACCCCTAATGTTTTAGATGGTTAGATCAGCAGCAGGTCCTCACCCCTAATATTTTAGAGGGTCAGCTCAGCAGCAGACCCTCACCTCTAATGTTTTGGATGGTCAGATCAGCAGCAGGCCCTCGCCTCTAATATATTTGACATTCAGGGTTGCACTTATATATTGAAATGCCTTTGGTGTTGTGTAACAGAAGAAAAAAATTAGGGCCTAATTGCCGTTCAGCGCAGCAGTGATATAGTCTACAGCCCTGTTTGCCGTGCATTAGTGGCGAAATAAAAATATATTCGACATTCAGCATTAAACTTATCTGTTGAAAAGCCTCTTGTGTTGTGTAAAAGTTGAAAATAATTAGGGCCTAATTGCCGTTCAGCAGTGCAGTGATATACTCTAAAGCCCTCTTTGCCCTGTATTAGTGGTGAAATAAAAATATATTCGACGTTCAGCGTTGCACTTATATGTTGAAAAGCCTTTTGTGTTGTGTAAAAAAAGGAAAACATTTCGGGCCAAATTACCGTTCAGCGGTGCAGTGATATATTCTACAGCCCTGTTTGCCGTGTATTAGTGGCGAAATAAAAATATATTTGCCGTTCAATGTTGCATCTGTAGAAAAGCCTTTGTTGTTGTGTAAAGTAGAAAAAATTAAGTCCGAATTACCATTCAGCGGTGCAGTGTTATATTCTACAGCCTTTTTGGCCTGGTAAAGGCCTTTTTGCGGTGAAAATTTTTATGTGAAGCAGGCTTTTGAGGGGAAATTTCATGGGTGATTGTACACCTCATTTTGCTATATGTACCGAATTACATAGTGGTGATTTTTTTTCTGTGAATCAGGCTTTTTGGGGAAATTTCATGAGTGATTGTACACCTCATTTTGCTGTATGGACCTAATTACGTAGTGGTGAAATTTTTCTGTGAAACAGGCTTGTTTGGGAAATTTCATGGGTGATTGTGCACCTCCTTTTGCTGAATGGACCAAATAACGTAGTGGTGACTAGTGATGGACGAACATCGTCCAGGATGATTTGCGAACGCAATCAAATGTTCGCAAACAGCAAGTTTGCAGCGGGCCCGCTTCACTTTAATGGCAGGTGAACCTGAAAAACCTTTAGGTCATATTTGTAGTGCCACCAAATACTTACTAGAAGTGCACAAATCGTCCCACAACATGGAAAGTGACATACCAGAGGGGGATCAATGGCACAAATTCCCACAAAAAATATCTATTTTAATCAGGGGCCATTTTTATGTGTCTTAAAGGGAAACTCTCAAAAATGTGCCCTGCTGGAGCCTGGAAAGTACAGTACAGGCCCCAAACATTAGGCATTCACTGGACAGAAAACATCAAGTGATTATGTGGCTGGAGGTATATTAGACGGTCAGTGGATAACACTTTTACTGCAGGCCAGTGGAGTACAGGCCCCAAACATTAGGCATTCACCGGACAAAAAACATCAAGTGTTTATGCGGCTGGAGGTATATTAGACAGTCAATGGATAGAAATTTTACTGCAGGCCAGTGGACTACAGGCCCCAAAAATTATTCATTCACCGTACAGAAAAGAACAAGTGATTATGTGGCTGGAGGTATAATAGACAGTCAATGGATGTCAATTTTACTGCAGGCCAGTGGACTAAAGGCCCCAAACATTAGGCATTCACCGGACAGAAAACATCAAGTGATTATGTGGCTGGAGGTACATACCGGATTCCAAAAAAGTTGGGACACTATACAAATCGCGAATAAAAACTGAATGCAATGATGTGGAGGTGCCAACTTCTAATATTTTATTCAGAATAGAACATAAATCACGAAACAAAAGTTTAAACTGAGAAAATTTACCATTTTAAGGGAAAAATATGTTGAATCAGAATTTCATGGTGTCAACGAATCCCAAATAAGTTGGGACAAGGCCATTTTCACCACTGTGTGGCATCTCCCCTTCTTCTTACAACACTCAACAGACATCTGGGGACCGAGGAGACCAGTTTCTCAAGTTTAGAAATAGGAATGCTCTCCCATTCTTGTCTAATACAGGCCTCTAACTGTTCAATCGTCTTGGGCCTTCTTTGTTGCACCTTCCTCTTTATGATGCGCCAAATGTTCTCTGTAGGTGAAAGATCTGGACTGCAGACTGGCCATTTCAGTACCCGGATCCTTCTCCTACGCAGCCATGATGTTGTGATTGATGCAGAATGTGGTCTGGCATTATCTTGTTGAAAAATGCAGGGTCTTCCCTGAATATATTTTTCTGCATTGATGGTGCCTTTCCAGACATGCAAGCTGCCCATGCCACACGCACTCATGCAACCCCATACCATCAGAGATGCAGGCTTCTGAACTGAGCGTTTATAACAACTTGGGTTGTCCTTGTCCTTGTCATGGAACCATGAACCAGACGTACAACAAGAGATAAGTGGAAAATAAGAAGGCTTTATTGAAAAGCAAGCCGTAAGCAAAAGTCCAAACGGATGGCTAAACCGAAGCAGGGTCTTGCGTAGACAGAGGTCAGGAACCAGAAGGGTAGTCAGACGAAGCCAGGATCAGGAACCAACGGGGTAGTCAGACGAAGCCAGGATCAGGAACCAACGGGGTAGTCAGACGAAGCCAGGATCAGGAACCAACGGGGTAGTCAGACGAGGCCAGGATCAGGAACCAGAAGCAGCAGCAGTCTTAGAAGCATGTGAACACAGGAGGACCAAGCAAGGAACTGAAGCCACAGACCTCCTATATATATGAGCTAGGCATCCAGCTCCTCCCAGTGGGAAGGAGAAGCCGCAGGGTGGGAGGCTACAAGAAACCCAGAAACCAAGATGGCCGCCAGCACATGTCAAACGAAGGAGAACAGTGAGAAGGTAAGACCATGACAGTACCTCCCCCTCAAGGGCCCCTCCTCCGCGGAGTAAGGAACGGTTTCTGAGGGAAGCGTGCGTGGAAGGCTCGGAGCAAAGCAGGAGCATGGACATCTGCGGAGGGAACCCAGGAACGCTCCTCTGGACCATAACCACGCCAATGGACCAAAAACTGCAACCGACCGCGGACCAGGCGTGAGTCCAGGATATTGCTCACCTCATATTCCTCACGATTGCCCACTTGGACCGGACGGGGCCGAGGAACCGAGGAAGTGAAACGATTACACACCAATGGCTTCAACAGGGAGACATGAAACACGTTGGAGATCCGCATGCCAGGAGGAAGCGCAAGGGCATAGGCTACCGGGTTTACCCTGCGAAGCACTCGGAAGGGACCAACAAAGCGAGGCGCCAGCTTGGGAGTGGGCACTCGAAGGTTGAGATTGCGGGTGGACAACCATACACGGTCTCCGACCTGGTAGGAAGGAGCGGGCGCTCGTCTGCGATCAGCCTGGAGTCTCTGGCGCTGCGCAGAGACCTCAAGGGACCTCTGGATCTGTACCCAAGAAGCACGTAGGACGGAAAGGTGATCCTCCACAGCCGGAATATCCTGGGGAGAGAATACCTCCGGTAACACGGCAGGTTGGAACCCATAATTGGCCATGAAGGGAGACGTCCCAGAGGAAGAGTTCACTGCCGTGTTCCTGGCAAACTCAGCCCAAGGCAGGAGGTCAACCCAATTGTCTTGGTGATCGGAGACATAGCAACGAAGGAATTGCTCCAAGGCCTGATTGGATCGTTCTGCGGCCCCATTGGACTGAGGGTGGTAGGCCGAGGAGAAAGAGAGATGAATCCCCAACTGGGAGCAAAAGGCGCGCCAGAACCTGGACACAAACTGACTCCCCCGATCCGACACAATCTCCTTGGGCAAACCGTGCAACCGGAAGACCTCCCTGGCGAAAATCGTGGCCAACTCTTGTGCAGAGGGTAACTTCTTGAGAGGAACACAGTGGCACATTTTGGAAAACCGATCCACAATCATGAGAATGACCGTATGGCCTCGGGATGCAGGGAGGTCCACAATGAAATCCATCCCCAGGTGTGACCATGGGCGTTCCCCGGTGGCTATGGGTTGCAAAAGGCCCAACGGAAGGTGCCGAGGGGACTTACTCTGGGCACAAACGGAGCATGCCGCTACATATGCGGCGATGTCGGAACGTAGAGAAGGCCACCAGAACAGACGTGAAACAGCCCAGGACAGCTGATTCTTTCCAGGATGCCCCGCGGCCTTGGAGTTATGGTAGGTTCGCAACAACCGAATGCGCAACTCCTCAGGCACAAAACACCTGCCGTTGGGTCTCCCAGAGGGAGCACCAGATTGAGCCGCCAAAATCTGCTCACCCAGGGGAGAGGTCAGGCTGGTGCGAATGGCGGCCAGGATCTGATTCGGAGGTATGACCGAAGTCGGAATCGACTCCTCCCTGGACAGCTCGGAGTACTGCCGTGATAAGGCATCCGCTCTGATGTTCTTGGAACCGGGTAGGTAGGAGACCACATAATTAAAACGTGACAAGAACAGAGCCCATCTGGCCTGACGTGGTGTCAATCTCTTGGCCTCAGAAAGGTAGGTCAGATTCTTGTGGTCCGTCAGGATGAGAACCGGAACCACCGAACCCTCGAGCAAGTGCCTCCATTCTTTAACCACTTCAGCCCCGCTAGGTGAAACCCCCTTCATGACCAGAGCACTTTTTACACTTCGGCACTACACTACTTTCACCGTTTATCGCTCGGTCATGCAACTTACCACCCAAATGAATTTTACCTCCTTTTCTTCTCACTAATGGAGCTTTCATTTGGTGGTATTTCATTGCTGCTGGCATTTTTACTTTTTTTGTTATTAATCAAAATGTAACGATTTTTTTGCAAAAAAATGACATTTTTCACTTTCAGCTGTAAAATTTTGCAAAAAAAACGACATCCATATATAAATTTTTCGCCAAATTTATTGTTCTACATGTCTTTAATAAAAAAAAAATGTTTGGGCAAAAAAAAAATGGTTTGGGTAAAAGTTATAGCATTTACAAACTATGGTACAAAAATGTGAATTTCCGCCTTTTGAAACAGCTCTGACTTTCTGAGCACCTGTCATGTTTCCTGAGGTTCTACAATGCCCAAACAGTAGAAAAACCCCACAAATGACCCCATTTCGGAAAGTAGACACCCTAAGGTATTCGCTGATGGGCATAGTGAGTTCATAGAACTTTTTATTTTTTGTCACAAGTTAGCGGAAAATGATGATGATTTTATTTTTTTTATTTTTTCTTACAAAGTATCATATTCCACTTACTTGCGACAAAAAATAAAAAATTCTAGGAACTCACCATGCCCCTCACAGAATACCTTGGGGTGTCTTCTTTCCAAAATGGGGTCACTTGTGGGGTAGTTATACTGCCCTGGCAATTTAGGGGCCCAAATGTGTGAGAAGAACTTTGCAATCAAAATGTGTAAAAAATGACCGGTGAAATCCAAAAGGTGCACTTTGGAATATGCGCCCCTTTGCCCACCTTGGCAGCAAAAAAGTGTGACACATCTGGTATCGCCGTACTCAGGAGAAGTTGGGCAATGTGTTTTGGGGTGTCATTTTACATATACCCATGCTGGGTGAGAAAAATATCTTGGTCAAATGCCAACTTTGTATAAAAAAATGGGAAAAGTTGTCTTTTGCCAAGATATTTCTCTCATCCAGCATGGGTATATGTAAAATGACACCCCAAAACACATTACCCAACTTCTCCTGAGTACGGCGATACCAGATGTGTGACACTTTTTTGCTGCCAAGGTGGGCAAAGGGGCACATATTCCAAAGTGCACCTTTCGGATTTTGCAGGCCATTTTTTACACATTTTGATTGCAAGGTACTTCTCACACATTTGGGCCCCTAAATTGCCAGGGCAGTATAACTACGCCACAAGTGACCCCATTTTGGAAAGAAGACACCCCAAGGTATTCCGTGAGGGGCATGGCGAGTTCCTAGAATTTTTTATTTTTTGTCACAAGTTAGCGGAAAATGATGATTTTTTTTGTTTTCTCTTTTTTCCTTACAAAGTCTCATATTCCACTAACTTGCGACAAAAAAAAAAAAATTCTAGGAACTCGTATATGCGTCCAGGAGGAGTAAAGCAACCACCTCCCGGACGCATATACGCGTACAGCGGTCGGGAGGTGGTTAAGGGCCTGCACGATGGCCAATAACTCCCTGTCACCAATCTGATAGTTGCACTCCGCGGAAGACAGTTTCCGGGAGTAAAACCCACAAGGAAGCAGAGGACCCTCTGGTGTTCTACGCTGAGACAGGAGGGCGCCTACTCCCGTCTCAGACGCGTCCACCTCGAGGACAAAGGGCAACCCAGGGTTGGGATGCGACAGAATCAGAGCCGACACAAAGGCGGACTTTAGAGCCTCAAACGCTCGGATGGCCTCGAGCGGCCAGACCTGGAAATTACTGCCCTTCCTGGTCAGATCCGTGAGCGGCTTGGCTAGCATAGAAAAGTCCCTGATGAACTTCCGATAATAATTGGCGAAGCCCAAAAAGCGCTGCAGGGCACGGAGACCACTGGGCTGGGGCCACTGTAAGACAGCCGAAACCTTCTCAGGATACATGGAGAACCCCTCAGCGGAAATGATGTAACCTAAGAAGGTTACCTGGGATCGGTGAAATTCGCATTTCTCAAGCTTACCGAACAGCCTGTTCTCTCGTAACCGTTGCAACACTCGTCTGACATCCATAATGTGGGCCTCCATGGATTCAGAATATACCAAGATGTCATCCAAATAGACCACCACACACTGCTGCAACAGGTCACGGAAAACATCGTTGATGAATTCCTGGAAGACTGCGGCGCATTGCACAACCCAAAGGGCATAACCAAGGATTCTTAATGACCGGTCCTGGTGTTAAACGCGGTCTTCCACTCATCGCCCGCCTTGATCCTTACCAGGTTATATGCCGCCCTCAGGTCGAGTTTGGTAAAGACCGTGGCCCCTTTGAGGCGATCGAACAGCTCGGAAATCAAGGGTATCGGGTAAGCGTTCTTGATCGTGATGCGATTGAGACCCCTGTAATCGATGCAAGGCCTCAACTCACCGCCTTTCTTTTTCACAAAGAAAAATCCAGCCCCTGCCGGGGACGAGGATTTGCGAATGTGTCCGCGTGAAAGTGCCTCCCTCACGTACTCCTCCATGGCCTCATTCTCCGCTACCGACAGTGGATAGACTTTGCCACGAGGAGGAACGGCACCAGATTGTAACTCTATGGCACAATCGTATGGGCGGTGCGGAGGTAGGGCAACCGCGCGCACCTTATCGAATACATCCCGGTACTCTTCGTATTCAGGAGGCAACAGAGAGTCCGAGGAAGTACACAGCAACTTGACAGGCCCATGGATGCAACTAGCCCCACACTGCGGTGACCACTAGAGGATCTCGGCCGATCTCCAATCGAAAGTCGGATTATGCTTCTGGAGCCAGGGGTACCCCAAGACCACCGAGTAGTGTGGAGACGAAATCACCTGGAAACAGACCGACTCTCTGTGAACGGCACCAATGGCTATCCCCACTGGAAGGGTCTCATGAGTTACGTGTGGCGGCAGAAGGGGTCTGCCGTCTATCGCCTCAAGAGCCAGTGGGGAACCTCGAGGCTGCAGAGGAATGGAATTGGCGGCAGCGAACACACTATCAATGAACAAACCACCAGCACCAGAGTCCACCAACGCCTGGGTCGTCACCGAGCCCCCGACCCAGGAGAGGACAACAGTGATCAGTGGTTTGTCAACACGGGAAACCGGGGACGAGGAGACTCCACCCAAGATCTGCCCCCGACAGGATCTCAGGTGCGAGCGTTTCCCGGACGGTACGGACATGCCAACCGAAAATGCCCACCGAGACCACAGTACATGCATCGGCCCTCGCGTCTCCGGAGTACCCTCTCCCCCTCGGACAGGCGAGCAAACCCCAGCTGCATGGGTTCACCCCCAGACAAGTCATCCCCAGGAGGCGTGGGAGGAGAGGGAGGCACGGGTGGGACAGCAAACGTAGGCGCCAATCTGTTAGAAAACCTCCGCAGGCTCTCCTTAAAGGAAGGTCTCTCCCTGAGTCTGGTGTCAATCAAAATCAGGAAAGAAATAAGAGACTCGAGCTCCACTGGTAGGTCCTTAGCTGCAACCTCATCCTTCAAGGCATCCGAAAGACCATGAGAGAAAGCAGCGACCAGAGCCTCATTATTCCAGCCCACCTCTGCTGCCAGGGTACGAAACTCAATGGCGTATTCAGCTACGGATCGTGAACCCTGTCTGATGGACATAAGGAGCTTCGCAGCAGAGGCAGCACGAGCCGGCACATCGAATACCTTCCGAAGAGAAGCAACAAAACCGGAAAACTCGGCAACCACCGGATTGTTGTTCTCCCATAAAGGGCTGGCCCAGGCCAAGGCCTTGTCCGAGAGCAGCGAGATCAAGAAGCCCACCTTTGATCTCTCAGTAGGAAAGGCATGTGGCAGCAACTCGAAATAAATGCCCACCTGGTTAAGGAAACCTCGGCACTGAGTTGGCTCTCCCCCAAAGCGCTGTGGAAGGGGGGTAGAACCGGTCATACCCCGAGACACCGCAGGCGCAGCAACAGGTGTCGGGGTAGACTCTGGCGCAACAACCGGAGCGGCAGTAGGAACGGGCCCAGGAGCGACAACCGACCCATCGGCAACGGAAGCGAAATGAGCCGTGCGTTCAAGCAGGGTTTGCAACGCCACAGCGAACCGACCCAACAGGTGATCCTGCTGATCAAGTCTGGCAACCAGCGTAGGTAGCGAGGATGGCCCTGTACCGTCAGAATTCATGGCTTGGTCCTAATGTCATGGAACCATGAACCAGACGTACAACAAGAGATAAGTGGAAAATAAGAAGGCTTTATTGAAAAGCAAGCCGTAAGCAAAAGTCCAAACGGATGGCTAAACCGAAGCAGGGTCTTGCGTAGACAGAGGTCAGGAACCAGAAGGGTAGTCAGACGAAGCCAGGATCAGGAACCAACGGGGTAGTCAGACGAAGCCAGGATCAGGAACCAACGGGGTGGTCAGACGAAGCCAGGATCAGGAACCAACGGGGTAGTCAGACGAGGCCAGGATCAGGAACCAGAAGCAGCAGCAGTCTTAGAAGCATGTGAACACAGGAGGACCAAGCAAGGAACTGAAGCCACAGACCTCCTATATATATGAGCTAGGCATCCAGCTCCTCCCAGTGGGAAGGAGCAGCCGCAGGGTGGGAGGCTACAAGAAACCCAGAAACCAAGATGGCCGCCAGCACATGTCAAACGAAGGAGAACAGTGAGAAGGTAAGACCATGACAGTCCTCTTTGGTCCGGATGACATGGCGTCCCAGATTTCCAAAAAGAACTTTGAATCGTGACTCGTCTGACCACAGAACAGTCTTTCATTTTGCCACACTCCATTTTAAATGATCCCTGGCCCAGTGAAAACGCCTGAACTTGTGGATCTTGCTTAGAAATGGCTTCTTCTTTGCACTGTAGAGTTTCAGCTGGCAACGGCGGATGGCACGGTGGATTGTGTTCACTGACAATGGTTTCTGGAAGTATTCCTGAGCCCATTCTGTGATTTCCTTTACAGTAGCATTCCTGTTTGTGGTGCAGTGTCGTTTAAGGGCCCGGAGATCACGGGCATCCAGTATGGTTTTACGGCCTTGACCCTTACACACAGAGATTGTTCCAGATTCTCTGAATCTTCGGATGATGTTATGCACAGTTGATGATGATAGATGCAAAGTCTTTGCAATTTTTCGCTGGGTAACACCTTTCTGATATTGCTCCACTATCTTTCTGTGCAACATTGTGGGAATTGGTGATCCTCTACCCATCTTGGCTTCTGAGAGACACTGCCACTCTGAGAAGCTCTTTTTATACCCAATCATGTTGCCAATTGACCTAATTAGTGTTAATTGGTCTTCCAGCTCTTCGTTATGCTCAAATTTACTTTTTCCAGACTCTTATTGCTATTTGTCCCAACTTTTTGGGGATTTGTTGACACTGTGAAAATTTGAATCAACTTATTTTTTCCTTTAAAATGATACATTTACTCGGATTAAAATAATGTTACTGTTGGACAGTTACATTACAGGCCCCAAAAATGATGCATTCAATATACAGAAAAGATCAAGTCATTATGTGGCTGGAGGTACATTAGGCGGTCACCGTATAACAATTTTACTGTTGGCCAGTTAAAATACAGCTCCAAAAATTATGCATTCAGCGTACAGAAAAGATCAAGTCATTATGTGGCTAGAGGTACATTAGGCGGTCACCATATAAAATGTTACTGTTGGCCAGTTAGATTACAGGCCCCAAAAATTATGCATTCACTGAACAGACAAGATAAAGTCATTATGTGGCTGGAGGTATATTAGACAGTCATTGTATATCAATTTTACTGCAAGCCAGTGGAGTATATGACATCAAGTAATTATGTGGCTGGAGTTATATTAGACGGTCATTGAATATCAATTTTACTGCAGGCCAGTAGAAATACATGTCAAGTATGTCATGGAAATGCTGCATTTTGACAGCCCTCTGTGATGCTGGTAACATGTCCGCCATTTTGTGTTTGTACCGGGAGTCTAAGTACGTTGCCACCCAGTACTGGTCCTTGCCCTTTTTGCTTTTTATACAAGGGTCCCTCTTCAAACACTGGAGCATGAAGGCCCCCATTTGCACTAAATCAGAAGCGAAAGCCTGGCTCCTGCTTATCGCCCAGGAGAATGTCATACTCGGTCTCCTCCACCCAGCCACAGACAACACCAGGGATCCCAGAAAAGTTTAAAGCCTGCTCTTCTTGTTCCTCCTATTCCTCCTCCCCCAGGCACTATCCTCCTCTGATTCCTCTTCAGACTCCTGCTGACTTGATTCAGATGGAGTAGCCCCCCTGGGAATTCATTCAGCGTTGCGACTTCCTCATCTTCCTGCTCCTCGAGGGCTTGATCAATGACACAACGCAATGCACGCTCCAGTAAGAAGGCGTTAGGTACGATGTCACTGATGGTGCCTTGGCTGTGACTGACCAGTTTTGTGATCTCATCAAATGGCCGCAGAAGTCTGCATGCGTCGTGCATAAGCAGCCACTAACGCGGTGAAAAAAAAAAAAAGCTCCCCAGAACCTGGCCTGTCGCAGAGTTTGTACAGGTAGTCTTTAATGGCACGTTTCTGCTGGAGCAACTTATCAAGCATATACAAGGTGGAGTCCAGCGCATCGGGCAGTCACAAATCAGACATCTGACAGGCAAGTAGTGTCGCCCCTGAACGTCAGCAAGGCGAGCCATGGCAGTGTAAGATCTTCTAAAATGGCCAGAGATTTTCCTGGCCTGCCGCAAGACGTCCTGGACCCCGGGGTATTTGGCAACAAATCACTGTACGACTAAGTTGAGGACTTGTGCCATGCACGGCACATGTGTCCTTTTGCCATGTTTCAGCGCACTCAGCAGATTGTAAAATTGAGCAGGGTTAGCCACTGATTGGCCGGTGACCGCAGAGCTGAAAGGAGTGCAGGACTGGTGTGGCTCTAGGCTTCCAGGCACAACAGCCACAGCACAACATGGCAACGTCTCACCTGGCATGTCGAATGGGTTCTGGGGAGTTGGAGGAGTGCAGCGGAAAAGGCGGTAGCAGTGGAAAAGGAGGAGTAAGCTGACGAGGAGACCAAGGATGAAGTAGGAGGAGAGGAAGAAGAAGAGGCAGGCCTGCATGCAATCCGTGGCGGTAACACCAAATCCACACGGGTGCCATGGGTTGCATGATTGACAGCCGTCAGTAGGTTCACCCAGTGGGCAGTAAAAGTTATGTAACTTCCCTGCCCGTGTTTGCTAGACCACGTGTCTGTAGTCAGATGTATTTTGACACCGACACTGTGTGCCAGAGATACATTCACTTGCCGCCATATAGCTCTGGGATGCCCTGGGAGAAATATTTCCTTCCAATGGCCACTCATTTTCTAAAGGCCTCTGGTTCCACCAGTTTATATGGCAGTATTTGGCGGGCTAGCAGTTCAGACAAGCCGGCGGTCAGCCGTTTGGCAAGAGGGTTATCCGGCGTCATGAACTTTTTACGTTCAAATATTTAGGTCACGGAAGCGTGCCTTTTGCCAGATGAACGTGATGACAGCACGGTGGAAGGTGGAGTGGAGGACAACTGGGAGGAGAGAGGAGAAGGAGACGAGGCAGGACGGGGAGCACAGGGAGTGTGGCTTTGTGAGTTCTGATGGTGTTGCTTCCACTGGGCTCGGTGATGGGAGGCCAGGCGCCTTCTTAAGGCGGTCGTCCCTAGGTGAGTGTTGAGCTTACTGTGACTTATTTGTTGACAGCACAGGTTGCAGATGGCAACACTATTGTCAGCAGCTGACATGTTAAAAAAAAGCCCACACTGCGGAGCCATGTGCCGGCGTCCTGGGAGTGCAAGATGTGACCGTCATAAATGAAAGGATACGTTGGAGGAAGTGGACAATTTATTCCAATGTCGTTACTCGCATTTCTTCAGACACTTTAGAATCCACTTATCAGCAACCCAGCTCGTCAAGGAATGAGCTGGAGTCGGCTACTCGGCTTGTTGGCTGGACTGTCCTCCAGTTATCAGCCATAACCCCATACATTTCATGATCAATATGCATTACTATCGTGGTAACACCGATACTGGTCATCAATCCATTCTTGTTGATGAAGCACTTTTTTTTTTTTCAGTTTGTCTTTTAAATCTTGTGGTTTTGCCTCTTCTGTGTTATATTTTATGTGTGTTAATGTCCTGTTTGTTAAATAAACGTTTTTTCCCACGTAAAAAAAAAAAAAAAGATTTGGCTTTTGATTTGGTAACATACACGAATAAAAGAGAAACTAAGACTAGACGGATATAGTAGCAAAATATAAATATACTTTATTCAATAATACAAATAATAAAAAGGTGGACTACACCTGAGGGGACATAACACAGTCACATAACAATTGAGGGAAGAGGGTAGTGAGGCAACCAAAAAGCTAAGGCATACAACAAACGCACTAACATATACAAATGTCACACATAATTGTCACAGATGTCCAGAAAAAGTACGTATATAGGAAGGGACCTATTGATATATTGGAGATGGAGATGTCACAAGTGTCCAAATTGTGTTGGCATACACGCATATATCTCCATAAAGGCATAAATAGCTGCCAGTGCACTATAGACAAAAATCCCAAGTGAAGATACACATGTGTATAGCAACTGGTCACTCTAATTTTCCCATCCACTAGTGATAAACACGGATGTCTAAGTCACAACAAAAAAGTGCAAATGTGCATAATAACATCTATCACTTGAATATAGAACCATATCCTATGGACATATGTGACCATATACGTACATATCACCATAGAGGCATATAGGGCAACTGCCAGTGCCCTGAAAATAGAGCCATGTATGGAGGCATATACAAACACAGGAATTGATTACCTAGATAGCCGCGTCCACTGGTGAACCCAGAGATCACATAGATCAACCCCTGCAGCATACACAGAGTAACTAAAGTGCTTCACAAATACGTTTGTTGTCCAAGCAGAAGATAGCCTCACGCTATAAGATTACATTCCCATAAAGCAAAGAATTGTCCAACTCAGGAGAGCCACATACCCCGATGTGCGTTTCGGATGGGATGCCTTCTTCTTGGGAATGACAGTACAGTAGCATAAAACAGTGCCAACTAGAAGTGCTTGTACATCAAATGAAGCAAGCAGAAATGTTTTCAGTATAGTTACTGTATTTTTCGCCCTATAATACGCAACAGCCCATAGGACGCACCTAGGTTTTTGAGGAGGGAAATAAGAAAAAAAATGTTTTTAACCAAAAGGTGTGCTTTTGGTGGGTTTTGAACTAATGGTGGTCTGTGGATGACACTATTATGGGGGATCTGTGGGTGACGCACTGTTATGGAGGGGATCTATGGATGATGCACTGTTATGGGGGCTCTGTGGATGGCACTGTTATGGAGGATCTGTGAATGACACTGTTATGGTGGACCTGTGGATGGCACTGTTATAGGGAATTTGTGGGTGGCACTGTTATGGGGGATCTGTGGATGGCACTGTTATGGGGATCTGTAGATGACAATGTTATGGAGGGGATCTGTGGATGACACATATATAGCATCTTATGCTATATATGTGTCATCCACCTATCCCCCCCATAACAGTGTCTCTGTGAGTGAATGACTCCCCAATACAGGGGGTGGGGCCGGCATCTGGTGTTGTAATGGCAGCGGGGCCCGGTGCAGTGACTGTAGTATTCATATGTAACGTGTAGGCATTAAACTATAGCAATCATCTGCATACTCACTTAAAACTACTGTAGCAGGCCAGGCCGACTTTATGAATGAAGCAGGCGGAGCGGGCACGTGATGTAGTGAGTGATGTTACGCTGTCGCCCGCCCTGCCTGCTACTGGAGTTTGAAGTGAGTACGCAGAGGATTACTATAGTTTAATGCCTACATCAATGCCTTACATATGAATACTACAGTGAGCGGGGCCCTCTGTAATAGAATACAGTGACTGCACTGGGCCCCGCTGCCATTACAACACCAGATGCCGGCCCCCAGCACCTCCTCCCTCCCCACTGATACATCGTCGGCTGCGCTGTGCAGCATCGTGGCTGGCTATGTATCAGTGCTAGCAGAGTTAGCATTCGCCCCATAAGCTGCACTGCAATTTCCCCCCGACTTTTTTGGGGGGGAAAGTGCATCTTATAGGGTGAAAAATGCGGTAAGTCACATAGACATTTATTCAGTTTAATAAGTATGTGTCCCAGCTTTCAGAGCAAGCAATATCTATCTTTTATGATGGATAGAAATATTCATTCACATACATTCACATGAACTGTAACAACTCGATTCTACAGTTGAATAATACAAGCATTAAGCTGAAGAAGGAAAGGAGAATTGCAATCATCGGTCAATTATTTCCCTCAAATATTAAAGTCTATTACATTCTTCAATGAAAAATCAAAAGAACCTCTAAATACAAATCAGTGTGAAATCACATATTTTTCCCAGACCTTATTGACATTTCAGACTTACATGTACAACTATTTGGGCACTTAAAGGGAACCTGTATGTGTTTATCACCCCATGAACAAATTAGCCCTTATAATAATTACTAATTTCAACAGTATATTCCACCCCCTTTTTTTTACCTTAGTAATATAGTACCTTTGCATTTACTGTTATTCATTTCCCTGCCAATTATTAAAATGAATGAATGATGTAATAAACCACGCCCCATTTATCATCTACAGCTCTTTTTTTATTTTATTTATGGCCACAAATTCTTGTCTCAAATCCTGCGCATGCCCACTGTTTGATCAGTGTAATGTTCTAAATGCATAACCAAATAAAGTGTGGGGCATCAGGGTTAGTCTGTGTCAACAGTGAGGCTGGCTGCTGCTTGCCTACTGCACAGTACAAATCAAGCAGGAGAATGCTTACTAGAGATGTACACTCTGCCCTCCAAATAAACCCTGCTTGTACTGGTCCACCGGAAGTGAGGATGAGCCGACGCATGCCCAGTTTACTTTCAGCTATGAATGTGCATCATTACACTGATCAGACAGCACGCATGCGCGGGATTTTGAGTTTCTGAACAAGTGAATAGGGGAGTGGCTACAGCGCTGAATAGAAAAAACGCTGGACTTATATCAAAGTTAGATGTCACACTGGACTCAAATCAGCTCATTTACATGAGGTGCATTGCATCTTTGTGTGTATATTATGAGGCTAACCATCTGTCACACCAGTAAGTGAATAAATCTAAGGTACTTTTTAATAGTTAATGATTGTATATAATGAGTTATATTATAATCAAATACCCATGACAGGTTTCCTTTAAGTGCAAGTATAGATGTATTAATCATCATAAAAAAATCAAAAAGTAATTAATATTTACAATATATATAAATAATCCCAAGAAAAATCATATCCCATTTATAGACTTGGGAAAACGTACAGAATACATTTGCCCAGGAAACATTGTGATCACGCACCCAAAACTGCAATCAAATTAACAGCTCTTTTGAAAACACTGTATAAAAGGCAATATACTGTATATCGCACAACAGTCAATGGAAGACATATTCGAACATATTTCTACCTCACCTAATATATCCACCAAACTTAGCTTGAATTTAGGCTTTCATAGAATTACATGGAGTCTTAAGGTGGCCATATGCATTAGTCTAAAGTTGATAAAAATAAATGATTTCAACTAAAACAATCATTTGTCAGGTGAAATATAATAATTAAGTTGGTTGCATTATACATTTTTATTCAACAGCTGAACAAAAGATCTTTTGTTCAAATAAAGATAATTTATGGGCAATAGATTTTATCTTTATTTAAAAGAACATTTCCAGAAAGGTCTTTCATCTATCATGCAGTTTCATTGTACATATATGACCCATTTGAACAACTGTGAAGGTTGCCATACACATTAGTGCATTGTTGGCCAAACTGATGTCGGGGAGAGAAGGATTGGGCAAAGTAAATCTGTCGGGGAGAGAAGGATTAGTTCTCCTAGGCGATAAGACACTTTAACAGACAATGGTTGTGGAGCCACTGTATCAACTGACCAGTATGGCTTAGGGCTAAATCTAAGGGTGGTATCCTGGAGGTCCCCTGGTATTCACCCTTTAGCCTCTGTACAGAAGTCTTGACTTCACTTTACAGGAGCCACCAGGCTGCTACCTTTTGGAATAGTCCCAGTGTAGATGGCATCTGAACAACAGGGGTCAGAGACATTTCTGCAAAGCAGAAACAGACCAAAGTCAGAGCAGGCAGAATTTGTGCATATCTGTAAAACAATTCAAGGTCAGTAGAAGATAACTATGATAATCAGCTGAAAGTCAGGGCAGACAGTGGTTTGTACAAAGGTAGACAAATGAACACTAGGAATCTAAAGTTCAGATGCCCTCCCCAAGGGATAAATGCCTTAAATACCCCAAGGTTGACCAGCCAGAGATTGAGGTAGGCAAGGTGCACATGTCTTAAAAGGAACAGGAAGAGGCCTTTAAGCCTGGTGCTAACCTACAACATGGAACATTGGACTGCCTACTGGAAGGCAGAGGAGAGCTAGCGGGGACTGTCCACTGGGATAGGTGAGTGATGCCCAGTCCAGCTAGCGAGTGAGGTGGGCAAGGAGCATCACCATGATAGCCGCCACCTGAAGTGTCTGGCGAGTTCTTTTTCTCCTCTCACCATTGAATACACATACACGTTCAGCACCACCAATTGTGGATCTGTATGGGGAAGTCCGGAGAGATAGATGTTCGGCTATTACATGTGTATGGCAGCCTTAATGGCCAATATGGACTATTAAAGGCCCCCATTAGTGTATTAAAGCCATAAAGGCTGCCATAAACATTAGAGTATTGTGGGCTGAACTTGGCAACAGTTTGGGCAAACTTGCCCTCAATGGATGCTGTTGGGAGAGACAAGGATCAGGCAAAATGAATATTTATGCCCGATCCTTTTGATCTCCTAGGAGATAAGCTGCCATCAAAAGTGTCTGGAAGTGGCTTTCTCCCCTCTACCCACTAAA
This sequence comes from Bufo gargarizans, assembly GCF_014858855.1. NCBI lineage: Eukaryota > Metazoa > Chordata > Amphibia > Anura > Bufonidae > Bufo > Bufo gargarizans. Next base: position 443,129,618 of record NC_058080.1, read on the forward strand.
CACACATACTATACAGATTCAGCTGACCCAAACTTGCATGTGTATGAGGGAGTCAGTAGAAACAGCTGTTGATAGTTCAGAAAACAGTTTTTGAATGTGTATGGTTATGTCTGAAAAAATTGCTCACCAGATGATTGGTTCTTTAAGAGCTGTTCAAACATCAAACAATTTTTATCTAATGTGCAGTTAAATCTGATGCATTCATTAAAGAAAATACAGTTACTTCCTGGAAAACCTCTTCAAGACACATTTATTTGCATTATAGCATACATTTGCCTTTAAGAACATGCAATACCTGTACAGATTACATTCTGTTCACTATTAATTTCCGCCTAACCTTTAAATGCATACTTGGTGACGAAAAGTAAACTGTCTAAATATGCCTTTCACAGCTCAGATAAACAAAGGAAGCAGAAGTTTGATTGTGGAATGCATGAACTGATGATAATGTATGGTGAGGAAAAACACACAGCTTAGTCAGATGGTGCAGGAGTTAAATTTTGCAATCATGCAGTTTAATTTATGTACAATTCAGTCATTTGTTTCTCTTGATTCTACCTATGTGTATACAATTTATACAGTGTGTAACGCAGGGATGATTATTCAGTCTCATTTTCATGAACACGCTGTGTATACATTAGCAGAACCTTTACTCAGTTCTGGTAGCTTTTCGTTCATGCATATAAAGTTTACCTGTCATTTGAGGTGATTTTTCAGAATAAGCTGTGGTGCTATGTGTGAGGTTAAACACAATTTATGGACATTTTGTGACTTGTATTCTGTAATTTTCACCAGTTTTCTCAGTCTGTAGGCTACATCTCTAAATGTCTAGCAGGATGAAACTAGATGCTATGTCTCCAATATACTGAAAACAAAAGACTAGGGTTACACCTAGACTTTCTCTAGCTGACGTAATCGCGCTGTTTCCCGGTACAGTGTGATGATGCCATCACAACTAGCACTAGAATGCAGGAGTCTCAGGCCCTAGTTCAGAAGAAGACTGTGGAGGGGTGCAGGACTCAGGTATTAATTTTTATTCCCTTTTTACTTGGTGACCATTGGGGGCATTACTGGTGGTATTGTGGGGATTTTATTGGGGACACAGTGGGGACATTATTGGGGGTACTGTGGGGGACATCATTAGGGGAACTGTGGTGACATCATTGGAAGCAATGTCGGGACATTATTGGGGGAACTTTGGGGACATTACTGGGGACTAGAAATGAGCAAACCAGTTGAGATTTGTTTTGGGTCCAGTTTGCCGAACTTTTGAAAAAGTTCAGTTCGAAGCTGAATTGATTTGGGTCAAACTTAAGTAACCCCCTCTAGCCTCCTAGGAGTCATCATTTTTATGAAAACGTGTTATTTCTTTTTGATTCATTTATATGATTTTTTCCCCTCCCCAATCTCTGGAGCGCAATGTCAGTAATAGTAAATGATGTCTGAGTGACGCTGACATATATAGCTATAGTTGAACGCACATTTGACAGCGTTAAAATACAGCGTGTTTAAAAAAGACACTGCGTTGGCACATGTCTCATGCTTTTTCATATTGCAAAGCTTTCAAAAATTGTCCCTTATCATGGGCAGATGATGTTTAAACAAACACAGAGTTATGAGATTAAAAAAAGAGTCTTTGGGGAATGTGATGGTTGGCAAATGGCACTAGTGGCATGATGCAGGCCACATCAGTAATACAGAATGTAATGGTTCGAAACTGGCATATGTAGTATGATTCAGGCCCCAGTGTTGCCTGAACTGTGAGAAAATGGTGATATTGATGTAGTAATTACGCATATTTATGCTGCGCCTTAAAGAAATTTGACTCCCCTCCCCACAAAACATTTTCTATTTCAACCATGTGGAAAGTGAGTACACGGAAACTGACCATCAGGCATTAGTGCCAGTGGCATGATGCTGCAGCATTGACAGAACTGTGACAAAATTGCAGTATTGATACATGAACAGCGCCATCTATTGGTTTCATAGTGTTATGACAATACTATTACTCTTGTCATAAGACCATGAAACCAAACAAAACTCAATATTTATTTCCCTGATTCTGTAGTTTACAGAAACACACCATACTTGGTTGTAAATTTCTGTACGGGCACACGGTAGGGCGCAGAAGGAAAGGAACACCATATGGTTTTTGGAGGGCAGATTTTGCTGTACTAGTTTTTTGACACCATGTCCCATTTGAAGCCCCCCGATGCACCCCTAGAGTAGAAACTCCCAAAAAGTGAACCCATTTTGGAAACTATGGGATAAGGTGGCAGTTTTGTTGGTACTATTTTAGGGTACATATGATTTCTATATGTTATAGTGATGGAACACCTAGCCAAAGCCCTCCGCACAAACCCCTCAATACACAGGATCACAGTGAAAGGATCACAGTATAAGATAGCACTATACGCAGACAACATAATGCTTTATGTCACCCAACCACGTATTTCCCTCCCTTCAATTTTGAAGGAATTTGAACGTTTTGGACATATAAGCAACTTTAAGGTCAACTATACAAAATCAGAGATCCTGAATGTATCCATTCCTCAACAGGAATTTACCCATTTACTCACCTCGTTCCCATTTAAGCACTATTAAACTATCTCTCGCTATTAGAACGAACAATGAAAGATTTATCCAGTTTCAACAAAAAAGGACTATCCTGGTTCGGACGAATAAATTTATTAAAAATTGACATTTTGCCAAAATTCCTTTATATCTTTCAAACAGTTTCCCCTAATGCCTCCTTCCTCATTTTTCCGTACCTTGAAATCCGCAATTATTAAATTTGTTTGGGGCCCCACGACCCCTCAAATTGGTCTCACCACATTACATAGGCCAAAACCTGCTGGAGGGGTAGGTTTACCAGACTTTAAATTATATCACACAGCTTCTTCATTTCTCAGGCTCCTGGACTGGCAATATCATAGTCACCAATTCAAAGCCTGACAGAACGTTAATAACAAAAATAATAAATATTTTATTAGAAAATAAGGGTGGGTATAGATAAAATCAGGCATACAGGAATCAGTAGTGTGGAGAGGGAGCTGTAATATACCATCCACAACTCTGATAGCCTGAATAAATCACCTATATATATGTGGGGCACACTGATTGATATCCAGCCTTAATATATAAGGTATAATAGGTACACCACCCAGCCTGGGATTACTATGTAATATGCGATATGTTATTGTAGCTGCTAATGGTGTGATCTAGCAGACTGATAATTGCATATGTTAGTAATTGCAGTCCATTGGGCCAGATTTGCCCAGAAACTGCTCCCCTATAGGCTGAGCGAGGTATCAAACAAACTGTGCTAAAGCAGCGGCACTCGTGATGGTAATATCACTGTATTAGTATGCCCTCTGCCCTAAACACAGCTGACATCAGTGCTACGCTCTACGCGTTTCAACATGCTAAGGTGACCGCATGTCTCATCAGGAGCAAGCTACACTTGATATAAGATGTCATAAACTGAACGCTGCACTGTAACGTGCGTCTCTCGGCACTGTGATGGCCATGTGTGGCCAACCGCACGCCGAGACTAAATAATCTAAGACCCGCCCCCATGCCGGTGGGTGCCGGCTCCAGCATGCAATCAGGGATAGAGACGCATCCTCTGATGCGCTCCCTGACGATGCCGTTGCCCTCTCCAGCATAGTGCCAGCACGGGAGGAGCATCACTATGCTCTCTTTTTATCTAAGGGGAATACTTACAATGCGGTCACAAAACAGGCAAGTGACAGCGCTAAGATAAGATGATCGGGGTGTTTCAAAGGGGTCGATAGAGGAAAAGAACAGCCATATATACCCAATATACAGCAGAATAAGTAACATATTGGAGTTGAAATGTCTGACAGAGTACATCCCTATTCATTAGATGATGTAAAGACTAGTGTTCAGAGATAACCTAGAGGACATATGGGAGCGCTACTAAATGATGCAGGTGAGCTCTAGATAAAGCATGCAAAGGACAATGCCTCATTAAGTCCCTTGGGGTGAGCAGTGTCTAGTTTAAAAATCCACTGTGTCTCCTTGCGGAGCAATGACACATCGATGTCACCTCCGCGAATGGATGTAGTGACATGTTCAATCCCCTGGACACGAAGCATGTCTGGATTGCCCTCATGAGACTCGCAGACGTGACGTGCAACAGATGTATCGCGCTTATTCTTAATGTCCAAAAGGTGTTCGCCAACACGTCTCCGTAGCTCGCGCCTGGTTTTCCCCACATATTGTATACCGCACACGCAATTGATGAGGTATACTACTCCCACTGATGTACATCTGATCAAAGATCTGATACAAAATCTCTCCTTTGCTACCTGGCTCACGAAATGTGGCCAGGAGGAACTGCTCCGAACTTCGGGATTTTAAGGTGGCTGCGAATGATCTGCGATCACGGTTCACACGCAGGGGGTATCCTGAACATACACTCAGAAAGGCCTACCATCACTCGATGAGTGTGAGCCGTGACCAATTATTGACACCTAAACAGAGGCCACCGGACCCACATCTCCTGAAAATCATAGCGACATATGATAAAGCAGAAGTGCGTATACGGGAGATTCTTCAGAAACATTGGCCTATCCTGCAATCGGACCCTGACATTTGTACACTAGTGTCAGACCGTCCCGCCATCACATACCGCCGTAGCTCTAATATTCGTGATCGCCTGGTCCACAGTATCTATCTACACCCCACATCTGACACCTGGCTCAGGAATACGCTTACTGGCACCTTCCCATGTGGTAAATGTGTCATCTGCAGTAACATCATGAAGGGACCACATTTCGTGAGCCAGGTAACAAAGGAGAGATTTTGTATCAGATCTTTGATCAGATTTACATCAGTGGGAGTAGTATATTTCATCACTTGCGTGTGCGGTGTACAATATGTGGGGAAAACCAGGCGCAAGCTACGGAGACGTGTTGGCGAACACCTTTTGGACATTAAGAATAAGCGCGATACATCTGTTGCACGTCACGTCTGCGAGTCTCATGAGGGCAATCCAGACGTGCTTCGTGTCCAGGGGATTGAACATCGATGTGTCATTGCTCCGCAAGGAGACACAGTGGATTTTTAAACTAGACACTGCTCACCCCAAGGGACTTAATGAGGCATTGACCTTTGCATGCTTTATCTAGAGCTCACCTGCATCATTTAGTAGTGCTTCCATATGTCCTCTAGGTTATCTCTGAACACTAGTCTTTACATCATCTAATGAATAGGGATGTACTCTGTCAGACATTTCAACTCCAATATGTTACTTATTCTGCTGTATATTGGGTATATATGGCTGTTCTTTTCCTCTATCGACCCCTTTGAAACACCCCGATCATCTTATCTTAGCGCTGTCACTTGCCTGTTTTGTGACCGCATTGTAAGTATTCCCCTTAGATAAAAAGAGAGCATAGTGATGCTCCTCCCCGTGCTGACACTATGCTGGAGAGGGCAACGGCATCGTCAGGGAGCGCATCAGAGGATGCGTCTCTATCCCTGATTGCATGCTGGAGCCGGCACCCACCGGCATGGGGGCGGGTCTTAGATTATTTAGTCTCGGCGTGCGGTTGGCCACACATGGCCATCACAGTGCCGAGAGACGCACATTACAGTGCAGCGTTCAGTTTATGACATCTTATATCAAGTGTAGCTTGCTCCTGATGAGACATGCGGTTACCTTAGCATGTTGAAACGCGTAGAGCGTAGCACTGATGTCAGCTGTGTTTAGGGCAGAGGGCATACTAATACAGTGATATTACCATCACGAGTGCCGCTGCTTTAGCACAGTTTGTTTGATACCTCGCTCAGCCTATAGGGGAGCAGTTTCTGGGCAAATCTGGCCCAATGGACTGCAATTACTAACATATGCAATTATCAGTCTGCTAGATCACACCATTAGCAGCTACAATAACATATCGCATATTACATAGTAATCCCAGGCTGGGTGGTGTACCTATTATACCTTATATATTAAGACTGGATATCAATCAGTGTGCCCCAATACTGGATTCCTGCCACATACAGTACAGACCAAAAGTTTGGACACACCTTCTCATTCAAAGAGTTTTCTTTATTTTCATGACTATGAAAATTGTAGATTCACACTGAAGGCATCAAAACTATGAATTAACACATGTGGAATTATATACATAACAAAAAAGTGTGAAACAACTGAAAATATGTCATATTCTAGGTTCTTCACAGTAGCCACCTTTTGCTTTGATTACTGCTTTGCACACTCTTGGCATTCTCTTGATGAGCTTCAAGAGGTAGTCACCTGAAATGGTCTTCCAACAGTCTTGAAGGAGTTTCCAGAGATGCTTAGCACTTGTTGGCCCTTTTGCCTTCACTCTGCGGTCCAGCTTAACCCAAACCATCTCGATTGGGTTCAGGTCCGGTGACTGTGGAGGCCAGGTCATCTGGCGCAGCACCCCATCACTCTCCTTCATGGTGGTGTGTTTGGGGTCATTGTCCTGTTGAAGAATAAATGATGGTACAACTAAACGCAATCCGGATGGAATAGCATGCCGCTGCAAGATGCTGTGGTAGCCATGCTGGTTCAGTATGCCTTCAATTTTGAATAAATCCCCAACAGTGTCACCAGCAAAGCACCCCCACAAAATCACACCTCCTCCTCCATGCTTCACGGTGGGAACCAGGCATGTAGAGTCCATCCGTTCACCTTTTCTGCGTCGCACAAAGACACGGTGGTTGGAACCAAAGATCTCAAATTTGGACTCATCAGACCAAAGCACAGATTTCCACTGGTGTAATGCCCATTCCTTGTGTTCTTTAGCCCAAACAAGTCTCTTCTGCTTGTTGCCTGTCCTTAGCAGTGGTTTCCTAGCATATATTCTACCATGAAGGCCTGATTCGCACAGTCTCCTCTTAACAGTTGTTCTAGAGATGTGTCTGCTGCTAGAACTCTGTGTGGCATTGACCTGGTCTCTAATCTGAGCTGCTGTTAACCTGCGATTTCTGAGGCTGGTGACTCGGGGAACTTATCCTCTGCAGCAGAGGTGACTCTTGGTCTTCCTTTCCTGGGGCGGTCCGCATGTGAGCCAGTTTCTTTGTAGCGCTTGATGGTTTTTGTGACTGCACTTGGGGACACTTTCAAAGTTTTCCCAATTTTTCGGACTGACTGATCTTCATTTCTTAAAGTAATGATGGCCACTTGTTTTTCTTTACTTAGCTGCTTTTTTCTTGCCATAATACAAATTCTAACAGTCTATTCAGTAGGACTATCAGCTGTGTATCCACCTGACTTCTCCACAACGCAACTGATGGTCCCAACCCCATTTATAAGGCAAGAAATCCCACTTATTAAACCTGACAGGGCACACCTGTGAAGTGAAAACCATTTCAGGTGACTACCTCTTGAAGCTCATCAAGAGAATGCCAAGAGTGTGCAAAGCAGTAATCAAAGCAAAAGGTGCTACTTTGAAGAACCTAGAATATGACATATTTTTAATTCATAGTTTTGATGCCTTCAGTGTGAATCTACAATTTTCATAGTCATGAAAATAAAGAAAACTCTTTGAATGAGAAGGTGTGTCCAAACTTTTGGTCTGTACTGTATATATAGGTGATTTATTCAGGCTATCAGAGTTGTGGATGGTATATTACAGCTCCCTCTCCACACTACTGATTCCTGTATGCCTGATTTTATCTATACCCACCCTTATTTTCTAATAAAATTTCTTTTTTTTTTTGTTATTAACGTTCTGTCAGGCTGTGAATTGATTACTTAGTAGTGAACGTGTACCCCTCACCATATATATTTTTTTGTTTGCGCTGTTAATATCATAGTCACTCAAAACAGTGGGTTCAAATAGAACAGTCTCTTTACCCATTTCCCCTCAAACTTGCTCCATGGATTGACACAGATGTTCGCCCCCAACTCAAAACACATAACAAAATGACACAACAGACCCTAAAATTGTGGGACTCTTTCATCCGGAAAGGGATATGCTCTAGGAAATCTAGCCCCCTTATACCAATTTTTCACAATCAAGCATTTAAAGCTGGTATTAACAGAGACTCTTTTCTGGTGTTACAGGCTTCAGCAGACCCACGCTTTTATCACCTTCTATTAGAGGGCTTCGTTGCCGTCCTTTTCTGACTTGTCCGCAAAACACCCAAATATCCGTTTATCCTGGCTGGAATATGAACAAGCTAAATCATACATCTCCGCAAAAGGAGAGAATTTTTTTTTTCTGGGCATCCTTATCCGAAACCGAAAAACGATTCTTATTGTCATCTCCACCGACTCACCTGATTTCATCGGTATATCAGAATTTGGTAGAGGACTTTTACCAAGGCAAACCGAGTTTTATTCTGGGCTGGGAACAGAAACTAGGAACCTCTATAACAAAAGAGGACCAACAAAAAGCATTTATATTTTCCCAGAAATTATCAATGGCCTGCTCAGCTCAAGAAAATAATTATAAGATTATGGCACAATGGTACAGGTACCCAGTTAGACTGCACAGGATATTCCCCTCTGTTCCAGAGTCCTGTTGACGGTGCGAATTAGAAAAGGAAACTATGCTTCATGTCTGGTGGAAATGCAGCATGGATCAACCATTTTGGGACAAAGTCTTCGAAATATACAAGTAGATTACAAAGAAATCAATTGAAAAAAACCCTCAGATAGCGCTCCTCTCCATCCTACCTGGCTCCATTGCATCTGAGAAAAAAACTATTCTAAGAATCTGTATTTCTGCAGCCAGATCTGTGATACCCAGGCATTGGCGCACTACACATGTGCCTAATATCCGAGAATAGTACCAAGAAATGTTATATAATCGCTAGAATGGAGGAAATCTCTGCAGAGGTTTCTGGCCAATCAACCAAATATCACAAGATATGGTCACAATGGATTGACTTTCAGGACTCCTCAGATCTCTTGAAATACTGACAGTGCCCATCATGACCTTTGTGGTCTGGCGAGCTGGTGGACGTGAGGCGCAAATCACAACCGGTTTTGACAAGTACGGGTTTATTGAGAGACAACGCGTTTCGGGGTGCGCATGACCCCTTTATCAAGTCTGGTGTGCTGCTGCTGCAGGTGCAGCTGGATGTTTGCTGTTCGTTTAATGCTCCCCGGTCACCTTTACTGACAATGTAGTACAATGCTTTGCCAGAGATAAATTAGATGTGGCTGAAGCGCTGTGGCTTTGCTATTATACTTGGTCAGGCAATGCTGTTGCGGTGGTGAGGCTGATGTAGCTGGGTATTCTGACCCAGCTACTGCACGTGGTGCTGTAGGACACAGGGAGCAGTGATCCTCAGACCTCTTAGCAGTGAGTAGCTAATCTTACTGCCTTTTACTTCCTTCATCCCCCCCCCCTTTTTCCCCTTTCTCCCCATTCCCCACCCTCCTCTTTTACCCTCTCACTCCATTTTTCATCTTTCTATCCTTTTTCTTCTTCTCAACTCCTTAAATATTCACCCTTATCTTGACAACTTAGTAGTTCATGTTCTTTTGAGTCTCAGTATCTGAATAGTGAAGAAAGAAACAGAGGCCACACCCCACGCAATACATAATTTATTGCACTACAGAAGTATTCTTGTGGAAATTCTGTCTTTGTTATTGATATATATGCAATTCATATGTATAAACAGATACTGTGTAAGCATGTTACATATACAAACATTTTTAAATAAAAGCATAAAACATAATTTAAACATAATACACTTACAGCCTGCTTGCCTGTGAGATCCAGAGGGCTGGATCTCACAGGGTCTCCCGGAAGTCAGCCACGGGCTGCCTTCCCTGCCATCAGGTCCCCATCACAGCAGCAGGGGGACCCGATAGAAGCTCCGATCCCCGTGCGGTCCCTGTACATGTACGGCGCTGGTCTTTGGTCTTATGGACCATTATTTATGTTAGTATGCTGCTTAATTATATTGAACCCCCCAAAAAAAAAAAAATATATATATATATATATATATATATATATAAAATGCGACAATATGGGAACTGAAAATACATAAATGGATGACTCAGGCTTGATGCTCAATTTCAACTTAACACCACAGGTAGATTGCTGCCACACAGTGGGTATTGCTGCAGTAATCACTTAAATATGCTGCTTAATTATATTGAACGAACCCACCCCAAAAATATTTAATTAATTGACCATGTGGAAACTGAAAATATGTAAATGGATGACTGAGGCTTGACCCTTAATTTTAACTTAACTCACACAGGTATATTGCTGTCACACCATGGGTATAGCTGCGGTAATGATGTCCTTATGCTGGTTAATTAAACTGAAAGACACCTCCAAAGAAAAATATTAAATTGCGACAGGTTTGAAACTGAAAATATATAAATGGACGACTTAGGCTTGATGTTTAGTTTCAACTTAACACACAAAGTAATCACATATATACGCTGCTTAATTAGATTGAACACTCCTCCCAAAAAAATATATATATTAATTGCAGCCATGTGGAGACAGTGCCCATCATGACCTTTGTGGTCTGGCGAGCTGGTGGACGTGAGGCGCAAATCACAACCGGTTTTGACAAGTACGGGTTTATTGAGAGACAACGCGTTTCGGGGTGCGCATGACCCCTTTATCAAGTCTGGTGTGCTGCTGCTGCAGGTGCAGCTGGATGTTTGCTGTTCGTTTAATGCTCCCCGGTCACCTTTACTGACAATGTAGTACAATGCTTTGCCAGAGATAAATTAGATGTGGCTGAAGCGCTGTGGCTTTGCTATTATACTTGGTCAGGCAATGCTGTTGCGGTGGTGAGGCTGATGTAGCTGGGTATTCTGACCCAGCTACTGCACGTGGTGCTGTAGGACACAGGGAGCAGTGATCCTCAGACCTCTTAGCAGTGAGTAGCTAATCTTACTGCCTTTTACTTCCTTCATCCCCCCCCCTTTTTCCCCTTTCTCCCCATTCCCCACCCTCCTCTTTTACCCTCTCACTCCATTTTTCATCTTTCTATCCTTTTTCTTCTTCTCAACTCCTTAAATATTCACCCTTATCTTGACAACTTAGTAGTTCATGTTCTTTTGAGTCTCAGTATCTGAATAGTGAAGAAAGAAACAGAGGCCACACCCCACGCAATACATAATTTATTGCACTACAGAAGTATTCTTGTGGAAATTCTGTCTTTGTTATTGATATATATGCAATTCATATGTATAAACAGATACTGTGTAAGCATGTTACATATACAAACATTTTTAAATAAAAGCATAAAACATAATTTAAACATAATACACTTACAGCCTGCTTGCCTGTGAGATCCAGAGGGCTGGATCTCACAGGGTCTCCCGGAAGTCAGCCACGGGCTGCCTTCCCTGCCATCAGGTCCCCATCACAGCAGCAGGGGGACCCGATAGAAGCTTCGATCCCCGTGCGGTCCCTGTACATGTACGGCGCTGGTCTTTGGTCTTATGGACCATTATTTATGTTAGTATGCTGCTTAATTATATTGAACCCCCCAAAAAAAAAAAAATATATATATATATATATATATATATATAAAATGCGACAATATGGGAACTGAAAATACATAAATGGATGACTCAGGCTTGATGCTCAATTTCAACTTAACACCACAGGTAGATTGCTGCCACACAGTGGGTATTGCTGCAGTAATCACTTAAATATGCTGCTTAATTATATTGAACGAACCCACCCCAAAAATATTTAATTAATTGACCATGTGGAAACTGAAAATATGTAAATGGATGACTGAGGCTTGACCCTTAATTTTAACTTAACTCACACAGGTATATTGCTGTCACACCATGGGTATAGCTGCGGTAATGATGTCCTTATGCTGGTTAATTAAACTGAAAGACACCTCCAAAGAAAAATATTAAATTGCGACAGGTTTGAAACTGAAAATATATAAATGGACGACTTAGGCTTGATGTTTAGTTTCAACTTAACACACAAAGTAATCACATATATACGCTGCTTAATTAGATTGAACACTCCTCCCAAAAAAATATATATATTAATTGCAGCCATGTGGAGACTGAAAATACATAAACAGACGACTGAGGCTTGACACTTTAGTTTCTTGTTATCACTCACAGGTAGATTGCTGCCCTAACTTGTGTCTTAATCACATATATATGCTGGTTTAGTTACATTTAACAATTCCCCAAAAAGATTACATTTCAACCATGTGGAAACTGAATATATGCAAACGGATGATTGAGGCTTGACGCTTAATTTCTACTTAACACAAACAGGTACAATATTGCCACACCGTGGGTTTTGCTGTAGTAATCAAGCATATATGCTGCTTAATTAAATTGAAAGACCCCCAAAAAATTATTTTTTAATTGTGACAGTGTAGAAACTAAAAATACATAAATAGATAATTGAGGCCTGACTCTGAATGTCTCATTAATACACACAGGTAATTTGCTGCTATACCTTGCGTCTTGTAGTAATCTCATATATATGCTAGTTTACTTACATTTATCAATAAAAAATAAAAATAAAAAATTGTGCGCATGTAGAAGCTGAAAATAAGTTATTATTAATACATACAGGTAGATTTCTGCTATACCTTGCATTTTGAAACAATCACATATATATGCTGGTTTTATTACATTCAACAATCCAATTTTTTTTTTACATTTTAACCATGTGGAAACTGAATATACGTAAACGGACGACTGTGGCTTGACGCTCAATTTCAACTTAACACACACAGGTACATTGCTGTCACATCGTGGGTATAGCTGCAATCATGATGTCCATATGCTGCTTAATTAAACTGAAAGATACCTGCAAAGAAAAATATTAAATTATGACGCTTTTGAAACTGAAAATGCATAAATGGATGACTTAGGCTTGATGTTCAGTTTTAACTTAACACACAAAGGTAGATTGCTGCCACACCATGGGAATTGCTGCAGTAATAACGTATATATGCTGCTTAATTCAATTGAATGATCCTCCCAAAATAAAAAATTTCATTGCTGCCATGTGGAGAATGAAAATACGTAAATGGACGACTGAGGCTTGACGCTCAGTATCTTGTTATCACTCACAGGTAGATTGCTGCCCTAACTTGTGTCTTAATCACATATATATGCTGGTTTAATTGCATTTAACTATCCCCCCAAAAAATGTATTCCAACAATGTGGAAACTGAATATATGCACACAGACGACTGAGGCTTGACGCTTAATTTCAACTTAACACAAACAGGCAGAATATTGCCACACCATGGGTTTTGCTACAGTAATCAAGCATATTTGCTGCTTAATTAAATTGAACCCTCCCCCAAAAATGTTTTTATTACGACGGTGTAAAAACTGAATATACATAAATCGAAAATTGAGGCTTGACTCTCAATTTCTTATTAATACACATAGGTAGATTGCTGCTATACTTTGTGTCTTTTAGTAATCACATGTATATGCTAGTTTACTTACATTTATCAATCCCCCAAAAAATGAATTGTGCCCATGTAGAAACTGAATATATGTAAATGGCTTGAAGCCCAATTTCAACTTAACATACACAGGTAGATTGCTGTCACACCGTGGATATTGCTGCAGTAATCACGTAAATATTTTGCTTAAATATATTGAATGAACCCACCCCAAAAAATGTAATTGTGATCTTGTGGAAACTGAAAATATGCAAACGGACGACTGGGGCTTGATGCTCAATTTCAACTTAACACACACAGTGCTTCTACACTGTGGGTACTGATGCAGTAATCACGTATATATGCTACTTAATTAAATAAAAAGGCCCCCCAAAAAATAAATTTAATTGTGACCGCGTGGAGACTAAAAATACGAAAATACGTATTGAGGCTTGATGCTCAATTTCAACTTAACACACACAGGTACTGTAGATTGCAGCAATACTGGGAGTATTGCTGCAGTCATCATGTATAAATGCTGATAAATTATACTGAATGAGCCCCCCCCCCCCTCAAAATTAAATTGTGACTGTGTGGAAACTGAAAATACATAAACAGACAATTGAAGCTTGATGCTCAATTTCAACTTAACACACAGGTAGACTGCTTCCACACCATGGGTATTGCTGCAGTAATTATATATATATATATATATATATATATATGGATTCAGAAAAAAGAGCGTCACTCAGGTAGATAAAAGCAAGTGAACCCTTTATTCACCCCATGGGTGAATAAAGGGTTCACTTGCTTTTATCTACCGGAGTGCCGCTCTTTTTTCTGGATCCGGTTATTGGGGTAAGAAGTCTATCCCCCTGGGACGTGCACCCGAACCTTTTTCCTTGAGCCAGTGCCGCCATTTTTCTTCAACTATATATATATATATATATATATATATAGAGAGAGAGAGAGAGAGAGAGAGAGAGAGAGCATAATTATATTGAACCCCATAAAAAAATTAAAAGTTTTTCTATGAAAATGGTGAAACAAAATTAATATTTTTCCTGGCAGGTAGCTGATTTTGAGGTGCACCTGCACTTCTGATAGCAGTCTTAGCTAGCCACAGGTCCTGTCTCCTCTTTCCATGTCCGTCAGCTGCTCTGCTTCTCTCTATTGCACACAAAGCACACAATTCTTCATTGGAATCCTAGCCTTTACTTTCACTGTCTCTGGAAAGAAGCTTGATTGACTGATTTTATGACTGTCCCTATTCGACTTTTCACTGTCCCTGACTCCCTAAGATCGTTTTTCTGGCAAACACCATCACACACAACCACTCTCTCTCAAAGTGGATTAGTCCCAAACAAACCTGAATAAAGTTTCAGGTTTATCTGCCGTCCGAAAAATAGCAAAGTTTAGAATGAACTTCAGAGCAAAACGATTTGCTCATCCTTATTGGCGACACTGTGGGGAATATTATTGGGAGCACTGTGGGAGACACTACTTGGGTCACTGTGGGGGACATTTCTAGGGGCACTGTGAGGGACATTACTGGGTCACCACAAGTGGCATTACTGGGGGCCATCTGGGGAATTTTAATACTGGGACACTATAGAGGGCATTACTGTGGACTTTTATTACTGGGGCACTATAGGGGGCATTACTAGGGGCATATTTGTATACTCAAGGCATTTGAGGCTTGCACCAGAGACAGTGGCAGGGAGCAGGACTCAGCTATTAGTTAGTTTTTCCCTTTCCATTTAGGGACCATTGGTGACATTACTGGGGGTACTGTGGGGATATGAGTGGGGGCATTGAGGGGATATTATTGAGGGCACTGTGGGGGACGTAACTGGGGAACTGCGGGATACATCACTGGGGGCACTGTGGGGACATTACGAGGGGGACAACACATGGCTGAAGGAATTTGTCGTAGTGGTCTAGGCTGAATAGGGAAGATGAAGAAAAAAGAACGTTTACATCAGTGGAGACAAGCGCAGACTGTGAACATGCGATTACCCTGGTGGGTCCATAGTTCCCCACGCTCTGCACAAGTTGCACATGGCACTGACTGCACCACACATAGATAAGCAGCATACAGCACCTCCACCAGCCTATGTTCATATATAAAACTGGGTTGATTATTTAACAAAGTACCAAGTTTATTATTATAGATGCATCAGGTCACTGAGATGACTTCTAGGAACAGAGGCAAACCAGCCAGTATCCTCTTTCCCCAGGGACCAGACCTCTAAAAGTCACCCCCATAATCAATCATCTTGTAGCATCTGTTTCTGAAACTATATGACCAGATACCATTTTCATGTAGCTTTACAGTGGTCCCCAGGCACTCCGGTCTGACATGAGAAGAAAAAAAGGGGGGTCAGTCAGCACATCCCAATGCGCAGTTGCACGTTCCATGGCTGAAAACACAAAGTAATAAATACAATGCAACAGCACTCTGCAAACCAAATAAAGTACAAAAAAAAGTATTCCAATGCTAATGCTATGCTTATTATGTAAATTAGAGATGCTTTGAAAATACATTTTGTACAAAATTATTTAGGCCCGTCTGCCACACATCAAGGCGATCTCTGTAAGACGGGAACCTAACACTAAATTCTACCTGTTATGTGCCATGACGGCTACAATACAATTCAGGGACTGTAGGTTCCACATGCATGCTGGGCCCACCTTAATTTTTTTTCATCTATGGTGCCAAAATGGCCTCCATTAAATCCAGGGAATGCAGGTACCAACATGCATGCCGAGCCTACTCCTCACCTCTCCTGGTTCCAAATGGCCACCCCGGTCCAACACTAAGTAGAAAAGTCACAGGATGGAGGAGGTATGTAGTGCTGTTTACCCCTGTATACTTGATAGTGCTGAA
The DNA here is from genome assembly GCF_014858855.1 of Bufo gargarizans. Taxonomy (NCBI): domain Eukaryota; kingdom Metazoa; phylum Chordata; class Amphibia; order Anura; family Bufonidae; genus Bufo; species Bufo gargarizans. The sequence continues at coordinate 443,145,885 of NC_058080.1, forward strand.
AGACCTGGCAGTATGCTATTGGTAGGGCTTACTTACTGCTGTGGCCTACATCTCACCTCATCAGTTCCTTCCTCCAAATCTTAATTGTAGAAAACTAGAGGAGAAGGAGGAAGAAGACAGAACGGGGCAGCTGGCATGATCACCTAAGAGGGGCAGCATCTGGGGGGGTATTTTATGCTGCTGAGGCAGAATATTGTGATGCACTATGGTTTTGTAATAATATAGTGCAGCACAATATACTGCCACAGCAGAACCAAACACCACAGTGCAGCACTAAATACCACAGTATATAACAAAATACTGTATCATCAGAACCAAATACAGTGCATCACAATATACTGTTCCAGCAGAAGTTCTGCTGTGGCAGTATATTGTGCTGCACTGTGGTATTTGGTTTGGTTGGGGCAGCATTTTGGGGTATGCTGTGATATATCTCTGGGGCAGTCTTTACTGTTGCACTGTGGTATTTAGTGCTGCTGGGGCTGTAGTTTGTGCTGCACTTTAGTATTTGGTTCTAATGGGGCATTATATTGTACTTCACTTTGGTATTTGATTCTGCTGCATATACTGTCCCTCTATGGTATTTTTTGCCCTGCCTATGTTAGCCCCACCTACTTGGATTGAGGCTGCCTTTTCTTGTTGGCTTCACCTTATATCAATTTGTGCCCACCTACAGCATGGGACCACTTTTGACTTTTTTTCAGAGCCATTTTAGTCCATTCCGGACATGTCCATCCTGTCGTACAGGTATGGCAAAAGGCTGGTCTTTAAATATGACGCCACATCACAAGCACACCTGGCACCATAGCTGAAGGGTTTCTGCTGTTTTAAACAGAAGACACCCAGAACTAATGTCTGTAATCGGCGATCACAGACATTCGTGGGGCCTATTCATTGTCTGTGATAGCCTGGGTCTCTGTGAAGAAACCCTGCTGTTGTCGTTCTAGTACCTATGGAGCCCTGCAGGTGCTCTATAAGAACATAGTGAATCTGCAATTAATTGCAATGGCAATTCACTGCAATGTAAGGAAGAAGCAATCTAATAATTGTTTCTTAGGCCTCTTCCACACGTGAGAAAAATCGCGCATGTTTGGTACCCAAACCCGAACTTCTTCACAGAAGTTCGGGCTTGGGATCGGTGTTCTGTAGATTGCTATTATTTTCCCTTATAACCATGTTATAAGGGAAAATAATACATTCTGAATACAGAATGCATAGTAAAATAGCGCTGGAGGGGTTAAAAAAAATTAAAAATTATTTAACTCACCTTAGTCCACTTGATCGCGAAGCCGGCATCTCCTTCTGTCTTCATCTTAGCTATGTGGAGGAACAGGACCTGTGGTGACGTCACTCCGGTCATCACTTGGTCCGTCACATGATCTTTTACCATGGTGATGGATCATGTGATGACCGGAGTGACGTCACCATAGGTCCTGTTCCTCCACACAGCACAGAAGACAAACAGAAGAGAAGCCGGGCTGCGCGATCAAGTGGATTAAGGTGAGTTAAATTATTATTATTTGTTTTTTAACCCCTCCAGCGCTATTGTACTATGCATTCTGTATTCAGAATGCTTTTATTTTCCCTTATAACCATGTTATAAGGAAAAATAATAAAGATCGGGTCCCCATCCCAATCGTCTCCTAGCAACCGTGTGTGAAAATCGCACGGCATCCGCACTTGCTTGCGGATGCTTGCGATTTTCACGCCACCCCATTCATTTCTATGGGGCCTGCGTTACGTGAAAAACGCACAAAATAGAGCATGCGTGAAAATCACTGCTCATGTGAACAGCCCCATAGAAATTAATGGGTCGGGATTCAGTGCGGGTGCAATGCGTTCAACTCACGCATCGCATCCGCGCGGAATACTCGCCCGTGTGAAAGGGGCCTTATAGTCACCTCCTTTCCCAATACAGTAAAAATAAAATAAATTTCAAATAAAATAAATCAAACATCATAGGCATTGTTGCATTCCAAAATCCACAAACCTTTAAAATATAAACATATCTATTATGTATGGTGAATGCTGTAACAAACAAAAAATCTAAATGGACAATTTGGCTTTTTTTTTTTGCTTCATCTGCCCAAAAAAATTGTATGAAAATGTATAAAAAAAAACATACACGCTCTAAAATTATGAAAAATGTTGGACTATGGGGGTTAGACTATGGTGATGAAAAGAAAAATACATGTTTTCTACAGGATTAAAACATACTACATACTGCATACTACAGCCATCATAGCAGAGTGAAAAGGCTGTGAAATGGCTCATGCACTGACCCTGAAGCACTACAGCCTGTTGGATGCCCCCGGTGCACTTCTGGTACTCTTGTGGGAGCAGCATCCTAGGGATCCAGAGTTCATTCTTTTCCGCACTATATTGATTAAAAGTAAGGAAAGAGGTATGTATAACTTCCTGTTCCCTGTCCACTGAAGTTATAATATTAATCTGCACATTTTTTGTCAGTGTTCATAATACAAAATGTTTGTTTGACTTCAAATAAGAAATAAGACAAAGATGTGGAGTAAATGCCATTGGAGGGGAATAAAATTATTATTAATAGATGATATATACGCACACTAAAGAAAAAGTAAAAAGTACGTATGTCTGTACTGTCAAATCTGTTGATCGGATGTCTCAAGCTTGTTATACTTGTACAGACTTTAATCTCCATTCACCAGGCTGAGGTAGAGTACAACAATTTAACATGCCACTATCTAGGGTGTGTCAGTTCCTGAAACAGAATCTGATGACAAATCACTTAGATATGCTCGTGAGTCACTTTCAAACAATGGACTTCCTTTTCATTGCTGTTATAAGAAAAATAAATATAACAGATTATTGTTCACAACTACCAGTTCGATCATGACTGTGGGCTCTATCATAGGCATTTCAAATCATAAATTAGCAGTGCTTTTTTCCTGAAAAAAATAAAGTTATTAAAAAAGTTATAAAAAACAAGAAGGGGGAAAAAAATGCAGATTGCTGGAGTCTCTTTATTGTAGTCCTCCAGCAGTTGTTTATGTAAGACATTTCTGTTTCTACTTACAGGGTCCATCCTCAGAACATTTTAGTCTTCATTAAAAATCTACTGTTTTGTGTCTACTGCCTCCATGGTAAGAGACTACAAACAGTCTGATTCTGACAGGGCACTCCCTTCAATCTTTTACCTACTTCTTGCTACCATACAGTCAGCAGGTTACTAAATTACTATTGTCATTTAAAATTTACATTTAAAGTTTAAAATTTAGAAATTAACATCATGGCACCAAAAAATTCTGTAATGATGCATTTATAGAATGTATTAAAAAAGAAATAAACTTCTACACAATAACTATGTGGTGAGAGGGTCAAAGTAGTGGTCTCTAGGTCAAGCTAAAAGGGCATATTAGGCTCATGAACATAGCCAGTGCTATTATCGGAACTCCCAAAGTAGTGAATAGAGAGGTAGCTACGCTTGCTTAGTGCACTCTCCTTCTTTTTGGGGGGTTCATTCTGGAGATAGGAGCAGGCCCTAGAGGTGGGACCTGCTCCTACTTGGCATTGCTGGCATATCGTAGCAATATACCATCAATGTCTGACATGGGAGTAACCCTTTAATAGGTTGGCCGTGCAGAGATGTGGACCCCAGTGTCCAAAGAGCTGCAACTGAAAACATGAAGGGGGGCTGGTAAGATGCCTCCATGTTACCTGCTGGAAGCCACAATCAGGCTGCAAGGGGGGCAGGGCCACAAAGCTGGCTAGAATTTTTTTGCAGTCTATGGGCCGTTTCACACGAGCGGATGCCGTGCGTGGCATCCGCTCCGTGAAAGAGTGCCAAGACCCGCTGCAGACTACAGAGGCACGGAGCAGTAACATGACTGTTAATGCTCCGTGCCTGTCTGTGATCTCTTTCCTACGAAATCACAGTGACAACTGTGATTTCGTAGGAAAGAGATCACAGACAGGCACGGAGCATTAACAGTCATGTTACTGCTCCGTGCCTCTGTAGTCTGCAGCGGGTCTTGGCACTCTTTCACGGAGCGGATGCCACGCACGGCATCCGCTCGTGTGAAACGGCCCTATGGGTTTTTCACTGGCTGCCTGTCAGTCCATGGCTCAGGCACAGCTCTGCAAGCAGCTTAAGACAGGCCAGGGAGCCTTCAGAAAGCCCCAGGCTAACATAGCAACATATTGGAGCCCTGCAATTTTGCCACAGGTGCTCAAATTGCAGGATAGAGGGAGCACCCTCACTCTATCTAACCCTTCAGATTGCGGGTCGTTATTGAGCTCAGGCACAACTCTGCAGGCAGCTTGCTAAGACAGGCTGGGAACTTTCAGAAGGCCCCAGGATGTCATAACTATGGACTGAAGCCCTGCAATTTCACCATGGAGGCTCAGATTTTAGATGCAGACAATGAAAAGATAACCTTTTAGATGCATCTGAGTGGTTAAATGATCTGGATTAGTATCATCTCTGATCCTTATCATTGCCACCACGAGCCATCTGTATTACCACTGATGATCCCGCTCCATACACTTACACTGCACCAACAATGAATAGTTATATTGTGGTGTATATAAGGGTTAAACAAATATGCTCATGTGAATGCAGCGTTGCTTTTGGTTGCAGAAAAGTATAAATAATTATATATATATATATATATATATATATAGAGGGAAAAAATAAAAAAGGTTGGGGCGGCACTACAGTATAACAGCCGTCGGTGGAGTGCCAGCGGCTGTGAAGGCGATCCCCCTTCAAATGATTAACATGAAGAATTCCACGGCACATCCAAGGCGTAAAATCAGGAAAACCTTTTATTCACCAGACAGCTGTCTGGTGAATAAAAGTTTTTCCTGATTTTACACCTTGGATGTGCCGTGGAATTCTTAATGTTATATATATATACACTCACCTAAAGAATTATTAGGAACACCATACTAATACGGTGTTGGACCCCCTTTTGCCTTCAGAACTGCCTTAATATTCTATGTGGCATTGATTCAACAAGGTGCTGATAGCATTCTTTAGAAATGTTGGCCCATATTGATAGGATAGCATCTTGCAGTTGATGGAGATTTGAGGGATGCACATCCAGGGCACAAAGCTTTGAGACGAGCTTTGTGACATGGTGCATTATCCTGCTGGAAGTAGCCATCAGAGGATGGGTACATGGTGGTCATGAAGGGATGGACATGGTCAGAAACAATGCTCAGGTAGCCCGTGGCATTTAATCGATGGCCAATTGGCACTAAGGGGCCTAAAGTGTGCCCAGAAAACATCCCCCACACCATTACACCACCACCACCGGCCTGCACAGTGGTAACAAGGCATCATGGATACATGTTCTCATTTTGTTTACGCCAAATTCGGACTCTACCATTTGAATGTCTCAACAGAAACCGAGACTCATCAGACCAGGCAACATTTTTCCAGTCTTCAACAGTCCAATTTTGGTGAGCTTGTGCAAATTGTAGCCTCTTTTTCCTACTTGTAGTGGAGATGGGTGTTACCCGGTGGGGTCTTCTGCTGTTGTAGCCCATCCGCCTCAAGGTTGTACGTGTTGTAGCTTCACAAATGCTTTGCGGCATACCTCGGTTGTAAAGAGTGGTTATTTCAGTCAACGTTGCTCTTCTATCAGCTTGATACAGTCGGCCCATTCTCCTCTGACCTCTAGCATCAACAAGGCATTTTCGCCCACAGGACTGCCGCATACTGGATGTTTTTACCTTTTCACACCATTCTTTGTAAACCCTAGAAATGGTTGTGCGTGAAAATCCCAGTAACTGAGCAGATTGTGAAATACTCAGACTGGCCCGTCTGGCACCATCAACCATGCCACGCTCAAAATTGCTTAAATCACCTTTCTTTCCCATTCTGACATTCAGCATTCAGTTTGGAGTTCAGGAGATTGTCTTGACCAGGACCACAACCCTACATGCATTGAAGCAACTGCCATGTGATTGGATTGACTAGATAATCGCATTAATGAGAAATAGAACAGGTGTTCCTAATAATTCTTTAGGTGAGTATATATATATATATATATATATATATATATACATACACACACCACCTGCCTAATATTACACTTTAAGTTTTAGAATTCACTATTCATAGTTTTTGCATATCTCACAATAAGTTACCCACAGGTCTTCCCACCCACTGCCCTTGTTTATTATATATGTTTTCATAAATTATTAAATACTATTAAACAACCTAGTTTCAGGTAAACAAATGTAAAAGTATACATTGATTTTTAAGATGTGGTAAATGACATTTAGCAAAAATGTCCTATTTAGCACTGGCAAGAACTATGGACTAATGACATAATAATAGTTTTTGGCAGCAGAGTCACAGATGAAATTCAAAGCAGGCTGAGAATAATATGTATCGTGCGGTTTTATATGCTTGCCTTTTACTTCAGAAGAAATATATTTTTTCAACAGAGGCATCGGGGGAAAGTATTGTGCTTAAATGTTACTCCTTAATGTAAACACACAATGAATACTGCAGATGTGATTCGTTGGCAGGCTCCAATTTCCAATTAAACGTGTGTTTCATAATATTTTAACAAGTCTTTCTACTCAAAATAGAAAATACCTGAAAACTGCTAGAAAAATATGACACTAGGCTGATGTATAAAATGAATCTGTTCAGATGAATTTAAAGTGCACCAGTCATTTCAGAAATTTAGAATAAGCTGCCACATGTGCATACATGAGTGATAGCACTGTATCAAGCTTTTTTTTTTAAAGAGGTTTTCTCCTTTGCAGACTACATTTCTAATTCTCAGTGAACTGGTGGGTGGAGACTAGCTGCTAATCATGTATGCCCATGGACTACACTTGGAGACAGCAGATTCTGCTTCCTCCTCCACCCCTTTCCATAGACTTCTATAGGATGACGTAATCTGATCTTTCAGTGAGCAGGCAGCCTCTAACAATACAGACTTCTTACAAATTTCAGAAAGTTAGTTTGGAAAAGAGGAGGACTGATAGATGATAACTGTAGAGTATAGCATTTTTCTCTGCTAAGATGCTGTATATTACAAAGTTTCTTATATTCACCTGTGGTTTTAATTTTTGCTAAGTCATGTGAAAGTGTCAAAGTGTCCTTTAAAATATATGATATAATAGTAAAATGGCAGAGCCTAGCAGTTACAGAACATAAATCACAAAATAATCCCTAAGTAGCATATAAGATATAGCATACAGGATCTCAATTGTCTAGGATGTGCATTTTCAGAATGCAAACTGTATCTTAAAGAAGACACGTCACCTCTCTTGACATAACTGTTTTAGTACCTATTTCCATTCTTCATAAAACAACAATCCTGAAGCATCTATTCTTATGATAAATTACCCCCACGTCTTTTTGTCTACAATTTGTATGTCATTGCATATTCTTTCCCCTCATATTTTACTTTTTCCTTGTACCAGCACTCCTATTTGCTCCAGGTGCGTTTACTTAGCAGGAGACTGCATAAAGGTGAGACCACATAATGCAGCCGAGACATGCCCATTCACTTTAAGATTTTGTATTAAAATTGTGCGGCCATTGGCTATCTCAGGAGGGTGATTTTCAGCTGCATGTAGCACCAAATTGTGTGGTTTCACCCTAAGGCCTCCTGCACACGACCGTATGGCTTTTTCAGTATTTTGCATTCCGTTTTCCACGGATCAGTTGTTCTATTTTTTGTTTCAGTAGTGTTTCCGTTTCCATTCTGTTTTGCTATTCCGTTTTTCTGTTTGGTTTCCATTTTTGATTCGTTTTTTGTGGATCGCAAACGGAAACGGAAGCATACAATAATTTTTAAACAGTAAGTACATAAAAAAATTGGGAATAAAGAGAAAATGTCTCAAAGTACGTTGCCTTCCTTCAATGCGCTGCAGGTCCTGTAGTTATATGGGCAAGTTCACACAGCAATGCTTTTTAAGTAAAAGACCACGCTGCTTCACTCTCCATCAAGGGATGGCCTCTCACAGTAGGATTATTTTGCACTTTCCAAATGTAGTGACATACGAATCTTCACATTTGCTTTTACCCTCCTGGTAGATGGTATAACCTTCAAAAGGGACATGTGCAATAGTGAAGTACCGCCACAAGAGGTTAAAATGTACAATTTATTATACTCACAAGCAAAGTTGTATAAAATGCCTTAAAACATCGCTGAATAGCCTTATGTTCATACCTGACCCGGGTTTCGCTTGACGCTTTATCTGGGGCGAACAAACTACTAAGTTCTGGGCTGTCTAATAAATCAATGGAAGTCCGCCCTTTCGCTTAACAGGTTAACAGCATAAAAAAAAAATCACTTAAAAATCACATATTCGCTTTACAAACTTATATCAAGTTAGTAATAATGTCACACACAATGTCACATTAAAAATCGCATACCACTGGTTCGCTATTAAAACCAATGAATCTCATATCGAAACCTTTCTATGTAAGCGGACCAGCTTTCATACAAAGTCCTTCAACCATCATGTGTCCACTATAGTTTCTCCACTTTCATTTACAAAATATGGGACCTAGTCACATGGTCCCTTACCCACTAATTGGAGGTCTTTTAAACATAGCTAGCTACAGAAAAGAGAAGATGGAATATTCTACCCCATATGTCGCAACCATCTGTAAGTACTATACCAGGCAAGGCTTGAGGTCAAATTCTACATTTAAACCGCCTGACTGCAGGGTGGCCAGCTTGTATATCATCTCAACCTTGCGTTTAGTTAATTCTAGCAATCTGATCACCACCCCGCCAGTATGGTTTAGGGCTCTTTCACACCTGCGTTCTTGTCTTCCGGCATAGAGTTCCGTTGCCGGGGCTCTATGCCGGAAGAATCCTGATCAGTTTTATCCTAATGCATTCTGAATGGAGAGAAATCCGTTCAGGATGCATCAGGATGTCTTCAGTTCAGGACCGGAACGTTTTTTGGCCGGAGAAAATACCGCAGCATGCTGCGCTTTTTGCTCCGGCCAAAAATCCTGAACACTTGCCGCAAGGACGGATCCGGAATTAATGCCCATTGAAAGGCATTAATCCGGATCCGGCCTTAAGCTAAACGTCGTTTTGGCGCATTGCCGGATCCGACGTTTAGCTTTTTCTGAATGGTTACCATAGCTGCCGGGACGCTAAAGTCCTGGCAGCCATGGTAAAGTGTGGTGGGGAGCGGGGGAGCAGCATACTTACCGTCCGTGCGGCTCCTGGGGCGCTTCAGAGTGATGTCAGGGCGCCCCACACGCATGGATCACGTGATCCATGCGCATGGGGCGCTCTGACGTCATTCTGGAGCGCTCGGGAGCCGCACGGACGGTAAGTATACTGCTTCCCCGCTCCCCACTACTACTATGGTAACCAGGACTTTAATAGCGTCCTGGCTGCCATAGTAACACTGAACGCATTTTGAAGACGGATCCGTCTTCAAATGCTTTCAGTTCACTTGCGTTTTTCCGCATTCGGCGTGTAATTCCGGCAAATGGAGAACACGACGGATCCGGACAACGCAAGTGTGAAAGAGCCCTTAACCAGTTGTATGCCCATGAACTTCAAACCATTGGGATTTTTTTGATGCATCTTTTTAAAATGTAATGAAACACTGTGGGTTTTAAGACCCCTTTTTGATGTTCCTTATATGTTCCTGAATTCTTATTTTTAATTTGTGGGTGGTGCGCCCGACATACTGCAGCCCACAAGGGCATTCTAACAAATATATAACACCTGCTTTTTCACAGGTGATTTCACCATTAATTTTGTGGCGATTACCTTTGACTGTCGATTCAAATGTCTGTGTGCATCGCTCCCTATCCGTCATGGCTCTGTTTTTGCACGGCAGGCAAAAGCTGCACCATATGAATTGTGGCTTATGTTTCTTCCCCTTTTTCTCCTGTATAGCACTATGAACCAGATGGTTGCACATCAGGTTGTCTGGGTATTATACTTCCCAAAATGGGATAATTTTTCAAAATCGACCAATTCTTGCAAAAATGCTTCTCTTTCTTCAAAACCGCTCTTTCTTTCTTGCCCGACCTTCTGTCATTATCTACCTGTTTCTTGCTCTCATTCAAATCTTCAATATTGTACCCCTTCTCTACAAAGCGATCTTGGATAATTTGGCTCTGTTCTTCATACATAACATCTTCCGTACAATTCTGGCTGATTCTAGTAAGCTGCCCCTTAGGTATGTTTTTAATCCAAGGGCCATGATGACAGCTAGAGGTATCAATATACCTATTGACGTCCGTATTTTTATTAAAAAAAATAGTTTTTAGTTGGTCATGTTCAACATAAATAGTAAGATCGAGGAAGTCAATGGAGATATTGCTGATGGTGCCTGTAAATTTAATATTCCAGTTGTTCCTATTTAATGTTTCTATGAGGACTTCCAATCCCTGTTTCTCTCCCTCCCAAAACAGCAGGCAGTCATCTATGTATCTTCTCCAGACAACTAGTGTGCCACCTGAAATTAGCTTAGACAAGATAGGTTTGATAAATTCTTCCTCCCACAAATTCATAAAAATATTAGCGTAACTGAGGGCAAATTTTGCCACCATCGCCGTCCCAGTCTGCTGTAAATAATACTGTCTCTTAAACCAGAAGAAGTTATGCTTCAAACAGAACTCCATACTGTCTAGGATAAAATGTCCCTGTTGTTCTGGCATTAACTTATCCTTATCCAATGCAGCTTTAACAGCTCTCAGTCCGACAGTGGACGGGATGCTGGTATACAGCGATGTAATGTCCATAGTCGCTAGCCACAATTTGCAGACATCTTTGATATTACTAAAATTCTTGATCAATATCAATCACACTTTCTGTATCCCGAAGATACGAGGGCGCACTGACCACATATTTCTGTAGAAAGAAATCAGCATATTCTGACAACCTGCTGCTCAACTAATCGATCCCCGAAATTATAGGTCTCCCCAGGGAATTCATCAAATCCTTGTGAATTTTTGGAAGTTGATATATGACTGGTACTACTGGGGACTTGATCATGAGATAGTCTAATTCTCTTTCATTCAAGATGTTTTTATCAAAGCCTAACTTCAGAAGTGAGTTCAACTTGCCTTGATATTTGAACATAGGATTTCCTTGCAGGCGCACATAGATCATCTAATCAGATATTAAACTTTCAAGTTCCTGTTCACATTTGGTCAGATCCATGACTACCACTCCTCCCCCTTTATCAGCTGGTTTTATTATAATGTTGGAATTCTTTTCTAAATCCTTTAGAGCTGTTCTTTCTTCTTTAGTTACATTTAAATACCGCGGTTTTACTTCCATATTTTCCAGTTCTTTTATCAAACCCCGCTTGAAAGCCTCCACACAAGATTTTTCCTTTAATTTTGTATGGATTACTTCTTTTTCCAATACTTCACTATTTGGTGAGGGGGCTTCACTCTTATCAGCTATCTCGTTTTTGAGAGATGCATTTTGTGTATTAATACAATATTTTGCAATATTGAGTTTTCTAATGTATTTGTGAATGTCTAAGAACATCTCGAATTTATTGGGCATAGCGGTCGGTGCAAAATTCAACCCCTTTCCCAAAACTCTTTTTTTGGGCTCGGTCAGGGTATGTGAGCTCAGGTTAAATATCCCCTTTACTTTCCTTTGCTCTTTTTGGATACTGGATTTTCGTTTCCCATTCCCTCTTCTTCCTCTATATTTATCGACAGTCAAAGGTAATCGCCACAAAATTAATGGTGAAATCACCTGTGAAAAAGAAGGTGTTATTTATTTGTTAGAATGCCCTTGTGGGCTGCAGTATGTCGGGCGCACCACCCACAAATTAAAAATAAGAATTCAGGAACATATAAGGAACATCAAAAAGGGTCTTGAAACCCACAATGTTTTATTACATTTTAAAAAGATGCATCAAAAAAATCCCAAGGGTTTGAAGTTCATGGGCATAGAACTGGTTAAACCATACTGGCGGGGTGGTGACCAGATTGCTAGAATTAACAAACGCGAGGTTGAGTGGCTATACAAGCTGGCCACCCTGCAGTCAAGCAGTTTAAATGTAGAATTTGACCTTAAGCCATGCCTGGTATAGTACTTACAGATGGTTGCGACATATGGGGTAGAATATTCCATCTTCTCTTTTCTGTAGCTAGCTATGTTTAAAAGACCTCCAATTAGTGGGTAGGGACCATGTGACTAGGTCCCATATTTTGTGAATGAAAGTGGAGGAACTATAGTGGACACGTGATGGTTGAAGGACTTTTTATGAAAGTTGATCCGCTTACATAGAAAGGTTTCAATATGAGATTCATTGGTTTTAATAGCGAACCAGTGGTATGCGATTTTTTATGTGACATTGTGTGGTTATTACTAACTTGATATAAGTTTGTAAAGCGAATATGCGATTTTTTAAGTGCTTTTTTTTTATGCTGTTAACCTGTTAAGAGAAAGGGCGGAGTTCCATTGATTTATTAGACAGCCCAGAACTCAGTAGTTTGTTCACCCCAGATGAAGCGTCAAGCGAAACCCGGGTCAGGTATGAACATAAGGCTATTCAGCGATGTTTTAAGGCATTTTATACAACTTTGCTTGTGAGTATAATAAATTGTACATTTTAACATCTTGTGGCGGTACTTCACTATTGCACATGTCCCTTTTGAAGGTTATACCATCTACCAGGAGGGTAAAAGCGAATGTGAAAATTAGTATGTCACTACATTTGGAAAGTGCGAAAGAATCCTACTGTGAGAGGCCATCCCTTGATGGAGAGCGAAGCAGCGTGGTCCTTTACCTAAAACGCATTGCTGTGTGAACTTGCCCATATCATTACAGGACCTGCAGCACATCGAAGGAAGGCAACGTACTTTGAGACATTTTCTTTTTATATCTGCATTGATTGTCTGCTGGTCTCAACTACGTTGCAATATGGATATTTTTGATTTTAGTGCTACCCTTGTTTGTGACATTGACTCTATATTCTCTATGGCTCTGGAAAAAGAGCAAAATAATTATTTAGATAATCTGTTTGTCCAATTAGAAAAGGATTTGACTAAAGAAGTAAGAACCACCTGGGATATTCTTGCACTAGAGAAATATCTGGTGGAACAAAAGATCCCTGAAGGGTTGAGGTGGCAATTATCGTTGAGCTCTGATGATTGTGTAGAGCAAGAAGAATGGGAGAAAGTTATGAATGAATGTGGCTTTATTGCTATGAGGTTCATCATTTGTAAATGAAAAGAGAAGCTGAAACAAGTTGTAACGGTGTTCCGAAGGTGCACTCGGTCTCCCATTAGCCGCAGACCTGCTGCTTAGCTTCGGGAGCGAGGATCTGTGCTTGACCTTGTTCCCAGGGCGGATTTGCTAGCTGGGAGGTTCCCTGCTCCTAAGTCTGCCTTGAGCGCCGAGCTGATCACCCGGTGCTCGACTGGTTGGTCTGTCGGTCATGTGACGCTGGCCACGTTACATGACCCTCACTCCCCACTATAAATACAGGCAGCCTGCTGGCCACAGGTTGCCTGTTAATTTAGGTTCCACCTGTGATGTTGTATTTCCTGGCGTACTTACCTCCTGCTGTTTCCTGACGATCCTCTGCCTTCTCCTTGTGTACTTTGCTGCTCTCCCGGTATTCTGACCCCGGCCTCCTCCTGACGATCCTCTGCTTACTCCTTTGGTACTTCACGACTCTCCTGGTATTTATGACCCTGGCTTCTCCTGACTATTCTCTGCTTGCTCCATTTGTACTTTGTAGCTTTCCTGGTATTGACTCGGTCAGTTCACGTTCTGTTGTTTGTCTGTCTGTCATCCCTGCACTTAGTTCAAGCTAGGGATTGCCGTCCAGTTGTCCCCTGTCATTAGGACTCGCGAGGCAAGTAGGCAGGGCCAGGGGTAAAGGTGGAGTGCAGTGGTCACTTCCCTCCCTCCTGTGTGTGTGTACGCGACCATTACACAAGTTAGCAATAACATTGATAGGCTTCATAAGCTATTACAGCAATATAAAAATACTCCTGAATATAGTGATTGGAGCAATAAGTGTCAAAATAGCATTACAAAAATAGAGACAGAGGTTAAAAACAAAAAGCAAAGGAAATATGTGAAAGTATGTGAAGATTATCAACATAACAAGGTGTACAAGTGGAAAACCAAAAAGATTGAGGAGAGTGACACTCGCATGGAGGGTTTGGTGAGCACAAATGTGGAAACACCTATACAGGGAAGACATATGAAAAACCACAATAGGCCGATGTACAATCAAAATGCGTATAATACTCCACAATATAGGGCAGCATATAATGCTCCACAGTACAATAGGAATCATTATAATGCCCCGCAGTATAATATGAATCAACATAATGGAAGAAGTTTTAACCAATATCAACCATCTGGGGCTCACTATGGTTCTGGAGGCAACTACCATTTCGACCGCCGCCCTAAGGGTTGGGGGAGAGGTCGTTATGGAAGAGCCTGGGAACTATACGGGGACCAACATTATTGGAACCAGCAAAGATACCATTCACAACATCATTATCAGGAACCTAGTGAAGATTGATATTCTGTTCAACAAAGAAAGGAAAGAAGTCCTAGAGGGGAACCTGACAGGGTGTTAGAAGTAAATAGTAAAAGGAGAGAGGAGGGAGTGGCTATTCAGAAAGAAATTTTTTTTCCAAATAAAGCCATAAAAGAGATACAAATTAACAAAAAAATGGAGGAGGGACAGTCCAGGGAGCTGAGCAAAGCAACCCCCCTAAAAAAGAAATATAGAGGAAGAAGAGGGAATGGGAAGCGAAAATCCAGTATCCAAAAAGAGCAAAGGAAAGTAATGGGGATATTTAGCCACACCCCCAAATAATTGTTCAATAAATCGAAATTCGAGGTTACAGGACTTTAATATTTGTCATAATTGTCCGCCCCTACTAAGAACCAAATGTTTGGTTTTATAAATTTTGGTTAGTGGCAAAAGATCAATTTATAGCATGTGGATGTGCAGTCCATGTCTTTTCAGCTACAAGTTTGATATTTTAAAGGGATATTCTGGTTACTGAAAGTTATGGTTATCCAGTGCATTTGACAGGGTCGGAAATAACTAGTCAATCGTTGGTAATGTGATTGCTGGGACGCCACTTATATCAAGAATGGGGATCTCGGACCCCTATCCTGATAGAGCGGCAGGTCAAGCATGCGTCCTGCCACTCCATGTATTCCCTAGGCGTATGCACTGTACTCAATTATCTCTGGAATCTGTGGGGTTCCAAGCAGTTGGACCCCCACCAATCAGTTATTTGTCTGTTATACTATTCAACCCACTGGATAGGAGGTATCTTTTAGCAACCAGAGTAGCCCTTTAAGTATTACAAAAGGCATTTCACACAACTGACTTAGGCCTCATGGCGTCCGTGTGCTTTCCGCAATTTGCGGAACAGCACGGACAGCCTTTAATATAACTGCCTATTCTTGTCCGCAAAGCGCGGACAAGAATAGGACAGGTTATATTTTTTGGGCGGGGCCACGGAACGGAGCAACGGATGTGGACAGCACACGGAGTGCTGTCCGCATCTTTTGTGGCCCCATTGAAGTGAATAGGTCCGCATCCGAGGCGCCAAAACTGTGGCTCGGATGCAGACCAAAACAACGGCCGTGTGCATGAAGCCTTAATCTTAGGTGGGGTGGGTTTCCTCTTTACAACTTGTGTTAGACTGAGGTTTTTTCACACCTACAGAAGATGATTCAGAGGGCCCATCCCCTATCTATATAATGAATGGGCATGTTCATGTATAACTCCAATGTAAACTTTGTTTTTACGATTGTTTATAAATAACATATTATTGATATTAGGTTATTTGACAATCAATCCGTAAAAAGTTGCCTGGATTATTGACCTTTAGGACCCAATATTGTGTCTTAGCCAGGGTCCACCTGAGCATACTGGTAATCTGGTAGGCCAGTCCAACCCTGTTCACAACAGATGAGGTATAGAAATTATTTTCCATAGTGCAACATGTAATTAGCCAGTAATGTAAGACAGTATAGAACAGGGATGCTCAACCTGCGGCCCTCCAGCTGTTGCAAAACTACAACTCCCAGCATGCCCTAATAGCTGTAGGCTGTTAAGGCATGCTGGGAGTTGTAGTTTTGCAACAGCTGGAGGGCCGCAGGTTGATCATCCCTGGTATAGAACAAGGACCTGGGAACTAGACATCCTTATAATAAATTAGGTTTTACTAAGTCAATAACATTTACTATTTAAATATAAGGAAAGCAATGTATCCACAGTAGAATACATACATGTCATTGCTAAATTATGGATAAATGGGCTCATAAGAATTTAAATAGTTGAGATAAAGCCCAATATTACGTTATATTCTATAGCTAAAATTTACTCACAGGTAAGTGACACTCAATCGACCTACTTACTGGAAAAATCTGCTCACAATGTATATTAGGAGAAGGACCTCCAAACTCTAAACCTCCACCAAGTTTTTAGGAGCCACAGATATTTGGAAACAAGTGGCAGGATTGCCGTTATAAATTTGGTGCTTGTCATTGTGCCCTATTTGTGCTTTCTATAATTTATTAAAATTGACACTTTTCTACTGGACCCCCAGGATGGCAATTATAAAGTGATTATACAATAAAACCTCTCGAAAAGAAAGCTGAATAGATGGAGCAAACAAATACAATAACATAAAAAGGTCTGAGGTGCCAGGATTTATGCACTTCTCATACACGGTGTGTGAAACCTGTAAGGGTAGTGCTTCAGGAAACCTGCTCATATATTATGCCAATTAAAGTCCTGAACATAAAAAAACACTTAATGTGTATTGTACATGTCATGCTGGTTGATTCATTGTTATCTAGAGATTACATCTCTTCAGGGGATGGACAACTGGGCACTTAGTTAAGATTTTTATTTTGTTTATTATATTTCACTTTGCCAGGTTGGATTTAATTAGAAAACATCACAAATGTCATAATTGTGTTCATGCTCTGCATATTAAAAGCCTAGGGGTATTAGAAGCATTTTCCATTAGAAATGCTATTATTGTGCAATGCAAGAAAGCTCTAAGGAAACAATATAAAAGTGACCAAAGTTAAACTACCATTTTATTTGCAAGGGTTAGCAACATAACCCAAACTGTGAGGGGGTTTCTTAAATCTTGAATGTAATAGTTTAAAGCAGTTGTCCAAGTTAAATAAAAACTCGACCAGTTCCTGTAGATGTAATAAAATAACAAAATGAGTCATATTTGCAGTTTGTCTTTCTTGCTGATTCCATCAATGTTCTACCATCCTCCAAGTCTCTGACATTATCTTCCTGGCTGCAGCAGTGACTTTCTGTGCACACTCACTCAGGTCACTGTGCAGCCAATCACTGGTCTCAGCAGTATATGGGGCCTCACTGCTGAGACCAGTGATTGGCTTCAGCAGTGACCAGTGTGCATGAAATGTCAATGCTGCAATCAAGAGCCAAGTTTTGTAGTTTTCCATTCATATAGCTGTATTAGGGTTTTGTTTCTTTGCAGGAAAATGCTAATGGAATCATTCAATTCACTATATTTTGTATTAAAGAACTATGACTGGTGTAGGAAGGATGGGAGAAGGAGTACAGCGGAAGTCAGACAATTGCTGCTGGTAGGGAATTCTATTTTTATGAAGATAGGCAGGGTCACCAAAAAGGCGAATGCCGAATAGGGCATTATGGAAAGGATAGGCATATATGATAGGCATATATGAAGACCCAGCTGTCATGGTGCACATTATCAGTGACAGGGTAGGATAGGTCATCAATATTTGATCGGTGGAGGCCCGACACCCCCGAAGAGGAGAAAAAGAGGTGGTGTTCCATGTGAGCACAGCTTCTTCTTCATTAAACTACACGCAGTCTGCCCTGTAGTGGTGGCATAGTGTAATTACAAGTACATGCTCCATTTAGGTGAATGGAGTGAGTATTTGTATTACACTGCACTTCTGAGATCACAGGCAGTGTAACGAACAGGAAGTAGCACTCTCATGGAGCGTCGCCTCCTCTTCAAACTGCTGATCAGCAGGGGTGCTAGCTGTCGGACCATGGCAGATCACATATTGATGACCTATCCTGAGGGTGGGTCATCAATATAAAACCCATGTACAAACCGGATTCCCAAAAAGTTGGGACAGTTAACAAATTGTGAATAAAAACTGAATGCAATGATGTGGAGATGGCAAATGTCAATTTTTTATTTGTAATAGAACGTAGATGACAGATCAAACGTTTAATCCGAGTAAATGTATCATTTTAAAGGAAAAATACGTTGATTCAAATTTTCACGGTGTCAACAAATCCCAAAAAAGTTGGGACAAGTAGCAATAAGAGGCTGGAAAAAGTAAAATTGAGCATAACGAAGAGCTGGAAGACCAATTAACACTAATTAGGTCAATTGGCAACATGATTGAGTATAAGAAGAGCTTCTCAGAGTGGCAGTGTCTCTCAGAAGCCAAGATGGGTAGAGGATCACCAATTCCCACAATGTTGCGCAGAAAGATAGTGGAGCAATAGCAGAAAGGTGTTACCCAGCGAAAAATTGCACAGACTTTGCATCTATCATCATCAACTGTGCATAACATCATCCGAAGATTCAGAGAATCTGGAACAATCTCTGTGCGTAAGGGTCAAGGCCGTAAAACCATACTGGATGCTCGTGCTCTCAGGGCCCTTAAACGACACTGCACCACAAACAGGAATGCTACTGTAAAGGAAATCACAGAATGGGCTCAGGAATACTTCCAGAAACCATTGTCAGTGAACACAATCCACCGTGCCATCCGCCGTTGCCAGCTGAAACTCTACAGAGCAAAGAAGAAGCCATTTCTAAGCAAGATCCACAAGCTCAGGCGTTTTCATTGGGCCAGGGATCATTTAAAATGAAGTGTGGCAAAATGGAAGACTGTTCTGTGGTCAGACGAGTCACGATTCGAAGTTCTTTTTGGAAATCTGGGACGCCATGTCATCCGGACCAAAGAGGACAAGGACAACCCAAGTTGTTATTAACGCTCAGTTCAGAAGCCTGCATCTCTGATGGTATGGGGTTGCATGAGTGCGTGTGGCATGGGCAGCTTGCATGTCTGGAAAGGCACCATCAATGCAGAAAAATATATTCAGGTTCTTGAACAACATATGCTCCCATCCAGACGTCATCTCTTTCAGGGAAGACCCTGCATTTTTCAACAAGATAATGCCAGACCACATTCTGCATCAATCACAACATCATGGCTGCGTAGGAGAAGGATCGGGGTACTGAAATGGCCAGTCTGCAGTCCAGATCTTTCACCTATAGAGAACATTTGGCGCATCATAAAGAGGAAGGTGCAACAAAGAAGACCCAAGACGATTGAACAGTTAGAGGCCTGTATTAGACAAGAATGGGAGAGCATTCCTATTTCTAAACTTGAGAAACTGTTCTTCTCGGTCCCCAGATGTCTGTTGAGTGATGTAAGAATAAGGGGAGATGCCACACAGTGGTGAAAATGGTCTTGTCCCAACTTTTTGGGGATTTGTTGACACCATGAAATTCTGATTCAACATATTTTTCCCTTAAAATGGTACATTTTCTCAGTTTAAACTTTTGTTCCGTGATTTATGTTCTATTCTGAATAAAATATTAGAAGTTGGCACCTCCACATCATTGCATTCAGTTTTTATTCACGATTTGTATAGTGTCCCAACTTTTTGGGAATCCGGTTTGTAGAACCCCAACAAAAAATTACAGTAGAGTAGATATATATCCCATGCTCAAGTATGGATCACCAATGTGTCAGGGTTAATATTAAAGGAGTAATCTGTTATCTAAAATAAATTACCCTTAGATAGACCAAGATATAAATAAATTGAAAAAAAAAAACACCAAAAAAACTCAATATGGCAGCCCGGGTCCAAATAGAGACGGATCAGTTCCCTTGTAGTAACCATTCATTGTCGGGGTTGTAAGACAGCTCCTATTCACCCCTAAATGTTCCCTGTGGTGGCCCTAGCCTAGATAATCAGAGCAGCCTCACCACAGGGCACTCGTCCTTATAAGGGAGACCCCGTCTGGAACCTGTCCCTAGCTCAAAGACCTATGTTTCCCTACTCTATTCCGGACATGCATTTTTCATATTTGCATCAATAATCATCAGGGAACAGAGAATCAGGATCTGTAGGAAAAAACAAGAAAAATACCTTCACCAAACTGATTACTAGGTATAGCATTTGGAGCCAGCTTACAGGCTATTTTCAGTTACCTATGTAGATAATCTCAGGGTAGGTCATGTAAAGAGTAGGTGGAACGACCGATATTCCTCCACCCACATATGCTTCAGGGCATGACGGCGGTATCGGGCTATAGATGTCATTTAGGGGTGAATAGGTGCTGTCTAGCAACCCCGACAATGAATGGTTACTACAAGCCTATGGAGGGAACTGATCCGTCTCTATTTGGAAGCGGGCTGCCATATCGAGGGACCTGTCGCCAGAGTGGTAGGACCACGGTTTATCTATATTAGTGGCGGCGTGCACTGTGTGTTCCTATTTCACAGAGTTTTTTTTTTTTTTTTTTATATATATCTTGGTCTATCTAAGGGTAATTTATTTTAGATAACAGATACAAAGTTACATTTTAATAACTACAATTGATCATTACTTTAATATTAACCCATGTACAACCCCTTTTAGTTACATAAAGCCGAGATATAACTGTATAGATTAAAAATTTTAACAGATCTTTTTCCATAAAACTATATAATAGAGATGAACACATTTTTTTTAAATTCATTTTGTGGTCCAATTTGCCAAATATTTCAAAAGAATCAATTCAGACTAGTATCAATTCTACACAAATAGAAAATGGTATATGACACTTGGCTCCTGTGTTTCATTTTTTTTTTACTGAAAATATGTTATTTCTTCTCGGTATTTTTTTCAAATACAAGAGTATAAAATGGCATTATTGCTATAAAATGCTTTAGCTGTAATGCGTTTAATAACATAGATATAATGCACTGAAAAAAAGTGCTCAACATATGCTATTGAGGTGCTATCTATGTATAAATTAGAGATATTGGGGAAAAAAAGTTGTCTCTCTGTTCATATACAGATTTTTTTTATTTATTCTTGCAGAGTGTTTTGTAATGCAAAACTGCTAGATGTATTACGTACAGTGTGACCAGACCCTCATTCCATTTAAGGTGTGGCACTTATTATCGGTCAGTATTAGGATCTCCCTGACTACTGCTGCCCTTCTTGGCTGATGAGACTGTCTTTCAGTCGGTGAGTCAATCAAGGCAAGCTCCCCCCCACATGCACACTTCCTCCCAGTGTCGTATAATCTTTTGTCTTTTTCCTCCCTTGTGGTTTTCCCTGACAATATTAAAAGTAAAATGTTGCTGAGTGCCGTTTTTAGACAATTCATCAGAAATCAATCTCAAAAGCATTTGGTCGTTGAATTTTTGTAAAACTCGTAATGAATTTGATTCATTTAGAGCCGATTCACTACATATCCATCTGATCAGCTTCTTCTGCTCTGTAACATGCTGCCTTGTTCTGTATTTTGTGGTGACAGGCTCTGTTTAATTGGGAAGGTGCAGCTATGTGGGGGGAAAGAAGGTGTAGATGCTTGGAAGAGCTTTTAAACTAGGTGGTTATACAAGTACGAAGGTAGATAAATTAGAGAGTGGGATATGGGAGACGACAGTGGGAATTTAGTAAGGGCTAGGGTTAGCGAGGAAAGTAGACAAGGGACTAGGGATAAGTGTACTGTACACTTGGTGGAACTGGTCTTGTCAAACAGACCAGATATAATTTAGTAGGTACAGGAGCACTGGGAAGACAATGATCATAATATAGTAAACTTCGATATAATCAGATGCATAACTATAATTCACAGGGCCCCATAACAAAATGGGCCTCCCAACATTAGGTCTAAGAAAATTAAAACAGCAAAATAAAGTAGCAATAATTAAAAGCATGTAAAATAGCACAATATATCAGAAAACCCTCATTATTATAGCAAGAAGAAACCATATTGTTATTCTTCACAAAAAGTTACAATGTTCTTACACCTGAAGCATGCGCTATGGCTACAGCTACACTCATGAGTATAATATTCAATTACATACTACAAAAGGGAGTTACATTAGAAAAGGTAAATTTAGTTAACTAGGGGAAGAGCTCAGTATTATAGACCTGGATCAGTATCTAGGTAAATAGGGATACTGAAACTAAACGGGGAGTTTTTAAATAAATATTACAAGCCTCTTGTAGTAAGTTTATACCCATGGGTAACAAAACATCCAGGATGAAAAGGAAACAAGTGTGACTAAAAAGGATGTACTGAACATAATAAGACATAAACAAAGCACATTTAAAACACTGCAGACTTAACTTATAGGAAAAGCATTCCAGGCTTACAAAGAGCGGATCCGCTCATATAATGCAGACGGTGGCTCCGTTCAGAACGGATCCGTCTGCATTATATTGTATAAAATTTTCTAAGTGTGAAAGTAGCCTGAGCGGATCCGTCCAGACTTTTACATTGAAAGTCAATGGTGGACGGATCCGTTTGAAGATTGAGCCATAGTGTGTCTTCTTCAAACGGATCCGTCCCCATTAACTTACATTGTAAGTCTGGACGGATCCGCACGCCTCCGCACGGCCAGGCGGACACCCGAACGCTGCAAGCAGCGTTCAGGTGTCCGCTTGCTGAGCGGAGCGGAGGCTGAACGCCGCCAGACTGATGCATTCTGAGCGGATCCACGTCCACTCAGAATGCATTAGGACTGGACGGAAGCGTTCGGGTCCGCTTGTGAGCCCCTTCAAACGGAGCTCACAAGCGGACAGCCGAACGCAAGTGTGAAAGTAGCCTTAGTTAGCTAAAATTTAGCTTTTTTTGAAGTTTGGTAGTTTTGTTCTTCCCTGTAGAAACACTCTTTTGAATGATAATTGGAAGGTTATTACTTTATGGTCACTATTTCCCAGGTGTCCCCCAACCTGCACGTCTGTTGTTTTTTTAGGCCTTGTCACGTCTGCGGATGGGGAAAACCCTCAGCCGTGCGGTATCAGCAGATGGGTGGTCAGAGCATGGCCAGGACAGGAATAAGGGAGAAGGTCACCTCCTACACATCCCTAATTCTGACCCTGTCTCCCATCCGTATGAGCCAACCCTGAAGGTAGGAGGGCTCATACTCCGGAACCTGATATTCCTGCTCGCCCTCAGGGTGGCCCTGGACTAGGAGCAGGGTAAGACGACCAGTTCCTCCTAGACACGGAGGAACAGGAGTCTCACTGGCCAAGCTACATAGAAAGGGGAACATAAACAGACATATGGCAATGACAGGTAAGTGAGACTAGTACCACACTTACCTGCCACAGACACACAACCTGGAACCCACGTGCAAGTGCTGCTATCCACAACCAACACAAAGGACACAACAGACATCACACGGGAACCCAGAAAACCATATGCTGCAATAACAGATAAACCATAAACTAACACCAGACATAACGTTTATAACCACCAGGGTGGCCCTCACTGGCAGATGGTAAATAACCAGGAGGCTGTCTCCAGCAAGCATGGCTGAAGAACCCCCACTGACTACTGCTATTTACTGAGGCTTTATAGGGCCAAGTAGCCACACCCACAGTGAGACACACCCAGTGCACACACACACTAGGAAGGAAGTTAACCCTTCCAACACCAGGGAAGGGAAGACATCAACTTAAAGGGGAAGTGCACACAACACATATAACACCCCGTGCACACCGATAAAAGGCACACCTATAAAGAGAGGTTGCCAGGTGCAACCGCATGCCTATTGGAGCAAGCTGCCTAGCACCGCTCAGGCTGCTCTGCTGCCAAATACACAATGTTGCCAGCGGCAACCACAGGGGAGGCAACATACTATAGCCCTCACCTGTGATTGACAACAACACCAAGACCACAGGCAACTGCATGCGGTTACAGGAGTCACGACCATGACCAAGGGCCGTGACAGGCCTATTGGTTAATGCTAAGTCCAGTATGGCCGTCCCTCTAGTCGGGTCCTGAACCAGTTGAGAGAGGTAATTGTCTTTGGTTATTGCCAAGAACCTGTTTCCCTTATGAGATATACAAGTTTTAGTTTTCCAGTCTATATCTGGGTAGTTGAAGTCCCCCATAATAACCACCTCTTCTTGATTTGCCGCCTCGTCTATCTCATTTAGTAGTAGATTTTCTGTGGATATTAGTAGTTTATTATTGTTTTTAGCTCCATATATCTCTACCTACAGTGACTCCACATGTTTATGTCCCTCACTTATATATTCCCGGAGTGTGAGCAGGATTAACAGTAAAGTGTTAGTTTTTACTGATAATATAAAACTGCGTAGGATACTTAAAACCCAGCTGGACTTCCAATAACTCTAACAGACTTAGGCTACTTTCACACTCGCATTTTGTGCGGATCCGTCATGGATTGATCCGTTCAGATAATATGACCGTCTGCATCCGTTCAGAACGGATCCGTTTGTATTATCTTTAACATAGCCAAGACAGATCCGTCTTGAAAGTCAATGGAGGACGGATCCGTTTTCTATTGGGCCAGATTGTGTCAGTGAAAACGGATCCGTCCCCATTGACTTACATTGTGTGCCAGGATGGATCTGTTTGGCTCAGTTTCATCAGACGGACACCAAAACGCTGCAAGCAGCATTTTGGTGTCCATCTCCAAAGCGGAATGGAGACTGATTGGAGGCAAACTAGGCCACAGTAATTATTTGACTGCATACACATTGAATCAAATAAAACTTGGGTCAACAGAACAAGAAAAGGACTTGGGTATTCTGGTTATAAGTAAGCTAAACAGCAGTACTCAGTCAGACTGCAGCTGCATGGCTTTTACTTTGCATTAAATATGCCAACCTTATTGTGGGTCAATACAAGTACAGGGATTTTTATTGTTTTAATACATAAAAAAAAACTTTTTATATTTCTGTCTATAAAGGTATATAGAGTGCTCATTTTGGTGGTAAGCTGTATTTTTATTGGTAGCATTTTGGGGTACATACTGCATTTTGATTGCTTTTTTCAATTTTTTTATGGGGATTTTTATATATTTTTATATTTTTATGCTTTATGGCATTCACTGTATGGGATAAAATGTTCATAGTTTAATAGTTTGGACATTTAGGAGATGGCAATACCAATTGTGTTTTTTTATTGTTTATTTGTATATGTTTGCCAGTGGGTGTCAGCTTTATTTCAGAGAGTACAGTCACTGCATATGAAGTTTGTGAAGCTCCCTCTATACACCCCTCCCGTACTACTCACGTACCGCATATTTACATGGAGCTGTTAGGAATAGTTTAACTTCTCTGTGATACAGTATATTTGAAAAGTTGTAACCTACTAAGGCAAACTAGGTCTTGCTTCCTAGGTGTTGGTTACTTTGGCATGCATAGCATAGTGAAGCTATCTTGACAAGTGGGCTTGTAATCTAGTAAAAATGCACACTTCTCCAACTGTTAACAGGGGGTGTTATGCTGTATATATCATACATATATTCATGTATGTTTGCAGGGGAAACATTCACTCTTACTAAAAGTGCAGTCCTTTAATTGCAGGAAGGAGAATTGTCAGGTGACACAAAGTATAGCTTAGCTCGCCAGTGTGGGGAAACAACTTGATGGGCCACATCACTGATCTGAAAGGGATAGGGTAATGCATATATGGGCCTGTTGCTTTCCGACCAGAGCAGTGCTGGGTGCGACACAGTTTGGCACGTAACTAGGCAAGGCACGCCAGGTGTGAAGTTAGGCATGGCCTGAGGGTGGAGCAAGAGAATGGTGTCTATGTCAAATAAAAGGCAGTTACATTGAAAATCTTCTGCTGCGCAAGAGCAAGGGGCTCAAGGCAGGGGCGTAGCTAGAAATGCATGGGCCCCATAGCAAACAAAATTTATGGGCCCCCCCGCAGCCCCCACATATCTATCGGGCCTCCCACCACCCCTTCCAGAGCTCCCACCCAAACACCCATCCTAGATCTCCCACCGCCATGAGCAGTTTCACACTTGCGGCAGGACGGATCCGACAGGCTGTTCAGCCTGTTGGATCCGTCCTGCCGCTATTTCGCCTTGCTGCCACTCCATCCACATTGACTATAATGGGAACGGGGACGGAGCTCCGGTGCAGCGTGTCAGTGTGCGGTGAAAGGCTGGCGGCCGAAAAGTACTGCAAGTCCGACTTTTTCGTCCGGTGGCCTCTCACCGCGCAGTGCCGTGCTGCGCAGGAGCTCCGCCCCATCCCTATTAGAGTCAATGGGGACGGAGCAGCGTTCCAGCGAAATAGCAGCCTGCCGGATCCGACAGGCTGAACAGCCTGCCGGATCCGTCCTGCCGCAAGTGTAAAAGTACCTTTATGTCTGTCATATAAGAGTGTGCCCCCCAAAAGAAGGAAGGGGTGCCCTCCTTATCACAGCTGGCATCTCTTTTTAACATCAGACTCTCACTTATTAATTACAGCACACACCCCTGTAGTGTCCACCATCAGACAGGGGAGGGAAGAAAAGAAACCCCAGAAATAGAGTGTCAGTGTGCCCCCCAATGTGTTGGGGACCACACTCTAGTTCTGGGGTTTCTTCCGTCCCCTGTCTGATGGTGGACACTACAGGCCAGGGCGCAGGGTGTGTGCTGTAATTAGTGTGAGTCTGATGATCTGAATTCTGAAGTTAAAAAGAGCTGCCTGCAGACCTGCAAGGATAAGGAGGGCACCCCTTGCTTCTCTTGGGCCCCAACTTGAATCCTGAGGACTTGGGGGCCCCACTCTGAGTCTGCAGGCAGCTCTTTTTCACTTAAGAATTTAGATTATCTCAGACATCATAAATGCCATCTCAATAATCTCATTTCAAGTGAATCACATCACTTACTTTTACAGTCACTGTAGTCACACAGACAGCAGGCACAGACTGGAGTGGCACTGGCACGGCAGGACTGTCACTGGACTGGACGGAGACTGGAGTGACGTCTCTTCTGGACTCTGGAGACCACTGACTGAGGACTGGTCTGGACTAGTGACTGTCTGTGACTCGGTAAGGTTCCTCCTCTCTCTCTCACTCTGAGTGTGAGCTGCGCCTGCTCTGCCTCAGACTGGTTTTAGAGAGGTATGGCAGCAGGCAGCACTCCCTCTCCCTCCCTAGTCCCTCCACAACGGCCAACAGGTAACCTAACCCCCCCCCCCCTCCACGGTCTGGCCCGGCCCAGCCCCGCCCCCTCAACGGTCCGGCCCCGCCCCCTCCATGGTCCGGCCCGCCCAAGTCCGCCTCCTCCTCCTCCCTCTAGTTACAATACCTACCTCTTCTTCTGCTCGTGCGGCAGTGCGCCCCGGCCGGGCCCGCCTGCTTCAGTCTCCAGGCCCTCCACCACTCCAGTCCTGACTAGTACTACTCCTCCTCCTTGCCTTCCCCCCCAGCTAGGCCCGAGCCTCGGACCGCCCACTACACTGGGCGGGCGGTCGGGCCTGGCTGCCTGTGTCTTTTTACTGTGACTGTAACTTTTAATTAAAAATAATAATGAATGCGGTCCGGGCGGGCCCCCAGTGGCGTAGGGCCCCATAGCCACTGCTATGGTTGCTATGGCGATCCCTACGCCACTGGCTCAAGGAGGGAAGCAGAGCCATCACCATCCACTGTCATTCACTTTCTTGGCTGACACAAGTAATACTTACCCAATTCAACTGTACCCTGTGCCTGGGATCTTTCCTCTCCTAAACTCATTCCAGTGCCTCCCTTGCAAGCTGATCAGAGTGTTCGACTGCAAAGGCCCCTGGTAACAGTGGTGTAGCGCAGGTTGCCAGCACCCAGCGCAAGCCAAGTATTGTGGCCCCTAACCTAACAAGACCAACATTACCAAAAATAACAATATATACAGGCCAAACAACACCGTTCCACTATGACCATACCCATTTTGTTCCCAGTCATTAATAATCCTGTTTAGGCTCCCACTCAATGATTTACAGGTGCTGTCTCCTCTCACTGGAGTCATTTTCTTTCCTGTTTTTCTCAGTCCTACATAGTTCACTATGATGACGTCTCCTGACCACAACTTGTTCCTGTATAATTGGATATAATGACAACCACCTGGTCCTTGTTTTGTCCATAGTCCATGTATTTTATTTCAAATTTTATTCTTAGGATAGATGTGTTCATCCCAGGCATATTTAAATTCACTTACTTTAGATCTCCCAACCACATCTGGTGGAAGTTAGTTCGAAGCTTCAACCACTCGTTCGCTAAAATAATATTTCCTGACATTGCTCCTGATCTTACCCCCAGCTAATTTCACATTGTGCCCGCATGTCCTTGTCCTCCTTAACCTTATTTAAACCTTCAACATATTTAAAGGTTTCGATCATGTCCCCCCCCCCCCCCCTTCCCTTCTTTCCTCAAAGCTATACAGATTAAGCAGGTCACTTATTAAGACCGGCATTTTAGATGTTGGTGGATCCTCCGAAGTTATGTAGTGACGCAGGCCTCTACATAACTTCAGCGTATCCAGTGCTGGTTTAAATGTAAGCCAGCTTCCTTACTGGCTTACATTTAGACCATTTTCTATGTCTAATACAGGCATAGAATATTATGAATGAGACGATTCTGCCCAGGCTACACCCACTTTTTTTAGACCTGACATGAGTGAAGAAATGTTGCAAACCTTTGCACCACCATCTGCCCCAGAAATACGCCTAATATAGGTGTATTTCTGATCGTAAATTACCCCCTAAATTCTTTAGGTCTATCCTGGTATGTTTTATGCTTAAGACCCTTCACTAATTTTATTGCCCATCTCTGCACCTGTTCTGTTTTCTATAGGTTTATTCAAGGCAGGAAAATGAGTAGGTCTCAGTCTCACTCAGTACTGATTTCCATTTAAGCCCCAGTAGATATAATGCCCCTAGTAGTGCCATCTGTACATATAATGACCTCCAGTAGTGCTATCTGTACATATGATACGGTTGGCAGCACGGTGGCTCAGTGGTTAGCATTGGTGCCTTGCAGTTGAGGGGTACTAAGTTTGAATCTGACCAAGAACAACATCTTCATAGAGTTTGTATGTTTATCCCGTATTTGCAAGGCTTTCCTCCCACACTCCTGATAGGAAACTTAGAAAAAATATCAGCGATATATAAGTGAGTAAAATAAATAAATATAATGCCCCCAGTAGTGCCATCTTTACATATAAAGCCCATGAGCAGTGCCTTCTTTACACATAATGCTCCCTTAGTGCCATCAGTACATATAATGCTCCCGAGTTGTCACCTCTTCACATATAATGCCGCCAATAGTCTACTCTTCAAATACTGTGCGTTCTTTACATATAATACCCCGGTAGTGCTCACTTTACATATAATGCCCCCAGTAGTTCCCATTTTACATATAATGCCCCCAGTAGTGCCCACTTTACATTTAATACTAGTGTTGATCACGAATATTCAAATTGCCAATTTTTATTGCGAATATAGGTACTTCGAAAATTTGCGAATGTTTTGAATATAGTGATATACAGTTGTGGCCAAAAGTTTTGAGAATTACATAAATATTGGAAATTGAAAAAGTTGCTGCTTAAAGGGACACTGACAGGCCCAATAAGCATATTTAGGTATATATATGACAGTACAGGTCTTATAAAGTGTATTAAAATCATCTAAGTATCCCCCCTGTCCACCTTATAAATACAGTAAACTGAAGTTTTATAACCTGCTTGACTAGTCTTCAATCTGCCCAAGGGGCGGCGTTTCATCTCCAATTGCGGCTACTACTCTCCCGACACAAGATCCGGCGCATGCCCAATACAATCCTATGGGCATCGTCCTCCGTCTAATCTTCAGCGCATGCGCCAGGCACCCTCACTGGCCGGGATCACATCGCGCCTGCGTACAGACTGTCTGTCATTGGCCCACAAGCAAGAAGCAGGGAAGAATCATGACTTTAAATGGGAGAAATTATGAATATTCTAAAAAACAAATATATAGCACTATATTGAATATATTAGTTTTTTTTGAGCATTCGTAATATTCTAAAACAAGAATATATAGCAATATAGCGAATATTCGAGAAAAAAAATACGAATATAGAGCAATTTAGCTAATATAGTGCTATAAACTTCTTTGTCTAATAGTTCTCATTTTTTTCTCATCTAAAGTTCAGATTGGAAAAAAAAATCAACTATTGAAAAAAAAGATTATAGCACTATATTAGCTAAATTGCTCTATATTCGTATTTTTTTCGAATATTCACTATATTGCTATATATTCTTATTTTAGAATATTACGAATATTCGAAAAAACTAATATACATTTTTTTTTTCAATATTCATAATATTTTAAAACAAGAATATATAGCAATATAGCGAATATTCGAAAAAAAATAAATAAATATAGAGCAATTTAGCTAATATAGTGCTATAATCTTCTTTGTCTAATAGCTGTAATTTTTTTCTCATCTGAAGTTCAGATTGGAAAAAAATTGATTACAGCACTATATTAGCTAAATCGCTCTACATTAGTTTTTTTTCGAATATTCGCTGTATTGCAATATATTCATTTTTTAGAATATTACAAATATGATAAAAATTAATATATTCGATATAGTGCTATGACTCATTGGCCCACAAGCAAGAAGCAGGGAGGAGTCATGTTTTTGCTCGGCAATTGAAAAATTTGCGATAAAAATGCGCATTACGAAAATTCACATATTACGGGATCATTACCTTGTCAATTTTTCGAGTAAAAAAGAATCGTAGTATATAACGAATATTCAAAATCGCGAATATTTGCCGAATATTCTACAAAATATTTGCGAAATATCGCAAATTTGAATATGACCCCTGCCGCTCATCGCTATTTAACACCTCCAAGTAGTAGCCTTTTCATATATAATATATAGTAACATAGTTTATAAGGCTGAAAAAGGACATCTGTCTATCTAGTTTGGCCTGTTTTCCTGCAAGTTGATCCAGAGGAAAGCAAAAAACAAACTGTGAGGTAGAAGTCTATTTCCCCACTTTAGGGGGAAAAAAATTCCTTCCCGACTCCAATCAGGCAATTAGAATAACTCCCTGGACCAACAACCCCTCTCTAGTAGCTATATCCTGTAATATTATTATACTCCAGAAATACGTCCAGGCCCCTCTTGAATTCCTTTATTGTACTCACCATCACTACCTCCTCAGGCAGAGAGTTCCATAGTCTCACTGTTCTTATCGTAAAGAATCCTTTTCTATGTTTGTGTACAAACCTTCTTTCCTCTAAACACAGAGGATGTCCTCTCGTCACAGTCACAGTCCTGGGGATAAATAAATGATGGCAGAGATCTCTGTACTGACCTTTTGATATATTTATACATAGTTATAAGATCTCCTCTCAGTTGTCTTTTTTCTAAAGTGAATAACCCAAATTTTGCTAATCTTTTAGGTTACTGTAGTCCACCCATTCCAGTTATTACTTTAGCTGCCCTCTGAACCCTCTCCAGCTCTCTATGCCTGCCTTGTTCACAAGAGCCCAGAACTGTACACAGCATTCCATGTTTGGTCTGACCGGTGATTTGTAAAGTGGTAGGACTATGTTCTTATGACAGGCATCTATGCCCCTTTTGATGCAACTCATTATCTTATTGGCCTTGCCAGCAGCTGCCTGACACTGGTCTCTACAGCTTAGGCTGCGTTCACACTTCAGTTATTTGGTCAGTTATTTTGATCAGTTATTGTGAGCCAAAACCAGTAGTGAAACCTTTACAGAGATTAGGTGTAATTATTTGATCTGCACCTGTTCTGTGTTTTTGACCCACACCTGGTTTTGGCTCGCAATAACTGATGGAAATAACTGATCACATAACTGAAGTGTGAACGCAGTTCAAGCTTGCGGTTAACTAAAATTCTAGGTCCTTTTCCATGTCAGTGTTACCCAGTGTTTTACCATTTAGAGTGTACGGATGACTTGCATTATTCCTTCCCATGTGCATAACCTTACATTTGTCAGTGCTAAACCTCATCTGCCACTTCTCTGCCCAAGCCTCCAATCTATCCAGATCCCTCTGTAGTAGTATACTGTCCTCTTCAGTTTTAATTACTTTGCATAGTTTAGTGTCATCTGCAAAAATTGATATTGTATTGTGCAAGATTTCTACAAGATAATTAATAAATGTATTGAAGAGAATAGGACCCAATACTGACTTCTGTGGTACCCCACTAGTGACAGTGACCCAATCTGAGTGTGTACCATTAAAAACCACCCTCTGTTTTCTATTACTGAGCCAGTTACTTACCCACATGCAGACATTTTCCCCCAGTCCGAGCATTCTTATTTTATATATTAACCTTTTATGTGGTACAGTGTCAAATGCTTTAGAGAAGTCAAGATATACGACATCCATTGATTTCTCTGTGGTCAAGTCTAGAACTTACCTCCTCATAGAAACTGATTAAATTAGTTTGACATGACTGATCCCTCATGAAGCCATACTGATATGTCATTAGCCTTTTTAAATATTGGCACCACATTTGCTATGCGCCAATCCTGTGGAACACTGTCAGTATAGAGTCCTTAAATATCAGGAATAAGGGTCTGACTATGACATTACTTAATTCTCTTATGATATGGGGGGTGTATGCCATCTGGTCCTGGCGATTTGTCTATTTTAATCTTTTTAAGACTTCTTCCTGGGCACTTTTAATGGGGAATTTACTTTTACATTCTGCATTTCATCTGACAGTTTGTTTTCTTCAGTGAATACAGTGGAGAAAAAAAATATTTTTTAGCTTTGCTTTCTCCTCATTGCTCTCTGCAACTCCCCCCTCATTACTGTGTAAAGGGCTGTTTTTACATATAATGTCTCCCAGCAGTAGGGATCACTTCACATAGTGAAGCTTTGTGGCAACGCATCAGGTTTTCCTAAAATGGCAGAAGGACATGTTGCAAAGTGAAAGTATTAAGCCCAGAAATGTGAGCTCACACATAATTGTGTGCAGCCAGCCAATCACATCCCCTGTGATGTTACAGTCCTATAAAACCCTCACTCTGTCTCTGCCATTGTCCTGTGAGCTGTGCATAGGGAGAGACATGGAAAGCGCTCATGCATTAGGGACAATGTTGCTGAACAGTTTGAAAGAACAATATTGCATAGGGAAAGTGCAGGAAGACTGCAGGGAGAGTGCAGAGAGATTGCAGGGAGACTGCAGGGAGAGTGTTTGCATCAAGTTCTAGTGCACTGACATTTAGTTAATCTACTATTTAAGTGATAGTTAGTGTGCCTCAGTACTAAAGGCAGGTGTAATATATTGCCATTTGCATCACATTCTAGTGCACCAACATTCAGAGTTAATCTGTTATTTTAGTGATCTAGTTAGTGTGCCTCAGTATTAGTGTTGAGCACAAATTTTCTAAAAGAAAATTTTTACCTCAAATTTATACCTCGAAATATAGTGCTATATATTTGTTTTATTTTATTCGTCAATTTTTCCACCCGAACACATGATTCCTCCTTGCTTCATGCTTGTGGGCCAAGGACTAATTGGCACACAAGTAACTTTTAAGGAGGGAGGAATCATGACTTCAGATGTAAAAAAATGATGACTATTCTAAAATACGAATATATAGCACTATGTTGAATATAGTGCTATATATAATTTTTTTTAGAATATTTGTCAATGACAGATATTCTAAAAAACAAATATATAGCACTATATTCAATATAGTGCTATATATTTGTTTTTTAGAATAGTCATTTTTTTACATCTGAAGTGAACAGTGTTCACTTCAGATAAAAAAAAAAATGACGACTATTCTAAAATACGAATATATAGCACACTATTCTACAGTGCCATATATTTGTTTTTAACACACGCCTGTATTGATCGCATAATATTCGCATATTACGCGATCATTACCTTGCCGATATTTGAATTAAAAAAAAAGAATGTACTATAAAACGAATATTCGAATTCGTGAATATTCAACGAATATTCTGCAAAATATTTGCGGAATATCACGAATTCAAATATGGCCCTGCCGCTCATCACTATTCGGTATTAAAGGCAGGTGTCATATATAGCCGTGTGCATCACTGTGCAGTGCATCGACATTCATAGCCAATCGTTTTTGTTAGCTGTAGCATTATGTTCCATCCATATAACAGGCAGGTATAATTTATTGCCCTGTATATAACTGTGCAGTGGAGCAAAATTTATCATAGCTAATCCCTTCTGTTAGCTGTAGCATTACATTGCATCCATATTA
Organism: Bufo gargarizans; assembly: GCF_014858855.1. Lineage (NCBI taxonomy): Eukaryota > Metazoa > Chordata > Amphibia > Anura > Bufonidae > Bufo > Bufo gargarizans. The sequence continues at coordinate 443,180,103 of NC_058080.1, forward strand.
TTGTAAGGTGCAATTTAATGCCCTGTACATAACTGCAGTGAAGCTAAATTTATCATAGCTAATCTCTTCTGTTAGCTGTAGCATTAAGTTGCGTCTGTATTATGGGCAGGTGTAATTTATCGTCCTGTATATAACTGCAGTGACAAAAATATACCCGGCACAAGCAGTAGAAAGGAAGGGGGTGGTAGCAGCTGCAGCAACATGCCAGAGCTGCCACTGTCATCCCGCGGCCGTGTTTTGGCAAACAATCCAGCTGTACTGGAATGGATGACACACAGCTAGAAATCAGTAGGTTCATCTGACACCATGCTTCGTTTGCATGGCCCAGGAACTGACTCTATGCCCTCACCTGTCCTGAACCTGCCTCTTGTTGCATTGCTGCTCTGCAGGGGTGGACACAGACAGCAGAGGGCCCCTGTGCAAGGAATGTACCTGCTCCCCCCCCCCCCCCCACAAACCACACATACAAATATAAACATATACAGTACAGACCAAAAGTTTGGACACACCTTCTCATTCAAAGAGTTTTCTTTATTTTCATGACTATGAAAATTGTAGATTCACACTGAAGGCATCAAAACTATGAATTAACACATGTGGAATTATATACATAACAAAAAAGTGGGAAACAACTGAAAATATGTCATATTCTAGGTTCTTCAATGTAGCCACCTTTTGCTTTGATTACTGCTTTGCACACTCTTGGCATTCTCTTGATGAGCTTCAAGAGGTAGTCACCTGAAATGGTTTTCACTTCACAGGTGTGCCCTGTCAGGTTTAATAAGTGGGATTTCTTGCCTTATAAATGGGGTTGGGACCATCAGTTGCGTTGTGGAGAAGTCAGGTGGATACACAGCTGATAGTCCTACTGAATAGACTGTTAGAATTTGTATTATGGCAAGAAAAAAGCAGCTAAGTAAAGAAAAACGAGTGGCCACCATTACTTTAAGAAATGAAGGTCAGTCAGTCCGAAAAATTGGGAAAACTTTGAAAGTGTCCCCAAGTGCAGTCACAAAAAGCATCAAGCGCTACAAAGAAACCGTCTCACATGCGGACTGCCCCAGGAAAGGAAGACCAAGAGTCACCTCTGCTGCGGAGGATAAGTTAATCCGAGTCACCAGCCTCAGAAATTGCAGGTTAACAGCAGCTCAGATTAGAGACCAGGTCAATGCCACACTGAATTCTAGCAGCAGACACATCTCTAGAACAACTGTTAAGAGGAGACTGTGTGAATCAAGCCTTCAGGGTAGAATATCTGCTAGGAAACCACTGCTAAGGACAGGCAACAAGCAGAAGAGACTTGTTTGGGCTAAAGAACATAAGGAATGGACATTAGACCAGTGGAAATCTGTGCTTTGGTCTGATGAGTCCAAATTTGAGATCTTTGGTTCCAACCACCGTGTCTTTGTGCGACACAGAAAAGGTGAACGGATGGACTCTACATGCCTGGTTCCCACCGTGAAGCATGGAGGAGGAGGTGTGATGGTGTGGGGGTGCTTTGCTGGTGACACTGTTGGGGATTTATTCGAAATTGAAGGCATACTGAACCAGCATGGCTACCACAGCATCTTGCAGAGGCATGCTATTCCTTCCGGTTTGCGTTTAGTTGGACCATCATTTATTTTTCAACAGGACAATGACCCCAAACACACCTCCAGGCTGTGTAAGGGCTATTTGACCATGAAGGAGAGTGATGGGGTGCTGCGCCAGATGACCTGGCCTCCACAGTCATCGGACCTGAACCCAATTGAGATGGTTTGGGGTGAGCTGGACCGCAGAGTGAAGGCAAAAGGGCCAACAAGTGCTAAGCATCTCTGGGAACTCCTTCAAGACTGTTGGAAGACCATTTCAGGTGACTACCTCTTGAAGTTCATCAAGAGAATGCCAAGAGTGTGAAAAGCAGTAATCAAAGCAAAAGGTGGCTACTTTGAAGAACCTAGAATGTGACATATTTTCAGTTGTTTCAAACTTTTTTGTTATGTATATAATTCCACATGTGTTAATTCATAGTTTTGATGCCTTCAGTGTGAATCTACAATTTTCATAGTCATGAAAATAAAGAAAACTCTTTGAATGAGAAGGTGCGTCCAAACTTTTGGTCTGTACTGTACGTGCAAATAAAAAACATCTTGTTAATATATGTCAGTATGCTTAAAGTATGTGTGTGTATATATATATACAGGTCCTTCTCAAAAAATTAGCATATTGTGATAAAGTTCATTATTTTCTGTAATGTACTGATAAACATTAGACTTTCATATATTTTGGATTCATTACACACCAACTGAAGTAGTTCAAGCCTTTTATTGTTTTAATATTGATGATTTTGGCATACAGCTCATGAAAACCCAAAATTCCTATCTCAAAAAATTAGCATATCATGAAAAGGTTCTCTAAACGAGCTATTAACCTAATCATCTGAATCAACTAATTAACTCTAAACACCTGCAAAAGATTCCTGATGCTTTTAAAAACTCCCAGCCTGCTTCATTACTCAAAACCGCAATCATGGGTAAGACTGCCGACCTGACTGCTGTCCAGAAGGCCATCATTGACACCCTCAAGCAAGAGGGTAAGACACAGAAAGAAATTTCTGAACGAATAGGCTGTTCCCAGAGTGCTGTATCAAGGCACCTCAGTGGGAAGTCTGTGGGAAGGAAAAAGTGTGGCAGAAAACGCTGCATAACGAGAAGAGGTGACCGGATCCTGAGGAAGATTGTGGAGAAGGACCGATTCCAGACCTTGGGGGACCTGCGGAAGCAGTGGACTGAGTCTGGAGTAGAAACATCCAGAGCCACCGTGTAAAGGCGTGTGCAGGAAATGGGCTACAGGTGCCGCATTCCCCAGGTCAAGCCACTTTTGAACCAGAAATAGCGGCAGAAGCGCCTGACCTGGGCTACAGAGAAGCAGCACTGGACTGTTGCATGTCATTCGGAAATCAAGGTGCCAGAATCTGGAGGAAGACTGGGGAGAGGGAAATGCCAAAATGCCTGAAGTCCAGTGTCAAGTACCCACAGTCAGTGATGGTCTGGGGTGCCATGTCAGCTGCTGGTGTTGGTCCACTGTGTTTTATCAAGGGCAGGGTCAATGCAGCTAGCTATCAGGAGATTTTGGAGCACTTCATGCTTCCATCTGCTGAAAAGCTTTATGGAGATGAAGATTTCATTTTTCAGCACGACCTGGCACCTGCTCACAGTGCCAAAACCACTGGTAAATGGTTTACTGACCATGGTATTACTGTGCTCAATTGGCCTGCCAACTCTCCTGACCTGAACCCCATAGAGAATCTGTGGGATATTGGGAAGAGAAAGTTGAGAGACGCAAGACCCAACACTCTGGATGAGCTTAAGGCCGCTATCGAAGCATCCTGGGCCTCCATAACACCTCAGCAGTGCCACAGGCTGATTGCCTCCATGCCACGCCGCATTGAAGCAGTGATTCCTGCAAAAGGATTTCCGACCAAGTATTGAGAGCATAACTGAACATAATTATTTGAAGGTTGACTTTTTTTGTATTAAAAACACTTTTCTTTTATTGGTCGGATGAAATATGCAAATTTTTTGAGATAGGAAATTTGGGTTTTCATGATCTGTATGCCAAAATCATCAATATTAACCACTTAAGGACCACAGGTTTATACCCCCCTAGTGACCAGGCCCTTTTTTACAAATCGGCACTCCACAACTTTAGCGGTTTATTGCTCGGTCATGCAACTTACCACCCAAATGAATTTTACCTCCTTTTCTTCTCACTAATAGAGCTTTCATTTGGTGGTATTTCATTGCCGCTGACATTTTTACTTTTTTTGTTATTAATCGAAATTTAACGATTTTTTTGCAAAAAAATGACATTTTTCACTTTCAGCTGTAAAATTTTGCAAAAAAAACGACATCCATATATACATTTTTCGCCAAATTTATTGTTCTACATGTCTTTGATAAAAAAAAATGTTTGGGCAAAAAAAAAAATGGTTTGGGTAAAAGTTATAGCATTTACAAACTATGGTACAAAAATGTGAATTTCCGCTTTTTGAAACAGCTCTGATTTTCTGAGCACCTGTCATGATTCCTGAGGTTCTACAATGCCCAAACAGTAGAAAACCCCCACAAATGACCCCATTTCGGAAAGTAGACACCCTAAGGTATTCGCTGATGGGCATAGTGAGTTCATAGAACTTTTTATTTTTTGTCACAAGTTAGCGGAAAATGATGATGATTTTATTTTTTTTATTTTTTCTTACAAAGTCTCATATTCCACTAACTTGCGACAAAAAATAAAAAATTCTAAAAACTTGCCATGCCCCTCACGGAATACCTTGGGGTGTCTTCTTTCCAAAATGGGGTCACTTGTGGGGTAGTTATACTGCCCTGGCAATTTAGGGGCCCATATGTGTGAGAAGAACTTTGCAATCAAAATGTGTAAAAAATGACCGGTGAAATCCAAAAGGTGCACTTTGGAATATGTGCCCCTTTGCCCACCTTGGCAGCAAAAAAGTGTGACACATCTGGTATCGCCGTACTCAGGAGAAGTTGGGGAATGTGTTTTGGGGTGTCATTTTACATATACCCATGCTGGGTGAGAAAAATATCTTGGTCAAATGCCAACTTTGTATAAAAAAATTGGAAAAGTTGTCTTTTGCCAAGATATTTCTCTCACCCAGCATGGGTATATGTAAAATGACACCCCAAAACACATTCCCCAACTTCTCCTGAGTACGGCGATACCAGATGTGTCACACTTTTTTGCTGCCAAGGTGGGCAAAGGGGCACATATTCCAAAGTGCACCTTTCAGATTTTGCAGGCCATTTTTTACACATTTTGATTGCAAGGTACTTCTCACACATTTGGGCCCCTAAATTGCCAGGGCAGTATAACTACGCCACAAGTGACCCCATTTTGGAAAGAAGACACCCCAAGGTATTCCGTGAGGGGCATGGCGAGTTCCTAGAATTTTTTATTTTTTGTCACAAGTTAGCGGAAAATGATGATTTTTTTTTTCTCTTTTTTGCTTACAAAGTCTCATATTCCACTAACTTGCGACAAAAAATAAAAAATTCTAGGAACTCGCCGTGGCCCTCACGGAATACCTTGGGGTGTCTTCTTTCCAAAATGGCGTCACTTGTGGCGTAGTTATACTGCCCTGGCAATTTAGGGGCCCAAATGTGTGAGAAGTACTTTGCAATCAAAATCTGTAAAAAAATGACCGGTGAAATCCGAAAGGTGCACTTTGGAATATGTGCCCCTTTGCCCACCTTGGCATCAAAAAAGTGTCACACATCTGGTATCGCCGTACTCAGGAGAAGTTGGGGAATGTGTTTTGGGGTGTCATTTTACATATACCCATGCTGGGTGAGAGAAATATCTTGGCAAAAGACAACTTTTCCCATTTTTTTATACAAAGTTGGCATTTGACCAAGATATTTTTCTCACCCAGCATGGGTATATGTAAAATGACACCCCAAAACACATTCCCCAACTTCTCCTGAGTACGGCGATACCAGATGTGTCACACTTTTTTGCTGCCAAGGTGGGCAAAGGGGCACATATTCCAAAGTGCACCTTTCGGATTTTGCAGGGCATTTTTTACACATTTTGATTGCAAAGTTCTTCTCACACATTTGGGCCCCTAAATTGCCAGGGCAGTATAACTATGCCACAAGTGACCCCATTTTGGAAAGAAGACACCCCAAGGTATTCCGTGAGGGGCATGGCGAGTTCCTAGAATTTTTTATTTTTTGTCGCAAGTTAGTGGAATATGAGACTTTGTAAGGAAAAAAGAAAAAAAAAGAAAAATCATCATTTTCCGCTAACTTGTGACAAAAAATAAAAAATTCTAGGAACTCGCCATGCCCCTCACGGAATACCTTGGGGTGTCTTCTTTCCAAAATGGGGTCACTTGTGGCATAGTTATACTGCCCTGGCAATTTAGGGGCCCAAATGTGTAAGAAGTACCTTGCAATCAAAATGTGTAAAAAATGGCCTGCGAAATCCGAAAGGTGCACTTTGGAATATGTGCCCCTTTGCCCACCTTGGCTGCAAAAAAGTGTCACACATCTGGTATCGCCGTACTCAGGAGAAGTTGGGCAATGTGTTTTGGGGTGTCATTTTACATATACCCATGCTGGGTGAGAGAAATATCTTGGCAAAAGACAACTTTTCCCATTTTTTTATACAAAGTTGGCATTTGACCAAGATATTTTTCTCACCCAGCATGGGTATATGTAAAATGACACCCCAAAACACATTCCCCAACTTCTCCTGAGTACGGCGATACCACATGTGTGACACTTTTTTGCAGCCTAGATGCGCAAAGGGGCCCAAATTCCTTTTAGGAGGGCATTTTTAGACATTTGGATCCCAGACTTCTTCTCACACTTTCGGGCCCCTAAAAAGCCAGGACAGTATAAATACCCCACATGTGACCCCACTTTGGAAAGAAGACACCCCAAGGTATTCAATGAGGGGCATGGCGAGTTCCTAGAATTTTTTTTTTTTTGCATAAGTTAGCGGATATTGATTTTTTTTGTTTTTTTCTCACAAAGTCTCACTTTCCGCTAACTTAGGACAAAAATTTCAATCTTTCATGGACTCAATATGCCCCTCACGGAATACCTTGGGGTGTCTTCTTTCCGAAATGGGGTCACATGTGGGGTATTTATACTGCCCTGGCTTTTTAGGGGCCCTAAAGCGTGAGAAGAAGTCTGGAATATAAATGTCTAAAAATGTTTACGCATTTGGATTCCGTGAGGGGTATGGTGCGTCCATGTGAGATTTTATTTTTTGACACAAGTTAGTAGAATATGAGACTTAGTAAGAAAAAACAAAAACAAAAACAAACAAAAAATTTCCGCTAACTTGTGCCAAAAAAATGTCTGAATGGAGCCTTACCGGGGGGGGGGGGGGGGTGATCAATGACAGGGGGGTGATCAATGACAGGGGGGTGATCACCCATATAGACTCCCTGATCACCCCCCTGTAATTGATCACCCCCCCTGTAAGGCTCCATTCAGACATCCGCATGATTTTTTACGGATCCATGGATACATGTATCGGATCCACAGAACGCATGCGGATGTCTGAATGGAGCCTTACAGGGGGGTTATCAATGACAGGGGGTGATCAGGGTAATCAGGGTGATCACCCCCCTGTCACTGATCACCCCCCCTGTAAGGCTCCATTCAGACATCCGCATGATTTTTTACGGATCCATGGATACATGTATCGGATCCACAAAACGCATGCGGACGTCTGAATGGAGCCTTACAGGGGGGTTATCAATGACGGGGTGATCAGGGTAATCAGGGTGATCACCCCCCTGTCACTGATCACCCCCCCTGTAAGGCTCCATTCAGACATCCGCATGATTTTTTACGGATCCATGGATACATGTATCGGATCCACAGAACGCATGCGGACGTCTGAATGGAGCCTTACAGGGGGGTTATCAATGACAGGGGGTGATCAGGGTAATCACCCCCCTGTCACTGATCACCCCCCCTGTAAGGCTCCATTCAGACATCCGCATGATTTTTTACGGATCCATGGATACATGGATCGGATCCACAAAACGCATGCGGACGTCTGAATGGAGCCTTACAGGGGGGTTATCAATGACAGGGGGTGATCAGGGTAATCAGGGTGATCACCCCCCTGTCACTGATCACCCCCCCTGTAAGGCTCCATTCAGACATCCGCATGATTTTTTACGGATCCATGGATACATGTATCGGATCCACAGAACGCATGCGGATGTCTGAATGGAGCCTTACAGGGGGGTTATCAATGACAGGGGGTGATCAGGGTGATCACCCCCCTGTCACTGATCACCCCCCCTGTAAGGCTCCATTCAGACATCCGCATGATTTTTTACGGATCCATGGATACATGGATCGGATCCACAGAACGCATGCGGACGTCTGAATGGAGCCTTACAGGGGGGTTATCAATGACAGGGGGTGATCAGGGTAATCAGGGTGATCACCCCCCTGTCACTGATCACCCCCCCTGTAAGGCTCCATTCAGACATCCGCATGATTTTTTACGGATCCATGGATACATGGATCGGATCCACAAAACGCATGCGGACGTCTGAATGGAGCCTTACAGGGGGGTTATCAATGACAGGGGGTGATCAGGGTAATCACCCCCCTGTCACTGATCACCCCCCCTGTAAGGCTCCATTCAGACATCCGCATGATTTTTTACGGATCCATGGATACATGGATCGGATCCACAAAACGCATGCTGATGTCTGAATGGAGCCTTACAGGGGGGTGATCAATGACAGGGGGGTGATCAGGGAGTGTATATGGGTGATCACCCGCCTGTCATTGATCACCCCCTGTAAGGCTCCATTCAGACGTCCGCATGTGTTTTGCGGATCCGATCCATGTATCCATGGATCCGTAAAAATCATGCGGACGTCTGAATGGAGCCTTACAGGGGAGTGATCAATGACAGGGGGGTGATCAATGACAGGGGGTGATCAGGGAGTGTATATGGGTGATTACCCGTCTGTCATTGATCACCCCCCTGTAAGGCTCCATTCAGACGTCCGTATGCTTTTTGCGGATCCGATCCATGTATCCGTGGATCCGTAAAAATCATACGGACGTCTGAACGGAGCCTGACAGGGGGGTGATCAATGACAGGGCGGTGATCAATGACAGGGGGGTGATCAGGGAGTTTATATGGGGTGATCATGGGTGATCAGGGGTTTATAAGGGGTTAATAAGTGACGGGGGGGGGGGGTGTAGTGTAGTGTGGTGTTTGGTGCGACTGTACTGACCTACCTGAGTCCTCTGGTGGTCGATCCTAACAAAAGGGACCACCAGAGGACCAGGTAGGAGGTATATTAGACGCTGTTATGAAAACAGCGTCTAATATACCTGTTAGGGGTTAAAAAATTCGGATCTCCAGCCTGCCAGCGAACGATCGCCGCTGGCATGCTGGAGATCCACTCGCTTACCTTCCGTTCCTGTGAGCGCGCGCGCCTGTGTGCGCGCGTTCACAGGAAATCTCGCGTCTCGCGAGATGACGCCTATTGGCGTTAGTGTGACCTGGGAGAGCCGCCGCGATGACGCCTTTCGGCGTTAGCGTGGCGGCAAGCGGTTAAAACAATAAAAAGCTTGAACTACTTCAGTTGGTGTGTAATGAATCAAAAATATATGAAAGTCTAATGTTTATCAGTACATTACAGAAAATAATGAACTTTATCACAATATGCTAATTTTTTGAGAAGGACCTGTATATATATATATATATATATATATATATTTGTTTTCATACTAGGTCACTCCTCTAACTCTTCCCAAAGCATAAATATACACACCTTGTACCCTTAATGTCCCCATATTGTAATTATTCCCCCTTTCTACCTGCACATAGTAATGCCCACACTGTTCCCCCTTCACAGTTGCTATGCCCAGATGTGCCCCCTTCACAGCAGTTATGCCCAGAGATGCCCACTTCACAGCAGTTATGCCCAGATATGTGTCCCCTTCACAGCACTTAAGCCCAGGTATGCACCACTTCACTGCAGTTATGCCCAGATCTGTGCCCATTTCACAGTAGTTATGCCCAGAGATGCCCCCTTCACAGTAGTTATGCCAAGATATGTGCCCCTTTCACAGTAGCTATGCCCAGATATGTGCCCCCTTTACAATAGTTATGCCCAGATATGTGCCCCCTTTACAATAGTTATGCCCAGATATGTGCCTCTGACAGTAGTTATGTCCAGATATATGGCCTCTTCACAGTAGTTATGTCCAGATATGTGATGTCTGACACTACATTGTGCTGCTGCTGTGGAGCCAGGGCCATATTTAGATTTTATGCTGCACTAGGCACTTTAGTGCTGGCTTCCTCCCCCCACTGAAGTCCATATTTTTTAGATAGCTGACAGTAAAATGCTCCCTAGGCCTTCAGCTATCCCTCAGGACTTCCTTATCCGCTTGCACAATTAAAGGGCTTACCTGTTCCATGTTCAAGAGTATGAAATGTCAAAGGGGCTGAGTGGAGGGGGGGGGGGAGGGAATATGTCCGGGTTCAGTTCTGAACCCGGACAACTGCTTTAAAGGGCATCTGTCAGCTGATCTGTCCCTATGACACCAGCTGACGTGTTGGTCCCATGTTCATATGTGCCCTCATTGCTGAGAAAAATTATGTTTTATTATATGCAAACAGGAGCGTTACCATTAGACCTAGAGGCTCCGCTCTCCCTGTAATTGCGGCGCCCTCTGAACTTTTACATGGCAAATTGTGATGACATTTTCACTGCCTGTCAAAGTAGAAAGGGAGCAGCAGTTGCAAAGAAACCGGAGCCTCTCGGTGCAATGGCAACACCCCCATTGCTCCTAGAAGCTCATTTGCAGAAATTAAAACATCATGTTTCTCAGCAATGCAGGTACATATGAACGTGGGACCAACACAGGTCAGCCGGTGTCCTAGGGACAGATATGCTAACAGATGCCCTTTAAAACAGCCCCCGCTCAGCCCCTCTGACATTTTATACTCTGATGCTCTCCCTTGGCTTGCACTGCAAAGCACAGGGTAAGGGCTATTTTGTTTACATCCCTAGCAGTGTTCCCGGTGACGTCACCGGCACTGATGGGTGGATTTGCAGGCTAAAGCAGCAATAAAGCCCGTCGATTAGTGTCGGTGACGTCACTGGGCTCACTGCTAGGCCCCCATAGTACCCCTACAGTGCCTCCAGTACTAATAAGGCACCCCTAATAGAAATAAGGCCAATCTAAAAGGCACTCCTATGGAGCCCTCAGTAGTAGTAATGCTGTCACGAGGGTGTCAAGAACCACGCCTGACTCCGTTATACCCGGGGTCAGGAAGTCGCAGCGGTTGGCTGCGCGCTCTATGTAGTAAGATAGGGCTGTTTCTTTATGGTAGCTTTCTGGGTTTGCTTTGCAACCCTTTTTGGCTCACTAAGGGATCCGTAGCTCCTTCTCCTCAGCTGTTCCTTGTCCAGCACTCCCAACCTCCTTATATTCCCCTCTCACACTTCTCTGGTTGCCAGATATAGAGCTTCCTGCCTGGACTTCTATACTGACCCACTGGAGCTGTGTTGATGCGTTCCCTGGTTGTTGTTCCAGAACGTTACCCTCCGGATCCCTGTTGGGCCTTTGTGGTCTGCTGTTGTCGCCCACCTGGGATTATATGTTTGTCTGTATTGTCTGTCCTCTCCTTGGTGTTTTCCTTTTAGTGTCAGTGGTGCGGACTAGTGATCCCACCGCCCCGTTCACTACCTAGGGCTCATCTTAGGGAAAGCCAGGGTTTAGGCACGTGATCGGCGTACGGGTGAGGAACCCGTCTAGGGACGTCAGGGCAGTCAGGTGCCAGCCGCAAGGTGAGTCAAGGGTCACCACCTTTCCCTCTCCCTTGGGCAGGGCCTTCCCTTTTCCCTCCCTTTGCGTGACGCCGGTCATTACAAATGCCCTCCACCACTGCCCCCTGTAATTATAATGTCTCCTGTTGTACAATCTTCTCTGTAGTGCCCCCATAAATTATAATGCCTGTCCTATTCCTCCAGTCTTCTATACAATATAGTCCCATATAAATAACACCAGTCCTCTCCCATCAGTCTTCTATAACATACAGTCCCATGTAAATAACTTCACTTGTCTACCTCCAGTCTTCTATACCATGCAGTTCCATGTAAATAACACCAGTCCTCTCCCTCCAGTCCCATGTAAATAACATCTCTTATAGTCTTCTATAACATACAGTCCCATGTAAATGACTTAAATCTGCCCATTTAGCCCCCTCCAACCCATGTAAACAACATTGCTCCTTACCCTCCAGTCCTCTATAATATCCAGTCCCATGTAAATAACAAATAACACCATTCATCTCCCCCCAATCTTCTATAACATACTGTCCCATGTAACTAACTCCCCTAACCTCCCTTCAGCCCCTTTAACATACAGTCCCAGTAAAATAACATATTTCCCTCCCATTAAGCAGGGAGGAGGTATAATAGGGGAGAACCACATCTCCCAGCATTTCTCTGGCACGTACATTCATTCCATGGCATCACAGGTCTCCACTGCTGAGAGCTGCCTCTTACTGCACTAGTCACATGACATCGACCTCATCACAGGTCCTACCGCCACTTCCAGTGTTGAAAAGGTCACATGACTATGATGTCATCACAGGTCCTTCAGCTATGGAGCGTAGACACAAGGGGCATCAGACTCACAGTAAGTCCTAATCAGCCCCCTCCAAACGCCCCCCACCCCTCCACCTCAAGATGACCAGCTTACACTGGCAGAAAAAACTTTAACAAAAATAAACATCTTAGCTGGCACTAGGAAGGTCCCCCTCCCTCTCTGGGCCCCTGTGCAGCTGCACAAGCGATATGTCCGCCCCTGCTGCTCCACATATTATAGCAGCCAGCTATGCTCCGCTTTTCAGCGACGATGACCTTTGTGAGAACAGTCAGCAGTTACAGGCCAGCCCAGACTTGAAGGAGAGGTCCTTTGCAGACTTCTTTAGGTGTGCAACTACCAATGATGACAATTGGGTGGGAACACATGCTTCGAGAAGTCAGGAACGTGCACAAGAGACAGAAGAGGGTGACACAAGTGATGAGCAAACATTTGTAAATGATGTAGCCGATCCCACATGGGAGCCAGATGAAACCCCCTCATCACCATCAGGAGATGAGGGTGGCAGCATGCCCATAAGACAGCAGGGTGGAAGGGTACCTGTGAGCCAGCAGGGTGGAAGGGTACCTGTGAGCCAGCAGGGTGGAAGGGTACCTGTGAGCCAGCAGGGTGGAAGGGTACCTGTGAGCCAGCAGGGTAGAAGCAGTAGGAGATCTGGAGCCAAACACAGGAATAGTACAACGTCTGCTACTCGGTAGACTACCTGTGAGGAACACACTAGCAGTGCACAGATTTAGAAAGCAGCGGCAGGCAGGCATCACACAGTGGTGGAGGGAAAATGCCGTACTCGGCAGTGTGGGAATTTTCCACCAAGTCACGAGGGGGACATTAGTATGGCAGTATGTGTGGGCAGAAGGTGAGGTGCGGCCAGGGTGCTACTGTTGGCACAATGGCCCTGTGTCAACACATGAACTGTCACCATAAAGTGGCAAGGGAAAACAGTGCCACTCATTTAGTCTTACAGCCTGATGCAGCAACCACAGCATCTCCCACCGGCCCACGCCCCCTCTCAAGCAGTCAGTTCTCATCAATGTCAGCAGAAGGAAGCTGTCATTCCTTCCAATCAACTTCAATGTTGTCTATTGCTCTTGATGCTCCTCCTACTCCTCATCACTTCGAATTTCAACAGCAATCGACCACTAAGGCGAATACAAAAAGGAACAGTATGCATGTACCCATCCAATGGCGCAGAAGCTGAACGTGCACCTGGCCAAGTGGCTGGTAACACAATCCTTCCCTTTCCATGTAGTTGACTCTGCACTGATGGCTGATGGCTTGTGCCCACCAAGGTGGAGAGAGCCAAGCCGACATTACTTTTACCAAAAATCTACACGAGCCCTGCACACGCAGGGCTAGTAAGCAGAAGGTGGATGGCCCAAGTCTTCTTTCTCTTTGTCACCCAGTTCCTTATGTCTTCCAATGAACTGCATGCACTTCAGCCACTCTTACTGTACAAAGCCCACCCTCCATGTGCTGCAAAGGTAAAATGCTCTTCCCCAAAATATCCTGATATGCAATGTTTCCACCCGCTCAATATGTTAGACTGCCTGTATGAGCAGAGGAAGGCGGTCAACGATTTCTTAATGCTGCAGATGCAGGCCCGATGCTATAATAGGGCAGACCAAGCGGCCGCCTTAGGGCGCTGAGAAGAAGGGGCGAAAAAATAAACTTTTTTTTTTCATTAATCACTTGCATGCCACCGGCTTCCTGCGGCTATTCTCCTCTGTGTGGTGGTCCTCATATGTTCTCTCTGGGCTCCCGAGTCCTGAAAAGTTGTTTGAGGACCTTTCCCACTCTGCCAATCAGTGGCCGCAGCTGTGTGGGAAAGGTCCTCAAAGTCTTGTCGGGAGCACAGAGAGAAGATACCAGGACCACACAGAGGAGAAGGGGAGCTGCTGCAGACGGGAACAGACCCAGGTGAGGAGCATAATGTTTATTTTTACACATTAATAGAGGGGGGAAATGTGCCATTGAGGGGGGGGGGATGTGCCATGGAGGGGGAGAAATGTGCCATGGAGGGGGTTGAAATGTGACATTGAGGGGGTTGAAATGTGACACAAAGGGGGTGATGTAAAAAGAAGGGGGTGATGTGACATGAAGGGGGAGAAATGTGACATGGAGGGGGAGAAATGTGACATCACTCCCCTATGACACATTTCTCCACCTCCATGTCACATTTCTCCCCCCCCATGTCAAATTTCTCCCCCCTCCATGTCAAATTTCTCCCCCTCCATGTCACATCACCCCCCTATGTCCCATTTCTCCCCCCTCCATGTCACATCACCCCCTTATGTCACATTTCTCCCCCCTCCATGTCACATCACCCCCCTATGTCACATTTCTCCTCCTCCATGTCACATCACCCCCTTATGTCACATTTCTCCCCCCTCCATGTCACATTTCTCCCCCCTCCATATCACATTTCTCCCCATCCATGTCACATCACCCCCTATGTAACATTTCTCCCTGCTCCATGTCAGATTTCTCCCCCTCCATGTCACATTTCAACCCCCTCCATGTCACATTTCTCATCCCCCTCCATGTCACATTTCAACCCCCGCCATGTCACATTTCTCCCCCCTCCATGTCACATTTCTCCCCCCTCCATGTCACATTTCTCCCCCCTCCATGTCATATTTCTCCCCGCTCCATGTCACATTTCTCCCCCCTCCATGTCACATTTCTCATCTCCCTCCATGTCACATTTCTCATCTCCCTCCATGTCACATTTCTCATCTCCCTCTATGTCACATTTCTCATCTCCCTCCATGTCACATTTCTCATCTCCCTCCATGTCACATTTGTCCCCCCTCCATGTCACATTTCTACCCCCTCCATGTCACATTTCTCATCCCCCTCCATGTCACATCACGCCCTCCTTTTTACATCACCCCCACCGAGTTGTTGGGGGGGGGCGCCAAAATGTAGCTTCGCTTGTGTGTGCAAAAATCCTTGCAGCGGCCCTGTGCAGATGGACAGGTGTACTCCCTAGTGTGACTTCCATGTTAGCCAGTGGCAGCTCATGCCATTTGCTCAGGTCCTTTGAGGAGGCCACTTTATTTGTCAGTTACTATGGGATAGTTTGGCAGAACTATGGGATAAATTGCACTCCTTCATGTCTTGGAGTTGATGCTGAGAAATCTGATTGGTGAGGGGACAGAGGACTTGGTGCCTACTTCTCTCAGCCAACTTAGCCATGAGGAGGATGAAGAGGAGGAGGAAATAAACACCCAGTAATTGTATACACAACTAAGTGGTTTATTTGACCAAGCAACAGGAGAGGATTGTGAGGAGCGACAACGAAGTCGACAAAGATGACCCTGACAGAGCGTGGCAGTATGCAGTGGAGATGGAGGCAGGAAGGCCCTCCCAAGTCTTTTGCACAGATGGGCAGATACATGTTTTCTTGTTTGTGTAATGACAGCCCCATTTTCATGATTCGGCAGAGGGATGACTACTGGCTATCCACATTGTTAGACCCTCATTACCGGTTAAAAATGGGTGCATTTTGTAGACCTGAGAGGGATGCAAAAATAGACTACTACAGAGACATGCTGTGTAGTCGGTTGGCCACTACCTACCAGGGCCATCACCCGTCCTCAAGAAGGTCTAACTGTGGGGGCCCTCTGTGCTCACGCTCCACTGCCATGACTGGTGGGGGAGGGAGAGAAAGGAGAAGCACCCACTCCATAAGCAGCAACTTCTGGAGACTCTGATGAGAAGTTTTCTTCAGCCGCCTACTGAAGAAACCACCCAACAGCAGCAGCAGTTGGACATGCAGCAGAACCTCAAAGAGCAGGTGGTGGCATACTTGGAATGCACCCTGTCACCCATGATACAAGATCCCCCTGGACTACTGGGCATGCAAACTTGAAGTGTGACCACAACTGGCTGAGTTTGCCATGGGCATGCTTTCCTGCCCGCCCAGTAGTGTGGCATGAGATGAGAGTGGGTATTCAGTGCAGTGGGGGCATAGTTACCCCTAAGACAACTCACTTTTCTACCCAAAATGTTGAAAGAATAACCTTCATAAAGATTAATCAGGCATGGATCAACCAGGATTTTCATACACCGGTGCCTGATGCACCAGAATAGATCATTCTGCCACTAATGATCACACTGTGATTCTGGCCACGTCCTGCTGACACCATTCTGATGCTGCCACCTGTTTGATGCCACCCACCTGCTGCCTTTACTGCCATTCCTACAATGGTGCTTCATCAAGGATATGCATACCACTGGCACTTGCTATCACAGTGCTGTTGTTGGATTCTGCCACTACGATCTGCTGTATACCACTGCTGCCACTATTGTACCTGTTTGGCCATATTCACATTAATTTTCCATTCTTCTGATCCATCAGAACGGACACTCAAAATACAGGATCCTTTATTTTTTTTCTTGGTTCTTCTGACTAGGGTTGTTGCAATACCAACATTTTGATTGAGTTTCAATAACCTAAAAAAGTATTGCAATACTCAAAATCATTCGATACCACGCCCAAAAAATAGAGCACCCAAAAATCTGCGTGCATTCCGCATTTTATGGAACGTCCGGCCCATAATCAAACAGTCCTATCCTATTTTTGGGGGGGGGACAAGGTGACTAAAAAAAATTGCGAATCGCACATTATTTATTTATTTTTCTGTTATGGCGTTAACCACAGAGGAGATTTTTTAAAATATTTTAATAGTTTGGACTTTTCAGACATGTCGATATGTAATATGTTTATTTATTTATTGTTTATATATTATATATGTAAAATTGTGAAAGGGGGCGATTTATACTTAATTATTCATTATTTTTATTTCAAAACTTTTTCCCCCCTTAGGGCTAGAACTGGGATATTTTAATCCCTTGTCCTATTCACCCTGATAGAGATCTATTAGCGTGAATAGGACTTCACACTCTCCCTGCTGCCCTGTGCATACAGGGAGTGCAGAATTATTAGGCAAGTTGTATTTTTGAGGATTAATTTTATTATTGAACAACAGCCATGTTCTCAATGAACCCAAAAAACTCATTAATATCAAAGCTGAATATTTTTGGAAGTAGTTTTTAGTTTGTTTTTAGTTTTAGCTATTTTAGGGGGATATCTGTGTGTGCAGGTGACTATTACTGTGCATAATTATTAGGCAACTTAACAAAAAACAAATATATACCCATTTCAATTATTTATTTTTACCAGTGAAACCAATATAACATCTCAACATTCACAAATATACATTTCTGACATTCAAAAACAAAACAAAAACAAATCAGTGACCAATATAGCCACCTTTCTTTGCAAGGACACTCAAAAGCCTGCCATCCATGGATTCTGTCAGTGTTTTGATCTGTTCACCATCAACATTGCGTGCAGCAGCAACCACAGCCTCCCAGACACTGTTCAGAGAGGTGTACTGTTTTCCCTCCTTGTAAATCTCACATTTGATGATGGACCACAGGTTCTCAATGGGGTTCAGATCAGGTGAACAAGGAGGCCATGTCATTAGATTTTCTTCTTTTATACCCTTTCTTGCCAGCCACGCTGTGAAGTACTTGGACGCGTGTGATGGAGCATTGTCCTGCGTGAAAATCATGTTTTTCTTGAAGGATGCAGACTTCTTCCTGTACCACTGCTTGAAGAAGGTGTCTTCCAGAAACTGGCAGTAGGACTGGGAGTTGAGCTTGACTCCATCCTCAACCCGAAAAGGCCCCACAAGCTCATCTTTGATGATACCAGCCCAAACCAGTACTCCACCTCCACCTTGCTGGCGTCTGAGTCGGACTGGAGCTCTCTGCCCTTTACCAATCCAGCCACGGGCCCATCCATCTGGCCCATCAAGACTCACTCTCAATTCATTAGTCCATAAAACCTTAGAAAAATCAGTCTTGAGATATTTCTTGGCCCAGTCTTGACGTTTCAGCTTGTGTGTCTTGTTCAGTGGTGGTCGTCTTTCAGCCTTTCTTACCTTGGCCATGTCAATGAGTATTGCACACCTTGTGCTTTTGGGCACTCCAGTGATGTTGCAGCTCTGAAATATGGCCAAACTGGTGGCAAGTGGCATCTTGGCAGCTGCACGCTTGACTTTTCTCAGTTCATGGGCAGTTATTTTGCGCCTTGGTTTTTCCACACGCTTCTTGCGACCCTGTTGACTATTTTGAATGAAACGCTTGATTGTTCGATGATCACGCTTCAGAAGCTTTGTAATTTTAAGAGTGCTGCATCCCTCTGCAAGATATCTCACTATTTTTGACTTTTCTGAGCCTGTCAAGTCCTTCTTTTGACCCATTTTGCCAAAGGAAAGGAAGTTGCCTAATAATTATGCACACCTGATATAGGGTGTTGATGTCATTAGACCACACCCCTTCTCATTACAGAGATGCTGCACATCACCTAATATGCTTAATTGGTAGTAGGCTTTCGAGCCTATACAGCTTGGAGTAAGACAACATGCATAAAGAGGATGATGTGGTCAAAATACTCATTTGCCTAATAATGTTTAGGCCAATGTTTAAAACCAATGTTTTAATACTGGGAGGGTGGCACCACCAATGATAATTAACCTTTAATACAGATACAAGAGGCGGCTGCTGGCCTCAATGACAGGGCGCTATGATCAGCAGCAGTTAACCCCTCAGGTGCCGGCTATGTGATTCTGCCACCGGAACCTGCCATCTGTATCTGTATTAAAGGTTAATTATCATTGTTGGCACAGTAGCCAGGCCGGGTACCTGCGATGCTGGCTGCTTGACTCTGGGGCTCAGGCTGATGCTGGGGAGGACACAAAACACTCAGGAGGAGGAGAAGGAGGCTGCCGCTGTTATTCGCTGAGCTCACTAGCTCAGACCGCGCTGCAGTTTATTACTTCCCCCGTCCTGCCTCCTGCTTTAATTAGCCACACATTTATTGGTGGCAGTGGTGCGGGCAGCTTCAGAGCCCGCTCACTTCATTGGGCTCAGCGGCGGCCGCGTCATAAGAGGGAAGGATTCCCTCCCTCCATCCCTCCCTCCTTCTCCACTGTCTGGACTTAGAGAATATAGCGCGCGCCGAGCGCCATGTTCTCTCATAAGAGGAGATACTACACTGTGCAGTAGCGCAGCCTAGTATCGAAAAATTAACATCCCGGTACCAAATCGATACTGGCATAAAAATATTGATTGGGTATCGAAATTTAGATACTCGAAACAACCCTACTTCTGACACATGGTGACTATGCACCTGTGTTTTTCTTTCACCATGCAGGATGCACTGATTTATTCTACGATTATTTTATGATTTTTGTGCAGCATATATCAGGGGGTGTGGTGACCTGCATGTTAAATGATGTCAGTGACTCATCCCCTTTACATCATTTTGCAATTAGGTTATGTGTATAGCTGATCATGCGTCTCCTGCTCATTGAAGTTTTGCTGGCATAGAGTAATGAAACAGGTCATAGACTGGTTACCCTGAGAGGTAATAATAGTAGCAGTCAGTGTTTTTATGGGCTCAGCTCTCCTTAAAAGTAGATGCCCATGAACGGCATAGAAATAGGTTTAGAGTTATGTACCCATCCATATAGAGATCACCTTGCTGCTGGTGGATGGGCCCAGATACGTTTTGATCCAAATTATATCTGCTAAGAACCTCTGGTTGTATATTAGATGAGGTATTAGCTTGTATATAGATCATGTTTAGTTAGTTTGAGGCAGGGCCGGGGTGAGGCTAGGCAGTATCTTTAGCCGCTCAGTCTCATAGGCTTCATGCTTCTAGGCCTGAAGCCTATGAGGCAGTAAAGTTGCGCAAGAGCCCGTGGTGTCATCTCAACTGCTTCTTTTAAATGTGTTTTAATTTATTATTAGGATAATTAGGATGTAATGTCACTTTTAATAAATTCGGATGAGGGTCGCAATTTGCCTGCTACACCTTGAGTGCCAAAATACCTGGTTTGAGGAATGCTGCTTTGCCTTTATGACTTTCTCTTTAATTGTGACTGTGCGCCTGTGTTTTTTTTCTCTATGCAGGATACACTGATTTATTCCGTGATTGCAGTACATTTACAGTATTTTCATGCAAGGGTAGTATGGAGCAGGCTCACGAGCTGAGTTCTATACCTAGCAGGTGCTGGCTATGTAATGCAGCAAACACCTGCCTGAAGTAGAGATAACTTTGATCCATGTAATTTAAACGCACAATATCAGTTGCACCATCGGAACAGTTGGTCAAAGGTGGTAGCTGCCGTGCAATGCCGATGAGTTATGTGGGCATCTTCATCTAGTCCTATCAAGAGAACAATAGAGCATCACGCTGTTATCCTAATTCTACTAATCTACTATTTTACTAAAATATAACATCTTTTACCTTACAGCAGCAATAAACAAAATAATGGATTACCAACCCATATAGGGGTTGTATCTCTGTGCTTTCTGCATTAGGCCAGCACTTTTTCCTATAGTATGCAAGCTGGAATGCAGGGTGGTCGTAACCGCTGGATACAAGCAGTGTATTTTGTGATGGAAAAATGAATCAAGCAATAAGTGTCTTGTATTAACTTAGTCTACATGATAAATGGCATTTGCTGAAGTCAGACAACCCATTTAATAGAAAATGTCACAATCGCCACAGTCTGCAATAGCAAAGTATTGCAGTCTATGGAACAAGATAACCAACGATCACATGTTCAAGTCCTCTAGGGGGACTAAAATTAAAAGTTAAAAAAAATAGTTTTTACAAAATATAGAAAAAAATCAAAGTATAGAATTACCTTTTCCAATTTTACAAACAAAATTAAACATTAAAAATAAACATTATTGGTATCGCCGCATCGGTAAATGTACAAACTATTACACTATACACTACGTGCAGAATTATTAGGCAAATTAGTATTTTGACCACATCATCCTCTTTATGCATGTTGTCTTACTCCAAGCTGTATAGGCTCGAAAGCCTACTACCAATTAAGCATATTAGGTGATGTGCATCTCTGTAATGAGAAGGGGTGTGGTCTAATGACATCAACACCCTATATCAGGTGTGCATAATTATTAGGCAACTTCCTTTCCTTTGGCAAAATGGGTCAAAAGAAGGACTTGACAGGCTCAGAAAAGTCAAAAATAGTGAGATATCTTGCAGAGGGATGCAGCACTCTTAAAATTACAAAGCTTCTGAAGCGTGATTATCGAACAATCAAACGTTTCATTAAAAATAGTCAACAGGGTCGCAAGAAGAGTGTGGAAAAACCAAGGCGCAAAATAACTGCCCATGAACTGAGAAAAGTCAAGCGTGCAGCTGCCAAGATGCCACTTGCCACCAGTTTGGCCATATTTCAGAGCTGCAACATCACTGGAGTGCCCAAAAGCACAAGGTGTGCAATACTCATTGACATGGCCAAGGTAAGAAAGGCTGAAAGACGACCACCACTGAACAAGACACACAAGATAAAAAGTCAAGACTGGGCCAAGAAATATCTCAAGACTGATTTTTCTAAGGTTTTATGGACTAATGAAATGAGAGTGAGTCTTGATGGGCCAGATGGATGGGCCCGTGGCTGGATTGGTAAAGGGCAGAGAGCTCCAGTCCGACTCAGACGCCAGCAAGGTGGAGGTGGAGTACTGGTTTGGGCTGGTATCATCAAAGATGAGCTTGTGGGGCCTTTTTGGGTTGAGGATGGAGTCAAGCTCAACTCCCAGTCCTACTGCCAGTTTCTGGAAGACACCTTCTTCAAGCAGTGGTACAGGAAGAAGTCTGCAAGGTAAGAAAAACATGATTTTCATGCAGGACAATGTTCCATCACACGCGTCCAAGTACTCCACAACGTGGCTGGCAAGAAAGGGTATAAAAGAAGAAAATCTAATGACATGGCCTCCTTGTTCACCTGATCTGAACCCCATTGAGAACCTGTGGTCCATCATCAAATGTGAGATTTACAAGGAGGGAAAACAGTACACCTCTCTGAACAGTGTCTGGGAGGCTGTGGTTGCTGCTGCACGCAATGTTGATGGTGAACAGATCAAAACACTGACAGAATCCATGGATGGCAGGCTTTTGAGTGTCCTTGCAAAGAAAGGTGGCTATATTGGTCACTGATTTGTTTTTGTTTTGTTTTTGAATGTCAGAAATGTATATTTGTGAATGTTGAGATGTTATATTGGTTTCACTGGTAAAAATAAATAATTGAAATGGGTATATATTTGTTTTTTGTTAAGTTGCCTAATAATTATGTACAGTAATAGTCACCTGCACACACAGATATCCCCCTAAAATAGCTAAAACTAAAAACAAACTAAAAACTACTTCCAAAAATATTCAGCTTTGATATTAATGAGTTTTTTGGGTTCATTGAGAACATGGTTGTTGTTCAATAATAAAGTTAATCCTCAAAAATACAACTTGCCTAATAATTCTGCACTCCCTGTATAAGGATTTATCATGCATAGTGAATGCAGTAGAAGGGAAAAAAATCACCTCACCCCCCCCCCCCCCCCAAGAAAATATAATAAAACATGCTTAAAAAGTTCTATGTACCTCATTATATTACAATATAAAAGTACTGTATTTATCCTACAGTGAATTTACCTCATTATATTACAATATGAAAGTAAATATCCTGCAGAGTGAATGCAGAAGCAGAAAAATAATTAAATCTCCGAACTGTTATTTTTGTGGTCAAAGCATTAAAAAAAACCCGATATAAATTAGGTAAAAAGGTTATTTATTGCCATGTATGGATATTCTTTTATAGTCACACATTTTTCCATCATATCTCACCATTTGCAAAATATGACTGTCCATTGAGCCTACCTCATATTATGTAACGCATGCGCAGTGTCTTTTTAGACTTTAGAAGATTTTCTAAGTCTGTGCAGGTGAGCATGGAGTGTTCTCCTGGTATTGCACAGTGCGTCACTGAGGAAAGATCTTGGCACTTTACTATTGGATGAACAGGCAAGTCATCTGTCACGTTGTCTTTCTTTATTGGCAACATTGGCAGGGTGGGTGTTCTATAAAAGTGAAGTACTCCTGAGGCACAGGGTGAGAGACTTGTCGCTCATAGCAGGGAGTCTATATAAGGGTGTTCTTGGCATTCCACTTCAATTCTGCCCGATACCCCTGAGGAAGCCACATATGCTGGTGAAACATGTCGGGGGGCAGTTTTAGTTTTTAGTAGGTCTAGTGCTCTATGTTTATACTAAACAATCTGTCAGTGAGAACAACTGACCTCGCACATTGTCAGAATTGATACACGGGTTAGAAGTATGTCAGTGAACCTAACTGACTACAGAATACATTGTCAGTAGTGGCAGTAGGACCATTGGGGGGAGTGCACAGCCTCTGGTCCTTTAGCTACTCACACATGAGCCTATCAACATAGGTACTAGCTATTTTATTTTATTTTTTTAAGAAACCAAAATGATAAATAGACCGTGCTGACTAGACAGTGTCAAATGGTAGATGTCATGGTAGGTGCCACATCAAATAATATCCCCAACTATATATCCACCGCTATTCGTTAGAACCTCGTCCAGTGTCAATCCAAACTGATCAACCTGGTAAGTGATCAGCTTACATAGATATATTGCAAGGGATGGTGACTTGCCTGTAGCGGACTGACCTGCGAGGTCCTCACTGTGCTTCCTGGTAGTAGTGCTGGAGAATAGCTGCGATGTCTGTATCTTCAGGTTTCCTCTCCAAGCGTGCGCTGTCCCTGTCCGGTGACTCGTGCGTGCGAGGGAAGCCCTAGCTGGCGATCCACGAGAACGTTGCTTCCGTGTGATGTCACACTAAGGATGGATTCCTTCTCAAGCCAAAAAAACTCCAGCACATTCAAAATCGGAAGCCTGAAGATACAGACATCGCAGCTATTCTCCAGCACTACTACCAGGAAGCACAGTGAGGACCTCGCAGGTCAGTCCGCTACAGGCAAGTCACCATCCCTTGCAATATATCTATGTAAGCTGATCACTTACCAGGTTGATCAGTTTGGATTGACACTGGGCCCAGGGTAGCTGCCCCTTTTGCCCCGCGTTAAAGACAGCCCTGGCTTTTACTTATCCAAGCCATTCTGAGATTGTTTTCTCATGATACATTGAAATTCATGACAGTGGTAAATTTGAGTCGATATATATTTCACCTTTATTTATAAAATAATCCCAAATTTACCAAAATTTTGTAAAAAATTTCTACGTTTGAATTTCTCTACTCTTAAGACAGATAGTAATATCTCATAAAATCGTTATCAATCAATAGTGTTGATCGCGAATATTCTAATCACAAATTTTTATTGCAAATATCGGCACTTCAAGAATTTGCATAGATGTAGAATATAGTGCTATATATTCGTAATCACAAAAATTCAAGATTTTTTTTTCATCAGTAACCTCCCTTCTTGCTTGTGGGCCAATAAGAAGGCTGCAATATCTTTGTCACAGCTTAGCAGCATCCCTAGCAACCAATAGGAAAGTTGCCTACCCCTTACTATATAGGAAACTTTCCAGCAGCCATTTTCTGCAGTTTTATTGCAGTTGTGAGAGAGAGAGCAGTGTTATTGCTGTGCTCTGTGCTTTCATCTGGATCCTATTACTTATCCAATTACATTAAATAGTTAGTTAGCTCATATATATAATACAGCTAGTTAGTGGGAGATAGTCAGTGTAGGTTAGATCGTGATATAGTGTAGCTGATAAGTTCCAGTGCAGGGTGTTAGGCTGTGTTATAGGAATTACTGTTTCTCTGCTGTCCATATATACATGCTACAGACATAGGGCTGTGATGTCACAACAATACTTAGTGCACCAATCAGTAATAGCTACTCAGACCTGATAAAATGTGAAGTTGCATGTATTTAGGGCTGATTTGCGCAATCGTAAAAATAATGACTGGCGATCACGAATTCTAGAATTCACGACGTTATTGCGAATATTATGCCAAAAATTTGGAAAATATTGCGAAAACGAATATTGCCTTTGCCGCTCATCACTATCAGTCAACATCCCCCATATGTCTGCTTCATGTTGGCATAATTTTGTAAATGTCATTTACTTTTTTAGGATGTTAAAAGGCTTAGAAGTTTAGAAGCTATTTTTCAAATATTCAACTAAATTTCCAAAACCATTTTTTTTTGTTGCACTAATTCAGTTATAAAGTCATTTTGAGGGGCTTACGTAATGGAAACCACCCATTAATGACCCAATTTTAGAAACTACACCCCTCAAATTATTCAAAACTAATGTTACAAACTTTTTTAACTCTTAAAGGAAAATGAAGGTGAAAGTTTAAAATTTCACTTTATTGGTAGATTTTTTTTATTTTATTCAAATTTTTCTTGCAACGCAACAAGGGTTAACAGCAAAATAAACCTTAATATATAATACTCTGATTATGCAGTTTACAGAAATACCCCATATGTGGCTGTAAACTGCTCTATGGAAACGTGGCAGTGGTCAGAAGGAAAGGAGCTCCATATGGATTTTGGAGGCAGATTTCTCTAGAATGGTTTTTAGGCACCATTATGTATTTGAAGAGACCCTGACGTACCCCTAAAGTGAAAACCCCCAAAATGTGACCCAATTTTGGAAAGAATATATTAAGGGGGGTACTGAGCACTTTGACCCCCTAAGCATTTTACGGAATTTGGAAACACTTGGCTGCAAAAATGAAAAGTTTCATTTCTTCCAATAAAATTTTGCTTTAGCCCCAAATGTTTAATTTTCACAAGGGGTAACAGGAGAAAAAGCACCCCATAATTTGTTGACCATTTTCTCCTGAATATGGCAACACCCTATAATGTGGTGGTAAACTGCTGTGAGGGCAAATGGCAGGAGCGCCATGTGGCTTTTGCAGTTCAGATTTTGATGGATAGTTTTATGGGTGCCATTGGTTTTTATTTTTTAAGTGATTGTCTTATGTGGGGGATGAGTAATTGTAATTTTTTGCGGGATGAGGTGACAGTTTAATTGGTACCATTTTGGGGTACATAAGACTTTTTGATCGCATAGATTTTTTTTACAGCATATAATGTGATATTTTTATAGAGCAAGTTGTTATGATGTGGCGATACCTAATATGTCTATCATTTTATTTTTATTAAGTTTTAGACAGTGAAATAATTTTTGAACAGAATAAAATCTAGTTTTTGTGTTGCCATTTTCTAAGAGCCCTAGTTTTTTTTATTTTTTGGGTGATTGTCTTAGATAGGGGCTCATTTTTTGTGGGATGAGATGACGGTTTGATTGGTACCATTTTGGGGTGCATAAGACTTTTGATCACTTGGTATTAAATTTTTTGTGAGGCAAGGTGAATAGAAAATAGTTTTTGGACATTTTTTTTTTTTTTACGGCGTTCATCTGACTGTAAGTGTATTACTCACTATAATACACTTACAGCTTCCTGCCTGTGGGATCAAGGGGGCTGGATCTCAAAGGCTCTCACGGAAGGCAGCCACAATGCCTAAGGAAGGCATCGGGCTGCCTTCCCTGCCATCGGGACCCCGTGCTGTGTGACACCCCGCACCCAGCAGGATACCGCACGTGTCACAGTCATCGCTGACCACGGCAGTGCACAGGTTAATGCATACAGCAGGGGTCCGGCTATCAGTGAATTCCGGACTGCTGCAGCTGATCGGTCGAGCCCAGCTCCTGCCCCCACCCGATCAGAGTGCAGTAGCTGTATGGTGCTGGGATTTCTGTCCCAGTTTCTAGCTCCGTACTGCTCTGATGTCTGTCCTGGGCTACTGAACATGCACCAGACATCTGTCTCCATTTACTGCACATGCAAGAAACAGAATGTGCCGACAGATAAGAACCATTTGGCCCATCTAGTCTGCCCAATATACTGAATACTATGAATAGCCCTTGGCCCTATCTTATATGAAGGATAGCCTCATGCCTATTCTATGCATGCTTAAACTCCTTCACTGTATTTGCAGCTACCACTTCTGCAGGACGGCTATTCCATGCATCCACTACTCTCTCAGTAAAGTAATACTTCCTGATATTACTTTTAAACCTTTGCCCATCTAATTTAAAACTATGTCCTCTTGTAGCAGTTTTTCTTCTTTTAAATATTCTCTCCTCTTTTACCTTGTTGATTCCCTTTATGTATTTAAGAGTTTCTATCATATTCCCTCTGTCTTGTCTTTCTTCCAAGCTATGCATGTTAAGGTCCTTTAATCTTTCCTGGTAAGTTTTATCCTGCAATCCATGTACCAGTTTAGTAGCTCTTCTCTGAACTCTCTCCAAAGTATCAATATCCTTCTGGAGATATGGTCTCCAGTGCTGCGCACAATACTTCAAATGAGGTCTCACTAGTGCTCTGTAGAGTGGCATGAGCACCTCCCTCTTTCTACTGGTAATGCCTCTCCCTATACACCCAAGCATCCTGCTAGCATTTCCTGCTGCTCTATGACATTGTCTGCCTACCTTTAAGTCTTCTGAAATAATGACCCCTAAATCCCTTTCCTCAGATACTGAGGTTAGGACTGTATCAATGATTTTATATTCTGCTCTTGGGTTTTTACGCCCCAGGTGCATTATCTTGCACTTATCAACATAAAATTTTAGTTGCCAGATTTTTGACCATTCCTCTAGTTTTCCTAAATCCTTTTCCATTTGGTGTATCCCTCCAGGAACATCAACCCTGTTACAAATCTTTGTGTCATCAGCGAAAAGACACACATTACCACCGAGGCCTTCTGCAATTTCGCTGATAAAGATATTAAACAATATGCGTCCCAGAACAGATCCCTGAGGTACCCCACTGGTAACAAGACCATGGTCTGAATATACTCCATTGACTACAACTCTCTGTTGCCTGTCCCTCAGCCACTGCCTAATCCATTCAACAATATGGTAGTCCACGCTCAAAGACTGCAATTTATTGATAAGCCTTCTATGTGGGACCGTATTAAAAGCCTTACTAAAGTCTAGATAAGCGGTCGACTGCACCCCCGCCATCTATTATTTTAGTCGCCCAATCAAAAAAATCAATAAGATTAGTTTGACATTATCTCCCTGAAGTAAACCCATGCTGTTTTTCATCTTTCAATCCATGGGATTTTAGATGTTCCACAATCCTCTCCTTAAGTATGGTTTCCATTCATTTTCCCACTATTGATGTCAGGCTTACTGGCCTATAGTTGCCAGATTCCTCCCTACTACCTTTCTTGTGAATGTGCACAACATTTGCCAATTTCCAATCTTCTGGGACGACTCCTGTTGCCAGTGATTGGTTAAATAAAGCTGTTAATGGTTTTGCTAGTTCGCCGCTGAGCTCTTTTAATAGCTTTGGGTGTATCCCATCAGGCCCCTGTGACTTATTTGTATTAATTATAGACAGCTGACTTAGAACCTCTTCCTCTGTAAAGACACATGCATCAAAAGATTTATTAGTCTTCTTTCCTAACTGAGGTCCTTTTCCTTCATTTTCCTTTGTAAAAACTGAACAGAAATATTCATTGAGGCAGTCAGCTAGTTCCTTTTCTCCTTCCATATACCTTCCTTCTTTTGTTTTCAATTTGGTAATTCCTTGTTTTAGTTTCCTTTTTTCGTTTATGTATCTGAAGAATGTCATCGCCTTTTTCACTGACTGAGCTAATTTCTCTTCTGCCTGTGCTTTAGAAGCTCCTATAACTTGTTTGGCCTCTCTCTGCCTAATCTTTTAAATTTGCCTGTCATCCTCTTTTTTTATAATTACTAAATGCTATCTTTTTGTTTTTAATGATTTTGGCCACTTCTGCTGAGTATCACAGTGGTCTCTTCCCTTTTTTGCTTTTACTGACAAGCCTAATGCAATTTTCTGTTGCCTTCAATAGTGCCACTTTTAAGTAGTCCCATTTCTCCTGGACTCCATTGAAACTGTTCCAATCTGATAGTGACTCGTATACCGCTAATCTAATTTTAGAAAAGTCAGTTTTTCTAAAATCTAAAACTTCTGT
The DNA here is from genome assembly GCF_014858855.1 of Bufo gargarizans. Taxonomy (NCBI): domain Eukaryota; kingdom Metazoa; phylum Chordata; class Amphibia; order Anura; family Bufonidae; genus Bufo; species Bufo gargarizans. The sequence continues at coordinate 443,209,177 of NC_058080.1, forward strand.
TTTTGTGTGGTATGACTCAGTCACTGTACTTATAGTAAACCACACTGACTGGTGATCACTAGATCTCAAGCTTTCCCCTACAGTAATATCACATACCAAATTCCCATTTGTGAATACTAAATCTAAAATGGCCTCCTTCCGGGTTGGCCCCTCAACTACTTGCTGTAGAGCTAAATCCAGTAGGGAATTTAGAATACCTGTACTCCTGGCAGAACTAGCTATTTTGGTTTTCAAGTTTACATAGGAAGATTAAAGTCTCCCATTATGATAACTTACCCCTTCAATGTCATTTTAGCTTTTTCCTCAACTAGTAGATCATCGAATTCTTTGACTTGGCTAGGTGGTCTATATATCACACCTACACGAGTTACCTTTTGATTATCAAGCTGCAAGGTAACCCAAACTCACTCTAAATTGGTCTCGCTAACTTGTATCAAATTAGATTTCATGCTATCTTTCACATACAGGTGAAAGATAGCCCTTCTTGCCTTCTCTGTCTTGTCCTGTATAGAGAGAACCCTGGTATTGTTATATCCCAGCCATTACTCCCATTGAACCATGTCTCAGTAACAGCCACTAAATCTATATTCTCAGATGCCATTATAACCTCAAGTTCATTGATCTTATTCCCTAAACTGTGAGCATTTGTAGACAAGAATCTGAGCTTGTCATTTCTTAACCTTTGTGCTACTGGCATCTTCTGGCATTGTTCCGGGGGGCAGTCGGACTGCTGGATTATCACTCTTTTGCCCCCCTTTCCTAGTTTAAATGCTCCTTAGCAAATACTTGGAACTGTTCACTGAGGACATTCGTTCCCTTGAGAGAAAGATGCAAACCATCTTTCTTGTACAGTTCTTTTCCATTCCGAGAGCTAACATGAGACACAAAGCCAAACCCTTGGTTCAGGCACCATTCACCAAGCCATACATTGAATTCCTTAATGCGCATCTTCCTGTCATGCTGAAGGTTATGCAAGGAAAAACTGCAGAGAATGAAACAGTTCATCCAACCTCCCGTGCTAGTGCTGCTAATCTTGTGGACCACTGCACGTGTGTTTTGTTTGAGCAATTGTCAGCCAATGTGCATACAATGCACTATAGGACAGTAACAGGTGCCTGGTAGCAATGGGGCATATGCAGATGCCAGGCGTTTGTGCAGTGGCCCTTGGGTTCAGCAGCACCAGCACATTCACAGACAGATGTCAGAGAAGTATGAAGTGTTTCCATTTAATGGTACGTACCCAACCAGTAGAAGTTTTCTGTAAAAGGACCACAGATGAAACTTCTATTTAATAAGGTTAACACATCAGGACGGTTGTAAGTTTTTTAAGGCACAATAGGGTGATAGGAAGAGACATTGGATGCAAACGCAAAAACACAAATGCAATCGCACTCTGCAACCAGCACTCTGCCCTGCCTCTATGCTGGATGTTGAATGAGGCATTGGTGCACATTTTGGCCAAAGCGTAATAAGCCACTCACCACGTCAAGGTCGCCTCCATGAGTGGTCCCTAACACTAGTTCCTACGTGTTATGGGCCATGACAGCCACACAAAGTCCAGGGAGCGCAGGCACAGCATGCACGCCAAGCACACTCTGCTTTTAACCTCGTCCGGTGCCATTACAGCTTCCATCGGATCCAGGGATGCAAGTACCAACATGCATGCTGAGCCCACTATATACTTCTCCTGGAGCCAAATGAACCCCCCACATTTTTTTTCTAGGAAGAGACATTGGATTACAAAACATGTAGACTAATCCTCATACAATGTCTACCACTCTGCTTGAACCAATTTAGAGAGCAGGAAATTCCTACATTGAGTTGGATGGTCAAATCGTGAGTAAACATGGCGTGCATTCTAAATGTAGGTGTTTTTATGTGTATTTCACCCCCTAATACATGTCTTAAATGATAATATTCTATTGCTCTAGGACAGGGCTACTCAACTAGTTTTATTAAAGGTCCACATACCTGAGTCTGCAGTCAGGTGAAGGTCTTAGCTGAATGCCAACAGTAAAGATTAACGCCCCCAGTAAGAATAATGCCCCATCTCTGCTTTTGCACAAAAAAAAAAAAGCACTTACCTCCACCATTTGCTCGTCCCATGGTGAACACTCTCTGCTGACTGGAGGCTCAAAACAGGACCTGCTCCAGTATGATGATGTCTTGAAGGTCTTGTCCTGCAGTCAGCGGTGTGCGTTCCCTACAGCACGAGCAAAAATAGGAGGTAAAGTGGCAGTGCAGGTAAAGGCTGTAGTAAATTAAATAAAAAATTACCGGCAAGGCCGGTATTTTAGTGGGATACTGTCCGGGTGGCAACCCTAGCCGCAGAACAGACATACAGTATGTACAGTATTTTTGTTCCACATCCAATCCCCATTATTGGTGGATTGGATGCGAACCCCTTCATTTCCACAAAAGATGCAGACAGTACGCTGTGCGCTCTCTGCATCTTTTACGGCCCTATTGAAATGAAGGGGTCCACATACAATCCATCAATAATGGGGATTGGATGTGGAACAAAAATACCATGGTGTGAATGGAGCCTTATCTTTATTTTACCATTAAGCTACTTTCACACTAGCGTTTTTGCTGGATCTGGCAGGGCTCAGCAAAAAACGCTTCCATACCCAAGACAGATCCATCATGAACACCATTAAAAGTCAATGGAGGACGGATCCGTTTTCTGTTGTGTCAGATTGTGTCAGAGAAAACAGATCCGTCCCCATCGACTTGTATTGTGGTTCATGACTGACCCGTTTTGCTCCACATTCCATTATGGAAAGCAAACCGCAGCTTTACGAGAACGCAACCAAATGGAACGGAATGCATTCTGGAGCATTCTGTTCTGTTCAGTTACGTTTTATGCCCATTGACAATGATTAGGGACAAAACGGAAAAGTATTTCTCTGGTATTGAGACCTTATGATGGATCTCAATACCGGAAAATAAAATAGCTTGCGTAAAGGTAGCCTACAGAGGAAGAGATGGGAACATGCCACTGACTGTATGGAGTCCTTTCCTGCAGTCAGTGACGCATTCCCGCCCTGTCTGTACCCCTCAATCCCCTCCAGACACCCCCCCCCCCCAAGTAAATTTTACCTTGATTTTTTTTAAACCCATCAGCTCCGGAGTGGGCGTCATCTAACCGAACATGGTTGTGGCTTAGCGGAGCCAGGGCCGCATTTTAAAGTCCCTCTTTTGAGGATGGCCTGGGTGGCCACCCTATTCATTGGTGGCAGTGGTAATGCCTATCCCCCTTCTCCAGTAGCACGTAAGTGTCCTTTGGAGCTTGAAGCTCCCTTACGTGCCGCTACTGCAGAAGAGGAGGGACTGAGCGCCCTGAGAGAGACTGCTTCCTCCACGTACAGGCATCGGATGAAAGTGCTGAGAGAGACAAGTCTCAGTGCCTGCATGTGGAGGCACCTGTCTCAGTGCGCTCATCCCCTTCCATACAGCTCCTGCATGGGGAGGGGGCTTGTGCCCCAGCTCTTTCCGCGCTCAGATTAGGAAGCAGCCTAAAGTGCTGCTTCCTATGGAAGGGATGGCAGGGGCCAGAGAGCTGGCGTCCGCGGTCCGTATTTGGACCGTGGTGCGCCAGTTGGGTACCCCTGATCTAGGAGATCAATGTGCCTAATCAGTATTGATTACTGTTGTAACACATGTCTGTATAGCTTGAGAAAGACCGCAACAAGCGGTTGAAACGTCGCTGCTATTTGACACTGGGTGAATAAACCACGTTTATTTTTTTATTATATCGGAGTGCTGCTGGCTTTTTATATTCATATATATATATCAAATCAAATTTTTGGTAATTTATGAATTTAAGACCTAGTCTTGTTCTTATAGTAAAACAAATTGAAATATAAAAAATTTTAAGAGCCCTTGTTCTAAACTGTTACAGATGAAAAATAATTTGAAAAAAATCAAAGAAATTGTGCTTAGGCCATCTATCATGGGGATATTCTGTGTGAAGCCACAAAAGGAGTTTTCATGAAAATTACACTCAAACAGCCTTCAATGGTTAAAAAACAATAAGTAGAATAATTATAAGATATTAGTTTCCTGGAAATGTTCGGATAAATGTGTGTGGGAGTGGAGTTACACACACAGGGTGCCTGTTGGTTCAGGACTGATTTACTTGCCAATTAGATGCTATTACTGCTGATTAATTCACACATTTTCTAAGGGTATTAAATGCACCTGCATGTGCACAATACCTTTGCGAGGCTACCCACTAGCATTTTCCTTATTAGTGCAAGCAGGAAGTGCTTCGTCAATCTGTTATCACCATATACCTCTCTGTTTGCAGTCTAACTCCACCCTAACAGAAGCGCTGTTACAAAGTAATAGACATGCATCTACATTTGTTTTCAGGGAAAAAAAATACAAAAACAAGGGAGAAAATGAAAACACCTCATTTTTATTCTGTGTAGAAAATTTTCAATATTACCTTCGTGAACTAAAGGTCTCTTATATGGAGTAAGACTAGGCCGCTGAACTACTACTTTTAATAATACTCAGATACCTATAAGGACGACCTATCAGGGCCACATAAAAATATACACATAAACCTACAAGCAATATGTGCATACCCAGGTCACAGAAACGCACTCAACCATATAATAAGCAAAAGAAATCTTTATTGGAAATGCTCAATAAAACACATATGATGGAGTCTGCAAAAGGGGTAAAACATACATAAGAGAGGGACTAGTTGGAAAAGAGGAGGGCCAGTAGTTAATTGTTACCATGGGAGAAGCAGCAAATACCATAAGTATAGTTTACACCAAAGTATATACAAGATAATCACTCTAATATTACTTTCAAAAATGGGGAAAATACAAAAAAGGTTTCCATATAATGGCCACTAGCAAAGTAAAGTGCATAACAACAGTGCCAAGGAAAACCAGAGAAATCATACAGCTCCTCATAATAGTATTATCGCAGCCACATCATCCATCCCAGTATCCCTCACTTACCCTACGCGTTTCGCCTGATGGCTTTGTGAGGGACACTGGGATGGGTGATGTGGCTGCGATAATGCTTTCATGATCCGGTGAGGATCTGTATGATTTATCTGGTTTTCTCTTGCTTATTATATGGTTCTGTGTGTTTCTGTGACCTGGGTATGCCCATATTGCTTGTAGGTTTATGATTTTAATAATACTCAGTATAAGGATACAGGCATGCAACCATATCTGGTCTGCACACCACGGATCCACCACACCATCCGTATGCATGCCACATTCTTCTCATTCCCTTCACTAGAACTGGCTATTCTTGTCCACAAAACAGGCAAGAATAGGATATACCCCTGTATGCTGGTTGCTTTGGTGGTGCGTGCTGGCTGTAGCCTTCTATAGTGTGTGAACTGTGTCCTGTGAATTGTGTGCTCCCTGTTTCTTGTAGGGTTAATTCTTCCCTCAGCTTATGTTTGAATGCCAGGTGGTCAGGTGCTTTTATCGCCCTGCCTATTTATACTTGGACACAGAGTTCAGTCTGTGTCCAGGAATGCTGAGTGCAGGGTGCTTGCTCTCCTGACCAGTCTTTCTTACTCTACTCTGACTTGTGTGGTGAGCCTGGTTATTCATCGATGTCTTCTGTCCTTGTCTTTCTGTGGACGCCATTCTCCTTGTTCCACATGGATTCCAGGCATGTTTGTATGTTTCTGCTATGTCCTAGTCTGTCTGTGAATGCCATGCTTCCTGTTCCACATGGGTTCCAGGCATGTTTGTATGTTTATATTATGTCCTAGTTTGTCTGTGATCACCATGCTTCCTGTTCCGCATGGGTTCCAGGCATGTTTGTATGTTTATTTGTTCTGATATTTGTTCGCCATGCTCCATATATTCTGATCTGCATGGGTTCCCAGCTAGATGGCTCTGTCTGTGATCTGTTATCTGGTCTGGTTTGAACAGTACACTACTATGTATGCCTGAAGCATTGGTGCCTTGCACCAGTGTTCCAGTGTCCTTGCAGATGTACCAAGATCATCCCAGATGTTAGCGGTCTGGTGCCCCCCACTGGAGCGGATCAGATCCCTGTATAGGGGTTAAAGGGTGAAAACCAGGGAAGAACCAGAATAATGCCATTAAGGTTTGGCCCAAAGTCAAACTGGTTACTTGGCACAGTGGTCACTTATGCTACTGTTCCCTACCTGCCTGGCCTGGTTCATTCTCTTTATGTTTATGTCTGGTACTTTTTGTTTAATAAAGTGTTGGTTTGGGTTTGTTCTGTTTCAGTATATATGTTTTGTCTTTTTTGCAAATGCTTGTGATATGTTCAGGGTTTCTACTGACCCCTGATCATGACAGCTTGTAAGATGTTCAGGGGTTCTCCTGACCTCTAATCATGACAGAGTTCATGTGTGATTCGCAAAAAATGCAGATCGGACGCAGACCCAAAATACAGTCAGTTGTATATAGCCAAACAGAAAAGGTGTAGGAGATAATATACAATTTCATCATGTTTCATCCCAGTGTATTTATTGATTAGGACAAAAAGCTTGTTTTATAATTATAAAAAGATGGAAACATTTCCTAAATCTGCATATAATATGGTATAAATACAGTAGAAAAACATAAAGGCTGAAATGAATAATGACACAATTCATTGCCACTTGCCAGCTAATTTAGTATAATTGAATGAAGACACACAATATACACTGTTAAAAACAATAAAGCAGAATATATAAAAATACAAAGATTTATCAAAAGTGATGGAAAGAAAAACTGGCTTAGTTTCCCACAACAACCAACCAGAGTTCACCATTCATTTTTCAGAGCTCCTTTGGAAAATAAAATCATCAATCTGATTGGTTGCCATGGTCAACTAAGCCAGTTTTTTCTTTGCACCAGTTTTGATAAATCTCCCCCTAAGTGAACAGCAAATAATAAACGCATAGAGTATAGTCTAGTCTTGAGTGTGCAGCAAATTATATGGGGGGATTACATATCTGAACATTGGGGGAGATGAATAAAAACTGGTGCAAAGGAAAACTGGCTTCGTTTTCCATGGCAACCAATGAGATCGATCCTTTCATTTTTCAAAGGATCTCTGTAAAATGAAAGGTGGAATCAGTTTTGATAAATCTCTCCCAATGTTCAAATATGGAAACCCTCCTGATAATTTGCTGTGCACTCAAGACTTGAATCTTATATGTTCTTATTATTTGGTATTACAAGTAGACGTGTTTAACAAGTGCACGAAGTGATAACCATGGGCAGTGGGAATTTACAGTCAGGGAGAACGTCATCCATCAGAAAAGTTACATCAGAAAGATAATAATTAAAATTAGAGCACGCATGGCAGCAAGCCAGGGTGGGCACTTCTTATCAGCTTTATCTGTGGTGTCAGAGATAGCAGCATTCATTTTCTCATACAGCATGATAGTAATTATGACATATTTTAAGTTAACTTGTCAAGCATTTGCATAATAAGATCATTTAAAGATGAGCTGTCAGCTCTCCTGACGAGTCTGTCTTAGTAAATACTTGTATTCCCCATAAAATAAAGGGGGCCATACACATTAGATCCATGTCACCCAAACCCACCGACCATCAGCCAACCAACCTCCAAATCGGACCAACAGTCTTCATCAGACCAGCCCACAATCTTCATCAGACTTATCTCTCCTACAATGCTGCCACTTGGAGATCCAGCGGTCTCCTTCTGCAGTGCTGCAGTCAGGACACAGTGCAGCGTGGTGCCAACCAGGGAGCAGTGAGTAAGGCCTCTTTCACACGGGTGTCATGTTTTTTGCCCGGATAAGATGCGAGTGCGTTGCGGGAAAATGCGTGATTTTTTAGCGCGAGTGCAAAACATTGTAATAAGTTTTACACGCGCGTGAAAAAAATTCAGCATGTTTGGTACCCAAACCTGAACTTCTTCACAGAAGCTTGGGTTTGGGATCGGTTTTGTGTAGATTTTATTATTTTTCCTTATAACATGTTTATAAGGGAAAATAATAGCATTCTTAATACAGAATGCATAGTACAATGGGGCTGGAGGGGTTAAATACCCTAATCCACTTGCTCGCGCAGCCCAGCTTCTCTTCTGTCTTCTTCTTTGAGGAATAGGACCTTTGATGATGTGACTGCGCTCATCACATGGTCCATCACATGATCCATCACCATTGTGATGGATCATGTGACGGACCATGTGATGACCGCAGTGACATCACCACAGGTCCTTTTCCTGTGCACAGCAAAAATGAAGACAGAAGAGAAGCCGAAATAATAAAGATCGGGTCCCCATCCAGATCGTCTCCTAGCAACCGTGAGTGAAAATCGCACCGCATCCGCAATTGCTTGCATTCACTTCTATGGGGCCTGCGTTGCGTGGAAAACACACAAAGAGGAGAATGCTGCGATTTTCACGCAACGCACAAGTGATGCGTGAAAATCACGGCTCATGTGCACAGCCCCATAGAAATGAATGAGTCCGGATTCAGTGCGGGTGCAATGCGTTCACCTCACGCATTGCACCTGCGCGGAAATCTCGCTCGTGTGAAAGGGGCCTAAGGCTAGGGCTACATGACGACATGTGTTGCATGACAATAATATGCGCAACACGTAGGGCACAACTACACTGCTACATGTGTCACGCGACATTAATGTCGCACCAATTTTGGATCTTGGATTGATTTTTTTGCTACGTCGCAGTGCGACACCATAGAGTATCATTATAAAAATTGTCGCGTGACATTGGTGCAACAAAATATTGTGGAACACATGTCGTCATTAAGCCCTAGCCGAATACCAGCATTCACAAGGGTAGTATTTACAGTTCGTGCTGCCCTAGGCACTTTAGTATTGACACCACCCTCCAATTGATGTTCATAGAATTCAGACAGCTGACAGCCAAATGCTCCCTAGACTGTCACAATTCCCCCATAGACAAGATACAAACAATACACCAGTGTACTCCTCCTGTATTATACTGACCAGATACAGTACACCAGAGTCTGCTTCACCTGTATTATGGGATACGTTTTTTTTCTTACTTTAATTAATTTTCTGTTTTTATGATTGATCAGAAAAACTGAAAATTAACTGTGATGTGAACTCTCCCTTAGCGCCCATTCACATGACCATATGACTGTGGTGCCCGTACTGCAGCAAAAGAAAGGACCTAAAATCCAATGGAAGCGCCTCTGAGTGTTGCCATGGGCTTCCTATCCATGTGTTATCTTTTTTTGTTATCTTCCTATCCATGTGTTATTATGGACGAATTCAAGCCAATGGGTCCACATCCATGATACTGGATTCACATGGCTGGTGCCCGTGTTTTGCAGTCCGCAATATGGGCACCACAGCCATACGGTTGTGTGAATGGGTCCCTATAGTGACTAGACACACAGATCCCATAGGTCAGGGATGCTCAACCTGCAGCCCTCCAGCTGTTGCAAAACTACAACTCCCACCATGCCCTTCTGTAGGCTGATAGCTGTAGGCTGTCTGGAAATGATGGGAGTTGTAGTTTTGCAACAGCTGGAGTTTCGCAGGTTGAGCATGCCTGCCATAGGTTATAGTAGATCTCCTGCATATAGTGCATATAAAGTAATTTATTATTATGTACTATTATACATGCACTATATGCAGGAGATCTACTATATACAGACGTGGACAAAATTGTTGGTACCCTTTGGTCAATGAAAGAAAAAGTCACAATGGTCACAGAAATAACTTTAATCTGACAAAAGTAATAATAAATTAAAATTCTATAAATGTTAACCAATGAAAGTCAGACATTGTTTTTCAACCATGCTTCAACAGAATTATGTAAAAAAATAAACTCATGAAACAGGCATGGACAAAAATGATGGTACCCCTAGAAAACACAGAACATAATGTGACCAAAGGGACATGTTAATTCAAGGTGTGTCCACTAATTAGCATCACAGGTGTCTACAACCTTGTAATCAGCCATTGGGCCTATATATATGGCTCCAGGTAATCACTGTGTTGTTTGGTGATATGGTGTGTACCACACTCGACATGGACCAGAGGAAGCAAAGGAAAGAGCTGTCTCAAGAGATCAGAAAGAAAATTATAGACAAGCATGTTAAAGGTAAAGGCTATAAGACCATCTCCAAGCAACTAGATGTTCCTGTGAGTACAGTTGCACATATTATTCATAAGTTTAAGATCCATGGGACTGTAGCCAACCTCCCTGGACGTGGCCGCAGGAGGAAAATTGATGACAAATCTAAGAGACGGATAATCCGAATGGTAACAAAAGAGCCTAGAAAGACTTCTAAAGAGATTCAAGGTGAACTTCATGCTCAAGGAACATCAGTGTCAGATCGCACCATCCGTCGTTGTTTGAGCCAAAGTGGACTACATGGGAGACGACCAAGGAGGACACCATTGTTGAAAACGAATCATAAAAAAGCAAGACTGGAATATGCCAAACTACATGTTGACAAGCCACAAAGCTTCTGGGAGAATGTCCTGTGGACAGATGAGACAAAAATCGAAGTTTTTGCCAAGGCACATCAGCTGTATGTTCACAGACGAAAAAATGAAGCATATCAAGAAAAGAACACTGTCCCTACTGTGAAACATGGAGGAGGCTCTGTTATGTTCTGGGGCTGCTTTGCTGCGTCTGGCACAGGGTGTCTTGAATCTGTGCAGGGTACAATGAAATCTCAAGACTATCAAGGAATTCTAGAGAGAAATGTACTAGCCAGTGTCAGAAAGCTTGGTCTCAGTCGCAGGTCATGGGTCTTGCAACAGGACAATGACCCAAAACACACCGCTAAAAACACCCAAGAATGGCTAAGAGGAAAAAATTGGACTATTCTAAAGTGGCCTTCTATGAGCCCTGACCTCAATCCTATTGAGCATCTTTGGAAGGAGCTGAAACATGCAGTCTGGAAAAGGCACCCTTCAAACCGGACACAACTGGAGCAGTTTGCTCATGAGGAGTGGGCCAAAATACCTGCTGAGAGGTGCAGATGTCTCATTGACAGTTACAGGAAGCGTTTGATTGCAGTGATTGCCTCAAAAGGTTGCGCAACAAAATATTAAGTTAGGGGTACCATCATTTTTGTCCATGCCTGTTTCATGAGTTTATTTTTTTACATAATTCTGTTGAAGCATGGTTGAAAAACAATGTCTGACTTTCATTGGTTAACATTTATAGAATTTTAATTTATTATTACTTTTGTCAGATTAAAGTTATTTCTGTGACCATTGTGACTTTTTCTTTCATTGACCAAAGGGTACCAACAATTTTGTCCACGTCTGTATACTGTACATATAGTAGATTTTTCATATAGTGCAAATATAGTAGTATATACTATATAGTAGATATCCCGCATATATACCATACTACTATATATGAACTATATGATAATCTACTAAATATACAGTATATATAATAAAAAAGAAATAAGATGAGCAGCACACAAATCGCGGAGGTGCAATTCCTTGAAACAGACCACGGACTTGATCCAGTTTTGTATATGTATAGAAAAATCCAAGGCAGCACACAAATAACAGTGAAAAAATAGGGTGTTTATTCCCCCATGTGTAGACAGCAACGTTTCAGCTCTCTCTATGGAGCCTTTGTCAAGCCAGTATATATAATAGATATCCTGCATATAGTGTATACATAGTGTACATATAGTACACAAGTGGCTGACCTAGAAGATGCGCTGTCGGCCCCGGAAACCCAAATGTCAGAGCGAGCCAGTAATGTCTCGCTAAGAAGCTGGACGATTCCCAAGCTGATCACGGAGTTGAATTGTCGGGGGATTTGTCACCCAGGCTCTGCAGAAAGGCTGAATTATACCGACTGCTTTTTACCGAGCCTGCAGCTCCAGCCGAGGAACAGGCTTCGATGTCCACCATCCAGCTCGCCCTGACACAGTTGCATGCCACAATAAACAACATCACCTCCACGGTGTCTGATATGCAGTCTAGGCCGCTTGCGGTGAAAGCTCGCCCGTCCGCTACCAGCCAACCGGGCCTACAAGCGTCAATCCCCTCCACTTCGCGTTGTCTTTCACAAGGTAGGGCTTCGAGTATACCCGACATTGCGCCCTCTCAGTTTGTCCCTGATAACATCAAGAAGTATATCTTAGCTGGGAGAGACGTCAACCTGGCCTCCATCCTCATTGCCACCCACGATTCACTTAAAAAATAAGACCATCGCCTGCAGCGACGTTTCAATCATCCTCAAATCCAAAGATGCCCGACTCAATAAGAAAATTATCCATCACTGAATTTGTCCTGGCCTTCAGCCTTTTCAGCGACATTCTATGTTCTGCCCAACCAGAGAGACGTGAAGAGCTAGACACTTATCTCTACAGGGTCACCGACCTGGGGCATAAATGCCCTGGCTCAGTTCCAGCTTTTCTGTCGCCACTTTGCAGGGCTTAAGGCCCCAACCTGTGCTTCCTGCCAATCCATCCTTCACACCTCTAAATGGTGCCCCAATCCCACTCCCCACTACAGGTATCTTCCTGGTCCATCTGGCATCCAAAAACAGTTGCCATCTGTAGATAAACTAGGTAGGCCCATAGTTCTTTTGGGCAGGAGCCAGGTTTGTAATAACTACAATATGGCCGTATGCAACTACAACAAGTGTAGAGCCCTCCACATCTGCTCGTCATGTTTCTGAGCTCACCCTCAGTCCACTTGCCCCAAAGGTCAGCCAAACACTGCTGACTAGGTGGGGTCAACATTGATTTACTGGCCACCCTCCTCCTGGGTCATCCCCAACCTCAGTTTGTCCAGTTTCTGGTCTCTGGTTTCACAGAGGGTTTCCACACAGGTCTAGTTGCCCTGCCTCAATCCACCTGGGAGGGCGATAACCTTCAGTCAGCCATCAGGGATCCAGTTTCCAGTCGATGCACTCATCTCGTTCGAGTGTCTCAAGGGTTTCTTAATTGGGCCTTTCTCCACAGTTTCCTTTAATTTCTGGTGTGTAAGCCCCATTGGAGTTGTGTCAAAAAAATTCTCAAATAAAAAAGGGCTCATCTACGATTTGTCAGCTCCTCATGGTTCCTGCATTCCTAGCTTAAACTCTTTAATTCCGTCCAAGGAGTTTTCCATGCACTACTCTTCGGTAGGTGAAGCTATTCAGCTCATCCTGCAGGCAGGCACAGGGGCATGGTTGGCCAAAGCCGACATTGCAGACGCCTTCAAACTCTTGCCAGTCCAGGCACAGTTGTGGAAATTCTACGGGATCAGATGGAGGGACCAGTATCATTTCGCCAACAGACTAACCTTCGGCTCTAAAAGCAGTCCCTGGCTGTTCGATCAATTCGCCCAGGCACTACACTGGATTTTGGCCAGTGTGTGTCACGAGGGTGTCAAGACCCACGCCTGACTCCGTTATACCCGGGGTCAGGAAGTCGCAGCGGTTGGCTGCGCGCTCTATGTAAGATAGGGCTGTTTCCTTATGGTAGCTTTCTGGGTTTGCTTTGCAACCCTTTTTGGCTCACTCAGAGATCCGTAGCTCCTTCTCCTCAGCTGTTCCTTGTCCAGCACTCCCAACCTCCTTATATTCCCCTCTCACACTTCTCTGGTTGCCAGATATAGAGCTTCCTGCCTGGACTTCTATACTGACCCACTGGAGCTGTGTTGCTGCGTTCTCTGGTTGTTGGTCCAGAACGTTTCCCTCCAGATCCCTGTTGGACCTTTGGGGTCTGCTGTGGTCGCCCACCTGGGTTTATGTGTTTGTCTATATTGTCTGTCCTCTCCCTGGTGTTTCCCTCTTAGTGTCAGTGGTGCGGACTAGCGATCCCACCGGCCCGTTCATTATCTAGGGCTCATTTTTGGGAAAGCCAGGGTTTAGGCACGTGATCGCCGCACGGGTGAGGAACCCGTCTAGGGACGTCAGGGCAGTCAGGTGCCAGCCGCAAGGTGAGTCAGGGGTCACCGCCTTTCCCTCTCCCTTGGGCAGGACTTTCCCTTTTCCCTCCCTGTGCGTGACGCCGGTCATTACAGTGTGACTGTCAGATGGTAGTTCATTACCTGGATGACTTCCTCCTCGTAGAAGAACCAGGCTGTAAACCGGGAAATATCTCAACTCTCCTGGCAACTTTCGCTGCGCTCAATGTCCCTGTCGCTTTTTCAAAAACGGAAGAGCCTGCAACAACGGTCACCTTTTTGGGCATAGTCCTGGATTCTGTCAACATGGAAGCCAGACTTCCAGAAGAAAAAAAAAAGAAAAAAATCAAGGAAACAATCTCCAAGGGAGTGTCCTCCAACACTATCACCAAGACAGAGCTCCAGTCCCTACTAGGCATGCAAAATTTTGCCATGAGGGTCGTGCCTCAGGGCTGGGCTTTCATTTCCAGACTGCTCCAGCTACTTACCGCAGCTCCCGAACAGGATTCTCCCGTTCACTTGGATTCCCAGGCCATGGCCGACCTCGCAATGTGGAAGATGTTTCTGTCTGAGTGGAAAGGCGTTTCCATGTTCGTTCCTCATTGGAACCCCACATCACCCATGTTTTTTTCCGACTCTGGAGGCCATGAACTCGCAAACTATTGTTTGCCACAGATTCGTGACGATTTGTGGCAAATAATGGTTTGTGAGTTCATGGCCTCCAGAAATGTCTTTGTCCAGAGAAGCTCTGAGATCTTCTCCCCTATTGGAGATCCTGCCAATAGTAGCATCCGCCCAAGTCTAGGGCAGGCACTGGACTAACTCCCTGGTGGCCTTTAGAGATACTGGAAAAAGGCAGATCCAAATCCCCACAAATCATGTCTCTAGTTCGCAAGCTGGTTTAGCTCTCCATGCAATTCAATTTTCACTTCTTCTGCAACCACATTCAGGGCTCTAACAACCTTGCGGCTGATGCCCTGTCTCGCTTTAATTTCGCTTTCTTTCAGGTCATGCCGGACAGAGACCGCACAGGATTGACCGCGTCTGCCTTTCGCTCCCTGCTCATGGAATAAACACGTACATTGCCTCTGCCAAATCCCTCATTCATAAGTCCTTGTCCACAAACACTGCCAGAAACTACAAAACCGTCTGGAGCGCTTTCAATAAATTCACGCACCTGCATCCCAGAGGTGACATCGACGAAACAACATACATGACAGCTTGCCTAGCTTACTGCCATACGCAGCTCAAACTGTCCTATAACACCATTAGGTTGTATCTAGCGGGGGTCCAGATTTTTTCATGCTTGTAAGTCCCAATCGCAGATCTTTCTTCTTTTCCCAGGCGATCAAAGCAACCCTCAGGGGCATTAAAAAGAGTGGCCAAGAGTCTACCCCGACCAGACAGCCAGTGTCAGGAGATCTGTTTAGAAAGCTATCCAGCTCTTTAGACGGGAATCCTTTTGGGCCCTTTATCAGCATCACCATCAAAGCTGCAATGTTCCTGAGTTTCTATGGTTTTCTCAGGCCCGGAGAATTCACCAGTTCCTCACGCAAGAACAGAGGCTTAACCAAAGGCCAGCTAGCATGGCACGAGGGGCACTTCGCCTTATCACTGCCGTCCACCAAAACCTCACAAACCGGTCCTCCAGTGGTATCAGATACTACCGGACTTTCAATGACATGCGCCTGGTTCAGGTTTTAAACAAGCTTTTGTCAGCACTGGGTGATGCTCCTCCAGATAGTCCTTTGCTACCCTTCAACAACCATTGTCTCACCTCATCCCAATTTATCTCACACATCTGCACTTTAACTTCCGGCCTAGGTTTTGACCCGAGTCGTATTTCAGGACATTCCATTCGCATTGAAGCAGCTTCCTCAGCTTCCTGTCACGGAGTACCCGGGCATATAATCAAGAAGATGGGTAGGTGGCGTTCCTCTTGCTTTGTGCGTTACATTCCCAATCCCCACGCAGAGATATCCAATGCCTTCCGCCATCTAGCTTTTTGATCCGTGTCACAAAACTAATACTCATTAAAAATCATAATTTACAAACTTTCTATTCTTGCTTTTTTGCCCCCTTATAGGCCTACCCACGTTCATGGCTATGGGCACACCACTAGCCATCTTCAGTTAGTTTCATGACTTTCAGGTAAGCTTTTTCACCCTTCAGGTCGGGTCAGTATCTCCGCAGCCATGACCACAAATCCAGCAGGCTGAGATTGTCAGCCTGCTTTTGTGGAAGGGGCGTAGGGCCCTTTAAAACCCTAGCATATCCTGCACCACTCACGTGCGCTTCCGATGCCCCTCCCTCCCTCCCTTCCCTTCTTTCAGCATCTCACCTAGGGTATGCCCCCTTATAGGCCTACCCACGCTCATGGCTATGGGCACACCACTAGCCATCTTCAGTTAGTTTCATGACTTTCAGGTAAGCTGTTTCACCCTTCAGGTCGGATCAGTATCTCCGCAGCCATGACCACAAATATAGTAGTATTTATGCAGGGGGATCTACTATTATACTTCTATATATGCACAAGATCTATTATATATACAGTAGTAGCAGATCTCCTACATAATTGACAGCATGGGGATCCCTCCCTGCGACCGGGTTCAGGATGCAGCTCTCACAGTGGACACCAGGCAGGCAGGTGCACGAGAGGAAGGACCAGAAATGAGGGAACCGTGGGCAGACAGTCGGGAACATGGGAGGACAGGCAGGCAGGCATTTATAATGGAAACACTAATTAGCATTGCTTTACAAGATACACTGCCATTTTTCCCCATAGAGCGAAAAATACGTTACGTGCCAAAACAAATTATCATTATCATTGTCATCTTTATTGCTCCAATCCATTATTTTTTACGGCATGTAGCGGTATATAACATATGTATGTTATGATATGGCTGAGGCAGTAAAGTTCATTTCTTTTACTCATGGAATGCTAAATATTAAAAAAAAAATTAATAGAAACAGGAAGTGGATTATATATTTCGACAAATATGCCCTGTAAGATGATATCTAAATGGGTATACTGTATGTGTATACACATTGGAGCAGAGCTATAAAAGCTGTGTAAAGGAAAAACTTTATTACCCAAGGTCACAGTGGCAGTACAGCAGTCAGGGGCCCGAGTCCAGCCCCTTGAGGTCTCTGACATCAGCAGCCTCGTTAATATGCACTTCCGTGCAGTAAATATTAATGAAGCTATGTCTCTTGCTCCATATGGGTTGGGGGATGGGCCCTTTCCCAGCACTTGGAGGGAGATTGATCAATACTGGTCTTGATATCCCCTGCGCTGCTGGAGGATGCGCCTAATTTATGACAAGGTGCACATCTTGTCATGTATTACATGTATCCTTTAGAAGTTCTTGCACTTAAAAATAAATCTACACCAGCTCAGAGCTACCATAAAGTTCTGTCTTCACTGGCGAAAATTAAGGTAAATTTGATGCGACTGGTGGCCATGCCTCCTCCACGCATTCATTGCTTTACAAGAGCTATAACTTTTTTTATTTTATCTGTTAATGCAGCTGTACGAGGGCTTGTCTGTAGCTGTATGTAGTTTGGGTTACATACAACACAGTGGTTAACTGTTATTAACTCTTTTTCCCTGGGTTCAGACCTGAGCGTTCTGAAACGAGCGCTCTGTATGCGCGATTGTACGGGCGTTTACAATCGCGCATACAGAGACAGGCGTGCACACATTGTCGCGCGTTCCCGAATATCTATGTGCGGGAACGCGCAACAAACGCCCCAAAAAAAGCTCAAGAACATGTTTGAGCGTCGGGCGTTTTACAGCGCGATCGTACGCGCTGTAAAACGCCCAGGTGAGAACCATTTCCATAGGGAAGCATTGGTTTCTCCTTGTTGAGCGTTTTACAGCGCGTAGGAACGCGCTGTAAAACGCTCAGGTGTGAACTTAGGGTTTGGGGGAATAGGAATAAACAGCAATACCATGATTGAGATTTGACCTTGCAAATTTTGTGACGTTCACTTTGCAGCATAAACAACATGATGACTTTATTCTCTAGGTCAGTACGATTGCAGCGTTCCTCCATCACCACATCCCAAGACACATCATTTTTATATTTTTCATTCTACAGAGATGTATGGGGGCTTGACTTTTTGTGGGACAACTTGTAGTTTTTACTAGTACCATTTTGGAGTACCGTACATAGCACTTTCACTTTCGGATCACTTTTTATTCCTTTTTTTTTTTTTAGAATACACGAAAAGCAGCAATTCTGGCATTGTTTATTTTTTTTTTTCCTTACACATTCATCGTGTGGGATAAATTACATGATAATTGTATAGTGCTGGTCGTTCCAAATGTGGAGATACCAAATATGTTGAAATACACCAATTTGTCTGCTAGAAATCTTAATAAAGAAACTTTTTTACGGGTATGTATTGAGAATTGAACATCAGATCCATAGTATAAGAAGTACACGTAGCAGCATCCATATCCGCTACTGTATAGGGCGCTGTAGTAAACGCTGGATTTTCTGTGCCTGTTTCTGTACTGTTTTCTTCACAGGTATAACATTAAATAAATAGTAATATCATTTAGTAGTTGCTAGACACAGAACATATTATTTGAAGATCAGAGTATTTTTATACAGCAATGCTGCCTGCTGTACAGAAGGTAAGGGGTTTGATTCCATGAAATATAATTTTTATTAAAAGGTATGGCAGAAGAATTGCACTTTTATTTTACTGCTTTTATTTAATGAAGAACTAGAGAGGCCGGATTTGACGATCAGGCCTATTTACTCCCAAAATTAATTAGCATATTTACTGATCCCAAAGGGACAGAGGGGTAAAACTTAGCATTTAATAATGATATTTTCTAAAATAGACGGACACTAGAGGATGAGCCTCTACAACAAAACAACGTGAAAGACAGCCCTAAGGGCATAAACTGTACATATATACACAGTGTGGCAAGGATGGTATAAAGAATCAGGAACGTTCTCACTAGAGTTGAGCGAACACCTGGATGTTCGGGTTCGAGAAGTTCGGCCGAACATCCCGGAAATGTTCGGGTTCGGGATCCGAACCCGATCCGAACTTCGTCCCGAACCCGAACCCCATTGAAGTCAATGGGGACCCGAACTTTTCGGCACTAAAAAGGCTGTAAAACAGCCCAGGAAAGAGCTAGAGGGCTGCAAAAGGCAGCAACATGTAGGTAAATCCCCTGCAAACAAATGTGGATAGGGAAATGAATTAAATTAAAAATTAAATAAATAAAAATTAACCAAAATCAATTGGAGAGAGGTTCCATAGCAGAGAATCTGGCTTCCCGTCACCCACCACTGGAACAGTCCATTCTCAGATATTTAGGCCCCGGCACCCAGGCAGAGGAGAGAGGTCCCGTAACAGAGAATCTGTCTTCATGTCAGCAGAGAATTAGTCTGCATGTCATAGCAGAGAATGAGGCTTCACGTCAGCCACCACTGCAACAGTCCATTGGCATATATTTAGGCCCAGCACCCAGGCAGAGGAGGGAGGTCCCGTAACAGAGAATCTGTCTTCATGTCAGCAGAGAATTAGTCTGCATGTCATAGCAGAGAATGAGGCTTCACGTCAGCCACCACTGCAACAGTCCATTGGCATATATTTAGGCCCAGCACACACACAGGCAGAGGAGAGAGGTCCCGTAACAGAGAATCTGGCTTCATGTCAGCAGAGAATCAGTCTGCATGTCATAGCAGAGAATGAGGCTTCACGTCAGCCACCACTGCAACAGTCCATTGGCATATATTTAGGCCCAGCACACACACAGGCAGAGGAGAGAGGTCCCGTAACAGAGGATCTGGCTTCATGTCAGCAGAGAATCAGTCTGCATGTCATAGCAGAGAATCAGGCTTCACGTCAGCCACCACTGCAACAGTCCATTGTCATAAATTTAGGCCCAGCACCCAGGCAGAGGAGAGAGGTCCCGTAACAGACAATCTGGCTTCATGTCAGCAGAGAATTAGTCTGCATGTCATAGCAGAGAATGAGGCTTCACGTCAGCCACCACTGCAACAGTCCATTGGCATATATTTAGGCCTAGCACACAGGCAGAGGAGAGAGGTCCCGTAACAGACAATCTGGCTTCATGTCAGCAGAGAATCAGTCTGCATGTCATAGCAGAGAATGAGGCTTCACGTCACCCACCACTGCAACAGTCCATTGGCATATATTTAGGCCTAGCACACAGGCAGAGCAGAGAGGTCCCGTAACAGACAATCTGGCTTCATGACAGCAGAGAATCAGTCTGCATGTCATAGCAAAGAATGAGGCTTCACGTCACCCACCACTGCAACAGTCCATTGGCATATATTTAGGCCTAGCACACAGGCAGAGCAGAGAGGTCCCGTAACAGACAATCTGGCTTCATGACAGCAGAGAATCAGTCTGCATGTCATAGCAGAGAATGAGGCTTCACGTCACCCACCACTGCAACAGTCCATTGGCATATATTTAGGCCTAGCACACAGGCAGAGCAGAGAGGTCCCGTAACAGACGATCTGGCTTCATGTCAGCAGAGAATCAGTCTGCATGTCATAGCAGAGAATGAGGCTTCACGTCAGCCACCACTGCAACAGTCCATTGGCATATATTTAGGCCCAGCACCCAGGCAGAGGAGGGAGGTCCCGTAACAGAGAATCTGTCTTCATGTCAGCAGAGAATTAGTCTGCATGTCATAGCAGAGAATGAGGCTTCACGTCAGCCACCACTGCAACAGTCCATTGGCATATATTTAGGCCCAGCACACACACAGGCAGAGGAGAGAGGTCCCGTAACAGAGAATCTGTCTTCATGTCAGCAGAGAATTAGTCTGCATGTCATAGCAGAGAATCAGGCTTCACGTCACCCACCACTGCAACAGTCCATTGGCATATATTTAGGCCCAGCACCCAGGCAGAGGAGGGAGGTCCCGTAACAGAGAATCTGTCTTCATGTCAGCAGAGAATTAGTCTGCATGTCATAGCAGAGAATGAGGCTTCACGTCAGCCACCACTGCAACAGTCCATTGGCATATATTTAGGCCCAGCACACACACAGGCAGAGGAGAGAGGTCCCGTAACAGAGAATCTGTCTTCATGTCAGCAGAGAATTAGTCTGCATGTCATAGCAGAGAATGAGGCTTCACGTCAGCCACCACTGCAACAGTCCATTGGCATATATTTAGGCCCAGCACACACACAGGCAGAGGAGAGAGGTCCCGTAACAGACAATCTGGCTTCATGTCAGCAGAGAATTAGTCTGCATGTCATAGCAGAGAATGAGGCTTCACGTCACCCACCACTGCAACAGTCCATTGGCATATATTTAGGCCCAGCACCCAGGCAGAGGAGGGAGGTCCCGTAACAGAGAATCTGTCTTCATGTCAGCAGAGAATTAGTCTGCATGTCATAGCAGAGAATGAGGCTTCACGTCACCCACCACTGCAACAGTCCATTGGCATATATTTAGGCCTAGCACACAGGCAGAGCAGAGAGGTCCCGTAACAGACAATCTGGCTTCATGACAGCAGAGAATCAGTCTGCATGTCATAGCAGAGAATGAGGCTTCACGTCACCCACCACTGCAACAGTCCATTGGCATATATTTAGGCCTAGCACACAGGCAGAGCAGAGAGGTCCCGTAACAGACGATCTGGCTTCATGTCAGCAGAGAATCAGTCTGCATGTCATAGCAGAGAATGAGGCTTCACGTCAGCCACCACTGCAACAGTCCATTGGCATATATTTAGGCCCAGCACCCAGGCAGAGGAGGGAGGTCCCGTAACAGAGAATCTGTCTTCATGTCAGCAGAGAATTAGTCTGCATGTCATAGCAGAGAATGAGGCTTCACGTCAGCCACCACTGCAACAGTCCATTGGCATATATTTAGGCCCAGCACACACACAGGCAGAGGAGAGAGGTCCCGTAACAGACAATCTGGCTTCATGTCAGCAGAGAATTAGTCTGCATGTCATAGCAGAGAATGAGGCTTCACGTCACCCACCACTGCAACAGTCCATTGGCATATATTTAGGCCCAGCACCCAGGCAGAGGAGGGAGGTCCCGTAACAGAGAATCTGTCTTCATGTCAGCAGAGAATTAGTCTGCATGTCATAGCAGAGAATGAGGCTTCACGTCACCCACCACTGCAACAGTCCATTGGCATATATTTAGGCCTAGCACACAGGCAGAGCAGAGAGGTCCCGTAACAGACAATCTGGCTTCATGACAGCAGAGAATCAGTCTGCATGTCATAGCAGAGAATGAGGCTTCACGTCACCCACCACTGCAACAGTCCATTGGCATATATTTAGGCCTAGCACACAGGCAGAGCAGAGAGGTCCCGTAACAGACGATCTGGCTTCATGTCAGCAGAGAATCAGTCTGCATGTCATAGCAGAGAATGAGGCTTCACGTCAGCCACCACTGCAACAGTCCATTGGCATATATTTAGGCCCAGCACCCAGGCAGAGGAGGGAGGTCCCGTAACAGAGAATCTGTCTTCATGTCAGCAGAGAATTAGTCTGCATGTCATAGCAGAGAATGAGGCTTCACGTCAGCCACCACTGCAACAGTCCATTGGCATATATTTAGGCCCAGCACACACACAGGCAGAGGAGAGAGGTCCCGTAACAGAGAATCTGTCTTCATGTCAGCAGAGAATTAGTCTGCATGTCATAGCAGAGAATCAGGCTTCACGTCACCCACCACTGCAACAGTCCATTGGCATATATTTAGGCCCAGCACCCAGGCAGAGGAGGGAGGTCCCGTAACAGAGAATCTGTCTTCATGTCAGCAGAGAATTAGTCTGCATGTCATAGCAGAGAATGAGGCTTCACGTCAGCCACCACTGCAACAGTCCATTGGCATATATTTAGGCCCAGCACACACACAGGCAGAGGAGAGAGGTCCCGTAACAGAGAATCTGTCTTCATGTCAGCAGAGAATTAGTCTGCATGTCATAGCAGAGAATGAGGCTTCACGTCAGCCACCACTGCAACAGTCCATTGGCATATATTTAGGCCCAGCACACACACAGGCAGAGGAGAGAGGTCCCGTAACAGACAATCTGGCTTCATGTCAGCAGAGAATTAGTCTGCATGTCATAGCAGAGAATGAGGCTTCACGTCACCCACCACTGCAACAGTCCATTGGCATATATTTAGGCCCAGCACCCAGGCAGAGGAGGGAGGTCCCGTAACAGAGAATCTGTCTTCATGTCAGCAGAGAATTAGTCTGCATGTCATAGCAGAGAATGAGGCTTCACGTCAGCCACCACTGCAACAGTCCATTGGCATATATTTAGGCCCAGCACACACACAGGCAGAGGAGAGAGGTCCCGTAACAGAGGATCTGGCTTCATGTCAGCAGAGAATCAGTCTGCATGTCATAGCAGAGAATCAGGCTTCACGTCAGCCACCACTGCAACAGTCCATTGGCATATATTTAGGCCTAGCACACAGGCAGAGGAGAGAGGTCCCGTAACAGACAATCTGGCTTCATGTCAGCAGAGAATCAGTCTGCATGTCATAGCAGAGAATGAGGCTTCACGTCAGCCACCACTGCAACAGTCCATTGTCATAAATTTAGGCCCAGCACCCAGGCAGAGGAGGGAGGTCCCGTAACAGAGAATCTGTCTTCATGTCAGCAGAGAATTAGTCTGCATGTCATAGCAGAGAATGAGGCTTCACGTCAGCCACCACTGCAACAGTCCATTGGCATATATTTAGGCCCAGCACACACACAGGCAGAGGAGAGAGGTCCCGTAACAGAGAATCTGTCTTCATGTCAGCAGAGAATTAGTCTGCATGTCATAGCAGAGAATCAGGCTTCACGTCACCCACCACTGCAACAGTCCATTGGCATATATTTAGGCCCAGCACCCAGGCAGAGGAGGGAGGTCCCGTAACAGAGAATCTGTCTTCATGTCAGCAGAGAATTAGTCTGCATGTCATAGCAGAGAATGAGGCTTCACGTCAGCCACCACTGCAACAGTCCATTGGCATATATTTAGGCCCAGCACACACACAGGCAGAGGAGAGAGGTCCCGTAACAGAGAATCTGTCTTCATGTCAGCAGAGAATTAGTCTGCATGTCATAGCAGAGAATGAGGCTTCACGTCAGCCACCACTGCAACAGTCCATTGGCATATATTTAGGCCCAGCACACACACAGGCAGAGGAGAGAGGTCCCGTAACAGAGAATCTGTCTTCATGTCAGCAGAGAATTAGTCTGCATGTCATAGCAGAGAATGAGGCTTCACGTCACCCACCACTGCAACAGTCCATTGGCATATATTTAGGCCCAGCACCCAGGCAGAGGAGGGAGGTCCCGTAACAGAGAATCTGTCTTCATGTCAGCAGAGAATTAGTCTGCATGTCATAGCAGAGAATGAGGCTTCACGTCAGCCACCACTGCAACAGTCCATTGGCATATATTTAGGCCCAGCACACACACAGGCAGAGGAGAGAGGTCCCGTAACAGAGGATCTGGCTTCATGTCAGCAGAGAATCAGTCTGCATGTCATAGCAGAGAATCAGGCTTCACGTCAGCCACCACTGCAACAGTCCATTGGCATATATTTAGGCCTAGCACACAGGCAGAGGAGAGAGGTCCCGTAACAGACAATCTGGCTTCATGTCAGCAGAGAATCAGTCTGCATGTCATAGCAGAGAATGAGGCTTCACGTCAGCCACCACTGCAACAGTCCATTGTCATAAATTTAGGCCCAGCACCCAGGCAGAGGAGAGAGGTCCCGTAACAGACAATCTGGCTTCATGTCAGCAGAGAATTAGTCTGCATGTCATAGCAGAGAATCAGGCTTCATGTCAGCCACCACTGCAACAGTCCATTGGCATATATTTAGGCCTAGCACACAGGCAGAGGAGAGGTTCATTCAACTTTGGGTAGCATCGCAATATAATGGTAAAATGAAAATAAAAATAGGATTGAATGAGGAAGTGCCCTGGAGTCCAATAATATATGGTTATGGGGAGGTAGTTAATGTCTAATCTGGACAAGGGACGGACAGGTCCTGTGGGATCCATGCCTGGTTCATTTTTATGAACGTCAGCTTGTCCACATTGGCTGTAGACAGGCGGCTGCGTTTGTCTGTAATGACGCCCCCTGCCGTGCTGAATACACGTTCAGACAAAACGCTGGCTGCCGGGCAGGCCAGCACCTCCAAGGCATAAAAGGCTAGCTCTGGCCACGTGGACAATTTAGAGACCCAGAAGTTGAATGGGGCCGAACCATCAGTCAGTACGTGGAGGGGTGTGCACACGTACTGTTCCACCATGTTAGTGAAATGTTGCCTCCTGCTAACACGTTGCGTATCAGGTGGTGGTGCAGTTAGCTGTGGCGTGTTGACAAAAGTTTTCCACATCTCTGCCATGCTAACCCTGCCCTCAGAGGAGCTGGCCATGACACAGCTGCCTTGGCGACCTCTTGCTCCTCCTCTGCCTTGGCCTTGGGCTTCCACTTGTTCCCCTGTGACATTTGGGAATGCTCTCAGTAGCGCGTCTACCAACGTGCGCTTGTACTCGCGCATCTTCCTATCACGCTCCAGTGCAGGAAGTAAGGTGGGCACATTGTCTTTGTAGCGTGGATCCAGCAGGGTGGCAACCCAGTAGTCCGCACAGGTTAAAATGTGGGCAACTCTGCTGTCGTTGCGCAGGCACTGCAGCATGTAGTCGCTCATGTGTGCCAGGCTGCCCAGGGATAAGGACAAGCTGTCCTCTGTGGGAGGCGTATCGTCATCGTCCTGCCTTTCCCCCCAGCCACGCACCAGTGATGGACCCGAGCTGCGTTGGGTGCCACCCCGCTGTGACCATGCTTCATCCTCATCCTCCTCCACCTCCTCCTCATCCTCGTCCTCCTCGTCCTCCAGTAGTGGGCCCTGGCTGGCCACATTTGTACCTGGCCTCTGCTGTTGCCAAAAACCTCCCTCTGAGTCACTTCGAAGAGACTGGCCTGAAAGTGCTAAAAATGACCCCTCTTCCTCCTCCTCCTCCTCCTCCTCCTGGGCCACCTCCTCTTCCATCATCGCCCTAAGTGTTTTCTCAAGGAGACATAGAAGTGGTATTGTAACGCTGATAACGGTGTCATCGCCACTGGCCATGTTGGTGGAGTACTCGAAACAGCGCAACAGGGCACACAGGTCTCGCATGGAGGCCCAGTCATTGGTGGTGAAGTGGTGCTGTTCTGTAGTGCGACTGACCCGTGCGTGCTGCAGCTGAAACTCCACTATGGCCTGCTGCTGCTCGCACAGTCTGTCCAGCATGTGCAAGGTGGAGTTCCACCTGGTGGGCACGTCGCATATGAGGCGGTGAGCGGGAAGGCCGAAGTTACGCTGTAGCGCAGACAGGCGAGCAGCAGCAGGATGTGAACGCCGGAAGCGCGAACAGACGGCCCGCACTTTATGCAGCAGCTCTGACATGTCGGGGTAGTTGTGAATGAACTTCTGCACCACCAAATTCAGCACATGCGCCAAGCAAGGGATGTGCGTCAAATTGGCTAGTCCCAGAGCTGCAACGAGATTTCGCCCATTATCACACACCACCAGGCCGGGCTTGAGGCTCACCGGCAGCAACCACTCGTCGGTCTGTTGTTCTATACCCCGCCACAACTCCTGTGCGGTGTGGGGCCTGTCCCCCAAACATATGAGTTTCAGAATGGCCTGCTGACGTTTACCCCGGGCTGTGCTGAAGTTGGTGGTGAAGGTGTGTGGCTGACTGGATGAGCAGGTGGAAGAAGAGGAGGAGGAAGCCGAGAAGGAGGAGGTGGCAACAGGAGGCAAAGAATGTTGCCCTGCGATCCTTGGCGGCGGAAGGACGTGCGCCAAACAGCTCTCCGCCTGGGGCCCAGCTGCCACTACATTTACCCAGTGTGCAGTTAGGGAGATATAGCGTCCCTGGCCGTGCTTACTGGTCCACGTATCTGTGGTTAGGTGGACCTTGCCACAGATGGCGTTGCGCAGTGCACACTTGATTTTATCGGATACTTGGTTGTGCAGGGAAGGCACGGCTCTCTTGGAGAAGTAGTGCCGGCTGGGAACAACATACTGTGGGACAGCAAGCGACATGAGCTGTTTGAAGCTGTCTGTGTCCACCAGCCTAAATGACAGCATTTCATAGGCCAGTAGTTTAGAAATGCTGGCATTCAGGGCCAGGGATCGAGGGTGGCTAGGTGGGAATTTACGCTTTCTATCAAATGTTTGTGAGATGGAGAGCTGAACGCTGGCGTGTGACATGGTTGAGACGCTTGGTGACGGAGGTGGTGGTGGTGGTGTTGGTGGTACATCCCCTGTTTGCTGGGCGGCAGGTGCCAACGTTCCTCCAGAGGCGGAGGAAGAGGCCGAGGCGGCAGCAGCAGAATAGGCCGAGGCGGCAGCAGCAGAAGAGGTAGCAGGGGGAGCCTGAGTGACTTCCTTGGTTTTAAGGTGTTTACTCCACTGCAGTTCATGCTTTGCATGCAGGTGCCTGGTCATGCAGGTTGTGCTCAGGTTCAGAACGTTAATGCCTCGCTTCAGGCTCTGATGGCACAGCGTGCAAAACACTCGGGTCTTGTCGTCAGCACATTGTTTGAAGAAGTGCCATGCCAGGGAACTCCTTGAAGCTGCCTTTGGGGTGCTCGGTCCCAGATGGCGGCGGTCAGTAGCAGGCGGAGTCTCTTGGCGGCGGGTGTTCTGCTTTTGCCCACTGCTCCCTCTTTTGCTACGCTGTTGGCTCGGTCTCACCACTGCCTCTTCCTCCGAACTGTGAAAGTCAGTGGCACGACCTTCATTCCATGTGGGGTCTAGGACCTCATCGTCCCCTGCATCGTCTTCCACCCAGTCTTGATCCCTGACCTCCTGTTCAGTCTGCACACTGCAGAAAGACGCAGCAGTTGGCACCTGTGTTTCGTCATCATCAGAGACATGCTGAGGTGGTATTCCCATGTCCTCATCATCAGGAAACATAAGTGGTTGTGCGTCAGTGCATTCTATGTCTTTCACCGCTGGGGAAGGGCTAGGTGGATGCCCTTGGGAAACCCTGCCAGCGGAGTCTTCAAACAGCATAAGAGACTGCTGCATAACTTGAGGCTGAGACAGTTTCCCTGGTATGCATGGGGGTGATGTGACAGACTGATGGGGTTGGTTTTCAGGCGCCATCTGTGCGCTTTCTGCAGAAGACTGGGTGGGAGATAATGTGAACGTGCTGGATCCACTGTCGGCCACCCAATTGACTAATGCCTGTACCTGCTCAGGCCTTACCATCCTTAGAACGGCATTGGGCCCCACCATATATCGCTGTAAATTCTGGCGGCTACTGGGACCTGAGGTAGTTGGTACACTAGGACGTGTGGATGTGGCAGAACGGCCACGTCCTCTCCCAGCACCAGAGGGTCCACTAACACCACCACGACCATGTCCACGTCCGCGTCCCTTACTAGATGTTTTTCTCATTGTTATGGTTCACCACAACAACAAATATATTATTTGGCCCAATGTATTGTATTCAAATTCAGCGGGATATAAATTTGAGGCCTAGTATTTAGGCGCTGGGTGACCGGTATGGATTTAGTGACAGAATTAGACTTGGAAATGCACAGAAGCGTGTGTGTGAAGTTATTCTGAATGACCCTATGTGCACCTTCAATATGATCTACCCTTTTAGGGATAGATTTCAAATAGCTCTGATATAGCAGAAACGACTAAATTATGAAATTGCTAAATTGGGAATTGTATTTCAACCCAGAACAAAAAATGTGCTTTGACGGACACTAAATAACTTTCCCAGCCACAACAGGACAGCGGTAACGAGAGATTTAGCGGGATATAAATTTGAGGCCTAGTATTTAGGCGCTGGGTGACAGGTATGGGTTTAGTGACAGAATTAGATTTGGAAATGCACAGTAGCGGGTGTGTGAAGTTATTCTGAATGACCCTATGTGCACCTTGAATATTATATACCCTTTTAGGGATAGATTTCAAATAGCTCTGATATAGCAGAAACCACTAAATTATGAAATTGCTAAATTGGGAATTGTATTTCAACCCAGAACAAGAAATGTGCTTGAACGGACACTAAATAACTCGCCCAGCTACAGCACTAGGGACAGATTTAGCTGGATATAAATTTGAGGCCTAGTATTTAGGCGCTGGGTGACCGGTATGGATTTAGTGACAGAATTAGACTTGGAAATGCACAGAAGCGTGTGTGTGAAGTTATTCTGAATGACCCTATGTGCACCTTGAATATTATATACCCTTTTAGGGATAGATTTCAAATAGCTCTGATATAGCAGAAACCACTAAATTATGAAATTGCTAAATTGGGAATTGTATTTCAACCCAGAACAAGAAATGTGCTTGAACGGACACTAAATAACTCGCCCAGCTACAGCACTAAGGACAGATTTAGCGGGATATAAATTTGAGGCCTAGTATTTAGGCGCTGGGTGACAGGTATGGGTTTAGTGCCAGAATTAGACTTGGAAATACACAGTAGCGGGTGTGTGTGAAGTTATTCTGAATGACCCAATGTGCACCTTGAATATTATATACCCTTTTAGGGATAGATTTCAAATAGCTCTGATATAGCAGAAACCACTAAATTATGAAATTGCTAAATTGGGAATTGTATTTCAACCCAGAACAAGAAATGTGCTTGAACGGACACTAAATAACTCGCCCAGCTACAGCACTAAGGACAGATTTAGCGGGATATAAATTTGAGACCTAGTATTTAGGCGCTGGGTGACAGGTATGGGTTTAGTGCCAGAATTAGACTTGGAAATACACAGTAGCGGGTGTGTGTGAAGTTATTCTGAATGACCCAATGTGCACCTTGAATATTATATACCCTTTTAGGGATAGATTTCAAATAGCTCTGATATAGCAGAAACCACTAAATTATGAAATTGCTAAATTGGGAATTGTATTTCAACCCAGAACAAGAAATGTGCTTGAACGGACACTAAATAACTCGCCCAGCTACAGCACTAGGGACAGATTTAGCTGGATATAAATTTGAGGCCTAGTATTTAGGCGCTGGGTGACCGGTATGGATTTAGTGACAGAATTAGACTTGGAAATGCACAGAAGCGTGTGTGTGAAGTTATTCTGAATGACCCTATGTGCACCTTGAATATTATATACCCTTTTAGGGATAGATTTCAAATAGCTCTGATATAGCAGAAACCACTAAATTATGAAATTGCTAAATTGGGAATTGTATTTCAACCCAGAACAAGAAATGTGCTTGAACGGACACTAAATAACTCGCCCAGCTACAGCACTAAGGACAGATTTAGCGGGATATAAATTTGAGGCCTAGTATTTAGGCGCTGGGTGACAGGTATGGGTTTAGTGCCAGAATTAGACTTGGAAATACACAGTAGCGGGTGTGTGTGAAGTTATTCTGAATGACCCAATGTGCACCTTGAATATTATATACCCTTTTAGGGATAGATTTCAAATAGCTCTGATATAGCAGAAACCACTAAATTATGAAATTGCTAAATTGGGAATTGTATTTCAACCCAGAACAAGAAATGTGCTTGAACGGACACTAAATAACTCGCCCAGCTACAGCACTAAGGACAGATTTAGCGGGATATAAATTTGAGACCTAGTATTTAGGCGCTGGGTGACAGGTATGGGTTTAGTGCCAGAATTAGACTTGGAAATACACAGTAGCGGGTGTGTGTGAAGTTATTCTGAATGACCCAATGTGCACCTTGAATATTATATACCCTTTTAGGGATAGATTTCAAATAGCTCTGATATAGCAGAAACCACTAAATTATGAAATTGCTAAATTGGGAATTGTATTTCAACCCAGAACAAGAAATGTGCTTGAACGGACACTAAATAACTCGCCCAGCTACAGCACTAAGGACAGATTTAGCGGGATATAAATTTGAGGCCTAGTATTTAGGCGCTGGGTGACAGGTATGGGTTTAGTGCCAGAATTAGACT
This sequence comes from Bufo gargarizans, assembly GCF_014858855.1. Taxonomy (NCBI): domain Eukaryota; kingdom Metazoa; phylum Chordata; class Amphibia; order Anura; family Bufonidae; genus Bufo; species Bufo gargarizans. The sequence continues at coordinate 443,239,980 of NC_058080.1, forward strand.
TGGAAATACACAGTAGCGGGTGTGTGTGAAGTTATTCTGAATGACCCAATGTGCACCTTGAATATTATATACCCTTTTAGGGATAGATTTCAAATAGCTCTGATATAGCAGAAACCACTAAATTATGAAATTGCTAAATTGGGAATTGTATTTCAACCCAGAACAAGAAATGTGCTTGAACGGACACTAAATAACTCGCCCAGCTACAGCACTAAGGACAGATTTAGCGGGATATAAATTTGAGGCCTAGTATTTAGGCGCTGGGTGACAGGTATGGGTTTAGTGCCAGAATTAGACTTGGAAATACACAGTAGCGGGTGTGTGTGAAGTTATTCTGAATGACCCAATGTGCACCTTGAATATTATATACCCTTTTAGGGATAGATTTCAAATAGCTCTGATATAGCAGAAACCACTAAATTATGAAATTGCTAAATTGGGAATTGTATTTCAACCCAGAACAAGAAATGTGCTTGAACGGACACTAAATAACTCGCCCAGCTACAGCACTAAGGACAGATTTAGCGGGATATAAATTTGAGGCCTAGTATTTAGGCGCTGGGTGACAGGTATGGGTTTAGTGCCAGAATTAGACTTGGAAATACACAGTAGCGGGTGTGTGTGAAGTTATTCTGAATGACCCAATGTGCACCTTGAATATTATATACCCTTTTAGGGATAGATTTCAAATAGCTCTGATATAGCAGAAACCACTAAATTATGAAATTGCTAAATTGGGAATTGTATTTCAACCCAGAACAAGAAATGTGCTTGAACGGACACTAAATAACTCGCCCAGCTACAGCACTAAGGACAGATTTAGCGGGATATAAATTTGAGACCTAGTATTTAGGCGCTGGGTGACAGGTATGGGTTTAGTGCCAGAATTAGACTTGGAAATACACAGTAGCGGGTGTGTGTGAAGTTATTCTGAATGACCCAATGTGCACCTTGAATATTATATACCCTTTTAGGGATAGATTTCAAATAGCTCTGATATAGCAGAAACCACTAAATTATGAAATTGCTAAATTGGGAATTGTATTTCAACCCAGAACAAGAAATGTGCTTGAACGGACACTAAATAACTCGCCCAGCTACAGCACTAAGGACAGATTTAGCGGGATATAAATTTGAGGCCTAGTATTTAGGCGCTGGGTGACAGGTATGGGTTTAGTGCCAGAATTAGACTTGGAAATACACAGTAGCGGGTGTGTGTGAAGTTATTCTGAATGACCCAATGTGCACCTTGAATATTATATACCCTTTTAGGGATAGATTTCAAATAGCTCTGATATAGCAGAAACCACTAAATTATGAAATTGCTAAATTGGGAATTGTATTTCAACCCAGAACAAGAAATGTGCTTGAACGGACACTAAATAACTCGCCCAGCTACAGCACTAAGGACAGATTTAGCGGGATATAAATTTGAGGCCTAGTATTTAGGCGCTGGGTGACAGGTATGGGTTTAGTGCCAGAATTAGACTTGGAAATACACAGTAGCGGGTGTGTGTGAAGTTATTCTGAATGACCCAATGTGCACCTTGAATATTATATACCCTTTTAGGGATAGATTTCAAATAGCTCTGATATAGCAGAAACCACTAAATTATGAAATTGCTAAATTGGGAATTGTATTTCAACCCAGAACAAGAAATGTGCTTGAACGGACACTAAATAACTCGCCCAGCTACAGCACTAAGGACAGATTTAGCGGGATATAAATTTGAGGCCTAGTATTTAGGCGCTGGGTGACAGGTATGGGTTTAGTGCCAGAATTAGACTTGGAAATACACAGTAGCGGGTGTGTGTGAAGTTATTCTGAATGACCCAATGTGCACCTTGAATATTATATACCCTTTTAGGGATAGATTTCAAATAGCTCTGATATAGCAGAAACCACTAAATTATGAAATTGCTAAATTGGGAATTGTATTTCAACCCAGAACAAGAAATGTGCTTGAACGGACACTAAATAACTCGCCCAGCTACAGCACTAAGGACAGATTTAGCGGGATATAAATTTGAGACCTAGTATTTAGGCGCTGGGTGACAGGTATGGGTTTAGTGCCAGAATTAGACTTGGAAATACACAGTAGCGGGTGTGTGTGAAGTTATTCTGAATGACCCAATGTGCACCTTGAATATTATATACCCTTTTAGGGATAGATTTCAAATAGCTCTGATATAGCAGAAACCACTAAATTATGAAATTGCTAAATTGGGAATTGTATTTCAACCCAGAACAAGAAATGTGCTTGAACGGACACTAAATAACTCGCCCAGCTACAGCACTAAGGACAGATTTAGCGGGATATAAATTTGAGGCCTAGTATTTAGGCGCTGGGTGACAGGTATGGGTTTAGTGCCAGAATTAGACTTGGAAATACACAGTAGCGGGTGTGTGTGAAGTTATTCTGAATGACCCAATGTGCACCTTGAATATTATATACCCTTTTAGGGATAGATTTCAAATAGCTCTGATATAGCAGAAACCACTAAATTATGAAATTGCTAAATTGGGAATTGTATTTCAACCCAGAACAAGAAATGTGCTTGAACGGACACTAAATAACTCGCCCAGCTACAGCACTAAGGACAGATTTAGCGGGATATAAATTTGAGGCCTAGTATTTAGGCGCTGGGTGACAGGTATGGGTTTAGTGCCAGAATTAGACTTGGAAATACACAGTAGCGGGTGTGTGTGAAGTTATTCTGAATGACCCAATGTGCACCTTGAATATTATATACCCTTTTAGGGATAGATTTCAAATAGCTCTGATATAGCAGAAACCACTAAATTATGAAATTGCTAAATTGGGAATTGTATTTCAACCCAGAACAAGAAATGTGCTTGAACGGACACTAAATAACTCGCCCAGCTACAGCACTAAGGACAGATTTAGCGGGATATAAATTTGAGGCCTAGTATTTAGGCGCTGGGTGACAGGTATGGGTTTAGTGCCAGAATTAGACTTGGAAATACACAGTAGCGGGTGTGTGTGAAGTTATTCTGAATGACCCAATGTGCACCTTGAATATTATATACCCTTTTAGGGATAGATTTCAAATAGCTCTGATATAGCAGAAACCACTAAATTATGAAATTGCTAAATTGGGAATTGTATTTCAACCCAGAACAAGAAATGTGCTTGAACGGACACTAAATAACTCGCCCAGCTACAGCACTAAGGACAGATTTAGCGGGATATAAATTTGAGGCCTAGTATTTAGGCGCTGGGTGACAGGTATGGGTTTAGTGCCAGAATTAGACTTGGAAATACACAGTAGCGGGTGTGTGTGAAGTTATTCTGAATGACCCAATGTGCACCTTGAATATTATATACCCTTTTAGGGATAGATTTCAAATAGCTCTGATATAGCAGAAACCACTAAATTATGAAATTGCTAAATTGGGAATTGTATTTCAACCCAGAACAAGAAATGTGCTTGAACGGACACTAAATAACTCGCCCAGCTACAGCACTAAGGACAGATTTAGCGGGATATAAATTTGAGGCCTAGTATTTAGGCGCTGGGTGACAGGTATGGGTTTAGTGCCAGAATTAGACTTGGAAATACACAGTAGCGGGTGTGTGTGAAGTTATTCTGAATGACCCAATGTGCACCTTGAATATTATATACCCTTTTAGGGATAGATTTCAAATAGCTCTGATATAGCAGAAACCACTAAATTATGAAATTGCTAAATTGGGAATTGTATTTCAACCCAGAACAAGAAATGTGCTTGAACGGACACTAAATAACTCGCCCAGCTACAGCACTAAGGACAGATTTAGCGGGATATAAATTTGAGGCCTAGTATTTAGGCGCTGGGTGACAGGTATGGGTTTAGTGCCAGAATTAGACTTGGAAATACACAGTAGCGGGTGTGTGTGAAGTTATTCTGAATGACCCAATGTGCACCTTGAATATTATATACCCTTTTAGGGATAGATTTCAAATAGCTCTGATATAGCAGAAACCACTAAATTATGAAATTGCTAAATTGGGAATTGTATTTCAACCCAGAACAAGAAATGTGCTTGAACGGACACTAAATAACTCGCCCAGCTACAGCACTAAGGACAGATTTAGCGGGATATAAATTTGAGGCCTAGTATTTAGGCGCTGGGTGACAGGTATGGGTTTAGTGCCAGAATTAGACTTGGAAATACACAGTAGCGGGTGTGTGTGAAGTTATTCTGAATGACCCAATGTGCACCTTGAATATTATATACCCTTTTAGGGATAGATTTCAAATAGCTCTGATATAGCAGAAACCACTAAATTATGAAATTGCTAAATTGGGAATTGTATTTCAACCCAGAACAAGAAATGTGCTTGAACGGACACTAAATAACTCGCCCAGCTACAGCACTAAGGACAGATTTAGCGGGATATAAATTTGAGGACCTAGTATTTAGGCGCTGGGTGACAGGTATGGGTTTAGTGCCAGAATTAGACTTGGAAATACACAGTAGCGGGTGTGTGTGAAGTTATTCTGAATGACCCAATGTGCACCTTGAATATTATATACCCTTTTAGGGATAGATTTCAAATAGCTCTGATATAGCAGAAACCACTAAATTATGAAATTGCTAAATTGGGAATTGTATTTCAACCCAGAACAAGAAATGTGCTTGAACGGACACTAAATAACTCGCCCAGCTACAGCACTAAGGACAGATTTAGCGGGATATAAATTTGAGGCCTAGTATTTAGGCGCTGGGTGACAGGTATGGGTTTAGTGCCAGAATTAGACTTGGAAATACACAGTAGCGGGTGTGTGTGAAGTTATTCTGAATGACCCAATGTGCACCTTGAATATTATATACCCTTTTAGGGATAGATTTCAAATAGCTCTGATATAGCAGAAACCACTAAATTATGAAATTGCTAAATTGGGAATTGTATTTCAACCCAGAACAAGAAATGTGCTTGAACGGACACTAAATAACTCGCCCAGCTACAGCACTAAGGACAGATTTAGCGGGATATAAATTTGAGGCCTAGTATTTAGGCGCTGGGTGACAGGTATGGGTTTAGTGCCAGAATTAGACTTGGAAATACACAGTAGCGGGTGTGTGTGAAGTTATTCTGAATGACCCAATGTGCACCTTGAATATTATATACCCTTTTAGGGATAGATTTCAAATAGCTCTGATATAGCAGAAACCACTAAATTATGAAATTGCTAAATTGGGAATTGTATTTCAACCCAGAACAAGAAATGTGCTTGAACGGACACTAAATAACTCGCCCAGCTACAGCACTAAGGACAGATTTAGCGGGATATAAATTTGAGGCCTAGTATTTAGGCGCTGGGTGACAGGTATGGGTTTAGTGCCAGAATTAGACTTGGAAATACACAGTAGCGGGTGTGTGTGAAGTTATTCTGAATGACCCAATGTGCACCTTGAATATTATATACCCTTTTAGGGATAGATTTCAAATAGCTCTGATATAGCAGAAACCACTAAATTATGAAATTGCTAAATTGGGAATTGTATTTCAACCCAGAACAAGAAATGTGCTTGAACGGACACTAAATAACTCGCCCAGCTACAGCACTAAGGACAGATTTAGCGGGATATAAATTTGAGACCTAGTATTTAGGCGCTGGGTGACAGGTATGGGTTTAGTGCCAGAATTAGACTTGGAAATACACAGTAGCGGGTGTGTGTGAAGTTATTCTGAATGACCCAATGTGCACCTTGAATATTATATACCCTTTTAGGGATAGATTTCAAATAGCTCTGATATAGCAGAAACCACTAAATTATGAAATTGCTAAATTGGGAATTGTATTTCAACCCAGAACAAGAAATGTGCTTGAACGGACACTAAATAACTCGCCCAGCTACAGCACTAAGGACAGATTTAGCGGGATATAAATTTGAGGCCTAGTATTTAGGCGCTGGGTGACAGGTATGGGTTTAGTGCCAGAATTAGACTTGGAAATACACAGTAGCGGGTGTGTGTGAAGTTATTCTGAATGACCCAATGTGCACCTTGAATATTATATACCCTTTTAGGGATAGATTTCAAATAGCTCTGATATAGCAGAAACCACTAAATTATGAAATTGCTAAATTGGGAATTGTATTTCAACCCAGAACAAGAAATGTGCTTGAACGGACACTAAATAACTCGCCCAGCTACAGCACTAAGGACAGATTTAGCGGGATATAAATTTGAGGCCTAGTATTTAGGCGCTGGGTGACAGGTATGGGTTTAGTGCCAGAATTAGACTTGGAAATACACAGTAGCGGGTGTGTGTGAAGTTATTCTGAATGACCCAATGTGCACCTTGAATATTATATACCCTTTTAGGGATAGATTTCAAATAGCTCTGATATAGCAGAAACCACTAAATTATGAAATTGCTAAATTGGGAATTGTATTTCAACCCAGAACAAGAAATGTGCTTGAACGGACACTAAATAACTCGCCCAGCTACAGCACTAGGGACAGATTTAGCTGGATATAAATTTGAGGCCTAGTATTTAGGCGCTGGGTGACCGGTATGGATTTAGTGACAGAATTAGACTGGGATATGGCCAAAAAATAAACAGACTATTGCTGGTTAAATGCACTTGGTGTGACAGCTTCACCCTGATGTAGGCTTTAGCCAAAAAACAACCACACCATTGAGGGTTAAATGCACTTGGTGACAGGCGCAGCTTGCCCCTGATTTAGTATATGGCCAAAAAATGAACAGACTATTGCTGGTTAAATGCACTTGGTGTGACAGCTTCACCCTGATGTAGGCTTTAGCCAAAAAACAACCACACCATTGAGGGTTAAATGCACTTGGTGACAGGCGCAGCTTGCCCCTGATTTTGTATATGGCCAAAAAATGAACAGACTATTGCTGGTTAAATGCACTTGGTGTGACAGCTTCACCCTGATGTAGGCTTTAGCCAAAAAACAACCACACCATTGAGGGTTAAATGCACTTGGTCGCAGCTTGTGCTGGCGCACCACAAGACACAAAATGGCCGCCGATCACCCCAGAAAAATGTGACTGACAAACGGTCTGTGCAGCCTAAAAACAGTGAGCAATTGAGGATCAGCAGCTCAATGATCCACAGCTGCAGATCGATCAGTTAATCAAGTCCTTTGGAGGAGTTAATCTGCCTAATCTCGCCCTACTGTCGCAGCCGCAACCTCTCCCTACGCTAATCAGAGCAGAGTGACGGGCGGCGCTATGTGACTCCAGCTTAAATAGAGGCTGGGTCACATGGTGCTCTGGCCAATCACAGCCATGCCAATAGTAGGCATGGCTGTGATGGCCTCTTGGGGCAAGTAGTATGACGCTTGTTGATTGGCTGCTTTGCAGCCTTTCAAAAAGCGCCAAGAAAGCGTCACAAAAGCGCGAAGAAAGCGACGAACACCGAACCCGAACCCGGACTTTTACGAAAATGTCCGGGTTCGGGTCCGTGTCACGGACACCCCAAAATTCGGTACGAACCCGAACTATACAGTTCGAGTTCGCTCATCCCTAGTTCTCACCCAATTGTAGACCATGGGTTCTCTCGAAGATGGTTAGCGATGGAGGCGGACCTGTAGTACTTGAATTCCACACTGGAAGGAGATAGGTGTGTGTGCCCCCTTCACATGGGTGGGTGACAGGGTGATTGACCCTAGACAGCCCTATAAGAAGGGGCAGGGGCTAGTACGCCCTACCTATCTACACGAGGAGCGTCCCCGTCCAGATACCTGACCCTGTGGGGGCAGAATCCCTAATAAACCCTTTAAAAAGTTGCTCCCTACGTGTCACGTTTCAATTCGTGAAGGAAAATCATCAGGGGAGATAAATGGTGGTCACAGGACTATGGATGGGGCCTGTGCTACCAAAGAAAGGGAAGATGGTAGAAAAAAAGGGGTTGTGTGGGTCAAATGTCAAAAAGTTCAATGCTAATGTGTGTGTAGCCGATCAGGCTAGATCACACAAGACATGACCACATCAGCAGTTTCTATCAGAAGTATATAAATAGGTGCACCAGTGGGTGCTATCTATAATGGACAGAATCAGCAATTTCTATCAACGGTATATAAATAAGTGCACCAGTGGGTGCTATCTATATAGGACAGAAAGAGAGAAGCCTCCGGATGGTCGATCCAGGAAGGGGGGGCTGTCGGCAGAGTGTACTCACCCTGTGTCTTTTAAGTGTGCTCCAGAAGCCGCCGATTATCCCTGTAGCCGCCTACTTCCGGACATGTGACTCTGGTTACCAGAAGTCACATGTCCGGTGGAACGCAGGGAAGTGAGCATGCGTTCCAGCCGGACGCGGCCCGTGGTGCGCGACGCCAGAGGATGACGCAGCACAGCAGGTGACCGAAATCATATGACCAGGAGCTGTCACGGGGCGCGCCGAGCCCGGAGAGCAACGCCCACCACCTGGGTGCCGAGGTGGAAACGAGAATATAAACAGGGGCCGGGCTTTGGTGCAAGAGCAAAGAATGAACACACCAGTGGATGTAATTCACTTAATTGCCAGGGGGACCCATAATTAGAGGGATCCATGGGAACAATTAAATATATAGATAAACCAGACTATTAGAGGCAGATTCAGATAGACGCCGGCCATAGGAGGGGTATAACCGGTCTAGTGGTAAAAGTTTATAGAAATGATTACCTTATATGTATGGCAAAATGTCCTGATGCAAAAAATTCTATGAATGTGAGAAGAGCCAAGGGTCCCACACAGTATCTCCGTATGGGCCCCTAAATTCCTGATGACAGTGTTATTATTACCACGAAAACCAATTATAAAGCAATTTTTTTTTTCCAAAATACTAAAAGAAATTAGTGTTGTGACTGGTTGCTACATGCAACAAATAGTTTTTCTTTTATGCTGTTTCACATCACGTTTTTGTACCACATGACATATACATTAAACGGGTGCCTCCGACGGATGCCATACAGGTTTATTTAGCAGGATGGAAAAGCACAGTATACTATGTTTTTGCATCCCAAACGTATTTGTTATACATTTTTTATATGTTAAACCCTTGGTGACCTTACATGTGTGTCGGAAGTCGCCATTTTAAAGATGGCTCTCACTCGTGCGTGCAGAGTGCGCCATAGCTGCCGGGTTCAAACAGCAGAGACCCGGGGCGGATGTTTGCGATCAATTCTAAGGCTTATCGCATACATTTAACACCTAATATGCCGTGGTCAAATGTGACCACAGCATCTGTGCAGTGCAGATAAAGGAGCCACGTGCTCCAGAGCCCGTAAGAGAGTTCCCTGGCTGAGATCGGGGAATATACCAATACAGGCCAGCAGGTGGCAGCACTGTATTGGTATATTGTAAATGGAGTGTTCAATGATGGGTATATATCCATCACAGAGCGCAATGGGAAATCTAATGATTGTCAGTTATAGTCATCCAGGGTGACTTAAAAAAAAAGTAAAACAAAACTTTTTAAAAATATAAAAAAATTTAAAATATAAAAGTTCAAATTAGCCCCCCTTCCCCAAAATAAAAACAGATACACAATGAAAAAAATACACATCATGGGCAAAAACTCCCATACTATTAAAATATAACAATATTTATCCCATACTGGGAATGACATAAAAAAAAAAAAAAAATGACAAATTCATTTTATTGTCATTTTACTTCCCCCAAAAAATGTCATCAAAAGTGATCAAAAAGTCACACACACACTTCAAAATGGTATCACTGAAAAGTACTGAATGCCCTGCAAAATATTAGCCCTCATACAGCTCTGTATACATAACTACAAAAAAGGTATAGGGGTCATAATGTGGTGATGAAAAGAAAAAAAGAATAGGTTTTTATTTTTTACCAGTATTAAAACGCAAGAAAAACTATACAAGTGTGGTATCATTGTAATCATACTGACCTGGTGAATGAAGGTAGCAGGTCAATTTTACTGCATAGGGAACAGCTTAAAAAAAAAAAAACATAAAACTGTGGCAGAATAGCATTTTTTTCCAATTCCACCCCATTTGGGTTTTTCTAGATCCCCACTACATCATATGCAATATTAAATAGTGCCATTAGAAAGCACAACTTGCAATTTCCGGGCTCTGTTCTAAAGATCCTAGCGATATGCCCCTAATGTCCAAGATGAGAATACCCCTTCAATATCAGGTAGATGAGGGTCTTAATCTCGGCACTGATCAGCTGTTGGAAGGACCCACAGTGGTTTTGTGACCCTCTTCCTCAGCCTGTGATAGCACATCCATTGGTCACATGGCCTTTAGGGAGCTCACTCCCATTCAAGTGAATAGGATTGAGCTTCAGTACCAAGCACAGCCACTATACAATGTATGGCACTGTGCAAGGTATGCTATGAAGACACTGCAGCGCTCATTTGAGCACCATAGCTTCTTCAAACAGCTGATTAGCAGGGGTGCAGGGCCTCGGACCTCAACCAATACTGATGATCTAATCTGAGGAGAGGTCTTCAATATTTAACTGCAGACAAACCACTTTAATACCAGGCAACCACTGTTGAAAAAAAGAAATGCATCACACACCCATATGTCATACATTGGTCTATGGCTGCTATTCACAATTTATAAACATGACCATAAGGTTCTTAGTATAAATTTTGATGAAAATGCAAGTTGACCTATTTCAAGTGGGTCCCTACAACAATATGCTTGAGCATTGCATGTCAGCTTGGGCAAAGGGGGGAGTGATCCAGCAGTCCAACACTACCTCTGCTTCCATGCTAAATTTCCCTTGGTTCAGGATCACAATCACTCACAAGCACTGTACCATGGCCACAATAGCCATCATGCAAACTGCACCATGTGAACAGATCATAAAAGCCATGTGGTCTCAGAAAACAGACTGAGTAAGTAGGCATCAACCCTCATGCAGTCTTCCATTAACCAAAAACACCTAGGCCAAATGAATGCAGGTATCAAGAAAAAAAATCTGAAAAGGAAAAGGAATGGTGGGAATGTGCAAATGCAACAACTTTAGAAAAAAAAGACATAGATCGCATATCCACATGTCATACATTGGTCTGTTCCTACTAAGAAACATTAACATATGGTTATTAATAATATATGAATACTCTATATAACAGATGTCTTTTTGTGGCGTCTATGTTAGGTTAAAAACACAGAAATATAGTGGCAAATCTGGGGGATTGGGGCTCCGATATCTTCCTGACAGGAATATATTGGCAAAAGTCTCAGCTTTTAATATCTGCATTTATGACTAGCCAGTATAGTCAGTGGCATATCCGTGTGGTGCATTTTTTCTGTGATTTATGATTATATTTTCATCCGCACAATGCTCCGTTTTGTGTAGGATGCCTTTGTGGTGCATGTGGACCGCGCCGACATCCTCCACCGTATGCAAAATATTTTTTGCTGGGGATAGTCGTTTGCTGCGGTCCACATGCGGTGGGGCTGCTCCCCCAATGAAAAACACGCTACAGTGTTAGGGGTTGAGCAGCTCCCCCAGATTTGCCACTATATTTCTGTGTTTTTGTCTTGTTTTACATGTAGTGTATGTGCCTTCACCTGGCATTCAAACACTCTTTGCACCTGGTAGCCTCCATTACATGGTCTGATATGGGTGTGGCTTACAGTCTGGCTTTGTTCACATTGCACTAGTTGTCCTGCTAGGCGGTTGTGTGGAAGCTTGGCTGTGAGCTGGATTACATCACCTTCAGACCTTGTTCACACCATAGGTAGCGTAGTGGTAGGACCCCTTGCCATGCTGAGAACCGTGACGTGGTGCTTGGGGCTCCGATATCTTCCTGACAGGAATATATTGGCAAAAGTCTCAGCTTTTAATATCTGCATTTATGACTAGCCAGTATAGTCAGTGGCATATCCGTGTGGTGCATTTTTTCTGTGATTTATGTCTGTTAGGTTGCCAGTGTTGGAACCCATCAGAAGAAGTTATTCTGCAAGTCTTCCCTTCACCTATTCAACATATACATATTCATTTGTATTGCATATTTCATATCATAGCACACTCATAAAATCCCATATATAAGATATAATATATTATTTGCACAGAAAGTGATTGGCTCCAAGGTCAGCTCTAAACAAGTTTAGCTTCTGCTGTCCTTTGTGCCCCTGTTGTATTAAGGCAGGGGCATATTGAAGGAGGGGGGGGGGGGGGGGGGGGAAGCCAGGGCAAGTGCCCCAGGGAGCAGAGGCTTCAGAGCCACCCGCTCCTTGCTTCACCGTTCTGCTGAGCAGGGCTGTCTTTAATATTGATTGGACCCTGGGCAAAAATGTACTTGGGCCCCCTGGATCCCGCCTTACCACACTCTAGCATGCAATCACGGCCTCCACCACAACACACACACAAAAAATCCACACACCTGGTAGAGTACAGTGATGTAAATACTTCCAGTTCTGAAGACTCCAGCGGCTCAGGATCAGTGCTCTTGGCAGCTGGGCTCAGGCTGGAAGTGAGCACCGCTCTGCAGGAAGGAGACCAGGGCTCGGTTCACCCTAGCGTTACAGTGCACCCCAGACAGGGGCGTAACTAGAAGTGACTGGGCCCCACAGTAAATATTTCTAAGGGCCCCTCCAGCGTGCTTCGCACCTCCCTCCTCCTGTGTAAACCCCACTCCTTTGGCACAGTGTAGAGGTATACTGTATATTGTGTGGCACAGTGTAGGCTTTATGTGTATAACATAAACATATTTCATATGAAAACTTACAGTTACTTGGCCCTTGGAGATCTCGGACACCACTTCAACACTTTGGCCGGGGGCTTGGTGGAGATGATGTTGTGCTTTATCCTAATGAGAAAGATTTCATAATAAGAATTTGGAGAAGAGGCAGAGGTATAGCAGAGCAGGGAGAGGCTGGTGCTGCTACTAGGGGGTCATACCATGGGGGAGTAAAAAAAAACCACCATAATGCCCCCCCCCCAGTAGTAATAATTCTCCTTATAATGTGACAGTGCAAAAATACCCCCTTGTAATGCCCCCAGTTGAGCTAATGTCCCCATAGTGCCCCGATAATGTGCCAGTATAAAATACCCCTATATAGTGCCCCCAGTAAATTCCCCCATACTGCTCCTCTCCCCCTTCCTGATAGTGCCCCCCATAATGTACCAGTATAAAATGCCCCATATATAGTGCCCCAGTAGATGCCCCTCAGTGTCCGGCCTCTGATAGGCTGCCGGCCTAGTGTTCCCCATAATGCCCCCCCATCATGTGCCATCTCCCCCCCAAAAAGTGCCAGTATCAAGTGCCTCTCTCCCCCATGTGCCAGCATCATCGTGCCAAACCCACCCATGTGCCAGTATCAAGTGCCCCCCCACATGCCAGTATCAAGTGCCTCTCTCCTCCCCCCCACATGTCCCAGTATCATAGTGCCATCTCCCCCCCAATGTGCCAGTATCAAGTGCCTCTCTCCTTCCCACCCCCTATGTGCCAGTATCATAGTGCCAAACCCCCCCCATGTGCCAGTATCAAGTGCCTCTCACTTCCCCCCTCATGTCCCAGTATCAGAGTGCCATCTCCCCCCCCAAAAAAAGTGGCAGTATCAAGTGCCTCTCCCCCCCATGTGCCAGTATCATAGTGCCAAACCCACCCATGTGCCAGCATCAAGTGCCAACCCCCCCCACATGCCAGTATCAAGTGCCTCTCTCCCCCCCCCATGTCCCAGTATCATAGTGCCATCTCCCCCCCCAAAAGTGCCATTATCAAGTGCCTCTCTCCCCCATGTGCCAGCATCATCATGCCAAACCCACCCATGTGCCAGTATCAAGTGCCTCTCTCCCCCCCCATGTCCCAGTATCATAGTGCCATCTCCCCCACACACAAAAAAAGTGCCATTATCAAGTGCCTCTCTCCCTCCCCCCATGTGCCAGTATCAGGTGCTCTCCCCCCCATGTGCTAGTATCAGGTGACAACCCCCCCTCCCCCCCCAGGTGCCAGTATCAAGTGCCTCCTGCTCCCCCATGGCAGTAACGGTCGGGTATTAAAAAAATAATAATAAACACTTCTACTTACCTCCATGTCAGCGATGCGATGCAGCCTCTTCTTGTGTCCTGCCCTGTATGTCCATATATGGAGTCAGTGCTTGTATTTCAGAAAAGGTTTTGCTGGGATTTGAACCCACAACCTTCTGTATCAGAGGCAAAGCACTTAACCACAAGACCATAAGAGCTGCCTTGCTGCTGACTGAAAAAATATGAGATTTCTACTGTTATAGCTGGCTAGGTGTGCATCTATACACATGACAGCTGCTCATATATATAGATACAGCAGTGCTGAGTGTGCTGGGACAGCTGTCATATAGAGATATAGCAGTGCTGGGTGTGTTGTGGCAGCTGTCATGTGTATAGATGTGCACTTAGCCAGCTATAACAGTAGAAATCTCATATTTTTTCAATCAGTTGAAAGGCAGCCTTTATGGCTGTGTGGGTAAATGCTTTGCCTCTTATATATTGAAGATTGTGGGTTTGAATCCCAGACACATCAGGAGACTTTAGGAGACAGTAAGATTTGATCACATTAGCGAGGGGGCCTGGTCAGCTGCTGTAAAGGGGCCCTGAACTGATATTTAACTAACTTGAAAATAAACTGTCACACACGCTGCCGGGGCGCCGGTCCCTGAAGCAGCTGCTTCCCCGGTAGTTACGCCACTGACCCCAGAGTATTCAGTATAGCACCCTATAGTATACAGCAACCCGCAGTGTAGCACCCCACACTATACAGTATACAACACCTCGCAGTATAGCACCCTACACTATACAGTACAGCAGTATAGCACTCCATAATATGCAGCACCCACAGTATACAGAATACCACACCTCACAGTATACAGTACCCCACAGTATATAGCACCCCAAAATATACAGTGAGCAGTATAGCACCCCAATATACAGTAGCTTACAGTATATTAGCATTACAGCCCCTGTCACCTTTTCCTGATGTAATCTTCTCAAAAACAGCTCCACAATTATGGAACACTTCTCCTGCAGCAACACTCCTGGTAGACAGGACCTGTGATGACCGCATAGCCATGTGACCAGTAATATTTCTAGGTTACTGGTCACATGGTGATGAAGTCATCTAAGGTCCTAGAAAATTACAGCTTTCACAGTACGCTGCCTGGAGTGCCGGCAGGCATGGCAGCACCCCCTGTGTAGCTGATACCCTGATACTCGGGGCAGTGGCCAGCAGGGCTCAAGAGGCAGCTGCCTTGGGCCCCCCAGGAGCAACTGGGCCCGGGGCATCTGCCCCTTTTGCCCCTTGTTAAAGACAGCTCTGCTGCTGAGGTCTGGTGCTCCCTAGCAGGCCGCACATCGTGCTGCTGGCTGTGTGGGAGGAGCAGTGAAAGCCCAGGATTCAGCCTCCTCCACAGCCAGCAGCATGATGTGTGAGACCGAGTTTGCTGCAGCTCGGAATGTCAGATGTGCCGATGATCAGGGAAACAGTTCAGTATTCAGTGTGGCAAAAAGGCGGCCAAGGTGGGCATTACTGCTGCAAAGGGGGGCACAAGAAAAACATAACAATTGTGAGGGGGCACAAGGAGGACATAACTACTGTGAAGGGGCCACAAGGAGGACATAACTACTGTGAGGGGGTACAAGGAGGACATAACTACAGCGAATGGTACATGGAGGACATTACTACAGTGAAGGGACCACAAGATGGACATAACTACAGTGAGGGAGCACAAGGAGGCCATAAATATAGTGAGAGGGGTACAAGGAGGACATTACTGTGATGGGCACAATGTGGGCATAAATATTGTGATTGGCCCAATGTGAGCATAACTACAGTGAGGGGCACAATGTTGGCATTATTATTGTGAAGGAGGCACAATGTGGGCATTAGAATTGTGCAGTAACACTAAGTGGAAAGCCATTCCCTAGATTACCCTGTTATACCACTCGGATGGCTAGGTCTTAGAGGGCCAGCACAGTGCCCTCTGTTGGGGATTTCAAAGGGTCAGTTACCATCTCTTCCTTATGTGATTATTCTTTTTGCTCTGTCACCATAATGACCTTGATCCAGAGGACATCTTGCCGACATGCCAACGACAGCATAGATGTGGTAGGATCAGTTGGTTCTTTCATTTATTACAAGGTTTATTGGTACCGCTGTGTACCCTATGGCAGATTTTATCAGGTGAGTGGGACTGCGTGAGTATAGTTATGCATTAGGCGGAGTTAGAGGTGTGGGTTTGTGTGAATAAAATTGCTTTGATGTGCTACACGCACCACTGAGGTTTTCCCTCTTTATGTGAAGCCTAGCTACACCTTTGATTAAGGGGCTCTTATTGTGTCAGATAATGGGCCCACCAGAGTAATATGTGGAACTCTATGAGTTATCTTGAATTAAGGTTATCCTGAATTAAGTTTCTTCCTAGTGGAAATGTGGGCATCGTGATGATATATAGAGATGTCCCGAACTATTCGCCAGGCGAATAGTTCCCGGCGAACATAGCTTGTTCGCGTTTGCCGCTGCCGGCGAACATATGCGATGTTCGGTCCGCCTCCTATACATCATGATTGAGCAAACTTTGACCCTGTACCTCACAGTCAGCAGACACATTCCAGCCAATCAGCATACCCTCCCTCCCAGACCCTCCCACTGCCTATCAAAAAGCAAGGACAGAATCCATCTTAGATTAATTCTGAAGCTGCAGTGTCACAAAGTTGTAATCGCAATGCGATTAATACAGGTTATATTAATCACATTGCGATTACAACTTAGAGCTGGGTTCCTAATGGTTATATTGATAGAATATAACGAAGATTGCGAAAATAGTGCTATATTCGTTGTCAATTCTAGCAATACAACCATTAGGAACTCAGATCTAAGTTGTAATCGCAATGCGAATAATGCAGGTTATATTAATCGCATTGCGAATTCAAGCTAGCGAATGCAAGCTAAGTTCCTAATGGTTGTATTGCTAGAATTGACGAATATAACGAATATAGCACTATATTCTCAATCTTCGTTATATACTAGCAATAAAACCATTAGGAACCCAGCAGCTCTAAGTTGAATTCACAATGCGATTAATATAACCTGCATTAATCGCATTGCGATTACAACTTTCTCAAATCCGACAGTACATTCTAGCATGGAGCCGTTCCCATGGTGATGGGGGCGCTCCATGAGCACGGAAGTCGGCAGAAGCTCTAAGTTGAAATCGCAATGTGATTAATTCAAGTTCTATAAATCGCATTGCGATTTCAACAGAACTTCTGCTGACTTCCGTGCTCATGGTGCGTCCCCATCAACATGGGAACGACTCCATGCTAGAATGTACTGTCGGATTTGAGAAAGTTGAAATCGCAATGCGATTAATTCAAGTTCTATAAATCGCATTGCGATTTCAACTTACCACACTCTGCGTCAACTACGTAATTTTCCATGGGAGTTTTGCCATGGATCCCCCTCCGGCATGCCACAGTCCAGGTGTTAGTCCCCTTGAAACAACTTTACATCACTATTGTGGCCACAAAGAGTACCTGTGGGTTTTCAAATTCGCCTTCCTATTGATGTCTATTGCGGTCCGCACGTTCGCAAACATTTGCGGAAATTCGCATTCACTGTTCGCGAACTGAAAATTTTATGTTCGCGACATCACTAATGATATACTGCTTGGGACTGGTAGTCTAATAGAACAGTGTAAGAAGGTCTGAGTTTACTCTAGATGATTCACACCCAAATAATTCCTGAATTTAGCATTATCTTAATCTTTAAAGGGACATTTTCGTCAGAAAGGATATTTTTTAACTCAATATTTATAGAATGCAATTATTTTTAGAAATGTTGGTTGTTTTTCTTTTTTATTTCAGCAGTATCACATCATTGAAAATTACATGCAAAATATTGTCCTTCTGTAGCAGTCAACACAAATGATAAGAACTTCTCCATTGATAGTTAATCCATTGTCAGTTTATTGTTGCTGTGAGGAGAAAATGCTATTTGCAGGGTATCCTCTTGATATTGGTAGATTAGTAAAATTGGGAAAACAGTATGACAGCTCTATTGTTCTCTTAATAGGACTAGATAAAAATGTCCACAAAGGAGCACTGCACTTATCAGTCTAATGTGTGATGCTCTAATTGAGTGTCACGGAAGGTGTACAGAAAACTAGACGACTGACTGGATCCAAAACTAAGGAACAAAAGGGAGAGCCCTGCATCAGACCTGGCTCTCTCCCTAACTGCTCAGCCTATGCGAAAATCCCAATAGTAGATGATCGCATATCCTCGTACCTCGACTGTACAGTATAACACCTGAACACCCTATAATAGTGAGAGGACACGACCACCGGCTCCCTACACTTGATACGGAGGGAGTCAGGGTCACCTGGGATTCAGCAAACAGGAAAACACAAATGAACGAACAAAACTTATCTGTAAAAGACTCAGTAGTAGCATCAGCATGCACACACTCCAGGAAGTAATATAAACCGCAAAGTGATGCAGTATGGGGAGAGATTTAAAGGCATGCAATCAGTGCAACTACATGACAGCTGAGAGAGGCTAACGAGATGAGAAAATGAAAGCAAAACAAAAGGAACCTCAAGGAGGAGGTTCTGAAGGACGTCTGTCAGAGCTTCTCAGATGTCTGGTGGTGACATTGAGTCACTACAGGGGGTTCTCTCTGGTTGGAGTAATGTTCTGAATGAAAAGGTTAAACAAGACTGTTTGCCATGCTGTATGTCCAAACAAAGAGGAAGTTAAACAGCCAGGACAGGAAGTACTGTAGAATACATGGAATGACCTAAAAATGCAGAAAACCATCCATTTGTCTTTTATTTAAAAAAATATATTATAATTAATGGGGTTGTCCCATCTCGACATTTATGACATATCCTATAAATGTCTGATGTGGGTCTTATCTCTGGGACCTGCTCCTGTGTCAATAACGTGACCCTGACATAAATGGAAAAAATTATGCTCTTACACAACAGTATCTCCATTCACTGGTATGGGACTTCCAAAGTAGCCTAGCCAGTGCTCGGCTATTATCAGACGTCCCCCAGCTGTGAATGGTGAAAGTTGCACAGGGCTTAGTTTTTTTAAAATAAGGGTGGGTCCTAGAGATGGGACCCACACCTGTCAATCTGCTACGAATGTCCAAACAGGCTTACCTTTTTAATATGTGATTAAAATGTTGATGAAACAATCCCATATTATGGCCAAAATTTTTGAGACTGACACAAACTAGTTTTTTCACAACAAGTTTGCTCCATCAGTGTTTTTACATATTTGTGTCAGATGTTTCTATGGTATACTGAAGTACAATTATAAGCATTTCATTGTTTGTTTGTTTTTTTGTTTTTTTTACTTTGAGTGCGCTCACTCTCACTCTCAACCCCACACATGAATGATTTCAGGATGCTTTACTGTTGGCATGATACTGAACTCATGATAGAAATCACTGAAGAAAGTGCACCAAACGGATATACCACTGACTATACTAGCTGGTCATACAAGCAGATGTTAAAAGCTGAGACTTTTGCCAATATATTCCTGTCAGGAAGATATCGGAGCCCAACATGCACCACGTCACGGTTCTCAGCATGGCAAGGGGTCCTACCACTGCGCTAACTATGGTGTGAACACGGTCTGAAGGTGATGAAATCCAGCTCACAGCCAAGCTTCCACACAACCGCATAGCAGGACAGCTAATGCAATGTGAACAAAGCAAGACCGTAAGCCACACCCATATCAGATCATGTGATGGAGGCTACCAGGTGCAAAAGAATGTTCAATTGCCAGATGAAGGCACATTCAATACTTATAGAACAAAATCACAGACATATAGTGGCCAATATGGGGGAACTGCCCAAACACCAAACACTGTAGCGTGTTTATCATTGGGCGAGCAGTCCCACCGCATGTGAACCACTAAAATACCGTGGCAAGTATGGGGGAGCTGCTCAAACCCCAAACACTGTGGCGTGTTTCTCATTGGGGGAGCAGTCCCACCGCATGTGGACCGCAGCAAACGACCATCCCGAGCAATTATGCGTACAAAGGAGGACGCCCGCGCGGTCCACATGCACCACAACAGCATCCTACACAGACCGGAGCATTGTGTGGATGACAATACAATTATTTTAGTGGTTCACATGCCACGGTATTTTAGTGGTTCACATGCGGTGGGACTGCTCGCCCAATGATAAACACGCTACAGTGTTTGGTGTTTGGGCAGTTCCCCCATATTGGCCACTATATGTCTGTGATTTTGTTCTATAAGTATTGAATGTGCCTTCATCTGGCAATTGAACATTCTTTTGCACCTGGTAGCCTCCATCACATGATCTGATATGGGTGTGGCTTACGGTCTTGCTTTGTTCACATTGCATTAGCTGTCCTGCTATGCGGTTGTGTGGAAGCTTGGCTGTGAGCTGGATTTCATCACCTTCAGACCGTGTTCACACCATAGTTAGCGCAGTGGTAGGACCCCTTGCCATGCTGAGAACCGTGACGTGGTGCATGTTGGGCTCCGATATCTTCCTGACAGGAATATATTGGCAAAAGTCTCAGCTTTTAACATCTGCTTGTATGACCAGCTAGTATAGTCAGTGGTATATCCGTTTGGTGCACTTTCTTCAGTGATTTGTATAATTGTATTGTCATCCACACAATGCTCCGGTCTGTGTAGGATGCTGTTGTGGTGCATGTGGACCGCGCGGGCGTCCTCCTTTGTACGCATAATTGCTCGGGATGGTCGTTTGCTGCGGTCCACATGCGGTGGGACTGCTCCCCCAATGAGAAACACGCCACAGTGTTTGGGGTTTGAGCAGCTCCCCCATACTTGCCACGGTATTTTAGTGGTTCACATGCGGTGGGACTGCTCGCCCAATGATAAACACGCTACAGTGTTTGGTGTTTGGGCAGTTCCCCCATATTGGCCACTATATGTCTGTGATTTTGAACTCATGATAGCACTCATATTTTCTTCTCCAATTAATTTGCCAAACCTTTACCCCAGTCCTCCACAGTCTAATCTCTGTACTTTCAGCTGAATGTCAGTATGTCATTGATATTTTTCTTGGAGAGAACATCAGGCCATCTTCCAAAAGCTTCTCCTCACTTTGCATGCAGATGCACTCTCACCTGTCTGCTGCTATTCCTGAACAAGCTGTGCATTGGTGGTCAACCGATCCTGTAGCTGAATCCTCTTTAGGACACAGTCCTGGCACTTACTGGACTTTCTTGTGTTCCCTGACGCATTCTTCTCAGCAATTGAACCTCTGTACTTGAAGTTCTTGATAATCTGATAAATGGTTGATTTAGGTGGAATCGTACAAGCAGGAATGTAGATAACTGCACATGTTTCCTTGGAGGTAACCATGTTTAAAAGAAGACAATAATTTCAAGTACAACCATAACAAGAGTGATATCAGATGTATTGTCCTCATTAACACTTTATCTTGAGCTAACAAGAGGATCACTGAATTGAAATTAACAGGTCATTTTGCTACAGGGTAGAAATGCAGTGGAAATTGAGTTTTTGTGACTCATTTTTATGGCAAGAAGTGACTTTGCAATAATTGAAATTCTGATCACTCTTCAAAACAATCTTGAGTTAAAGAGGTTATCCAGCTATTTGATATTGATGGCCTATCCTCAGGATAGGTCATCAATATCAGATTAGTGGGGGTCTGATTTCTTGGACCTCTGCTGATCAACGGTTTAAAAAGTCAGCTGTATTGTGTCCACTGCCCTGGTGAGCACAGCATATTGCTGTACATTTTATAACAGCTATGCTTGGTATTGTAGCTAAGCCCCATTCATTTGAATAGGACTAAGCTGTACCTAAAAGTCAGACCCCTGCCAATATAATATTGATGAACTATCCTGAGGATAAGTCATCAATATCAAATTCACGATAACCCCTTTAATGCAAATTGCCACTATAAAAACCAAAGAAGCAAAGTTTGAGAAAATCACAATTTGGGTCATTGTATATACAGGGTGGGCCATTTATATGGATACACCATAATAAAATGGGAATGGTTGGTGATATTAACTTCCTGTTTGTGGCACATTAGTATATGTGAGGGGGGAAACTTTTCAAGATGGGTGGTGACCATGGCGGCCATTTTGAAGTCGGCCATTTTGAATCCAACTTTTGTTTTTTTTAATAGGATAAGGGTCATGTGACACATCAAACTTATTGGGAATTTCACAAGAAAAACAATGGTGTGTTTGGTTTTAACGTAACTTTATTCTTTCATGAGTTATTTACAAGTTTCTGACCACTTATAAAATGTGTTCAATGTGCTGCCCATTGTGTTGGATTGTCAATGCAACCCTCTTCTCCCACTCTTCACACACTGATAGCAACATAGCAGGAGAAATGCTAGCACAGGCTTCCAGTATCCGTAGTTTCAGGTGCTGCACATCTCGTATCTTCACAGCATAGACAATTGCCTTCAGATGACCCCAAATATAAAAGTCTAAGGGGGTCAGATCGGGAAACCTTGGTGGCCATTCAACTGGCCCACGACAACCAATCCACTTTCCAGGAAACTGTTCATCTAGGAATGCTCGGACCTGACACCCATAATGTGGTGGTGCACCATCTTGCTGGAAAAACTCAGGGAACGTGCCAGCTTCAGTGCATAAAGAGGGAAACACATCATCATGTAGCAATTTCGCATATCCAGTGGCCGATCTGACCCCCTTAGACTTTTATCTTTGGGGTCATCTGAAGGCAATTGTCTATGCTGTGAAGATACGAGATGTGCAGCACCTGAAACTATGGATACTGGAAGCCTGTGCTAGCATTTCTCCTGTGGTGTTGCTATCAGTGTGTGAAGAGTGGGAGAAGAGGGTTGCATTGACAATCCAACACATGGGGCAGCACATTGAACACATTTTATAGGCTAACCCTAATAAAAATCTGCTCAGCCCAGAGATACACCTTGATGGTAGGAGTGCTCTGTCCAGGGCTTAGTAGGGACAGGCTAGCCAAGGTACGTGGACAGAGTACTCCTACCATCAAGGTGTATCTCTGGGCTGAGCAGATTTTTATTAGGGTTAGCCTAGGGAGAGTATTGATCTCTCATTGATGCTACCCGGTTATGCCTCTAGTTGTCCCCAATTGATTGCTCTTTGGTTGTTGTACTGCGAGTATATTGGTCCTGTTGGGACCTCTTTTTTTGGAAATTTAATAAAAGTGAAGTTTTAAGAAGTTGCCCTCTGATTTTGTTAATAATGCTACTTAGCTATAGTACAAAGTCATTCAGTATTGTATAGTGCATAAAACAGACAATAATGCCTATTTTAATTACAGGCCTCTGCAATATTCTATATATAACAGCTATTGAGGTTAAAGCTGATCACAAATCTGTTTTCCTCATGTACAATACATAATAGGCAACAGAGGTTATGTAATACTTGAAATCAAGAGTTGTAGGTACTGTATAGAGGGTGTAGGGGGATGCTAGTGCCTACCACACAAGAAAATGCTAGTGTTTTCAATATTGGGTGAGGAGAAAGCCACTGTCAAACACCTCTGCTGACAGCTTATCTCCACACAGCAAGTCAAGCTAGGTCAAGGATGGAAAATTCATTAGGAGGAACACCAAACGCTATAAGGTTGTAAGGATAGATTTTATATATATACATATATATATATATATATATATATATATATATATTTATATATATAATATCTCTACAGTGCCCCCTTTATATACTGTATATATACAGTGCTGCCCATAATTATTCATACCTCTGGCAAATTTTGAGTTCAAGTTACTTTTATTCAACCAGTATATATATATATATATATATATATATATATATATATATAGTGCCTCTTCTGTGCCCAGGTGCCCCCTGAATACAGTGCACCTATCTCCAGTCCCACAATGCAGGGATGCAGACCTGGCCTCTTCTGGCGAGTCTGCTCCTGTAGAACATCGCAGGTCCCACAATGACATCGATGTGCTGCCTACATCACAGAAAAGTGCCAGTGGTTCCTTTTTCTTGTCAGTGCAAACACAATTGAGTGGAGGAGCCCCAGAAACCAGACCAATTGACCTGGTGACTGGGGGCCCGCCAGTAATGGTGCACTGTGGGGATTGTGAATCTGTCCCTAAATATATAGATAATATAGATGGATGGGGGCGCAATCAAGTCACATTTGCAGCTATTCAGCCTCATAGTCTTCAGGCTACTAGGCCTGAAGCCTATGAGTGAGAGGAGCATTGCAGGAGGTTGTGGTGACGCCACCGTGACCTCCTGCATTGGGTATCACGTGATCATCTCATTGCGTGAGACCCAGGACAGGAGCAGGATGTCATGTGTACCACCTATGCCTGGACCCAGTAACACAGGCCACAAGTCGAAGGAGGTCTGTGGCCTGCAGCGCAGACTGCAGCAGCAAATGGAGTGAGGTAAGTGTTAAATTTTTATTTTTTTCCAAATCAGTGGCATACTGAGGGCACACAAGGAAGGGTAGGAGGAGAGCATTATATACTGGCACTAAGGTGGATGGAACAGAAAAGCATATTATACTGGCACTAAGGGGGGCACAAAGGAGTACTATAATCTGTACTGGCACTAAGGGGGCGAGAGAGCATTATCTACTGGCATTAAGGGGATGGAGAGAATTAAGTACTGGCACTAAGGGGGCATTATATACTGCACTGGGGGGCACAAAGGAGCATTATACAGTATACTGACACTAAGGGGGGGCACAAAGGAACATTATGTACTGGCACTAAGGGGGAGCATTATGTACTGGTGCTAAGGGGGGAAGAATTATATACTGGCGCTAAAGGGGGGAGCATTATGTTCTGGCACTAAGGGGGGGAGCATTATGTACTGGCACTATGGAGGGGAGCCTTATGTACTGGCACCAAGGGGGGCACAAAGGAGAATTATGTACTGGCACTGTAGGGGAGCATTATGTACTGGCAGTAAGGTGGGAGCACTACATACTGGCATAAAGGGGGATGCATTATTTACTGACACTAGGGGGGGCATTATCTACTGGCACTAAGAGGGGAGCATTATGCACTGGCACGAAGGGGGGAGCATTATGTATTGGCACTAAGAGGGAGGGAACATTATATACTGGCACTAAGAGGGAGATTATTACATACTGGTACTGGGGCAGCATTATATACTGGCACCATGGGGAACATTATATACCGGCACTGGGGGGCAGCATTATATACTGGCACTATGATGGTAGGAGAAGCATTATATTCTGGCACTAAAGGGGAGTTATAACTACAAGTGGGAATTATAGCTACAGGGGGCACTGCAGGAAGGGCATTAATTATAAATATTTGGGTCATTATGGTTATATTACTAGGGATACTGTAGGGGCATTAGTATTAATTGGTCACAATATGTAGGAATTGCTACTAATGGGCACTCTTAGGGAGTATTATCACTATTGGGGCACTATTATTAATTGGGACAGTCTGGGAGCACTATTTCTATGGGAGGACTACCTGCAAGGCACTGTTAAATCTGACAGTATAGTGTTTGTGGACATTAGGAATAGCAGCAGGGTGACGGTGGCCTTTATAAATATGGGGGCTGATTAGCAAAAAAAAGAAGAAAAGGAAAGCAGACAAATGAAATCTGTGGAGACGTGACCTGTAAGTCACTGGATCTTCCCCTTACTGCTACGTTTAAATGTGTTTTAATCTATTTATTAGTAAGTATGGTCCCTTTAAATTGATTTCTTTATTTATTTAAAAAAAATTGGGGGGGGGGGGGGCATTTTCTTGCTGTGCCTAGGGCGCCAAGCTACCTCATCCTAGATAGATAGATAGATAGATAGATAAAGCAAAAGTTGGGCAGCACTGCAGTTTTTGTGGAGTGCCTGCGGCTGAGGAGGCGAATCCCCTTCAAACAATATAGATGAAGAAATTCCACGGCACATCCAAGGAGTAAAATTAATTTTACTCCTTGGATGTGCCGTGGAATTTCTTCATCTAGATAGATAGATACTGTAGATAGATAGAAAGATAGATATAGACAGTTTCCAGAAGTCCCCTGACAAATTTTGTGCTGTCGAGTGTTTTAGCTTTTTTAATCTCTAGGAAGTGTGTCTATTTTGACTGACTATCTGTTATTATGTGAGCACAGGATGGAAGTCATTTAGGTAGGTAAGCAATATTGATAGACCAAATGCTTATTGTGATATGCTGCATCGTATATTAGAAAATGTATAAAGGTGGATTTATTCTTTAAGTCATTTTGCTATTCCAAGCCTGTAAAAAACACCACAGAGAATGGCTTTTGTGATGTAGAAATAAACTGCAGAACGCTTACAAAAGTAATATATAATACCAGTTTATTGTGCCATTGAAGATCTTTCCTTCATTTGCATTGCAAATATTTTTAAGTGTACTAAACACATTTTAACACCTCAACTTCAGCAATAAAACTATTTGCATTCCGAATTTCCGATTGCAGGCAGGCTGACACAAACTTATGCTTGCACCATATGTGCTACTCTGTTTGAGCCAGACAATCAGCGGATGTGGACAGCATTTACATTTTAAATTTCATTTTAATGTTATAATTCATGGGAGCGCAAACCCAAAGCCAGTATTGAAATTGATGTTTCACATGGAGCTAAGCTCTCCCTAAAATTGCATTTCTTCAACTGTTGTTTTATTTTAATTACTAACTAATCCACTTTACAAAATCCATGGTCTGAGCTGTTCACAAATACAGCATGTTCCTGGCATGAAGCTACTTCATCACTGATGTAAAGCCATATCTGCTTGGTGGCTGCCCATGAATCCAAGAGTCAGAGATGAAACCACAGATAGAAGATTAAACATAATTCTCCAAACCTTGCACACAATATTTCCAAACAAACTCATCAATCTAATTCTAAAGGATTTTGAACAAATATCATAGTCAAGGTTTTGATGTAGAAAGGCATCAAGTATGGCAATGAAATGAGCATTGAGTATAACATGATTAGGAGGCAATAGACCACACTTTCTAATGTGTCTATTTATATTAATTGTTAAAAAGCCAAATTCATATTAGTTTAAACAGACACTTTCATATGCTTTATAATATTTTTATGGATGACAAATTATCCTAGATTATGCAAAACAACTATTTGGTGGTTATTTCTTTTACTACAGAGGTCATACATAGATTGAGGTAATAGTATTTGAAATAATGGCAATCATATCTGCAGGAAGTTTTATAATAGTTTTAAGGCAGTGTGTTTTGTTCCTAAACATGGCAATTTCTACAAGCAGGGCTGGAAATACTGCCATAGCAGCTATATCTGCTGCTACGGGGCCTCAGTGGCAGGGGGCATAGGACATATTTGATTTCTGTCATCTATTATGGCCCAAGCCTGATTTCCCCAGCCATGCTCTCCCTAGCAGGTGTGATGCAGCGACAGCTGGACTAAGTAAAAGAGTGCAGGGGATCATTCTCCAGTCTGTCTTTGGCCCATGCGCTCTCTCTACCGAGCAGCCATGATGACATCACTGCATTGCTCCTGGTGGGGAGACAGGACTAGGTGAGTATTAATGTTTTTTATTTTATTTACACCACAAGCAGTATCAGTAATGTAATAGGGCACTACGGGGGAGCACTACTATATGGAGGAGGCACTTAGGGCGAGGATTACAGTGTGGGGGCACTAAGGAGGAGAATAACAGTAAAGTGGGCACTAAGGGGGCATAACTACTGTATGGGACATTCTACTGTGTGTTGGCAAAAAGGGGGGCATAACTAGTGCGTGGGGGCACTAAGGGGTCTTGCCTACTATGTGGGGCCCTAAGAGGCCATAACTAGTGTGTGGAGGTACTAAGGGGGGTTATAACTACTGGGAAGGGGCACTAAGGGGCATAACTACTGCGTGGAGCACTAAGAGGACATAACTACTGTGAAGAGGCACTAAGGGTAACTACTGAGTAATTGAGGGATTGTATGGTGAATGTGGGCAGTCTTATTTAGCCCTTGGAGAGAGTGTTGTAGGGAAGTTGCTCAGCCTTTTCTAGTTATGCCTCTGTCTACACATGTATTAAAATAAAAACTAACTTCTGTTTCAGTAGTTTTGATGGCCCTCGTATATAAAGAAACCTAAAAAATATGTATAAATACATCACAATGAGATACTGAGGTACAGAGCTATAAAGATGTTGGGTCAGGAAATGTATTAAATGCATCAGTACATTATCTGATACGTAAAACAAGATCACACCCTTAACCCCTTCAGTACCAAGCCATTTTTCACCTTAAGGACCAGGCCAAATTTTGGAAATCTGACATGTGTCACTTTATGTGGTAATAACTTTGGAACACTTTTACTTATCCAAGCCATTCAGAGATTGTTTTCTTGTGGCGCATTGAAGTTCATGACAGTAGTAAATTTGAATCAATATAAATTGCCTTTATTTATTTTAAAAAAATCCTGAAAATTTTGAAAAATTCATAATTTTCCAAATTTAAATTTCTCTGCTTTTAAGGCACATAGTGATAGTAGTAGTTATTACTTTACATTTCCCATATGTCTACTTTATGTTGACATAATTTTGTAAATGTAGCTTTATTTTTTTTAAGACGTTAGAAGGCTTAGAATTGTAGAAGCAATTCTTAAAATTTTTAAGAACATTTCTGAAACCCACTTTTTAAGGACCAGTTCCGTTATGAAGTCACTTTGTGGGGCTTACATAGTAGAAGCCAACCATAAATGACCCCATTTGAGAAACTACACCCCACCAGTTATTCAAACTTTGTTAACACTTTAGGTGTTCCACAAGAATTAAAGGAAAATGCAGATTACATTTCTAAATTTCACTTTTTTGGTAGATTTTCCAAACAATACTCAATATTTATTACCCTGTTTACAGAAACACCCCATATGTGGTGGTAAACCCCTGTATGGGCACACGGCAGGGTGCAGAAGGAAAGGAGCGCCAGATGTTTTTTGGAAGGTGAATTTTGGTGGACTGATCTTTAGACACCATGTCCCATTTGAAGCCCCCCCCCCCCGATGCACCCTACAGTAGAAGCTCCCCAAAAATAACCCTCTTTTGGAAACCATGTCTGACGAATACCGTACCCCGACTAACATCAGACGCCAACTACGTAGAGCCAGCAAGATACGGTATGGTCGCTGGTTATTAAGGCGTGACATTACACCCTCCTGGAGGAGCGGGTAAGGTCAGTCTTGGTACAGTTTACACAGCTGCCTCCTGTCCACGCAGTCCCAGAGAAGCAGAGGGTTGGAGAAACTCACTCACAACCCTGACAGGCCGAGAGAGCCTTTTCACTGCCCCAGTTAAACAGCGCTTTCTCAGCCCGGGTATACTGCCACCAGTTTCTTGTTTGATATAAGCCCGTTCCGCTAACGGGATTATATAGGGTAAGAAACCAACCCATGATAGCGTATTACTAGGCCGAAACACGGATGTGGGGATTCGTGATCGAGGTACAAGACAGTACAAGATTAAATTATATATTTAATCGCCTTAAAGGGGTATTCTCATCTTCCCTTTTCATACTTACCTTCCTTGAGCGAGATGTTCACTTCCTGGATTCTTCTCCCGGGCGGGCCGCGCTTGCGCAGAAGACTGAAAATTTTCTCCCAGCCGGCTGCGCAATGTTTTGAACGCGCACGTCGCTGCGCATGTGCCATGGTGACTTATTCCTGGCCTGTATATTATAGAGCCGGCGTGCGCGTTTGCGGCTCTGTACTATACTGGCCAGGAAGAAGTCATCATGGTTCATGCGCAGCGGCATGCGCGTTCAGGACATTGCGCGGCCCGGCCAGGAGAGAATCTTCAGTCTTCTGTGCAAGCGCGGCCCGGCGGGATTCGACAGGAGAGGTGGCCGTAACCAGGGGAGACCAAAGACAACATCAGGTAAGAAGGGAATTATTTTCTAAAAAAAATGGGTGGGAATTGGGTAATAAAATGTATTTAGAAAAATGATCACTGTCAAATCATTAGCAGATTTAACAGTGATCATTAGTATGAGAATACCCCTTTAAGGGTTCACTAGAATAACACTATACACACAAAGAATATATACAGTGGTCTGAGGTTACAAATACAGATGGCGTGGTACAAACAGGGTTAAGCCGAACAAAAGTCAGTTTACCAGGTATAGGAGTCCTTTGGGTTGTGATGAGTTCTTAGCTGTGGTCACATGGAAAGCAGTGATGTCAAATGGTTGCAGGTCCCTCTAAACACATGGCATGATGTGACCTCCCTTCAGAGAAAGACACGCCCACTTGCTGGCACAAGCCTTTTAACCACCTCAGCCCCCCTAGCTTAAGCACTACACTACTTTCACGGTTTATCGCTCGGTCATACAACCCAAATTAATTTTACCTCCTTTTCTTCTCACTAATAGAGCTTTCATTTGGTGGTATTTCATTGCTGCTGACATTTTAACTTTTTTTGTTATTAATCGGAATTTACAGATTTCTTTGCAAAAAAATTACATTTTTCACTTTCAGTTGTACATTTTTTAAATAAAACTACATTTCTATATAAATTTTTATCTAAATTTATTGTTCTACATGTCTTTGATAAAAAAAAAAATGCAATAAGTGTATATTTAATGGTTTGGGTTAAAGTTATAGCGTTTACAAACAATGGTGCAAAAATTAGAATTTCCGCATTTTGAAGCAGCTCTGACTTTCTGAGCACCTGTCATGTTTCCTGAGGTTCTACAATGCCCAGACAGCAGAAAAACCCCACAAATGACCCCATTTTGGAAAGTAGACACCCTAAGCTATTCGCTGATGGGCATAGTGAGTTCATAGAAGTTTTTATTTTTTGTCACAAGTTAGCGGAATATTCCACTAACTTGTGACAAAAAATAAAAACTTCCATGAACTCACTATGCCCATCATGAAATACCTTGGGGTGTCTTCTTTCCAAAATGGGGTCACTTGTGGGGTAGTTATACTGCCTTGGCATTTTAGGGCCCTAATGCGTGAGAAGTAGTTTGAAATCCAAATGTGTAAAAAATGCCCTGTGAAATCCTAAAGGTGCTCTTTAGAATTTGTGCCCCTTTGCCCACCTAGACTGCAAAAAAGTGTCACACATGTGGTATCGCCGTACTCAGGAGAAGTTGGGCAATGTGTTTTGGGGTTTCTTTTTACATATACCCATGCTGGGTGAGAGAAATATCTCTCTAAAATGACAACTTTCTATTAAAAAAGTGAAAAGTTGACTTTTTAGAGAGATACTAGGTCCAGGATGGGCTGCGCTGCTGGTGTATGCCTCACCACGTAATCCGACAGCGCCAGCCCCACTCTGCTGCCCTTGAAGCGGATCCTGCACAACCTGTGGTCTAGCAACACGGGGCCGGGTACGCCTGGTGATATCAGGGACCTCAACCTCGTCGTTCGAACTTTGGGTCAGACTGCCACTGTTTTCTACAGGTTCATATTCTGACCCACTGGATTCGTCAGATGAGGGTTCCCAGAAGCCTGTAGGCCTCTTCATAAGAATACCCCTTATTTGCCATTTGGGCAACTAAATTTAGGGGGTATACCCTGAGACTACCCAAGAAATAAAGCAAGCCTGTCTTACAAATGGGAGGCTAGAGAAGTACTGGAGGCCGCTGCGATTGATAATATATCAAAACTGATTTTTGTATCGCCGCAGCGCTTGTAAAGTGATTATGCAGTGATCAAAAAAAAAAATATTTTGTCACTGCGGCGGGGCGGGCGTCGGTGAACGTACGTGTAGTTGACCGATCAGGCCTGATCGGGCAAGCACTGCGTTTTGGGTGGAGGGCGAGCTAAGGTGACACTAATACTATTATAGATCTGAGTGTGATCAGTTCTGATCACTTACAGATACTATAAAAGTACAAATGCTGATTAGCGATACGCTAATTAGCGAATCAGTGACTGCGGTGCGGTGGGCTGGGCGCTAACCGACGCTAACTGCCTAACAAAGGGGCCTAAACTATCCTAAACCTAACCGTCAATACTAGTGAAAAAAAAGTGACAGTTTACACTGATCACTTTTTTCCCTTTCACTAGGTGATTGACAGGGGCGATCAAGGGGTTAATTGGGGGTGATGGGGGGTGATCTGGGGGCTTAGCGTGCTGCTTGGTGTACTCACTGTGAACTGTGCTCCTCTGCTGGAACCAACCGACGAAAAAGGACCAGCAGAGGAGCGCAGAAGCCATTTAACACCTTATATTTATAAATATAAGGTGTTAGATGGCTTGTGATTTGTTTTTTTGAAAATCACCAGCCTGCCAGCGATGATCATTGGCTGGCAGGCTGGTGATGAAATACTTATTAAACCTTTGCTGGCCCACAATGTGCATGCGCGGGCCGGCTCTGTCTGTAATCGGCTTCTCCCCTCCTGGCCTCTGGGAGGAGTCCACTCCCCTTCTGCTGGCTGGCAGCACATGAGCCACAAAACCGATTAGGGCTAATGGCTCCAAACCAGAATGTCGCAGAGAGGTGGTACTGGGACCAATGGATCTGCCTGGGTTCCGGCTACCAGTAGAGTCCAAGCTTGGTACCGTTATTTGGTTTCTGTGGGGAGATATGCTTATCTCCCCTCCTGGACATCCCACCGCCAAACTATGACCATGGGCCAGTTCATCGTGGCAACAGGGACACAAATATGCATCTGGTTTCTGTCTGTGATGGACAGGCGATTCATAATTCCGTATTCCATGTTGGTGTGGGAACATGGTCGACAGTAAATAATAATCCATATTCCTCACACCATGGGATAAGGTGACAGTTTTATTGGTACTATTTTGGTGTACATATGATTTTTGAACGCTCAATATTATGCTTTTTGTGAGACAAGGTAACCAAATAATGGATGCTCTGGCACAGTTTTTATTAATTTTTTAATTTTTTTTTACAATGCTCACCTGACAGGATAGATTATGTGATATTTTTTAAGCAGGTTATTATGGATGTGGCAATACCTAATGTGTCTATTTTTTTATTTATTTTGTTTTTACACAATAAAAGTATAAAAAAAAAATCATGTCTATATCTCTTTTTTCTGAAAGCTGTATTTTTCTTTGTACAATTGTCTTAGGTAGGGTCAATTTTTTCAAGATGAGAAGATGGTATGATTGGTACCATTTTGGGGTTATTTTACTTTTTGATTGCTTGGTATTACACTTTTTGTGATGTAAGGTGACAAAAAATGGCTTTTTTGGCACAGTTTTTATTATTATTTTTTTTACTGCGTTCACCAGGTGGCTTGTATCATGTGATTTTTTTTAGAGCAGGTTTTTACGGATACGGTGATACTTAATATGTCTATTTTTTTGTTTTATTTCTATTTTTCACATGAAAGCATTTACAAAAAAAAAAATCATGTTTTTGTGTCTCTGTTTTCTGAAAGCCATATTTTTTTTATTTTTATAGGTAGGGTCTTTTTTTGTGGGATGAGATGATAGTTTGGTACAATTTTGGAGCACATATGAATTTTTGATTGCTTGGTATTACCCTTTTTGTGATGTAAGGGGATAAAAAATGGCCTTTTGCCCCAATTTTTTTTTTTATAACATTCACCAGACGGGTTAAACTATGTGATTTTTTTTTTTTTAGAGCAGATTGTTACGAATGCGACGATACCTTTTTTATTTTATTTTGGTTTCACACAATAAAAGCATTTATAAAAACAAACAAAAATAATGTTTTTGTCTCCATTTTTTTTCTGAAAGCCATATTTTAAATTACTTTTTTGGGGTGATTGTCTTAGGTAGCGTCTTATTTTTTGCATGATGAGGTGACAATTTGATTGGTACTAATTTTGGGTGCATATGACTTTTTTGATCACTTTTATAAAATTTTTGGGCAAGTGAGGTGGACAAAAATGCAATTTGATCATAATTTATCTTTTTTTTTTATGGCATTCACCATGCGGTAAAATTAACATGATCCTTTTATAGATCATATCGTGGCGGACGCGGTGATACCAAACGTGTTTGGAAAAAGTTTGATTTTTTTTTTTACACTTTTTGGACTCAGACCCACTTGGTTCTTGAAGATCCAGTGGGTCTGATGGCTCTACAATACACTGCAGTACACTGTATAGGGGGCAAATTGACCACTATTGGGGGGGATTATTCAAACATTTAAAAAGGTTCTGTTTCCCACAGTCTTGCATTAGGGTCGTCTGAGTGGCTGGTGAGTACAGACTAGCCAATCAGAGCGATCAACAGCCCAGGACCGCCCTCATTGGTTCCAGGCCGGTTAGCTGAGATCCCTGGCTGTGTGTAACAGCCATTATCTTAGCGCTGTCACCATGTCTGTTTCATAGAGAAGAATTAATCTCTGCTCTAAGAAATATTAAAGGGGTTGTCCCTCAAAAAATATTCTACTTTTTTCAAACCAGCACCTGGATCTGAATACTTTTATATTTGCATGTAACAAAAATTTAGTATAGTTACTAAGCTATTCAATAAAACGTATCGGTATAGCACCACCTGCTGTTGGTTCTTTTCCTTATTTCTTGTCCACTTCACTGAGAAATGGTTGCACACACTCAATTTCAAACTTCAACTGTCACATGGTTTATACACAGATGGTGTTATGGGATAAAAAAAATAGTGGCTTGGGGGACCAAACGTCCAAACATTTTGCCTTGGCACGGTCAAAATGCTCATTGTGACCCATTGTGAACGAGCCTAACAAAATTCTTCATTTTAACTGGGAGCAGCATCAGAGCACGTGGCCATAATAGTAGCGGCAGCAGGAGCAGCATAGCATGAAATATACAAGGTGTCTTTGGGTAGTAGCAGCAATAGTAGTAGTAGTGGTGGCAGTAGGGGATTAACAATGATAAGCAGCAGCAGCCATATTGTACATGTTGGCAGAAAGGCAGCAGCATGATAGAGGCAGCAGAAGTCTTATGGTAGATGCTGGTCAGCAGGTCGCAGCAGTGGCATGATGGAGCTATTGGTAACATGGAGACTGCGGCAGCAGCTATACAGAACGTGATGGTAGGTAGTTTGCAGCAGTGGCATGATTGAGGCAGCAGCAAAAGGCATACAGGACGTGATGGTAGGTAGGTCGCAGCAGTGGCCAGTGGCGTGGTGTGGGGGGGGGCCCATGGGGGCCGTTGCCCCGGACACAAAATTGCAGGGGGCGCCAGGCAGCAAGCACATCAATGAGGGCCTATGGCTTCCATCCTATTCGTTCTTCCTCATAGGCTTCAGGCTAGTGGCCTGAAGCCTATGAGTCAGTAGAGTGACCGTAGTGACTAGAATGGAGTTGCTCCTAGGAGGTATGATGTCGGGGGAAGAGTCTGAATCTCGTCATCCAGGGGGCAGGGCCTCAATATTTGCAGGAAACGCTACAGAGAATGCTGTTGGAGCAGAGGCTGCAGGTCAGTGTGTGGATGATAATATTGACTGGTATGTTTACTTGGGGGGCTTTTTGCAGGAGCTGAAGGGAGGAGGAATAATCCTTATACTAGAGACTGTATGTTAGAGGGGTCTGAAGAGAGTCTAGTGGGGGTGTATTATTTGCATGGGACTGTATGCTGGAGGGGCTGAAGGCAGGAAGAGTGGTGAATTTTACATGGGACTGTTTGCAAGAAGGGCTGGAAGGCAGGGGGAGTGATATATCTAGAGGGGATGAAGGCCAGCCGTGAAGAGAGAGAGGGTGATATATTTTACATAGGCTGTATGCTGGAGAGGCTGAATGCAGGGGGGGGGGGGTTATATTTTACATGGGACTGTATGTTGGAGGAGCTCAGGCAGGGAGGTGATGTGTCTTACATGGGACTGTATGCTGGAGGGGCTGAAGGAAGCGAGGAGTGTTGTATCTAACATGGGACTATATGCTGGAGGGGCTGAAGGCAAGGCAAGTGATGCATTTTACATGGGACTGTTTGCAAGAAGGGCTGGAAGGCAGGGGTGTGATGTATTTTACATAGGACTCTATGCTGGAGGGGCTGAAGGAGAACGGCAAAGAGAGGAAGTGTGATATTATTTACATGGAACTGTATGTTGGGGGGCTGAAGGCAGGGAAGTGATATGTCTTACATGGGACTGTATGCTGTAGGGGCTGAAGGCAGGAGAGTGATGTATCTTACACGGGACTGTATGCTGGAGGGGCTAAAGGCAGGGGGAAGGTTGTATCTTACATGGGACTGTATGTTGGAAGGGCTGAAGGGGGCATAATTATTACTATAATACTACAAAGGGGGCCATTATAATATTAATAATAATAATAATAATACAGAGGGGCCAGTATATTATAATTATACAGAGGGCATTATAGATATTGGCACCACGGGGGAAGGGGAGGTCTGCTATCTGAGGATGATAGTAAAGCGAGAAATAAAAAAAAAATTATGACACTCTACAGAGACGAGACGCGGCTGAAAGAAGTTATCATGACGATCCTATCTCCGAATGAAGATGCTGAGGAAAGTCTACATCACAGGAGATGTCATTGGATGCAACAGCTATAGTGCTGTGTTATCCTGTATATTTCATAGCAATGTATGTTATGCCCATCCAAATATCTGTTTGGGGGGGTAGATATAGAATTTGGGCCACACCACCGAAGCCTGGCCCCAGACTTCAGATCACACTGTTTGTGTACTGAATTCTGGGGCCTCACACCCTTCTTCTACATTATCTGTACTCAGAGAGTTATCACTGTGTTATCTGTGGTATTACATAGGACTGCAGGTGACATCTACTGCATTATTTGTAAAAACCTGGCAACCCACACTACACCACTGGCAGTGGCTTGATGCAGGCAGCAGCAGCTCTACAGAATGTGATAGTAGGCAGATCACAGCAGTGGCATGATGGAGGCAGCAGCAGCCGTACGGAACATGATGGTAGGAAGATCGCAGCAGTGGTATGATGCAGGTGGTAGCAGCCGTACAGAACGTGATGGTGAGCAGGTCACATTAGGGGCATGATGGTGACCGTGGCTTGATGGCGGAAGGAGCAGCCTTACTGAAGATGATGGTTGGCAGGCAGCAGCGGCATGATGGAGGCAGCCAGAAAGCAACAGTGATAAGATGGGGCACCAGCTGAACCCAGATCTATTCATCGGCCTCAGCTGGAGGAGTTCGAAAATCCTCTTCAATCCAGGCTTAGTTCATTTTGACAAAAGTGGTGTTTTTGACACTGGCGGAGGACAACTTGGTCATCACGACCCCCCCCCCCCCCCCCCATGGCTCTGAAAACCCTCTGCGAGATGACACTGGAGGTTGGGCAAGAAAGAAGAAAGCAAGAATGCTGTGCCAGTTCAGTCCACAGTTCCAGTCCGTCGGCCTTGCCTGTATTTACATGGGGTCAGGGAACAGGGTATGAATCAGAGGCTGGCCAGAGTTTATGTGGGCCTGAACCTGGATGTTGACACGGGAGCTGTCAGCTTGCTGACAGGCCTCAGCCTGGCGTGGCACATGGAAAAACTGCTCCATCATGTTGAGAAGATTGAACTGGCTACTTTTGCTACTGCACCTTCTGCTGCTCGTGGCGGTGGGAGGGGGTGACTCTGCGGGGGGCAGAAAGTATTTTCCCTTTCATACATGCTGGTGGCAGGCATCTGGTTGCCATAAGCTGCGGCAAGCGGCATACGCAGTGTTTCCTGGTGATAATGTAACTTGTTCTCGCTTTCTGTGAGAGGGAAAAGTTTCCCCGTTTTGCCTGTCACTGCATAAGTAAGAGAGTCTATAGGTAACCATTCAGGCCAGCATGCCCAAAGAGCCAGTTCTTTCCACCTGCTCCCCCCTCTGAGACGATCTGATGTTGTGGCCGGTGTCATCATCCTCTTCCTCCTCCTCAAGTGGCAGCACCTCCTCCTCCATGGGAATTTCTCATTGTGGGTTCTCAACGGCTACATGGCCACCTGTTGCATGATCATCAGTGTCTTTTCCAAAATACATAGAAGGGGGGATGACGGACAACTGCAATATGAATGACATAAGCTGCCACTGCCTAATCTGGAAACAACACATGCGCCCTGCTCAGGCAGTCTCTTGTAGGACCAGATTATTCACGACTTTCCGTTGCTCATACAGACACTAAAGCATGTGCAATCATGTTGAATTCCAGTGAGTTGGAACGTTGCAGATTAAGCAGTGTACCTGCATACCATTCTGATGCTGGAAGCCCAAGAGAGGGTTCCTCACCACATGAGAATGGCTGAAAAGAGGGACAGTCTCCTGAACATCGCCAACACTTTGCGCAAGCCAGTGCATTTTTTTTAAAAGGCCACGCAGGGAGAATGTGTTATTGCCCCCAGGTTCAGGCCAGAATGTTGTGCCTATTGTTGCCCAGTTGGAGTCGGCAGGGTGACAGCCAGTGGGATGTTTGCTACTAGATGTACCTTAGCTGCATCTGCTCACCGGTATTGCTACTCTCATCCAGGACAATCAGCTCCAACACAGCATGGCAACAATTTACTTGACACATGTGATAGGAAGGAGGGGTAGTGTGAGCGACACTATGCCATGCTGCTGTTGGGGACAAGACCGTGTCCATGCAGAAGGTGGAGAAGGCAGATAAGTGCCTGCTGTGGGAGCAAGCCCAACAATATAGTGGGAGGGGATTAAAAGGACCTGGCCATGTTGCTGGGGTGCTGCCTTTCCACTGCCGCAAAAAATATTGACCCAGTGGGACATGAAAGACATGTACTTTGTGCTGCCCGTAACAGCTGCTCCAGGTATCCACCATGGAGTGTTGCTTGCCACAGAGTGAGAAATGCAAGGAGTGGCCCAAATTATCTGCCACATGAGAGTACAAGGCGCTTTTACAATGGTACTGCAGCAATTGCACCACCAGCAACATGGCCAGGTGAGGGTTCAGCTTGTAGACAAGCTAAATGATGGTAGAGAAAAGTTCCTCATGCCATTTATAGATGTCTATTACTACTACTTCTGGATGGATAGTTGGTGCTGCTACTACCCACATTCTGGCTCTGGGTGTCCCGAGGGTGTCAAGAACCACGCCTGACTCCGTTATACCCGGGGTCAGGAAGTCACAGCGGTTGGCTGCGCGCTCTATGTAGTAAGATAGGGCTGTTTCCTTATGGTAGCTTTCTGGGTTTGCTTTGCAACCCTTTTTGGCTCACTCAGGGATCCGTAGCTCCTTCTCCTCAGCTGTTCCTTGTCCAGCACTCCCAACCTCCTTATATTCCCCTCTCACACTTCTTGGTTGCCAGATATAGAGCTTCCTGCCTGGACTTCTATACTGACCCACTTGAGCTGTGTTGCTGCGTTCTCTGGTTGTTGGTCCAGAACGTTTCCCTCCAGATCCCTGTTGGACCTTTGTGGTCTGCTGTGGTCGCCCACCTGGGTGTATGTGTTTGTCTGTATTGTCTGTCCTCTCCCTGGTGTTTCCCTCTTAGTGTCAGTGGTGCGGACTAGCGATCCCACCGGCCCGTGCACTATCTAGGGCTCATTTTAGGGAAAGCCAGGGTTTAGGCACGTGATCGCCGCACGGGTGAGGAACCCATCTAGGGACGTCAGGGCAGTCAGGTGCCAGCCACGAGGTGAGTCAGGGGTCACCACCTTTCCCTCTCCCTTGGGCTTTCCCTTTTCCCTCCCTGTGCGTGACGCCGGTCATTACACTGGGTCTTTCGTTCGGAACTCTTCCATAGCCCGGACACTTTTGGGCCTCTCAGAAAATGTTATGCACTACCCTGTGTATTGGTGTAGTAATCACATATATATGCTACTAGTTTGAATATAATAAACAACCCCAATTTATTTTTTTATTGGAAACGTGTTTTTGAACACAGAAATAAAGGGAAAAGGAATTAGGCCTAAATTCGTTATTGCTCACAGATACTTTTGTGTGCTGGCCTTTGTATTGTGTTGATCACCTGTATGCTGGTTTAGGGCTCTTTCACACTTGCGTTCTTTTCTTCCGGCATAGAGTTCCGTCGTCGGTGCTCTATGCCGGAAGAATCCTGATCAGTTTTATCCTAATGCATTCTGAATGGAGAGAAATCCGTTCAGGATGCATCAGGATGTCTTCAGTTCAGGACCGGAAAGTTTTTTGGCTGGAGAAAATACCGCAGCATGCTGCGCTTTTTGCTCCGGCCAAAAATCCTGAACACTTGCCGCAAGGCCGGATCCGGAATTAATGCCCATTGAAAGGCATTCATCCGGATCCGGCCTTAAGCTAAACGTCGTTTCGGCGCATTGCCGGATACGACGTTTAGCTTTTTCTGAATGGTTACCATGGCTGCTGGGACGCTAAAGTCCTGGCAGCCATGGTAAAGTGTAGTGGGGAGCGGGGGAGCAGTATACTTACCGTCCGTGCGGCTCCCGGGGCGCTCCAGAGTGACGTCAGGGCGCCCCACGCGCATGGATGACGTGATCACATGGCACGTCATCCATGCGCATGGGGCGCTCTGACGTCACTCTGGAGCGCCCCGGGAGCCGCACGGACTGTAAGTATGCCGCTCCCCCGCTCCCCGCTCCTACTATGGCAACCAGGACTTTAGTAGCGTCCTGGCTGCCATAGTAACACTGAACGCATTTTGAAGACGGATCCGTCTTCAAATGCTTTCAGTTCACTTGCGTTTTTCCGGCGTGTAATTCCGGCAAGTGGAGTACACGACGGATCCGGACAACGCAAGTGTGAAAGAGCCCTTAATTAAATTGAACAAGTCCATAATTAAATTGAACAAGTCCCCCAAAAAATAAAATTTCAACCGTGTGGAGAAATAAATGAACGCTGAAGGATGATTAGAGGCCAGGCCTTACACTCAATTTCCCGTTAACACTCACAGGTAAATTGCTACCCTATTCTGTATATTGTTGTACTGATATGTGATATACATATGAGTGATGGCTAACATCCGGCACCCCAGCTGTGGTAAAACTACAACTCCCAGCAGGCTCTATTTATTCCTATGGAGTTTTGAGAACAGCCAATCAAGTGTATATCTTGGGAGTTGTAGTTTTACCACAGCTGGAGTGCTGGAGATTAGCCATCACAGACCTATATGCTGGTTTAATTAAATTGAACAAGTCCCAAAATGTGGAAAATGAATACACGGAAACGGATGATTGATGCCTGACCTTTAATATCACGTTAACACTCACAGGTAAATTGTTACCCTTTCCTGTGCATTGGTGTACTGATCATCTTTAATGCTAGGTTAAATTGAAATAGAACCACCTCAAAAAAATTACATTCCAACTGTGTGGAAAATTATTTCACGGAAACGGACGATTGAGGCCTGAAACTCAATTTCACATTAACACTCACAGGTAAATTGCTGCCCTACCCTGTGTATTGATTCAGTAATCAGGTATATATGCTGGTTAATTAGATTGAATAATCCCCCCCAAAAAAATAGATTACAACCGTGTGAAAATACTCAATTTGTTGTTATCACTCACAGAACAGTAGTTTGGTGTACTACTGATCAGCTATATGCTGATTTACTTAAATTTTACAAGTTCACCAAAAATAAAATTTCCACCGGATGATTAAGGGCCAAGCCTCACGCTCAATTTCCCTTTAACACTCACAGGTAGCTTGCTGACCTAGACTGTGTATTACTGTAGTAATCATGTATATATGTCCCCAAAAAAATATATAATTTCAACCGTGTGGAGAATATACGGACGATTGACGCCTGAC
Source organism: Bufo gargarizans (assembly GCF_014858855.1). Lineage (NCBI taxonomy): Eukaryota > Metazoa > Chordata > Amphibia > Anura > Bufonidae > Bufo > Bufo gargarizans. The sequence goes on from NC_058080.1 coordinate 443,281,533, forward strand.
CCTTAGTATCGTATTATCACTCACAGGTACATTTTTACCCTAGTGTGCATTGGTGCACTGATCACTTATATGATGGTTTCCTTAAATTCAATAACTCCCCCCCCCCCAAAAAAAATAAAAAAAATAATTGGAACTAAACTCTGTGTGAGTAAATAATGAACAAATTTAGCCTTGATATTTCGTTCTCAATCACTGATGTATATGGCTTTTCAAACTGAAACCAAAAAAATATGAATCAAATATTTAAGATGATCTGACACAGAGTTCTCACTAGTATTCTATATGCTATGCTAGATTGATAGTTGAACACGTGTTGGTACAGCTTTCTTTTATTCCACCAGACATTGTAAGACCCAACCACCCTCATTTACAACCCAGCACAGAATGGCATTCTGTTCATTCTTCTAGGGCGCTATCTATGACTTTGCCCCGTTCACGCCAGGTCTAAAATTGTTGGTCTGGCGTGGAAGGGGGCAGGCCGGCAGGTCCATCTAATTCATCATTTTCTACAACTGTTTTAGGCGTAGAAAATGGTCTAAATGTAAGACAGCTTGGAAGCTGTCTTACCTTTAGAACTGGCGTTGGAAGTTATGAAGAGGCCTATTACTTTTCTAAACTTTTCAGGAACTGAATTTCTACAGCTGGGATGAGTGGAATTTGGTACTATGCAAGTTATAGAGCTATTTAGGGAAATTGTGTCTCAAGAAATGTGATTTAGGAAATACAAAAAGAAATTACAATCCCTATTATGCCAGATGTTCTACGAGGCAACTTCTTAGCAGTAAATATACATAAAAATGATTATTGAACATGTTGTATAAATACAGAAAGTTTAACACCAGTGTAATGGTCCATTCCATACAAAATCCAAACTAAGCACCAGAAAGATGATATGGGAGCAGTTCATTTAATTTTCTCACTCTGCTCATCATTTCAATACCCTATTATTACATGTTACATTTGCTAATTTGATTATGACATTCTAAAATCATTTACATTCAATGGAAAGATGCAAGAAATAAACCTTAAGCCCGATTTATTTTGTTTTGGTGTGATTGCCTCCCTGCACATGTACTCCTGTGTTAGTGCTGATAATGAATGCATTACACAGGCCTTTAGTCATTAAGTGAACCCTTTGTCAGAAGAGAAAATGTTTAACTGTGAAACAAGAAAGCCTTTAATAACCCATTCTATTCTTCTGGTATGTGAATGCACTGATTGTGTACATGGGGTGGCGGGTTGGGAAATTCCACATAAATTCATTCATGCTTACAATGAGATATGGAGATTTCTGCTGGGTGTGAGACACAGTTCTCAACTTGGTGGTTTATGTAAAAAGACAGATATTTATGGTTGTGTGACAGATGTACACTTTGCAGACATTCGACAAAAATAATGTCACGCTAACCTGAACATCTAGTGAGTAGAATACATATGAGATTGATTTTATTAGTACTAGATCTCAAATTGATTGGCTCGGAATATGGTACTGGGAATATAAACTGAATAGCTGCAATATCCCCACTAGTAACAATGACAGCTTTGTCTCTTGCACACGCTCAATTTGAAATGACTATAGCAAATTCCCAGTGACATATAAAGCATGTCCTGTAGTCACTGTACAGTCCTGCCCATATTGTGCAGCTGCAGCTCTAGTAAGAATTACGGCAGAATCAGGTATTCCTTGTATATGACCATCACAAACATCAGGGGCATATTCAGCATTTTTACTACATAAGTGCAATCTAGAGTAGGTTAAAGAGTTACATAAATAAAGCATTTTTCTGTTGCATAAAATAAAAAATTAAAATATTAAATATATTAATAATAAAACATGCCACACGATGGACTATTTAGTATATTTGCCATAAGGGTTGTCTCATAAAAAAATATACTTTTGTAAATGCTTGTAATTAAAATTTTGTATAGTCACTGAGCTATTTATTAAAATTAGGGGTGAGAGAATCGCGCTACGGATCCAAGATCCGAAGTCTGTTCGTTCCCCAACTTCGTTTTAATGCTGTACAGAGACCTGTCTTCATACAGCATTAAAATGTATGCGCTGCACGGAGGCAAAATTTGTTAAGTCTGACGAGACTTCGATGAAGAACTTCGGGGTTCAATTGTACAACTTTAAATACATTTTAAAACAGCAATCCCTTCGGTATCAAGGTCTCCATACAGCATTAAAACGAAGTTGGGGAACAAATAGACTTTGGATCTTGGATCCAAAGCACGGTTCGCTCACGTCTAATTAAAATGTTTTACATTTTGAAATTTTTAGAGCGCCACCTGCTGTTTCTTCTTTTTCTTATTTCTCTGTCCACTAACATTGCTGAGAAAGGAAACACCCCCCTAAGCTGTGATAGGTAGCTGCAGCAGAAACGGCATGCCCCATGAGAAAGGACACAACCCCTCAGCTGTCAGATTTAAATAAATGTAGCAGAGCAATTGGAGCAATGAATGGGGAGAGATCTGGTTCTTCAGTACATGAGGTACAAGGCTGGTCCTAGCCTTGTTAGAAATAGACTGTCATGTACTCTGGTTTTGCAACTGAGTTTCATTTAAATGGATGGAGCTGAGTTGTAATACAACATACAATCTGTGGGCAGGTGTGGACATTTTTTGGGAATAGAGCAGCCATGTTTTTTAATCCTATACAACGCCTCACAAGGAGCCTGAATATAGAATTGAATTACTGTTGAGCTCATCTAACAAGAAGTTACATTTATTTCCAAGAGATGTTCCAGTGGCATATTTTTTAAATAAAAATGGGGAGGGCTAAAATAAACAATGGCTACTCACCTTCTGAATCCCCTACACTGCTGTTCAGCCGCTGCTCTAGTCCTTGGTCTAGTCTAGTCCTAGGCTGAGGGAGGTCACCTCTGCGGCCAGTGATTAGCTGAGCGAGAAGTCCCAGCCATTTCCAGCACGTCTAGTCCAAGCATTGGATAGAAGCAGAAACTGGAGCAGTGGTGGGGGATCCGTTGGGTGAGAACTCAGTTTGTTATTTGAGCCCATTCTGACCCCTTTTTGTACTGTATTTACAATTATGCCACTGGAATACCCTTTTAATTATATTTCAATATTAGATTGGTAGGGGTCCAACCTGCTACAAGGTATGGGGCTCCCATTCTCATGATCAGTTCGGGTCCCAGCAGTAGGCCCTCACGATCTAATAGTTATCCCCTGTTCTGTGTATAAAAGTATATACTTAAAGGGATATGACTACAGGATATGTGATAAATGTATGATCACAGGAATGTGGTTACCTGATTCCTCTATATAACAGTAGTGTGCATGCATGACTACGAATCCATTCACTTTTATGAGCTCAGCTATGTCCACCAGTTGCAGGGCAGTAAATAGAGGGATAGTAATGCATGTTCATTACTGCTTCATTCATGCAGTGGAATCAGGAGACCTGCACTCTCAGCATCGGAGAGGGTCCCAATGGTTAGACCTCCAATGATCATACATTTATCACCCATTCTGAGTACAGGTTATAAATGTTTTTTGTGGGCCAACCCATGTAAAGCATTTTTCTATTTTATAATATGTTTGGGGAGATATGGTTTAGGATATACTTTTTTCATTCACAAATTGAATTTAAATGAATAAAAACCTTAAAGGGGTTTTCCTGGATTAATTAGCTATTAGCTGAAGGCTTCTAGTCTGTATGGTCTACTGAAATATTCATACTTACTGTTCTTTGCCATTTGTGCGCTGGCTCCCATTCCTCTATCTTCTGATCCTCAGCTCGTTTTATTCTGGCAAGGTCATGGACACCCGCACCACTGCAGTGACTGCCTTCAGCAGGGATGTGTTGCTTGGGGAAAATAAGCTGCAGACTAGAGGATGAAGGAATGGGAACCAGTGTGTAGGACTGAAGTGTCAGGGAGCGGATAAGTATGAATCTTTCAGTAGGCGATCCAGGCCAGAAGCCTTCAGTTAATAGTTAATTATCCCTGGAAATCCGCTAAGGTTGTACCAAAGCCTCTATATCTATTGTCCCAACAAATATACTCCCCTTTAAAAGGATCAGAATAATTTGGTTGTTTTTCATATCTAAACAATTAGTATTAGAAATACAAATCAGTGAAATTTGCTTTGCCATCATTTTATAAACATTGTGTATTTCGGAGCTGTAATTGCCGCATATAAGTCAATAGATGATTTTCTCTTAATTTCGATATGTTTATAAATGTGTATACAGTACTTACGTACGTTGTCTCGCCCTTTTATATTACCTTCACAGTCATATGTATATATATATTTGTCCTAAAACTACATAGTTTTGTGTCAAATGTATGCAGAAAAATAGAAAATTCTGAAGAGTCCACAAGCTTTAAAGCACCACTGTATGTGTATATAATCTCATCTATAAATATGCAGAAAACCCCTTTTAAGAGATATTAATTATTTATAGTAGCATTTATTATAATAGGGACAGAGCAAATGATATAAATACAGAAGCAGATTTTTAATCCTACAAAATAAGCAGATGCTTACCAGGGCCAGTGTAGCTTAATGTAGCAAGAGCTTCCAATTGTACCATGCAGAGTGATATCTCACTAGAGCTTTGTGTTTTTCCAGCATGTGCCTTTTAATTACTAGACCTTTTTTTTAAATCCACTTTAGTCTACATCATCGGTGGACTTCTAATAGAATTTTGAGACCTCACATGTGCCTCTACCAGCTCCACATAATAAACTTCTCAAATCTAGACATTTACCCAATTACTGAAACACTAGAATCCTTTCTTTATATTGTGCACACAAAAGGCAAATTTTGGATTTCTTTGAGTAAGGTTTGTTGGATTGCAAAAATCGGCTTTCCCCAGAATACATTTTGCAACTATTGTTTTAGTTTTTACCTTCAAGATAAATATTTTTCAAAATGGAAATATTAAAAGAAAATGCCCTGGCCCTCCGCTATACAGTGCAGGGCAAGGGCAAGGATAGCATTGGAGCATGAAATGCTCCGATGCTCATCTCAGAGTGGCTGTCTGGGTGAAAAAGAGGATACACCCGGGTTCCGCTCGGAACACGGACAACCCCTTTAATTGCCCCTTAGGTGTAATAATGTTTACTAAGTGGCCAAAATTTTTGCCTTCATACCACAGAAAAAAATTATCTTTTATTCACCTCACTGTAGCAACATAGCTATGATTCTATACTCACCATGATTCCTGTGTACAGTTAGCATCCCACCACAGGCAGCACAATGTAGTGACATCATCAGGATTCTTACATCTCTGCCGGATGCAGACAGTGTCGGACTGGGATGCCTAGGGCCCACCAGTAAAATTCATTCTGGGGGCCCACTGTACAGCAACATACAAATATTACCTGCCCACACAGAGGAAGACAGTAACAAGACACTACAAGATGATTGATTAAGGGGGTCTCTGCAACCACTTGAAAAGGTGGGTCCCAGGTATGAGAGGATACTGGCTGGCCTGCCTCTATTCCTAGAGGCTATCTTAACCTTCTGATGCATCTATAATAATAAACTGGATAGTCTACTCAGTTTTTTATATTAATATAGATTATTTGAGATGCTGTGCTGGTGGACAGGAGGCCCACCTTTCTCAGGGGCCTACTAGGGGATTCCCCTGCTCCCCTGTGGGCCAGTCCGAGCCTGGATGCAGATGTACTGTAGTTTGCAGGCAACTTCAGACACATGGACTGGCAGGGCAACATGGTTCCCTGCTCTACCTCCCTATGGACATCAATACAGTTGACAGTGAGCTCACCTGGAGATCACCACTCCTCCCCTGGTGAGCCCCATCATGTGAGTGGGCAAAGGGCCCATCGCCTACTGCTCCCCTGCTAGCTATGCCACTGGTGCAGTGTCATCGCTCTTCTAAACAGTAGTACGGTTATGTCCCTAAATTTACTAAGTTCAGTACTGCCAAAGTTGTATGATGCAATTCCAGGCACAGAGAAGCAATTGTTAGAACAAAGCACGTTACTACATGCCTGCTGCATAATGCAAAGAACATACATACACTACAGTAGATCTACTTTGCATGTGGACAAATAGCTTTCTCTCAAAGCATTTGAAATAAATTAGAAACTATGAGAATTGATACACAGTGTAGAGAATCAGAAGACAAGATTTAAAGTGCAATGTTTAAATACCATGCTACAAGACAGAATAGAAAGATAAAATCTTCATAACTTTGTAAATGCATTATTTTAGTATCTATTCCGTTAGGAGCTTCTATTGCAGATTCTGTCATTTTTTAGAGTAAGAATAGTACTGTCAGCAGAACACCCACAGAGCCAGAAAGGAATGCTGGGAGATTTCACCTGTGACGCCTACAGAACTGTGAATGTAGCTCTGGAATATATATATAACATTTTTTTATTATATAAATCATATGAAATTAGTAGGGTCACATGGTATTAGTCATTTGTAACTGGCACCATGTAAATCCAGCATTCAGTGTATGAAGCTGACATGACCTTAAAAGAAACTACTTGGAAAATAATTATATAAGGGAAATTGTGAAGTATGAAAAATTGCAAATCTGTAATATAGTTATGTAAATTTGTTTGAATCCATCATTTAAAAAAACATATAAATTCTATTACTGGTTAGCCAAACATGCACTATAGTAAAACAGTTCTGACCAAACCAAACTAAAAAAATTTCATTTGAAAAAACTAAGCAAAAGGATTTCAGCAATATATTTAAATATCTGCAAGGACATAGCAAATGGAAATCAAGTAGGGTTTGAGTGGAAATGTAATTAGGCCAAGTCATGGATATCATCAAGTAAAAGTGATGCTTTCACTTCATCATTATCTATACAAAACTTTACCCAGCATGAAAAATGCAAAGTTATTTCAAAGATTCTGAAAATATCTTGGATGAGTTTTTATTTCTGCAGAGTAAGCATTCTCCAAATGTCTCTGGGGAATTGGTAATGATGGTTGGTTTGAATGCTTAATAGAAAAGGGAATTCTCTTGTTAAGTTATATGTGTCCATATTAACATGCTTCAAAATGTAAAATGGAATACAAATACCAACGTGTGAATTAATCGGGAGGCTGGAGTGTCAATTCTCACATGGTAACATTTCCCCCTACTGGTCAGAAGGGGAAATACTGATGTAAATAATCACTGCAAGACAAGCCTTGCCTGAATGTTTGCGCACACTTCACGAAATGAAAAGCAAATATATGCGGCTGATACTAAAAATTGCAGCACTTTACTAGTATTTCTGAGACAAGTCCAGATTTGATTGGAGTGGCAACATGATTCATGAATGATTAATAAATTCCTCCCAGGGTAAATGAACCACTGACAAAATACTTACCGGTACTAACCCAAAAGAGACAGGATTATTGTGTACATTTTTTTCATAAAGAAACAAAGTAAGGTACAGAGAACACCTGAGTCAATAAATGGGAATTAAACTGAAGTGTTGGACTGGCAAACAAAGAATTATCCTGCAGTATATGAGGTGCTTTAGGTAAAGTTTCATTGTTGTAAAATGAAAAGCTATGTAGCTTCTTAGTTTACTCCAGTATATGCTTCAATTCATCATTATTGTCAAGATCTCTGCTGTCAGTGAATGGAACATTCATTGCTTTTATCCAGACTGAAACCTCATGTGGATTATTGAATGAGTCTGTGTCTCCGCCGCAGGGTGACAGATCCCTGTCTGCACATCTCAGCCCCATCGGTCCCAGGGCTGGTTTACCTTGCAGGAGAAGCAGGCGTCCACCAGCATATTACCGAATCCGTCCTCACTGCCAGGTGTCATCTGATGCGCTATAGCGCACTCGCACGTCCCTCTCTTATGGGAGTAGGCAGCTGGGTCCTGATTATCGTCCCCACCCGGAGGCGGAGCTTTGAGCTTTAAGGCAGCTTCACTTAGGAGGAAGTGCCCAAGCGTGGTTGTTGTACCTCTTGTATCCCACTGAAGTTTCCTACTGTGTTCTGGACTGTCTGTGTATTGAATTTCGTGGATTCCAACCTCTGCCTCGTTTGACCACAACTCTGCTTACTGTCTGCTTGCTGGATTGCCTGGACTATTGACCTCTGCTCTGTCGTCTGTTTACTGGATCACCTGGATTACCAACCTCTGCACCGTCTGACTACACATTTGCCCATCGCCTCCTGTAAGTTTTCCCGGATCCTGACCCTGCACCGCCTGACGAGACCGCTTTAATCTGCACACTGCATTACTCTGAACTGTCTTTGCCTCTACTGCAAGTGACTGTTGTTTTCCGTTTACTAGTAAAGTTATTCTGTTCCGCTTACCTGCCTGTGCTAGACTCTGTTCACACTGCTGCAGTTAGCAGGGTCCTGGGCGACTGGTGCAAACACCAGTATAGTGACTCTGAGAGTCAGCAGTCAGCAATACAGGGCTAAAGTCCAGTCCTCTATCCGCTGACCCAGAGGATCCACATCCTCTGGTCGTAACAGTACTCTTGGGCCGTGGACCCCACTGGCTCTAAATCAGGAATTTCTGAACTACTACAGGAACTTGAGCAACAGGGTACCACCCAGAAACAAGTGGTGAATTATCTGCAGCATGTAGCTGCTCGTCTGGACTCTCTTTCTACAGCACAGTCTGCACAGGCTCCTACTGCTCCTGCTGTTCCTGTTGTGGCTGCAGCGTAGCCAAGTTTTTCTGGACCACAATTATCTGCTCCGCCCCGTTACAGCGGCAACCCGAAAACCTGTTGCGGGTTTCTAAACCAGTGCACAATTCACTTTGAACTGCTTCCTCATCACTTTCAATCAGACCGAGCTAAAGTGGCGTTCATTATCTCTCATCTCGAGGATGAGGCTCTGGCCTAGGCAAATCCAATATGGGAGAGATCTGGACCCAGTAATGTGTCTCTATTTATGGATTCCTTTAAGAGGGTGTTTGAAGAGCCAGGTCGAGCTTCTTCTGCGGCCCCCTCACTGCTGCACGTCTGTCAAGGAGGCCAGTCGGTAGGCCAATATGCAATTCAGTTCCGCACCTTAGCGTCTGAAGTTTCGTGGAATGAGGAGGCTTTGGTGGCGACCTTTTGGGAGGTTTTGTCCGGACGTATTAAGGATGAACTCACAGGTCGTGACGTACCTACTTCCCTTGAGGCCCTGATCTCTCTGGCTATAAAAATTGACATACGGTTTTTGGAGCGGGCTCGGGAGGTCGTCTGGAAAAGAGACTTCCACCACATATGTTTAAGTCTAATATGTCTCAGCCTTCATTGCACTCCTTCTTTTCGGATGCTGAACCCATGCAGCTGAATTCCACTCAGCTTTCGGATGAGGAACGTCGTCTTCGTATGTCTTGAGGACTCTGTCTCTACTGTGGTGGTCCAAGTCACCGTGTCCACAACTGTCCTCAGAAGTCGGGAAACTCCAGCGCTCAGGGTCTTTGGTAGAGGCGGTCCTAGGCGAAAACTGTTCCACTCTCCAGATTCCTGTAACTCTGTTACTTGGGGGCATCAAGGTCTCCATACCCGCTTCCTTGGACTCCACATCTGCAGGAACTTCATACACCAGCGTATGTCAATCAATACCACATCCCTGTATGTCGGCTAAAGAATCCCCTGCTGGTGACAGCTGTCAGAGGACAAGTGGTGACGGATCCAGTGCGGTTTGTCACTGTGCCGTTGGAACTACAGGTAGGGGTGTTACATGAAAGGATTTCTCAGTATCTGCTCCCTGAACTCTCTCATTCTCTTTTACTGGGGTTGCCCTGGCTTGGGATGCACAATCCTGTAATCGAGTGGAGAGCTGGAGAGGTTCTTCAATGGGGACAGCTGTGCCAAGGCAGATGCCTACGTTTTTGTCAACAAAGGGTTGCTATACCTCTTCCTAAAAGCCTGGAGGCTTATCATTCCTTTGCTGACATATTTGATAAAAAGGAGGCTGAGATACTACCACCCCATTGCCCCTATGACTGCCCTATTGATCTGCAATCAGGGGCATCTCCTCCTCAGGGTCGTGTGTACCCTCTGTCTCCAGCTGAATCACAGGCCACAGCGGATTACATCAAGGAAAATCTTGAGTGGGGTTTCATCAAGAAGTCTTTGTCACCCGTGAGGGCAGGATTATTTTTCGTGAAAAAGGAAGATGGGTCCCTTCGCCCCTGTATAGATTATCGTGGTCTGAATAAGATCACCATTAAGAATAAGTACCCGTTACCATTAATTTCTGAGTTTTTTTATAGACTCCGTGGGGCCCGGATCTTCTCTAAGCTGGACTTATGGGGGGCATACAATTTATTACGTATTTGTGAGGGTGATGAATGGAAGACGGCCTTTAACACAAGGGATGGCCACTATAAATCCGTTGTTATGCCATTTGGGCTTAGTAATGGCCCTGCCGTCTTCTAGTAGTTTGTTAATGATATTTTTCGAGATCTGCTCTATTCTTGTGTTGTTGTCTATTTGGATGATATTCTTATTTTTTCTAGAGACATCAGAACTCATCGCAGGCATGTGCAGGTGGTCTTACAATGTTTATGAGAGAATCGGCTATCCGCTAAACTGGAAAAGTGTTGTGGCAATGTGAACAGTGATGTGTACGGTGAAGGCCTGGAAGGGGTGTATATCTAATCTAGGTGAGATAAGTAAGGTCCAGGAAGATGGCGCTGGCTTCAGCAGTTGCTGAAGCTATTTTCTTTTTTTATTCAGGGGTGGATTTTATTGGATTGGGATGGTAGGTTTGGCAGTGGGACCTCCCAATACACCCCCTCATTCCAGGGCATGTTTTCCTTTCACCTGAGGTAATTGCAGGTGAGTCCTGCTGTAATCAGGCTGACATAAAGCAACTCCCAGTGTGTCAGTCTAAGGAGGGAGAGAGTGTTTGTGAAGCAGAGTCCTCCTGAGGCTCTGGGTGTGTGGTCTCGGCTAGCAAGGCTGACGGGCCACAAGGCTAGGGTATAGCCTGAAGTTTGAGGGACACAGTGACGCCTGCGGAAAGAGGGTCACTAGGTCAGAGTTGGGAGGACTACTGGAACGCAATCCCCCAAAAAGTTACTGGAGGCTGATCGATTGATGTTGGCTGAGTGAAGCCGCATATGATGTTCATGTGTGAACTATTCTCTATGAGTGAGGTAGGGATGTTTTTTGTTTAGGTAGTGCCGAAACGGGCAGGAGTTTTTTTGTGTTTTAAGTGTTGGCAGTGCGGGAACCTCACCCCATCCAGTGATGTATAACTGGACTATCCTGTATGAAAACCCGTTGTCTGGCGAGATATCTGTGAGTGTGACCCCCTGAAAAGAGACAATTTCTTACAATTGGTGGAGGATGCGGGTAACAACAACAGCAGGTTGCTAACAAGACTGGTTGCTAGGGGCAACAACAGGCAGAAAGAGCAGGTGCTGCTAGTGCTATTCTGGACACTATCTGCTGTGCTGAAAATAAGTGTGTGGAGCTTAAAGGCCCAGACACCCAGTAAAAGAGACTGTCCTGTTGAAAAAAAAAAATTGCTTCGGATGTGGTCACTATGATATCTGTGCAGACTTAAGCACAGCAGGACTGCGCAATGGATGGTTCGTGGATATGGAGGTCTGACAAAAGATATGAAAGATCCCGCGAGATGGTGATTGGGGGATATCAGCTGTGGGTCACGCTAGAATCCTGCCAACAAGTGTCTCGGGTCATGACCGAAACGCTGGACTTTATGAAGAGGGGACCAGAGACAACTGTCTCTCTGTCCTTTGTAAACGGACTATGGCTCAGTGCAATGGGAGCTCTTGAAGTGTGAGACCCTGAGAGCGGAGTGTGTGCTGAGCATGGACTTTCCGTTATTTGGGTAGCTAAAGAGCGGAAAAAGCGAGTTAAGTGGTGTGGCCGGAGTTCTGGAGGAACAGCAAATGTGTGCCGTTGCAAAGGGCAACCGTCGGGAAGAAAGAGAGGTGGAGAGCAGTGGGGCTCTCAGGAGTTTCCTAAACATGTGCACAAAGTCTTAAAGGGTGCAGATGGAGTGTGTGATGATTCGTGATCTCAGCAACACGAAGAAATCACGAATGCATCCGGTTTTAAAATCACTAGAGCCTTTGCCTGCACACAAAGAGTTAAAATCTTTGTTCAACCCAAAGTAATTCACCTGCTAGCACAGCTCACAGATCAGAGGTACAATTAGCACCTCCTTGCCAAAGACTCTTCCTGCCCCCATGCCAGGTTAAGTACCCATCAATCTGGTATTTTCCTGACAGAACCTCATAAAAACTCCCTTTCTGTAGTCGGAGTGCCTCCAACCACAGTAGGAAACCTCACACCTTAAGCCTCATCAGTGAGCTTCAAAAGAAAAGGACAGATCCGTATCAGACAGCTGGATGATACAGGGAGAAAGGCGACCTTCCAGTCACCCTCCATTCCATAGATCTCATATTTTCCAATATTTCCCTAATATTTCATAGGATAGGAAAATACAAAATGAATAATCTCTTCAGGAATTGTTCAGATTATTATAACCCAACTTCCAGGAAACCCGCGGGCAAATCAGAGATTCCCGCTCTGAGATATAGAGGTTCTCAGGCACGCTGTATTGTCGTCCAGTCATATTTGGTATCAGACAAGTGGCAGATGAGGTTTAACACTGACAAATGTAAAGTTATGCACATGGGAAGGAATAATGCAAGTCACCCGTACATACTAAATGGTAAAACACTCGGTAACACTGACATGGAAAAGGATCTAGGAATTTTTATAAACAGCAAACTAAGCTGCAAAAACCAGTGTCAGGCAGATGCTGCCAAGGCCAATAAGATAATGGGTTGCATCAAAAGGGGCATAGATGCACGTGATGAGAACATATTCCTACCACTTTACAAATCATTAGTCAGACCACACATGGAGTACTGTGTACAGTTCTGGGCTCCTGTAAACAAGGCAGACATAGCAGAGCTGGAGAGGGTCCAGAGGAGGGCAACTAAAGTAATAACTGGAATGGGGCAACTACAGTACCCTGAAAGATTATCAAAATTAGGGTTATTCACTTTAGAAAAAAGACGACTGAGGGGAGATCTATTTACTATGTATAAATATATCAGGGGTCAGTACAGAGATCTATCCCATCATCTACAGGTCCTTCTAAAAAAATTAGCATATTGTGATAAAGTTCATTATTTTCTGTAATGTACTGATAAACATTAGACTTTCATATATTTTATATTCATTACACACCAACTGAAGTAGTTCAAGCCTTTTATTGTTTTAATATTGATGATTTTGGCATACAGCTCATGAAAACCCAAAATTCCTATCTAAAAAAATTAGCATATTTCATCCGACCAATAAAAGAAAAGTGTTTTTAATACAAAAAAAGTCAACCTTCAAATAATTATGTTCAGTTATGCACTCAATACTTGGTCGGGAATCCTTTTGCAGAAATGACTGCTTCAATGCGGCGTGGCATGGAGGCAATCAGCCTGTGGCACTGCTGAGGTGTTATGGAGGCCCAGGATGCTTCGATAGCGGCCTTAAGCTCATCCAGAGTGTTGGGTCTTGCGTCTCTCAACTTTCTCTTCCCAATATCCCACAGATTCTCTATGGGGTTCAGGTCAGGAGAGTTGGCAGGCCAATTGAGCACAGTAATACCATGGTCAGTAAACCATTTACCAGTGGTTTTGGCACTGTGAGCAGGTGCCAGGTCGTGCTGAAAAATGAAATCTTCATCTCCATAAAGCTTTTCAGCAGATGGAAGCATGAAGTGCTCCAAAATCTCCTGCTAGCTAGCTGCATTGACCCTGCCCTTGATAAAACACAGTGGACCAACACCAGCAGCTGACATGTCACCCCAGACCATCACTGACTGTGGGTACTTGACACAGGACTTCAGGCATTTTGGCATTTCCCTCTCCCCAGTCTTCCTCCAGACTCTGGCACCTTGATTTCCGAATGACATGCAACAGTCCAGTGCTGCTTCTCTGTAGCCCAGGTCAGGCGCTTCTGCCGCTGTTTCTGGTACAAAAGTGGCTTGACCTGGGGAATGCGGCACCTGTAGCCCATTTCCTGCACACGCCTGTACACGGTGGCTCTGGATGTTTCTACTCCAGACTCAGTCCACTGCTTCCGCAGGTCCCCCAAGGTCTGGAATCGGTCCTTCTCCACAATCTTCCTCAGGGCCCGGTCACCTCTTCTCGTTGTGCAGCGTTTTCTGCCACACTTTTTCCTTCCCACAGACTTCCCACTGAGGTGCCTTGATACAGTACTCTGGGAACAGCCTATTCGTTCAGAAATTTCTTTCTGTGTCTTACCCTCTTGCTTGAGGGTGTCAATGATGGCCTTCTGGACAGCAGTCAGGTCGGCAGTCTTACCCATGATTGCGGTTTTGAGTAATGAACCAGGCTGGGAGTTTTTAAAAGCCTCAGGAATCTTTTGCAGGTGTTTAGAGTTAATTAGTTGATTCAGATGATTAGGTTAATAGCTCGTTTAGAGAACCTTTTCATGATATGCTAATTTTTGGAGATAGGAATTTTGGGTTTTCATGAGCTGTATGCCAAAATCATCAATATTAAAACAATAAAAGGCTTGAACTACTTCAGTTGGTGTGTAATGAATCTAAAATATATGAAAGTCTAATGTTCATCAGTACATTACAGAAAATAATGAACTTTATCACAATATGCTAATTTTTTGAGAAGGACCTGTATTTATCCCCAGGACTGTAACTATGACAAGGGGACATCCTCTGCATCTAGAGTAAAGAAGGTTTGTACACAAACATAGAAAAGGATTCTTTACGGTAAGAGAAGTGAGACTATGGAACTCTCTGCCTGAGGAGGTGGTGATGGTGAGTACAATAAAGGAATTCAAGAGGGGCCTGGATGTATTTCTGGAGTGTAATATTATTACAGGCTATAGCTACTAGAGAGGGGTCGTTGATCCAGGGAATTATTTTGATTGCCTGATTGGAGTCGGGAAGGAATTTTTTTATTCCCCTAAAGTGGGGAAAGTTGACTTCTACCTCACAGTTTTTTTTTTTAGTTTTTTTTTGCCTTCCTCTGGATCAACTTGCAGGATAACAGGCCGAACTGGATGGACAAATGTCTTTTTTCGGCCTTATGTACTATGTTACTATGTTACTATGTAGGTGATTCGTAAAATTG
Organism: Bufo gargarizans; assembly: GCF_014858855.1. Classification (NCBI taxonomy): domain Eukaryota; kingdom Metazoa; phylum Chordata; class Amphibia; order Anura; family Bufonidae; genus Bufo; species Bufo gargarizans. Next base: position 443,296,609 of record NC_058080.1, read on the forward strand.
TGCTGATTATAAATATCAACTCTATTTCTTGATTGGAGTTACGGGTACTTAGAATAAAACTAACGATTGCATCGTTCCAGTTTTGCCCTTGTTCCTTGATTATCTGGTTTATGCTAAGAACTCTGTCCTCAGAGGAGACCTACTACCACATTGTTTTATTTTTTATAAATTGTTGATTGGTTAGCTAGGTTGCAAACAACCATTTCTTCCCTTTAGGATTAGCTAGCTGTGGTCTTTTTGCCCCGATTCAATATGAAGAGTGGTGGCAGCAAATTAATTTGGATTTCCAGCAAAATCAATTATTTTATTTTTACCGATTGTACATACAATTGCGATTGTATTATGGATGGGCCCACCAGCCAGTCTTAAACATCTGCTGTGCTCACAGTGGATTCGCCTCCAGAAGTCTTCAGTGGACAAGACCTGTATGGCAACTGTGGCATAGTACAATGGGATTGGCAGGTGGTTGTCACAGGGTGAATGTCCGGAAAAAGGCTGGAGTCAAGGCCAAGGCATTTCCCAAGGCAACTACTGCATTGAGGAGAAGGATGATGACCGTGCTGGAGATATTCCAGGACTACCCTGATGTAACGGAGAGCCGGCGACGCGCTTCCTCCTTCCTGCGCCGCCGTCATCCCGCCTCTGTGCAGGAGTGAGGATGTGGCCGGCGTCCTTGTCTCCATGGAGACCAGGGGGCTGGGAGGACCCGGCCGAGCATGCCTCCCTTAGCGTGTCCGGCGTCATGCTAGCTGATTTGCGAACTGAGCGCCAATGGTGAGTTATCGGCACTCAGATGTTTTGGGCTGGACTTTGGTCATGTGACGCTGACCACGTCTCATTACTCACTTGTTCCTGCATTTTAAACAGGTAGCCTGCTGGTCACAGGTTGCCTGTGATTGGTCTAGTTACCCTCACTAGCCTTCTTTATATATTGAGACCTTGCTTGTTTGATCTTGGCTTTGTTTGTGACCTCACTACCTCCATTTGTATTTGACGTGACCTCTTGGCTTCTGACCTCGGTATTGTTTGTGAACTTGCTATTGTGTTTCTCCCTGTGTACTGTGTGACCTCCTGGTTTATTACTTTTGCTTCCCTGACTCTGTTCACGGTTTTCCCTTTACTTTTAGGCCACTGCACGTATTTTTAAGCTAGGGACTGCCGCCAAGTTGTACGCCGTCAGATAGGATGGGTCGTGCAAGTAGGTAGGGACAGAGGTGCGGGTGGAGTTCAGGGCTGCACTATTCCCTTCCATCCGTGACATCTCATCTTTCATGAGTGCCGAATCCGTGACGACAATCGGTAAGATCGTTCCGATTATCCCTTGTGTAGCAGACCCAGTGACATTGAGCCAGCGGCAATTGCTACCTGCTGAGCAGGTGGGGGATAAATCACTGAGGCGAGAAATGGTTACGAAAATGTGTGACAATGGGGGAAATGCTGTGTCTGAAAAGGCGGGTAAGCCTGTTGTGTTGCCTAAAGTGCCTGTGACCAAGGCTAGAATTGGGATGGTGAAAATCAGAGATCCAATGCTAGCCCGGGTAAGAGGTAGCATGATGGTAAAATCTAAGACTGGTAGAATGATAAATGTTTGGGACAGTTATGCGGATACTACAGACTATACGTTGGTCCTCATTGAGGGTGAGACCATGTTGAGAACTGAGACTGATGAACTTGGTAATGCAAAAGTGCTCATTCATGAGGGAATGTTGGGCCGTGATTTCCCTTTGTTCCGTTATTTGTGGGGAAGTGGAAAGACTTCTGCAGTCAGTGATAAAACTCCTGCAGGACTGGTAAAAAGCACTTTAAATGAAGTGACCATTAAAAACAATGGTGCTGATAAGGTGCAAGGGGATTGTACCCAGTCTGGGGAAATGCATATTGTGATGTCATGTGAAATATGTGATGATGATGACATGCCTTTTCCGTTGCAGGATGTGGACAGGGTTAAAAATGTAAATGATGCAGAAGTGCAGCAAACCTACTGTGGTGAATGAGCAGGAAAGTGTGGCAGTCCTAGAGGGTGTAACACATGTACCAGAGGTGGATATGCAGTCTCCATGGGATTCTATGGTTGCGGGGAAGGTGTCCCATGTGGGGTTTGGCTCATCGGTGCCCATAGAGATCAGGATTGAGAATGACCGAGCGGTATATATGACGTATGTGCTGTAACCGATAGCAACTCAGAGAGGGAATTTACCATGTCAAGCTCTTGCGAAATGAAGGTAGTTGCGACCAGATGACAGTTATACTTGACGTGACAAGAGATAAGTCGGAGATGTCAGCATAAGGTCTGGGAATTATACCCAGGCAGTGGAAGACTTTCTGGCAGGTCTGACCAACCAAAAAGAGCGTGTAGAAGAGCATGACCGACTGCTGGTAGAGGGTCACTACAAGCTGGGCCAGGCAGGTCAGTACAGCTGCAAACTTGAAGATGTTTTTGCCTGCTCCGAACAGTCCCTGCATATACTAGAGAAGGGGCTAGCTGTTCTCGCAGAGCAACTGGAAAAAGCTCCAGAAGAGTCAAAGGAGGAGACTCAGAAAGAGATAAATGAACTAAAGAATCTAGAATCACAAATAGAAGCGGAAATTCTCCAACTTCAAGAAGAACTTGCAGCTTCTGAGCGATCCAGATCTCATGTGGAGCAGTAAAGAGAGGAGCTGGCTGATGAAGTCTTAAACAGCATCTCAGGAAAATCTGCTCTCTTGGAGGAGAAAAGACAGTTGGAAGCCAGGATTGCTCAACTTGATAAAGAGTTGCGTGATAAGATGGTGGACCTGGACCACCAGAGACAAATTGTGTCTAAGTTGGAGGAGAAACAGAAGTTTGACCAGCTCCTGGCTGAAGAGAAAAACACCTCTGCCCGGTATGCCGAAGAACGTGACCGAGTGGAGACTGATGTTCGGGAGGAGGAGACCAAGGTCCTCTCCTTGGCTAGAGCCCTTGAAGAAGCGCTTGAGGAGCGAGATGAATTTGAGAGGCTGAACAGGCAACTCAGAGCAGAGATGATAGATGCCAAGAAGTCTAAGCCAGAGCCCTTTAAGAATCGGTCTGGAAATTGTTGCGCTGTGGTGCTGGCCGCGGCAGAGAAGATGGAAGCTAGTTCTGTGGAACCAGGTAATGTGGCTAATAGGGATGCTGAATCCAAGAGACTCGAGGTAGTGAATAGCCAGGACCTGGTCATGAAAGACATTCCCTTTTGCTGTCAATGTCTTCCAGAAAGCCAGCGGTCTGCGGGGAAAGAAATACAAGGAGACAGATGACCAGTATGCAGATGTTGTCTACTACTGTGAGATGGCTCTCCTAGAGCCTACACAAATGGGGAACAATATCCTGGGTGACCCTCTGGAGGGAATGCCAGAATACAAAGAGTTTGTTAAAGACCCCGGTGTCCCAAGTACCTCCAACCTTGATAAAAAAGAAAAGGAGGAGTTAAGACAGCAGGTATATGATACCATGTTCAAGAAGTATGAGAAGGCTCACAAAGTGAATGGAGTCTCCAAAGAGACAAAGGCTGAAGAAGCTAAGGTCAATGAGTTGGTGGGAGAAATCCTCAGATGTTGCAGAAATCAAAGAAGAGGCTGAAGGAGAGTCTGCCAAAGTAAAAAGGCACTGAAGAAGTAGAGGTCTCTCAAACTGAAGCCAAACCTGAGCTAACCCCTGGGGAGAGTAAAGGAAAAAGAGAGATGCTATCTGTTGATGGAATAAAAAAACAAAGCGAGTGTGAACACCAGGTGACATCAGAGCAGCTAAAGGATGGTATAAAACTGACCAGCCTGATCTCCAACATGAGGAGGAGGCGGGAACTCCACGTGGAAAACGCGGCTGTTGGAAAACGCGGCTGTAAAGGTTACGGAAGTTAAAGGTCATGGAATCTTAGCTTTTTGGCTTGCTTCTTTTTCAGAAGTTCTTCAGCGAATAGGAGACGGAGGAGTCCCTTAGACATTGTCGGCTAGGTAGAAAGTTAGTGTGTATGAAAAACCAAGCTCTGCTAGCCTGGGGGTGGTATAATAGAGGGTAAAATGTGACACTAACCACATCTTCCAGAGGGCATGGTACAATGTGGAAAATTCCCCAGACCTCCGATCTGAAGAGGGGGGGGGGGGATATGTGGCAATGTGAACAGTGATGTGTACGGTGAAGCCCTTGAAGGGGTGTATATCTCATCTAGGTGAGATAAGTAAAGTCCAGGAAGATGGTGCTGGCTTCAGCAAACCTAGTTGCTGAAGCTATTTTCTTTATTTATTCAGGGCTGGATTTTATTGGATTGGGATGATAGGTTTGGCAGTGGGACCTCCCAATCTACCCCCCTCATTCAAGGGCATGTTTTCTTTCACCTGAGATGATCGCAGGTGAGGCCTGCTGTAATCAGGCCAACATAAAGCACCTCCCAGTGTGTCAGTCTGAGGAGGGAGAGAAGGAGTGTTTGTGAAACAGAGTCCTGCTGAGGCTCTGGTTGTGTGGTCTCAGCTAGCAAGGCTGAGGGACCACAAGGCTAGGGTATAGCCTGAAGTTTGGGGGATGCAGTGATGCCTGCAGAAATAGGGTCACTAGGTCAGAGTCAGGAGGACTACTAGACCACAATCCCCCAAAAAGGTACTGGAATTGCCACAGTCTGGAGGCTGATGGATTGATGTTGGCTGAGTGAAGCCGCATATGATGTTCATGTGTGAACTGTGCTCTACGAGTGAGGTAGGGATGTATTTTGTTTAGGTAGTGCCTAGACGGGCAGGAGTTTATTTGTGTTTTAAGTGTTGGCATGTGGGAACCTCACCCCATCCACTGATGTATAACTGGACTATCCTGTATGAGAAGAGTGCCAAAATAAATGCACAGTTTGGACAGGAAAACCCGTTATCTGGCGAGATATCTGTGGGTGTGACCCCCTGAAAAGAGACGATCTCTTACAGTGTGTTTGAAAAGTCATCCCTGCCCTTCCTGGAATATACAGTATTATCTCAGATCAGGTTCTCAAAATGGATCTTGGAAAGGTGGCTGCAGTGCTCGACTGGCCTCATCCCTCCGGTCTGACTGCAATACAGAGGTTCTTGGGCTTTGCTAATTATTATCATCAATTAATTCGTAATCTTTCTACGGTCTCACCAGGAAGGGTGCCAATCCCAAACAATAGTCCCCTGAAGCGGAGACAGTATTTTCTTCCCTCAAGCAAGCTTTTTCTTCAGCTCCAGTCCTTAGACACCTCAAACCTCACAAACAGTTCTTCTTGGAGGTGGACGGATCCTCTGTAGGAGCCGAGGCGGTCCTTTCACAGAAGAAAGCCTCAGGTCGTATGTCTCCTTGTGGTTATTTTCCCGCTGCTGAAAAAAATGATTCTATTGGAGACAGGGAACTTCTGGCTATCAAGATGGCTCTAGAGGAATGAAGATACCTTCTGGAGGGTTCTAGTCTACCGGTCATAATTTACACCGATCACAAAAACTTAACCGACTTGCAGACAGCTCAGCGGCTCAATCCTCGTCAGGCTCGATAGTCTCTCTTCTTTGCCCAATTTAATTTTCAACTTGATTTTAGGCCTGCTGATAAAAATACCAAAACGGATGCTCTCTCCAGATCCTTCGAAACCATAGATACAGAGGACGAACCCCAGTTCATCATTGAAATGACTGAAGTAGTCCCAGTGGCTCCAGTCAACCTGTCCAAGGTTCCCCCAGGTAAGATCTTTGTTCTGGAATCCAAACATAGGAAGGTCTTACGGTGAGACATGTGTCCAAGTCTGCTGGCCATCCAGGTGAACGGGGAACCCTGACTCTCATCTCCAGACATTACTGGTGGCCTTCTCCTGACTGCGGATATTGGAGACTTTGTGGCGTCCTGTACCTCCTGCACCCAGAATAAATCCCCTAGGATGAAACCTGCAGGTTTATTATTGCCACTGCCAGTGCTGGAGGTCCCTTGGCACCATATTGGTATGGACTTTATAACCGATTTACCTGTCACCCAGGGTTGCACAGTCATTTGGGTTGTCATTGACCGTTTTTCCAAGATGTCACACTTTATTCCACTTCCAGGGCGACCATCTGCTCCTTGTCTGGCTGAGCTATTCATTTTACATATTTTCCGCCTCCATGGATTTCCTCTCCACATCGTCTCGGATAGATGAGTACAATTTACCTCCCAGTTCTGGAGATGTTTATGTAAGTCACTGAATGTATCTCTGGGCTTTTTCCTCTGCTTACCATCCACAGTCTAATGGCCAGGTAGAACACATTAATCAAATACTGGTCAACTTCAGAACGACTGGGTGAAGTATCTTCCCTGGGTGGAGTTTGCCCATAACAATAAAGTCAGTCAAGCCACAGGTAACAATCAAGTTTTTTATAATCTATGTCCGACACCCGAGTGTTCCTCTCCCTGTGCAACCTTCTTTGGGGGTTCCTGTGGCAGATTCCTGTGTGGAGCAGTTTTCTCGGGTCTGATCTGACACAAAGAAATCTCTTCGGAGAACAGCAGACCAGAGGAAAAGATATGTGTGGATAACAGGCGTAGACCTCCCCCTAAGTTTGCCAAGGTATGGAGACAAGGTATGGCTTTTCTCTAACAATATCCGTCTCAGACTGCCCTCCTACAAACTAGCTCAGTGATTCCTGGGACCTTTTCCTGTGATAAAAAAATTAATCCTATTGCTTACAAACTCAAATTACCAGCTACCATGCGGATTCCTAACTCTTTTCATGTGTCGTTACTTAAACCAGCTGTCTTTAACAGGTTTTGCAAAGGCACTTCACCGAATCCTCCTCCTGTCACTATGGATGACGAATTTGTGGTCAAGGACATTCTAGATAGGAGAATTATCAGAGGTAAGACCTTTTTTTTTGGTGGACTGGAAGGGCTACGGTCCTGAAGAGAGATCGTAGGAGGCTGCAGCAAATATTCAAGCCCCTCTGCTGCTGAAGAAATTTCTCTCTAGGTCGACCATGTGGAGGATGGGGCGTAAGAGGGGGGATACTGTCAGTATTGGGTCCATGTCCCCACCGCAGGGTGACAGATCCCTGTCTGAACATCTCAGCGCCATGGGTCCCAGGGCTGGTTTACCTTGCAGGAGATGCATGCGTCTGCCAGCATATCGCCGCATCCGTCCTCACTGTCAGGTGTCATCTGATGCCCTTTAGCGCACTCGCGCACCACTCTCTCTATCTTGGGGTGGGTTCATACTAGCGTTAGGGATTTCGTTATGGCTTTCTGTTATACCATGGTTATAACGGAAAATAATGGAATCCATAAGATGGAAGGATGGATCCATTCTTCTGCCTTTTAGACTTGTATTATGACGGGATGCAAAATAGAAGCCTTTAAAAGGCATTCCGTTTGCTTTCCGTCCTAATAGAAGTCTATGGGAATCAAAACAGATCCCTTTGGGTCCCGCTATACACGACGGAAGTCCTCTATTAGGACGGAAAGCAAACAGAATGCCTTTTAAAGGCTTCCGTTTTGCATTCTGTCTGGGTATTCCGTTATTTTTCCGTTATAACCATGTTATAACGGAAATCCCTAACGGAATCCCTAACGCTAGTGTGAACCCACCCTTATGGGAGTAGGCAGCTGGGCACTGATCATCGTTCCCACCCGGAGGCGGGGCTTTGAGTATTTAAGGCAGCTTCATTTAGGAGGAAGTGCCCAAGCGTGGTTGTTGTACCTCTTGTCTCCAGCTTCAGCTTCCTACTGTGTTCTGGACTGTCTGTGTATTGGATTTCCTTGATTCCGACTTCTGCCTCGTTTGACCCCGACTCTGCTTACTGTCTGCTTGCTGGATTGCCTGGACTATTGACCTCTGCTCTGTTTGACTACGAATCTGCCTGCCGTCTGTTTACTGGATCACCTGGATTACCGACATCTGCACCGTAAGACTACGCATTTGCCCATCGCCTCCTGTAAGTCTGCCTGGATTCCTGATCCTGCACCGCCTGACAGCAAGACCCAGTGGCGTACATACCAGGGTCGCAGGGGTAGCAGTTCCGACCGGGCCCGGCACTCCAGGGGGCCCGGCCGCCTGTGGACCCCCCCCAGGCCGCTGGCAGGGCCCCCGCTGTACTCACATGTAATGGAGCGCTCTGATGGGGCCCGGCATGAAGTACAGTGGCAATTTCGGGCCCCATCAGAGCGCTCCATGCCACCATTACATGTATAATATGGGGGAGGGCTGGAGGGTCAAGTAAGAGGGGGGGGGAGCGCGCACTCACTCACACCTGGCCAGGCAGTTCCGTTTCTATAGTGAAGCAGGGAAACCTCTCTGCTCCCTGCTTCACTGATCTTCAGAGCTCAGGAGCTCCCCCTGCTGGCCCCAGATCGCACTGCTGGCTGTGGGAGGAGAGCTGAAAGCCCGGCAATCTGCCTCCTCTCATCAGGGAAGAAGGTAAGTATGTGCATTTTTTTTTTAACGCTGCAGACTGGGGGCAGGGGGGCATAGGGGGGGGGTTTGATGGGAACAACTAGAGTGAGGGGGCACAAAAGTTGGCATCTCTACTTTGGGGAACCTAATCTGCCATAACTAATTTGAGGGGGCACCTAATCTGCCATAACTAATTTGAGGGGGCACCTAATCTGCCATAACTACTGTGAGGGGGTCACATATAAAGGCATAACTATGAGGGGGCACATATGAAGGCATAACTACTGTGACGGGGCATGTACTGTAATCTGGCATAACCAATGTGAGGGGCACATATGTGGGCATATCTAATGTGAGGGGCACATAATCTGGCATAACCACTCTGAGGGGACACATATCTGGGCATATTTACTTTGAGGGGGCACATAACCTGGCATAAATACTGTGAAGGGGCACATAATCTGGAATTACTACTGTGAGGGGACACATAATCTGGCACAACCACTCTGAGGGGGCACATATCTGGGCATATTTACTTTGAGGGGGCACATAACCAGGCATAAATACTGTGAGGGGACACATAATCTGGAATTACTACTGTGAGGGGACACATAATCTGGCATTACTACTGTGAGGGGACACATAATCTGGCATAACCACTTTGAGGGGGCACATATCTGGGCATAACTACTGTAAGGGGACACATATTTGGCATAACTACTATGAGGGGGCACATATCTGGGCATAATTACTGTGACAGGAACAAAGGTGGGCATAACTACTGTGAGGGGCCACAAGATGGGCATTAGTACTGTGTGGTTGCACTTAGGGGAAATGTCCTAGATTACCCTGCTATACATTGGCATGGCTCAGTCTTACAGGCCAGCTGGTGATTTCAAAGGGGCAGTCACCATCCCTTCCTTATGTGATTATTCTTTTTTTCTCACCACAGGATCCAGCGGACATCACGCCGATACCAGCGACACCCTGGATGAGGTAGGATCAGATTTTATTAGGACTAGGTGAGTGTAGCCATGCATTGGGCTTAGGGCTCTTTAACACGAGCGGATCCCGTGCGGGTAATCCACTGCGTGAAAGACAGCCAAGCCCCGTTCCGGACAGCAGAGACACGGAGCATTAACATGATTGGCAATGCTCTGTGCCTCTCTGTGATCTTTTTACTACAAAATCACAGAGACATAAAGTTGTCACCGTGATTTTGTAGTAAAAAGATCACAGTCAATCATGTTACTGCTCCGTGTCTATGCTGTTTAGAATGGGGCTTGGCACTCAGTCACGCAGCGGATTACCCCCACGGAAAGAGCCCTTAGTAAGAAAATCTGACGGTCTTTGTAAAAATGTTTGCACTGTGGCCCATTACACTATAGTTACAACACTAGTAGGGGAGGTAGTGGGGGGGAGGAGGCTTGGAGGCAGGTTGGGGGGGGGGGGCGACGGGGAGGGGGCCCCATAGATCAGTTTCGCACTGGGGCCCCATGGATTGTGTGTACGCCACTGACAAGACCACTTTAATCTGCACACTGCATTACTCTGAACTGTCTTTGCCTCTACTGCAAGTGACTGTTGTTTTCCGTTTACTAGTAAAGTTCTTCTGTTCCGCTTACCTACCTGTGCTAGACTCTGTTCACACTGCTGTGGTTAGCAGCGTCCTGGGTGACTAATGCAAACACCAGTATCCTGACTCAGAGTCAGCAGTCAGCAATACAGGGCCAAAGTCCAGTCCTCTGTCCGCTGACCCAGAGGATCCACATCCTCTGGTCATAACAGTTATACCTAGCTGAGAGTGTTTTCAACTTATTTTCACATTCTGTACACTCAATGACACACACTAACGCACCCAGATAGAAATATCAGATTACTGCCAAACTCAGCATGCAGTTATGTCTCTGGCAGATATGTAAATGTTCATAGGTGTGGTCTGATCAGACTTGCCACAAGAGGACATGACAAGTGCTTTCCCTGCTGCCCCATAAAAAGGCTCTAGGAGGCTACTTTTGGGTAGCGTACATCTTGGTGTGAGATCATTGACTGCTAGTTATGTCTCTATGAAGCATGCAGATATTGTAGACATGTAGACAGACTTTGAGAGGGGACTGAGAGAAGGAAGATGGTCATTTTGACAAACTGCCCACCACCTAGGCCAGTGATGGCTAACCTTGGCACTCCAGCTGTGGTGAAACTACGACTCCCAGCATGCTCCATTTATTTCTATAGAGTTCTGAGAGCAATTATGCAAGGAGGGCATCTTGGGAGTTGTAGTTTTACCACAGCTGGAGTGCCAAGGTTAGCCATCACTGACCTAGGCCGTTCTGACCTAGCTGTTAGGAGGTGTTGGGAGCAGTGAACAGACTCCAAACAACCGAGAAAGACCACCAGTACCATCTAGACACAGGTTGCACCTTTACTACACAAATCTGTCTTTGTATGGACCAATAACAGGCACTTAGCCGAAAGAAATTTGGTGTCATGGCACCCATTACATGTCCTACTTTTGACATGTAATGGGTGCCATATCAGCGTTCAATGGCAGTTGTGTCATGAACAAAAAACTTGGACTGTTACAGACTGGAAGCATATTGTCTTTAGCGATGAATTAAGGTTCTGTTTGGGATCCCCTAACATCTGGGTTCGAGTATGGAGGCTTTATGGTGAGCACTTCAATCCTGTCTTAGATGTGGAGCCCCACATGCTAGTGTGATGATCTGGGGAGCCATAGCTGAGCGATACATGCAGGACATCCACATGTGTTGCTTCAGGATAATGCTCATCCATACATAGCAAGGGTTTCCCAGTAATGTCTCCTCCGGAATGTAACACTTCCTTGGGCTAAATAAGCAAAAAGAAAAATGGATCAGCTCACCTCCATCTCCAAGCTGTGAATGAACGCAGAGCTGGCTTCCCAGGACAACAGACAAAAAACTTGGATCAGTTAAGCACTCATTCAAATTAAATCCCAGAACATAGCAAAAACAATTAAAACACAATCACTTACATGTTTCTGCTGAGAACACCCTTCGTCATACCATAAAATATAAAAGAAATTGTATGTTTGTTTACATATTAAAACATGCTAGACATGCTAGGAAACAGATATATAGGAAATACTGCAATAGACTTCACATAAAAGTGCAATGCAAGTTATTATAAACAGAAAAAGAAAGGAAAAACTGCAAGGGCGTCTATTTACTAGTGTTGAGCAAATCGAAACATTCAAAGTGGAATTCTATCCAAAGTTTAGGAGAAATTTGATTCACAGCGAATCTGAATTTCCTGGCGCTACTTGGTAATGAATCAATTTTTTTCCTAAAATGGCTGTGAAATCTGTTATAAAGTGAAAGAAAGAAGACCAGGAACAAGAGATCACCCATAATGCAGTGCAGCCCTATAAAAATCCTAATCCTGTCTTTTCTCATTCATTTTACAGTCAACTGAGCATAGGGAGAGACATGACAAGTGCTAGGAAAAGTGTTTAAAAAAGCTTTAATTGTAGAATATTGGTTAGGAAAACTGCAGGGACAGTGTAAGGAGATCATAGCGAGAGATTTTACACACTGTAGGGAGAGCATTGGGAATGTGCACTCTCGCAGAGCCTGTCGTGCATCCGCATTTACGTTTGAAAACGGAGCAAGGGGATATGTGGTCGCGTGTACGTGCTTATTATACGCTTCGCCGACCAGCAAAGGGAATAGCACCTGGCCGCAAGTTTAAAGCAGATTAGGGGGCTGGCATTGCTCTAAATGACTAATGACCGACCAAAGCCTTGTACACAGGTGTAGGGCAGTTAAAAATCCTGCCTGAAGCGACATTTATGATGATAGTAGCTCCATTTCCCCTGATGACACCACAGCTGTGGCAAAACATGTCGGGGGAGCTGCGATTAAGCTTTTAAACTATATGGCTGTACGCTGATGTAGCAGTCGTGGTATGCACTGCAGGCACACAGCACACATACGTAGTTGATAGGAAAACAAACTCATAGGGGACTGATTGAGGGGTGCTATTGCTATATACCTTCTTCCAACAAATACTGATTGAGGGGTGCCATATACCTGTTTCCACCAAATACTGATTGAGGGGTGCTATATACCTTCTTCCTCAAAATCCTGATTGAGCGGTGCTATATACCCGTTTCCGCCAAATACGGATTGAGGGGCGCTATAAACCAGTTTCCGCCAAATACTGATTGAGGGGTGCTATATACCTTCTTCCACCAAATACTGATCGAGGGTTGCGATATACCTGCTTTCACAAAATACTGATTGAGGGGTGCTATATACCTTCTTACACAAAATACCAATTGAGGGGTGTTATATACCTTCTACCACAAAATACTGATTGAGGGGTGCCAAATACCTGTTTTTGGCAAATACTAATTGAGGCATGCTATATACCAGTTTCTGCCAAATAGTGATTGAAGGGTGCTGAATACATTCTTTTACAAAATGCTGATTGAGGGTTGCCATATACCTGTTTCCGCCAAATACTGATTGAGGGATGCTATATACCTGTTTCCACCAAATACTGATTGAGGGGTGCCATATACCTTCTTCCACAAAATACTGATTGAGGGATGCTATTGCTATATACCTTCTTCCACCAAATTCAGATTGAGGGCTGCGATATACCTGCTTCCACCAAATACTGATTGAGGGCTGCGATAAACCTGCTTCCACAAAATACTGATTGAGAGGTGCCATATACCTGTTTATGCCAAATACTGATTGAGGGATGCTATATACCTGTTTCCACCAAATACTGATTGAGGGGTGCCATATACCTTCTTCCACAAAATACTGATTGAGGGGTGCTATTGCTATATACCTTCTTCCACCAAATTCAGATTGAGGGCTGCGATATACCTGCTTCCACCAAATACTGATTGAGGTCTGCGATACACCTGCTTCCGCAAAATACTGATTGAGAGGTGCCATATACCTGTTTCCGCCAAATACTGATTGAGGGGTGCTATATACCTTCTTCGACAAAATACTGATTGAGGGGTGCTATATACCTGTCTCTGGCAAATCCTGATTGAGGGGTGCTATATACCTTCTTCCTCAAAATCCTGATTGAGGGGTGCTATATACCTGTTTCCGCCAAATACTGATTAAGGGGTGCTATATACCTTCTTCCACCAAATACTGATCGAGGGCTGCGATACACCTGCTTCCACAAAATACTGATTGAGGGGTGCTATATACCTTCTACCACAAAATCCTGATTGAGGGGTGCCAAATACCTGTTTTCGGCAAATACTGATTGAGGCATGCTATATACCAGTTTCTGCCAAATAGTAATTAAGGGGTGCTAAATGCATTCTTTTGCAAAATTCTGATTGAGGGGTGCTAATGCTATATACCTTCTTCCGCCAAATACTGATTGAGGGCTGCAATACACCTGCTTCCACAAAATACTGATTGAGGGGTGCCATGTACCGGTTTCCGACAAATACTGATTGAGGGGTGCCATATACCTGTTTCCGCCAAATACTGATTGAGGGGTGCCATATACCTTCTTCCACTAAATACTGATTGACGAGTTGTATTGCTATATACCTTCTTCCACCAAATACTGATTGAGGGCTGCGATACACCTGCTTCCACAAAATACTGATTGAGGGGTGCTATATACCTTCTTCTACAAAATCCTGATTGAGGGGTGCTATATACCTGTTTCCGCCAAATACTGATTGAGGGGTGTTATATATCAATTTACGCCAAATACTGATTGAGGGGTGCCATATACCTGTTTCGCCAAATACTGATTGAGGGCTGCCATATACCTGTTTTCGCGAAAAACTGATTGAGGGGTGCCATATGCCTGTTTTCGCCAAATACTGACTGAGGGGTGCCATTTACCTTCTTCCACAAAATACTGATTGAGGGGTGCTATTGCTATATACCTTTTTCCACCAAATACTGATTGAAGGCTGCGAAATACCTTCTTCTACAAATACTGCTCTTCTCTACAGACTTAGGCAGAGGGTCATTTATAAAATGACAGGCAGAGGAAGAGGCAGACCGTTCCGCAGGGATGGTAGGGGTCTGGCAGGTGCACCAGGCCGGAGCCTAAGTGGGAAGTAGGAGAAGGCGCGTGCAATAACTTTAAAGGGCGCACCAGAGTTGGTTGAGTGGCTCACTCAGTCTTCCGCTTCTGCACCCTCTTCATCTTCTGCAACTGCACCCTCCTCACTCTCTGCTGTGTGCACCCCTAAAGACATTACCACGACCACCACCATAGTCCCTCTACTCGAGTCAGAGGAATTATTTTTCAATCCATTCCCAGACCATACCGATGTGTAGCCATTCTTGGCATCGAATGAGGAAGAGGAGGTAGCAACGGCAACCACCCAGCTGTCTGATGACGGTACCCAAATCAGCCCAAGTACAGGGGTCCCCGCTGTTGCTGCCAACTCTGAAATCTCTAATGTCAGTGGTGGTGAAGGTGATGATGATGACAAGTCGATGGACATCATGTGGGTGCCCACAAGAGAGAAAGAGGAGGAGAGTTCAGAAGGAGAGACGGAGCAGCAGATAGGGAGGAGAAGCAGGCAGAATTTGCTCCCAGGACACTGGCACATGGCTCCGCAGTGTGGGCTTTTTTTAATGTGTCAGCTGCTGACAATAGTGTTGCCATCTGCAGCCTGTGCTGTCAACGCATAAGTCACGGTAAGCCCAACACTCACCTAGGGACGAACGCCTTAAGAAGGCACCTGGCTTTCCATTACTGAGCCCAGTGGGAGCAAAGCTGTCAGAACCCACAAAGCCACACTCCCGGCGCTCCACGTCCTGCCTCTTCTCCTTCTCATCTCTCCAGGTTGGAGGGTCTTCTTGCCATCACCCTGATCTTTAGCTTCCTCCACAGATTCTTAATTGGATTCAAGTCTGGACTCTGGCTGGGCCACTCCAAAACTTTTATGTTGTTGCTGCTAACCATTTCTTCACCACTTTTGCTGTGTGTTTTGGGTCATTGTCATGCTGAAATGTTGAAATGTCCACTGGTGTCCAAGGCCAAGTTTCTCTGCAGACTGCCTGACGTTGTCGTTGAGAATCCTCATGTATTGCTCTTTTTTAATGGTGCCTTTACTGTGATTAGCTTCCCTGGTCCATTGGCTGAAAAACACCCCCAAAGCATTAGGTTCCCACCACCATGTTTGACAGTGGGGATGGTGTTCTTTGGGTTGAAGGCTTCTCCTTTTTTACGCCAAATGAAGGAAACATCATTGTGACCAAACAATTAAATTTTTGTTTCATCTGACCATAACACAGAATACCAGAAGTCTTCTTCTTTGTCCAGATGAGCTTTTACAAAGGCCAAGCAAGCTTTTGTGTGCCTTATCTGGAGAAGTGGCGTCTTCCTTGGTCTGCATTTGTGGAACCCAGCAAATGGTCGCCTAATGTACCTCCAGACACAGAATCCAAAGTTCTTTGCTGTCAGGTGAATACCTGGTTTTTGGGGCCTGTACTGGCCCACAGTTTCATTTTTTACCTCTAGCCACATAATCACATGTCTGTCTCACTCCTCTGCCTCTCATTATGGTGGCGTATGAACCGCATTCACCATAAGGACCTTCTAATGTGACAGGGTCATGTGACTGTGCCCCTCACCCTGTACTGTGCCCCCTTATACCCTGCATTGTGCCCTGTTACCACACCCTGTGCAGTGCCACTAGTCATTCCCTGTACTATGCCCTCCTATACCCTTTTAGGCTAGTTTCACACTAGCGTTCGGCTGTCCGCTCGTGAGCTCCGTTTGAAGGGGCTCACGAGCGGACCCGAACGCTTCCGTCCAGCCCTGATGCAGTCTGAATGGATGCGGATCCGCTCAGACTGCATCAGTCTGGCGGCGTTCAGCCTCCGCTCCGCTCAGCAGGCGGACACCTGAATGCTGCTTGCAGCGTTCGGGTGTCCGCCTGGCCTTGCGGAGGCGTGCGGATCCGTCCAGACTTACAATGTAAGTCAATGGGGACGGATCCGTTTGAAGATGCCACAATATGGCTCAATCTTCAAACGGATCCGTCCCCCATTGACTTTCAATGTAAAAGTCTGGATGGATTCGCTCAGGCTAATTTCACACTTAGCTTTTTTTTGCCAATATAATGCAGACGGATCCGTTCTGAACGGAGCCACTGTCTGCATTAATATGATCGGATCTGTTCAGAACTGATCCGATCGAACGCTAGTGTGAAAGTAGCCTTATCTAGTCACGGTATGGCGGTGTTATCCGGTCACTGTACAAAGGTGTTATCCGGTCAATGTATGGCGGTGGTATGCAATAACTAGATGGCCATAACTGTATCCCTTTCCCTGCCCACGCCATCCTTTTTTAGACCTGGCATGAGTGGTAAAAATATGCAGATTTCAGTGCTAAGGACATTTGCACCACAATCTATGTCAGAAATACGCCTAACATAGACTTATTTGTATATAATAAATGACCACCTAATTGTATTATTATTCGAGGGTAGGGCTAATATCTTTACATTATATAGATTCTAGTGTATTATACTGTGCCCTGTATGTCCCAGTAGAAAATGATCCTTGGGAAGCACAGTCCTCATCCCTGACCACCAGGACCAGGTAGCGATCTGTCAGTACATGGCGGCCTCCCCTTTCCACGACGCTGCTCCACTGTGTATTAGTGCTTATTCTGA
Source organism: Bufo gargarizans (assembly GCF_014858855.1). Lineage (NCBI taxonomy): Eukaryota > Metazoa > Chordata > Amphibia > Anura > Bufonidae > Bufo > Bufo gargarizans. The sequence continues at coordinate 443,313,628 of NC_058080.1, forward strand.
CACTAGGGCTGGGTTCATATACTATTTTTGCCATCCATTTAATGCATACCAAAAATGTATGCATTAATAGATGCCTCAGACTGATGCCGTACAGTGGCGTCCGTTTACCATACAGTTCCAAATTACGTTAACATATGCATTTTTTTTTATGGACTCTGCGAGATACAAAAACATCGAGTGCTGCACATTTGCAGATAGAAAATAAAAATTTTATAGGCTCCAGCAGGGCACATTTTTGAGAGTTTCCCTTTAAGACGCATAAAAATGACCCCTGATTAAAATACATATTTTTTGTAGGAATTTTTGCCAATGATCCCCCTCTGGTATATCACTGTCCATGTTGTGGGACTATTTGTGTACATCTAGTAAGTGTTTGCTGGCTGCAAATATGACCTAAAGGTTTTTCAGGTTTGCCTACATCTCATGGCCATCAAAGCCCTGTGGGGGCTGAACTGGCAAAGGAGGAGGACATTAACGCCCAGGAAATGTATACAGACATAGGTGGCTTATCTGCACAAGCGTCAGGAGAGGAATAGGAAGAGCTGGAGGGTAATGAGGAAGACCAGGCAGATGACCCTGACAAACCGTGGCTTTATGCAGTGGAGATGGAAGCAGGAAGTCTCTGAGTGCCTTGCACAAATGGCCAGATGCATGCTGAGTTGCTTACATAGAGACAGCCGCATTATCACCATTCGGCAGAGGGATAACTACTGGCTCTCAATGATGTTAGACCGAGCCAAACTGGGGGCCATTTTTACACCTGCTTAGAGGGATGATAAACTCAACTAATATAGAGACATCCTATGTAGTCAGTGGGTCTTTGCTTATACGCCCCATTGCCCTAAACAAGATGTGACCAGGGGGGCCCTCTGTACGCATGCCCTCTGTATGCATGCTCCACTGCCATGACTGCTGGAGGGAGGTGGGGGCCAGAAGCAGCACCAGCTCCATTAGCAGTAACTTGAGTCTCTAGCACATCTTCTACTGAAGAAACCACCCACCAGCAGCAGCACATGGAGCTAAATCTGAACTAGCAGGCGGTGGCATATTTGGAGGCACCCTGTCACCCTAGATCCAAGATCCCCTGGACTATTGGGCAGCCAAACTTGAATTGTGGCCGCAACTGGCCGAGTTTGCCCTGGGCAAACTTTCCTGCCCAGCCAGTAGTGTGGCATCAGAGCGTGCAGCGGGGACATAGTTACAACAAGGAGAACTCATCTTTTAACACAAAATGTTGAGAGATTACTGTCACCGTCAGTTCTGTAAGAAGGTCTGTTAGATGTTCTTCTCTACCTGCATGACGTTCTTTGTTTTGGTTTCACTTTGTCATCTCCTTTCCTTCTCCCAGCTGTCACCTATTTAGACTAATTGTCTCCCTTTATATTCCCTCCCATACTGCCTCACTTTGCGGTTTATAGTTCTTCCTGGATTGTGTTCACTGCTGGAGGCTGCTTATGCTGATTCCTCAGATAAGTCTGTTTCCTTTATTTGTGTATCCTTGCTGGCTTGATTCTAGGTGACCCTGACTCCGTCCGTATTAAGTGCAGGGAGCCGGTGGTTGTGTCCCCTCACTATTATAGGGTTTTCAGAGGTAACATAGTATTAGGTACGTGGGCATGCAATCGTCTACCATAAAGACCTTTGCATGGGCATAGCAGTCAGGGAGAGCTCTAGGGGTTTTATAGGGCTCACCCATATGCTCCTTAGTTTGGGATCAAGCCAGTCGGATGTTTATTTATAAGTTCCAGCTTTCTGCAACACCATCCGTGACAATTACCTTTTGTAAAGATGAATTAGGCATGGATCAGCCAGGATTTCCACATACCAGTGCCTGATGCATCAGACTAGATCCTTCTCACAGTAATGTCCTGACTGCAGTATGCTACCACACCAGAACATTGTGAAAATGGCCTGTTACTTCTGGGCACGTGCTTCAGTCACTATTCTAATGCTGCCACCTGCCTGATGCCACACACCTGTTGCCTCTGCTGCCATTTTCTCCTACTGCCACCATCTTGTGCTGTTACTGCTACTGCTGTTGCCCCCCACCTCCCCACTCTGTGACTGGGCCACTATGTTGACTCCTCATGTTATAGCCACCCTCACCATTCTGTGACTGGGACACTGTGTTGACTCTTTATGCTGTTGCCACTCTCCCCATTATGTGACAAGGCCACTGTGTTGACTCCTCATGCTGTTGCCACGCCTACCACTCTGTGACTGGGCCACTATGTTGACTCCTCCTGTTGTTGCCATCCTCACCAGTCTTTTCTTTTTTTGGGCTGTTTTTCTGATTGATCAGAAGAAGGGGAACAATAAACATTGACTTCAAAACTAACCTTATCAACCACACCGGAATGCACCAGTCCAACCACGACTGCAGATCCTCAGCAGTCCACAGATCAGCAATAAAAAAACGGTCATGGCAGCAACGTTTCGGCTACATGGTAGCCTTTATCAAGCTTGATAAAGGCTACCTTGTAGCCGAAACGTTGCTGCTTGGCTTGTTTGTGTACACATTCTTTTAAAGTACAAAGAATAAAGATGAAACTGGAGATGCTGCCGTGACCGTTTTTTGATTACCCTCCCCACTCTGTCATGGCGCCACTATTATACTTTATAGGGCTGTGACATCACCGGGCTGTCTGGCTGCTGATTGGCTACATGCATGTCATCCCGCCTTCCCAGAGTTCCTTGCCCCATGTCCTCACACATGTAGCCGCCATTGTAGCCGGCTAGCCGCCATGTTAGGAAAAATTAGCATTCGTTCAAAATCAAATTTTTCCTGAAATTCGGAACGAATTTGACTTTGTCAGCTTCGATTCGCTCATCTCTAGTAAACTTATATTAATTTTGCAGAGCGGAAATTCCTTGCAGTTCCAAGAGCAATCAGCAGAATGCAGCCCACTGTGTACCAGTGCAGGGCAGACACAGGCCAATATACAATAGATGTCATCAGCACATCGTAAATGCTGACACAATAAATGCCATATTCTGCCGTTGGAACCTGTATCATCAGGATGAGTAATTTAAAGGTTCATATATTCTGTAAAGAATAGGGATTCTAGCATACTTTATGTATCAATTCTTCACAGCTTTAATGGTGTTTTCCCATCACAAAAAGTTATGGTACATTGCTAGGATATGCCATTAATTTCTAAATGGTGGAAATCTGCTGGGACCTTCCATCATTCTTAAGAATAAGCTGTTTATGTTTGTTTCTTGCATAGCCAGTGGCCAGGAGCACTATTGTGAAGGGAAAAGCTTGACAGAGGCATCATATCCTAGTGACACGCCATCACTTTCTCGGTGAGAAAATTCCTTTAACGGGGGTCCATCTCTTCCCTGGAGCACTGTTAGATGCAGTACTGCATAAATAGTATTACTCATGCTAAGTCCAGAAAGCTGTTCTTCCTCAAATCAGTGCTGTCGTACATTGAGAAGACTTCTGAGCTTAAGCTCAGAAGGTACTTTCCATTATGTGCATGTGGTTCAGAAGTCCTGTCAATGTATTCCAGTGCTATTTTGTGGGCACATAAGAGGGGAGCGGAAGTATATGCAGATAACAATTACCAATCTGGACTCAGCAGAAGCAGTATTATTCTAAACCTGCATAAACTGTGCATGCGTGTTTCTTCAAATTACAGCCGCTGAAAGAAAATAATGATACATACTATACAATGACATATCATAGAGATACATGTATTTTTTCCATCCCACACTCACTGCCTATTAATGGCGGATTACCATAGGTAATTTTAAACGGCCTAAAACACCCATTAATACTCCTGGGTATCTCTAGGCCAAACTATCAGGGGCTTGAGCCTTGGATGTTTTGCCCAGTGTTTAGCATTTGAAAGCAGAGCTACGATGGTTCCCATTCTCTCCATTAGCTCTCATAGGCCACAAGCCACTAGACCTAAAGCCTGTGAGGCCATAGAGCAACTTAGGTTTTTGCGATGTGATGTCATTGTGACTGCCTTCAAAAGGACGCAAGCAGCACGATAACATCATCATGATCAACTGCGCCAGGTCACAGGCAGCACCAGGATGTCATCTTGACTGCCTGCATCAGGACGGATGTATACTACTTGTGCTGCTGAGGCCTGCATTGCAGACAGCAGGAGTGAGTTTTTTTTTTGAAATCACTACTAGAGGAAATAAGAACTACTGGGAGCACTATAACTGGGGCACTACAAGGGGACATTTTATATACTGGGGAGTATAAAGGTGGGCAGTTAATATATTGTGGGGCATTATGCATACTAGATACATTACTGGGAGATATAATGAATGGTGTATATTATAACTTCTGGAGCACTACTGGTGCCACGTAACTACTGAAGGTGCTACACAGGGCATTATAACTACTGGAAGCACTACTGGGGGAATAAAAGTGCTAGGGCATTACAGGGGCAGTGTAACTACTGGGGGTGCTATAGGCAGCATTATTACTACTGTAGTCTCTATAGAGGAGCTTTATTACTATTGGGGGAAATATATTGGTGTGTTATTACTACTGAGTACTGTGGGGGGGGGGGCATTATTAGTAAGTACAATATGTAGGACACTACTACTATGGGCATGGAAACAATGTAGAGCCAGGAGGGGGAGGATGACCGAAAATTAAGGAATCTAAGATGTCTATGTGGCAAACTCTGTAGAGACGAGACATGGCTGAAAGATGTCATCATGGCAGTCTGCTTCCAATTGAGAAAATTAAGAAACTGTAAGAAATGTACCCATCTGGGCTCCAGTGACGCGATTCTCAGCCTCGGTGCAGTTGCGTCGGGAGAGATACACTGCTGAGCTACACCCCCTGGGGATGCAACAGGATGCAATGCTCTGTTTCTCTCTGCATCGAACTCTAGGAAGCGATTATCTAATGAAAAATCGGATAGTGTAATACAGGCTTTAGGGAAGATAATAGGTAGTTAGATTTAATTAATTGATAGATATGTTTTATTAAGGAACAGGACAGAGTCAGTTTTGGCTACATTCACATGACAGTTAAAAATGGCCACAAAATGGATGTTTTAGTCCCCACACAGCCGTGTTTAGAACCAATCATAGTATATGGGGATATTCATATGGACTTTTTTTTTTATGGCGAGTGAATAGCGTCGGTCACAAAATAGAACATGTCCTAGGGCCAAATCAGCCCTATTGACATCAATGGGCCAGTTTTTAACAACTGTATAGACAGGAATGCACTTGTCTAATAGCCCTTAAAAACAGGTAAAAGTGCCTTTCAGGGGTTAAAAAAATACACTTGTGAAGTCATGACACAGGGAATGTACGGTCCTTCCACTTCCCTCCAGTGCAGAGCAGGTTTCAGAGCATTCAAGTGGATGAGGTTTGTTTTTTTTACAGCACCCAGGATAATTGGTGCCGCTATGGGGGGTGTCTTATTGGAGCACCATTGGGGACCTTTTACTAGAGAAACAAAACTGAGGGCATTTTATATACAGAAGGCTCTAATAAGGGGATTCTATTTACAGAGTGGGACTATTTTGGTGAGTATTTTATATATAGGGGCTACTATGGGGGCACTATAGACACTAGGGGCACTACAGGAGAGCACTTACAGATACATGGGGCACTATGGGGGTGTACTGAGGGCACTGCAGGGGTTAGGAGGATGCAAAAAAAAAAAATCTATAATCATAAAAACGGATGCAAAATGGCCAGAAAATGAAGTTGAACGGCCATGAAGAACTGGCAGTGAATCCGTTTTTAATGGTGTTTTTTTTCTTGTGAATGTAGCCTTAGTGCAGTGTGTGTCACTGGGCTGCAACCATTTCCATCCAGTGGTGCTCGGCCTCCACAGCACATGGATATTTAAAGCTACAGTACTCAATTTTTTCTTAATGCATAGCAGCTAGCAGCCTAATTAACATTTAAAAAATCATAAATGCATGGGCTGACATTTTTATGTGTCATAGCTGTACGGGTCTCTGTCCAATTGTGCATTTATTTCTAAAAATAAATAAATCTATATTACCTTTAAATTTTAAAAAGCATAACAACTCCGACGTTAAAGAGCTTGAAAGGGTTTGGATAGCGTCCGGTCCTCAGAATATAATACACGACTTTTCTGAGCAAACAGGGCACTCTTGATTCAGGTCAAATTTATTTGTATCTGAATCAAATATGCCAACCGATTTGTTTGAATCGGACCTGAATCGCATTTCAAGAAATTCGCTCATTTCTCGTAGCAAACAGTGAATATGTGTGCACTATATAAATGAAATGTGTTCATAAATGAGGCTTAGAGTCTCTCTCTCCCTAGTAGATAACCATAAAGACTGTGAGGTAATTTCACGTTTTAAAGATTTCCACAGTGTCACTCAATGCCACTGGATCAGGTGACTTTTTTCTTTTCTAACCTGTACTTCCAAATGAAGACAAAATGCTAATGAGTTGCTAATTGGTTAAGCAACTCTAGATCCATTTTCATAGATGGGCTCAAATTGTACCCCTAAGACTCCTGGAAACTAAGACTCCTGGAAACAAAATACTGCCAATACAGATTTTACATATAGTATGATGAAGTAAGCAAGCAACAACCTATTTTAATGATCCAGACCACTATTGTCATCAATAAATATATCTGTTGTATTGTAGAATTTCAATAACTCCATGGAATACAATTCCATTAAATAAACATACTGTAATAACCCATCAAAAATACCAAAATAACTGGAAGTAAAAACTGTTTGAGGCAAACTGCATGACTCAAGTTTCCATCAGGTATCACAGTTACACTGGCATGATCATTCAGAACAAAACCAGAACTCTGTTTGTTGACATTAGCCATCTGGAAACTATAAATAAACATGATAATAAAATTTAATAGAAAACTTTTCATTTTACTGGTGAAATACTATAAATGTGCAACTCATTTTAGAGAATAAATACATCAGAAGACGGAATATTGATAATTCACTACAGACATCAGTCTTCCTTTACATCATCATTTGACATCAGAAAACAATTGTCATTTCATGAATGCAATCACATACAAGTCATGAGTCATGGAATATTACTAATCCAAACTAAACATGTCCACTGAAGATAAGCTTGAAGAGTAACCTGGGCCAAGAGATAATATGTAGCAATTTCACATGGATTCCAGTACTGCCTACTAGGAACAAATCCACTAGTAAACAGTTAAGGGGTGTCACGGAAGGTGTACAGGAAACAAGACAACACAAAATGAATATACGACTCACTGGATCCAAAACTAAGGAACAAAAAGGGAGACCCCTGCATCAGACCTGGCACTCTCCCTGACTACTCAGCCTATGCGAAAATCCCAATGGTAGATGATCGCATATCCTCCTACCTCGACTGTATAACACCTGAACACCCTATAATAGTGAGGGGACAAGACCACCGGCTCCCTACACTAGATACGGAGGGAGTCAGGGTCACCTGGGATCCAGCAAACAGAAAATCACAAATGAATGCACAACACTTATCTTATAGAAGACTGGGAAGTAGGATCAGCATGCACACACACTCCAGGAAGAACTATAAACCGCACACTAATGCACTATGGGGAGGAATTTAAAGGGATGCAATCAGTACAACTACATGACAGCTGAGAGAGGCTAACGAGATGAGGAACTGAAAGCAAAACAAAGGAAGCTCAAGGAGGAGGTTCTCAAAGGCATCTGTCAGAGCTTCTCAGATGTCTGGTGGTGACAAGGGGACAGGAAATCCCAGAAACTAGAGGATGTCAATTGTGTTGTCATTGCTGATGAATCTACAGAAATATCGGAACAACTGTCTGTGTAAAGACCCCACCAAACAACACACCATATCTCAGCTTCCTGGAACCTAGTGAATAACATGGAGGTAGGAGGAATGGAATGGCATAGTATAACACTAAATTCACACATTGACTGTGTGAGTGAAGGTAGTGTGTGTGGATCCACATTTGAAGCAATTTGTTTTTCCAGTTATTTTTAACTAAAAATCTTTTTTTAATTGGTCTTTCTTAAAAATTTCCAATGGTTTTTCTTATAGAGATTACCTCTTAAGTACATCTGCAGACTAGCAGGTTTTCTTTTTTTGGGTTCATTCACAAGTCCATAGAATGGGTCCAGATCCGTTCCGCAATTATGCGGAATGGGTGTAGACCCATTCATTTTTAATTTGGCCGGAAGAGATGCGGACAGCACACAGTGTGCTCTCCGCATCTGCATTTCCGATGAGCGGCGCCAAACTTCGGGTCCACGGCTCCAGAAAAAAATAGAACATGTCATATTATTGTCCGCAGCTGCGGACAAAAATAGACATTTCTATTGGTGTGCCGGCCCAGTGTCGTGGGGATCCACAAAACACTGCGGACGTGTAAATGGACCCTAACACTGAATGTGCTCTCTTGCGGCTTGATTTGTTACACTCATTATAGTTAAACTGAATTTAAATGAGTGCTTATGAGCTGTCAGGGGTTCAGACATAAGGGCTACAGATGGAGCCATCAGAGCAGTTCTCTGACGGATGCTGATAAGTTGTCATGGCTCTTGAAAGCCTATTAAAAGCCATGTTACTGCTTCAATTACACATAAAGTATAATAGAATGCTGGAAAAATGCAGGAGTATTACATTCAATTATCACAGGCTCAAGTCTCTTAGGGCAACTAAAAACTTAAAAACTGTTACATGCACATTTGTAAAATATTTAACAAAACAAAAATATAAAAAATTCATAAAACACCCTTTTTCTAATTTCTCTTAGATATATAAAAATAATAAAAAGGCAAAACATCATTTGTATTATGTCCAAAATATTAAAATATCATGTTATTTATAGAGTTGAGCGGACACCTGGATGTTCGGGTTCGAGAAGTTCGGCCGAACTTCCCGGAAATGTTCGGGTTCGGAATCCGAACCTGATCCGAACTTCGTCCCGAACCCGAACCCCATTGAAGTCAATGGGGACCCGAACTTTTCGGCACTAAAAAGGCTGTAAAACGGCCCAGGAAAGGGCTAGAGGGCTGCAAAAGGCAGCAACATGTAGTTAAATTCCATGCAAACAAATGTGGATAGGGAAATGAATTAAAATAAAAATAAAATAAATAAAAATTAACTAATATCAATTGGAGAGAGGTCCCATAGCAGAGAATCAGGCTTCACGTCACCCACCACTGGAACACTCCATTCTCAGATATTTAGGCCCCGGCACCCAGGCAGAGGAGAGAGGTCCCGTAACAGAGAATCTGGCTTCATGTCAGCAGAGAATCAGTCTGCATGTCATAGCAGAGAATCAGGCTTCACGTCAGCCACCACTGCAACAGTCCATTGTCAGATATTTAGGCTCAGCACCCAGGCAGAGGAGAGAGGTCCCGTAACAGAGAATCTGTCTTCATGTCAGCAGAGAATCAGTCTGCATGTCATAGCAGAGAATCAGGCTTCACGTCACCCAACATTGGAACAGTCCATTGGCATATATTTAGGCCCAGGCACCCAGGCAGAGGAGAGAGGTCCCGTAACAGAGAATCTGTCTTCATGTCAGCAGAGAATCAGTCTGCATGTCATAGCAGAGAATCAGGCTTCACGTCACCCAACATTGGAACAGTCCATTGGCATATATTTAGGCCCAGGCACCTAGGCAGAGGAGAGAGGTCCCGTAACAGAGGATCTGGCTTCATGTCAGCAGAGAATCAGTCTGCATGTCATAGCAGAGAATCAGGCTTCACGTCAGCCACCACTGCAACAGTCCATTGTCATATATTTAGGCCCAGCACACAGGCAGAGGAGAGAGGTCCCGTAACAGAGAATCTGTCTTCATGTCAGCAGAGAATCAGTCTGCATGTCATAGCAGAAATCCAGGCTTCACGTCAGCCACCACTGCAACAGTCCATTGTCAGATATTTAGGCCCAGCACCCAGGCAGAGGAGAGAGGTCCCGTAACAGAGAATCTGGCTTCATGTCAGCAGAGAATTAGTCTGCATGTCATAGCAGAGAATCAGGCTTCACGTCAGCCACCACTGCAACAGTCCATTGTCAGATATTTAGGCCCAGTACCCAGGCAGAGGAGAGAGGTCCCGTAACAGAGAATCTGTCTTCATGTCAGCAGAGAATCAGTCTGCATGTCATAGCAGAGAATCAGGCTTCATGTCAGCCACCACTGCAACAGTCCATTGGCATATATTTAAGCCCAGCACCCAGGCAGAGGAGAGAGGTCCCGTAACAGAGGATCTGGCTTCATGTCAGCAGAGAATCAGTCTGCATGTCATAGCAGAGAATCAGGCTTCATGTCAGCCACCACTGCAACAGTCCATTGGCATATATTTAAGCCCAGCACCCAGGCAGAGGAGAGAGGTCCCGTAACAGAGAATCTGGCTTCATGTCAGCAGAGAATTAGTCTGCATGTCATAGCAGAGAATCAGGCTTCACGTCACCCAACATTGGAACAGTCCATTGGCATATATTTAGGCCCCAGCACCCAGACAGAGGAGAGGTTCATTCAACTTTGGGTAGCCTTGCAATATAATGGTAAAATGAAAATAAAAATAGGATTGAATGAGGAAGTGCCCTGGAGTACAATAATATATGGTTAAGGGGAGGTAGTTAATGTCTAATCTGCACAAGGGATGGACAGGTCCTGTGGGATCCATGCCTGGTTCATTTTTATGAACGTCAGCTTGTCCACATTGGCTGTAGACAGGCGGCTGCGTTTGTCTGTAATGACGCCCCCTGCCGTGCTGAATACACGTTCAGACAAAACGCTGGCCGCCGGGCAGGCCAGCACCTCCAAGGCATAAAAGGCTAGCTCTGGCCACGTGGACAATTTGGAGACCCAGAAGTTGAATGGGGCCGAACCATCAGTCAGTACGTGGAGGGGTGTGCACACGTACTGTTCCACCATGTTAGTGAAATGTTGCCTCCTGCTAACACGTTGCGTATCAGGTGGTGGTGCAGTTAGCTGTGGCGTGTTGACAAAAGTTTTCCACATCTCTGCCATGCTAACCCTGCCCTCAGAGGAGCTGGCCGTGACACAGCTGCCTTGGCGACCTCTTGCTCCTCCTCTGCCTTGGCCTTGGGCTTCCACTTGTTCCCCTGTGACATTTGGGAATGCTCTCAGTATCGCGTCTACCAACGTGCGCTTGTACTCGCGCATCTTCCTATCACGCTCCAGTGCAGGAAGTAAGGTGGGCACATTGTCTTTGTACCGTGGATTCAGCAGGGTGGCAACCCAGTAGTCCGCACACGTTAAAATGTGGGCAACTCTGCTGTCGTTGCGCAGGCACTGCAGCATGTAGTCGCTCATGTGTGCCAGGCTGCCCAGGGGTAAGGACAAGCTGTCCTCTGTGGGAGGCGTATCGTCATCATCCTGCCTTTCACCCCAGCCACGCACCAGTGATGGGCCCGAGCTGCGTTGGGTGCCACCCCGCTGTGACCATGCTTCATCCTCATCCTCCTCCACCTCCACCTCCTCCTCATCCTCGTCCTCCTCATCCTCCAGTAGTGGGCCCTGGCTGGCCACATTTGTACCTGGCCTCTGCTGTTGCAAAAAACCTCCCCCTGAGTCACTTCGAAGAGACTGGCCTGAAAGTGCTAAAAATGACCCCTCTTCCTCCTCCTCCTCCTCCTGGGCCACCTCCTCTTCCATCATCGCCCTAAGTGTTTTCTCAAGGAGACTTAGAAGTGGTATTGTAACGCTGATAACGGCGTCATCGCCACTGGCCATGTTGGTGGAGTACTCGAAACAGCGCAACAGGGCACACAGGTCTCGCATGGAGGCCCAGTCATTGGTGGTGAAGTGGTGCTGTTCCGTAGTGCGACTGACCCGTGCGTGCTGCAGCTGAAACTCCACTATGGCCTGCTGCTGCTCGCACAGTCTGTCCAGCATGTGCAAGGTGGAGTTCCACCTGGTGGGCACGTTGCATATGAGGCGGTGAGCGGGAAGGCCGAAGTTACGCTGTAGCGCAGACAGGCGAGCAGCAGCAGGATGTGAACACCGGAAGCGCGAACAGACGGCCCGCACTTTATGCAGCAGCTCTGACATGTCAGGGTAGTTGTGAATGAACTTCTGCACCACCAAATTCAGCACATGCGCCAAGCAAGGGATGTGCGTCAAATCGGCTAGTCCCAGAGCTGCAACGAGATTTCGCCCATTATCGCACACCACCAGGCCGGGCTTGAGGCTCACCGGCAGCAACCACTCGTCGGTCTGTTGTTCTATACCCCGCCACAACTCCTGTGCGGTGTGGGGCCTGTCCCCCAAACATATGAGTTTCAGAATGGCCTGCTGACGTTTACCCCGGGCTGTGCTGAAGTTGGTGGTGAAGGTGTGTGGCTGACTGGATGAGCAGGTGGAAGAAGAGGAGGAGGAAGCCGAGTAGGAGGAGGTGGCAACAGGAGGCAAAGAATGTTGTCCTTGGCGGCGGAAGGACGAGCACCAAACAGCTCTCCGCCTGGGGCCCAGCTGCCACTACATTTACCCAGTGTGCAGTTAGGGAGATATAGCGTCCCTGGCCGTGCTTACTGGTCCACGTATCTGTGGTTAGGTGGACCTTGCCACAGATGGCGTTGAGCAGTGCACACTTGATTTTATCGGATACTTGGTTGTGCAGGGAAGGCACGGCTCTCTTGGAGAAGTAGTGCCGGCTGGGAACAACATACTGTGGGACAGCAAGCGACATGAGCTGTTTGAAGCTGTCTGTGTCCACCAGCCTAAATGACAGCATTTCAAAGGCCAGTAGTTTAGAAATGCTGGCATTCAGGGCCAGGGATCGAGGGTGGCTAGGTGGGAATTTACGCTTTCTCTCAAATGTTTGTGAGATGGAGAGCTGAACGCTGCCGTGTGACATGGTTGAGATGCTTGGTGACGGAGGTGGTGGTGGTGTTGGTGGTACATCCCCTGTTTGCTGGGCGGCAGGTGCCAACGTTCCTCCAGAGGCGGAGGAAGAGGCCGAGGCGTCAGCAGCAGAAGAGGCCGAGGCGGCAGCAGCAGAAGAGGCCGAGGCGGCAGCAGCAGAAGAGGCCGAGGCGGCAGCAGCAGAAGAGGCCGAGGCGGCAGCAGCAGAAGAGGTAGCAGGGGGAGCCTGAGTGACTTCCTTGGTTTTAAGGTGTTTACTCCACTGCAGTTAATGCTTTGCATGCAGGTGCCTGGTCATGCAGGTTGTGCTAAGGTTCAGAACATTAATGCCTCGCTTCAGGCTCTGATGGCATAGCTTGCAAACCACTCGGGTCTTGTCGTCAGCACATTGTTTGAAGAAGTGCCATGCCAGGGAACTCCTTGAAGCTGCCTTTGGGTTGCTCGGTCCCAGATGGCGGCGGTCAGTAGCAGGAGGAGTCTTGATCCCTCACATCCTGTTCAGGAGAATTAGACTGGGATATGCACAGTAGCGTGTGTGTGAAGTTATTCAGAATGACCCTATGTGCACCTTGAATCTGATATACCCTTTTAGGGATAAATTTAAAGTAGGCCTGATACAGCTTTGCATGCAGGTGCCTGGTCATGCCGGTTGTGCTAAGGTTCAGAACGTTAATGCCTCGCTTCAGGCTCTGATGGCATAGCGTGCAAACCACTCGGGTCTTGTCGTCAGCACATTGTTTGAAGAAGTGCCATGCCAGGGAACTCCTTGAAGCTGCCTTTGGGTTGCTCGGTCCCAGATGGCGGCGGTCAGTAGCAGGCGGAGTCTCTTGGCGGCGGGTGTTCTGCTTTTGCCCACTGCTCCCTCTTTTGCTACGCTGTTGGCTTGGTCTCACCACTGCCTCTTCCTCCGAACTGTGAAAGTCAGTGGCACGACCTTCATTCCATTTGGGGTCTAGGACCTCATCGTCCCCTGCATCGTCTTCCACCCAGTCTTGATCCCTGACCTCCTGTTCAGTCTGCACACTGCAGAAAGACGCAGCAGTTGGCACCTGTGTTTCGTCATCATCAGAGACATGCTGAGGTGGTATTCCCATGTCCTCATCATCAGGAAACATAAGTGGTTGTGCGTCAGTGCATTCTATGTCTTCCACCGCTGGGGAAGGGCTGGGTGGATGCCCTTGGGAAACCCTGCCAGCGGAGTCTTCAAACAGCATAAGAGACTGCTGCATAACTTGAGGCTCAGACAGTTTCCCTGGTATGCATGGGGGTGATGTGACAGACTGATGGGCTTGGTTTTCAGGCGCCATCTGTGCGCTTTCTGCAGAAGACTGGGTGGGAGATAATGTGAACATGCTGGATCCACTGTCGGCCACCAAATTGACTAATGCCTGTACCTGCTCAGGCCTTACCATCCTTAGAACGGCATTGGGCCCCACCAAATATCGCTGTAAGTTATGGCGGCTACTGGGACCTGAGGTAGTTGGTACACTAGGACGTGTGGCTGTGGCAGAATGGCCACGTCCTCTCCCAGCACCAGAGGGTCCACTAACACCACCACGACCATGTCCGTGTCCGCGTCCTTTACTAGATGTTTTCCTCATTGTTATCGTTCACCACAACAACAAAAATATTATTTGGCCCAATGTATTGAATTCAAATTCAGGACTTTTTTTACAGACACCTAACACTATCTGGCTATCTATTTAGGTACCGTATTACACTAATACAGGCACAGCAGTAACCACAGATTTAGCTGAATATAAAATTTGAGGCCTAGTATTTAGGCGCTGGGTGACAGGTATAGGTTTACTGACAGAATTAGACTTGGAAATGCACAGTAGCGTGTGTGTGAAGTTATTCAGAATGACCCTATGTGCACCTTGAATCTGATATACCCTTTTAGGGATAGATTTAAAATAGCTCTGATACAGCAGAAACCACTAAATTAGGAAATTGCTAAATTGGGAATTGTTTTTCAACCCAGAACAAAAAATGTGCTTTGACGGACACTAAATAACTTGCCCAGCCACAACAGTACAGCAGTAACGACAGATTTAGCAGGATATAAATTTGAGGCCTAGTATTTAGGCGCTGGGTGACAGGTATACGTTTTAAGGACAGAATTAGACTGGGATATGCACAGTAGCGTGTGTGTGAAGTTATCCAGAATGACCCTATGTGCACCTTGAATCTGATATACCCTTTTAGGGATAGATTTAAAATAGCTCTGATACAGCAGAAACCACTAAATTAGGAAATTGCTAAATTGGGAATTGTATTTCAACCCAGAACAAAAAATGTGCTTTGACGGACACTAAATAACTTGCCCAGCCACAACAGTACAGCAGTAACGACAGATTTAGCAGGATATAAATTTGAGGCCTAGTATTTAGGCGCTGGGTGACAGGTATACGTTTTACGGACAGAATTAGACTGGGATATGCACAGTAGCGTGTGTGTGAAGTTATTCAGAATGACCCTATGTGCACCTTGAATCTGATATACCCTTTTAGGGATAGATTTTAAATAGCTCTGATACAGCAGAAACCAATAAATTAGGAAATTGCTAAATTGGGAATTGCATTTCAACCCAGAACAAAAAATGTGCTTTGACGGACACTAAATAACTTGCCCAGCCACAACAGTACAGCAGTAACGACAGATTTAGCAGGATATAAATTTGAGGCCTAGTATTTAGGCGCTGGGTGACAGGTATACGTTTTACGGACAGAATTAGACTGGGATATGCACAGTAGCGTGTGTGTGAAGTTATTCAGAATGACCCTATGTGCACCTTGAATCTGATATACTCTTTTAGGGATAAATTTAAAGTAGGCCTGATACAGCAGAAACCACTAAATTAGGAAATTGCTAAATTGGGAATTGTATTTCAACCCAGAACAAAAAATGTGCTTTGACGGACACTAAATAACTTGCCCAGAAACAACAGTACAGCAGTAACGACAGATTTAGCTGGATATAAATTTGAGGCCTAGTATTTAGGCGCTGGGTGACAGGTATAGGTTTACTGACAGAATTAGACTTGGAAATGCACAGTAGCGTGTGTGTGAAGTTATTCAGAATGACCCTATGTGCACCTTGAATCTGATATACCCTTTTAGGGATAGATTTAAAATAGCTCTGATACAGCAGAAACCAATAAATTAGGAAATTGCTAAATTGGGAATTGTATTTCAACCCAGAACAAAAAATGTGCTTTGACAGACACTAAATAACTTTCCCAGCCACAACAGTACAGCAGTAACGACAGATTTAGCAGGATATAAATTTGAGGCCTAGTATTTAGGCGCTGGGTGACAGGTATACGTTTTACGGACATAATTAGACTGGGATATGCACAGTAGCGTGTGTGTGAAGTTATTCAGAATGACCCTATGTGCACCTTGAATCTGATATACCCTTTTAGGGATAGATTTAAAATAGCTCTGATACAGCAGAAACCAATAAATTAGGAAATTGCTAAATTGGGAATTGTATTTCAACCCAGAACAAAAAATGTGCTTTGACGGACACTAAATAACTTGCCCAGCCACAACCGTACAGCAGTAACGACAGATTTAGCAGGATATAAATTTGAGGCCTAGTATTTAGGCGCTGGGTGACAGGTATACGTTTTACGGACAGAATTAGACTGGGATATGCACAGTAGCGTGTGTGTGAAGTTATTCAGAATGACCCTATGTGCACCTTGAATCTGATATACCCTTTTAGGGATACATTTAAAGTAGGCCTGATACAGCAGAAACCACTAAATTAGGAAATTGCTAAATTGGGAATTGTATTTCAACTCAGAACAAAAAATGTGCTTTGACGGACACTAAATAACTTGCCCAGCCACAACAGTACAGCAGTAACGACAGATTTAGCTGGATATAAATTTGAGGCCTAGTATTTAGGCGCTGGGTGACAGGTATAAGTTTACTGACAGAATTAGACTTGGAAATGCACAGTAGCCTGTGTGTGAAGTTATTTAGAATGACCCTATGTGCACCTTGAATCTGATATACCCTTTTAGGGATAGATTTAAAATGGCTCTGATACAGCAGAAACCACTAAATTAGGAAATTGATAAATTGGGAATTGTATTTCAACCCAGAACAAAAAATGTGCTTTGACGGACACTAAATAACTTGCCCAGCCACAACAGTACAGCAGTAACGACAGATTTAGCTGGATATAAATTTGAGGCCTAGTATTTAGGCGCTGGGTGACAGGTATAAGTTTACTGACAGAATTAGACTTGGAAATGCACAGTAGCCTGTGTGTGAAGTTATTCAGAATGACCCTATGTGCACCTTGAATCTGATATACCCTTTTAGGGATAGATTTAAAATGGCTCTGATACAGCAGAAACCACTAAATTAGGAAATTGCTAAATTGGGAATTGTATTTCAACCCAGAACAAAAACTGTGCTTTGACGGACACTAAATAACTTGACCAGCCACACCAGTAACGACAGATTTAGCTGGATATAAACTTGAGGCCTAGTATTTAGGCGCTGGGTGACAGGTATACGTTTACTGACAGAATTAGACTGGGATATGGCCAAAAAATAACCACACTATTGATGGTTAAATGCACTTGGTGTGACAGCTTGACCAACCACACTACTGAGGGTTCAATGCACTTGGTGACAGGCGCAGCTTGCCCCTGATGTAGTATATGGCCAAAAAATAAACAGACTATTGCTGGTTAAATGCACTTGGTGTGACAGCTTGACCAACCACACTACTGAGGGTTAAATGCACTTGGTGACAGGCGCAGCTTGCCCCTGATGTAGTATATGGCCAAAAAATAAACAGACTATTGCTGGTTAAATGCACTTGGTGTGACAGCTTCACCCTGATGTAGGCTTTAGCCAAAAAACAACCACACCATTGAGGGTTAAATGCACTTGGTGACAGGCGCAGCTTGCCCCTGATGTAGTATATGGCCAAAAAATAACCAGACTATTGCTGGTTAAATGCACTTGGTGTGACAGCTTTACCCTGATGTAGGCTTTAGCCAAAAAACAACCACACCATTGAGGGTTAAATGCACTTGGTGGCAGCTTGTGCTGGCGCAACACAAGACACAAAAAGGCCGCCGATCACCCCAGAAAAAAGTGTCTGAAAAACGCTCTGGGCAGCCTAAAAACAGTGAGCAATTCAATAGCAGCAGTTCAATCATCCACAGCTGCAGATCGATCAATGGATGGAGTCTTTTGGAGGAGTTACTCAGCCTAATCTCGCCCTACTGTCGCAGCTGCAACCTCTCCCTACGCTAATCAGAGCAGAGTGACGGGCGGCGCTATGTGACTCCAGCTTAAATAGAGGCTGGGTCACATGGTGCTCTGGCCAATCACAGCCATGCCAATAGTAGGCATGGCTGTGACGGCCTCTTGGGGCAAGTAGTATGACGCTTGTTGATTGGCTGCTTTGCAGCCTTTCAAAAAGCGCCAAGAAAGCGACGAACACCGAACCCGGACTTTTACGAAAATGTCCGAGGTCGGGTCCGTGTCACGGACACCCCAAAATTCGGTACGAACCCGAACTATACAGTTCGGGTTCGCTCATCCCTAGTTATTTATCATCTTAACTGAATGCCAATAAAAAAAATCCCCAATGCAAGAAAAGTCATTTTTCACTTCGCCTCAAAAAAAATTAATACAAAAAAGTCAATAATATGAGCAATCCAAACGCACAGGCAGAACTGGAACCGGGAGCACAGCTAGGGAGTTACAGACTATCACTGGCACTGGTATAAGGCCAGTATGGGGTTTAAATAGAGAAGTCCCATGATTAAAACCTGATAGGTCTTGACTAAGCACTCTATTAGTCACAACACTAGCACATAGGAATCAGCTGAGCAATCAGCCTACTGCTAGTCTCCTCCAGCACACCACCGCTGTGGGGAGAAAAAGCATTGCATCCTTTTTCCAACGACACTGCCGTGCCTCTAGGAACCTGGCCATGCAGCTTGTCACAGGGGGCGTTGCCCGGCAGCGTGTGACACTCAGTACAGTCGCGTCAAAACCTGAGACCACAGTTCTGGAGCCCGGACAGATACAGTTAGGTCCATAAATATTGGGACATCGACACAATTCTAACATTGTTGGCTCTATACACCACCAAAATGGATTTGAAATGAAATGAACAAGATGTGCTTTAAATGCAGACTGTCAGCTTTAATTTGAGGGTATTTACATCCAAATCAGGCAAACGGTGTAGGAATTACAACAGTTTGCATATGTGCCTCCGACTTGTTAAGGGACCAAAAGTAATGGGACAGAATAATAATCATAAATCGAACTTTCACTTTTTAATACTTGGTTGCCAATCCTTTGCAGTCAATTACAGCCTGAAGCCTGGAATGCATAGACATCACCAGACGCTGGGTTTCATCCCTGGTGATGCTCTGCCAGGCCTCTACTTCAGTTCCTGCTTGTTCTTGGGGCATTTTCCCTTCAGTTTTGTCTTCAGCAAGTAAAACGCATGCTCAATCAGATTCAGGGCAGATGATTGACTTGGCCATTGCATAACAGTCCACTTCTTTCCCTTAAATAACTCTCTGGTTGCTTTTGCCAAATGCTTTGGGTCATTGTCCATCTGCACTGTGAAGCGCCGTCCAATGAGTTCTGATGCATTTGGCTGAATATGAGCAGATAATATTGCACGAAACACTTCATCCTGCTGTTTTTGTCAGCAGTCACATCATCAATAAATACAAGAGAACCAGTTCTATTGGCAGCCTTACATGCCCACACCATGACACTACCACCACCATGCTTCACTGATGAGGTGGTATGCTTAGGATCATGAGCAGTTCCTTTCCTTCTCCATACTCTTCTCTTCCCATCACTCTGGTACAAGTTGATCTTGGTCTCATCTGTCCATAGGATGTTGTTCCAGAACTGTGAAGGCTTTTTTAGATGTTGTTTGGAAAAATTTGGCCTTCCTGTTTTTGAGGCTCACCAATGGTTTACATCTTGTAGTGAACCCTCTGTATTCAATCTGGTGAAGTCTTCTCTTCATTGGTGACTTTGACACACATACACCTACCTCCTGGAGAGTGTTTTTGATCTGCCCAACTGTTGTGAAGGGTGTTTTCTTCATAAGGGAAAGAATTCTTCGGTCATCCACCACAGTTTTTTTCCGTGGTCTTCCGGGTCTTTTGGTGTTGCTGAGCTCACCTGTGCGTTCCTTCTTTTTAAGAATGTTCCAAACAGTTGTTTTGGACACGCCTAATGTTTTTGCTATCCCTCTGATGGGTTTGTTTTGTTTTTTCAGCCTAATGATGGCTTTTTGAGAGTTGACAGCAACAGATTCCAAATGCAAATAGCACACTTGAAATGAACTCTGGACCTTTTATCTGCTTATTGTAATTGGGATAATGAGGGAATAACACACACCTGGCCATGGAACAGCTGAGAAGCCAATTGTCCCATTACTTTTGGTTCCTTAACAAGTTGGAGACACATATGCAAACTGTTGTAATTCCTACACCGTTCACCTGATTTGGATGTAAATACCCTCAAATCAAAGCTGACAGTCTGCATTTAAAGTACCGTATTTATCGGCGTATAACACGCACTTTTTCCCCCTGAAAATAGGGGGCAAATGATGTATGCGTGTTATACGCCGATTAGGGCTGAAACGTGTCCTCCGGAAGCCAGAGAGGCAGGACTGAGCCGGCCGTCACAGCGGAGGGAGGAGGAGGGAGGAGGAAGGAGGAGGGAGTCCCTCCCTCCCCACTGTGCGCGGCTGCCGCTGAACACAATGAGGACAGAGTAGGAGGGGAGGGACTGTGGCCACTGGGCCACCAATGAATGTGCCGTCCATATCCCACAGGGTCCCCCTCCTCCCCCCCATCATTGGTGGCAGTTTGCAGTTCCGATCGGAGCCCCAGCAGTGTAATGCTGGGGCTCCGATCGGTTACCATGGCAGCCAGGAGTCACGCTACTGAAGTCCTGGCTGCCATGGTATGTTAGTGAGCAGAGAGCAGCGCACAGACCTATGAGAAGGAGCGACTGGCGGCCACAGCGCACGTGAGTATAATGCGCTGCTCTCTGCTCACTAACATACCATGTCAGCCAGGACTTCAGTAGCGTGACTCCTGGCTGCCATGGTAACCGATCGGAGCCCCAGCATTACACTGCTGGGGCTCCGATCGGAACTGCAAACTGCCACCAATGATGGGGGGGAGGAGGGGGACCCTGTGGCCACTGCCACCAATGATTAATACTGGGGAGGGAGGGGGGGTTTTGCGTTACCAGAGGGGGCAGATCAGAGGCTTTATTTGAAATGTAATTTTTTTTCCTGAAATTTCCCTCTTAAAATGAAGGTGCGTGTTATACGCCTGTGCGTGTTATACGCCGATAAATACGGTACATCTTGCTCATTTCATTTCAAATCCATTGTTGTGGTGTATAGAGCCAAAAATGTTACAATTGTGTTGATGTCCCAATATTTATGGACCTGACTGTAAGTTTGTGACATAACATTTAGTTTTAACCACACTGAGAATGCCATAAAATCAAAACCCCAAAACAAAGGTAAATCACATTTTTTCCCATGTAACCCACAAATAATTTTTTTATAGTTACGCAATACATTATATGAACCGTTAGTGGCTCCATTAAACGTTAAAGCCAGTACCACGATAACAAGCCCTCATACGGCCATGATGATAGAAAAATAAAAATAAGGTTCTAGTGCAAAGGAGTTAAATAAATCTAATTGGTTGTTCATTTTATTGCCATAAAGAAGATAAAAAGGTCATACATCTTAAAATGCAACACCCAATGTTAGGTTTCTCTGTTTTCTTCTGGGACAGTAGGCCTACGTCTATACACATTAGATTAATTGAAGACCCTGGCTGTTCACATTGGCAGGACTTGCCAACAATTAACTACAGTAAATGTGTATGATTGTGGCGCCGGAGCAACTGAAAACAGCTCATCATTCAGTTTAACAAACTTTGTAAAAATCAATAGTACAAGTGAACATAAAAAACTCTATCATATATCTTATTAGAGAAAAATGCCTTTTTCTCCCTCTAGCTGCATGCTACCTTCCCTCTCCATAAACTTCTATGTGCAGCATATGTGTCCATCTATAATAAGCTCTATTTGTTTCTTCTCTCTTACTGCAACTCACTAACTTCTATAGTCTTCTATGGGCAGCATGTCATTTGACCCTTCAGGAAATGAAAGCCATATTTTCTCTCAACAGACTAAGCAGAGAATGCTAGTTTAGGAGAGTGGTAGAAGGAGAAAGCAGCATTTTTCTCTATCAGGATCTATTGCAAAGTTTCTTATACTCACAATTTCACATGTACAGCGTACTACTGATTTGTGCAAAGTTTGTTCAAATGACAGTACCAATTTAAATGGGTTATCCCATGAGTAATGTAAAAAAAGGAAAACCTGTCATTATATATAGTGTTGGGCAGAAATATTCGAATCTCGAATATTAATGGCGAATATCGGCACTTCGAGAATTTGCAAATATTTAGAATATAGTGATATTTTTTTTTAAGTTCTGACAGAGACAGCAGTGTCATTGCTCTGTGCTTTCCACTCATTACATTAAATAGTTCATTAGATAGCTTATATATATAATACAGATAGTTAGTGGGAGTCAGTGTAGGTTATATCCTGATACAGTATAGCTGCTGCAGTGCAGTGTGTTAGGTAGTGTGATAGGTTCTGCTGTCCATACATACATGCTACAGACATAGTGCTGTGATGTCACAACAATACTTAGTGCACCAATCAGTAATATGTAGTCAGACCTGCTAAAATGTGAATTTTCACGTATTGCGCCAAAATATTTGCATCATTAGTGCCGATTAGCGCAATTGCGAATATATTGGAGCACTCTATCTGCATATAAAGCCATTATTAATGTTCTGCCAAGGTAAACGTTTTTTCCAGTCTCAGGAAACTTCTAGCAGCTTGGAAAATG
This sequence comes from Bufo gargarizans, assembly GCF_014858855.1. Taxonomy (NCBI): domain Eukaryota; kingdom Metazoa; phylum Chordata; class Amphibia; order Anura; family Bufonidae; genus Bufo; species Bufo gargarizans. The sequence goes on from NC_058080.1 coordinate 443,336,432, forward strand.
TAGCAAAAATGACCCACGCCCGTATTGCGCGCGCATTACGTGAATATCACATTGCCGATTTTCGCAATCACGAAAATTCTTGAATTCATGAATATATGATGAATGTTCTACAAAATATTAGCGAAATATCGCGAATTCGATATTGCCCCTGCCATCACTAATCATATAGTACATACAAATCTCTCTAACAAAGCTAGAACCAGCCCTGCCCTTACATGGATCTCCTCATTTATTGTTCTAATTGCTCTGCTGCATTTATTTAAAGATGGCAGCTTAAGTGGTCTGTCCTTTCACAAAGGGTGTGTTCTTTCTGCAGCAGCTAGTTGCAGTTGAAGGGTAAAAGTGAGCACATGTGTCCACCTCAGTGAGGTGGATAAAGAAATTAGATAAATAACAAGCAGAAGTTGGTGTTATTTATATATAGAAGTAGCTGATGGACCCGGCTTCGCTCAGATATATTTAACGTAATCTATTTCATTTAATGTTTGTGTGTGTCGTTAAAAGATATCAACACTATCCACTATAACAGTGGCATCTACAGCACCCCGCCCTCAAAACAGTGACCTCCACAGCCCCTCACCCGTTAACACTGACCGCCCCACCATAGTGCCCTGTCTCTTAAAATTGGACCTCCACAGCAGCCCACCTCCTTAACTTTGACCTTTACAGCAGTCTTCCCCTTTAACAGTGACTTTCACAGCATACCACCCCCTTGACAGTGACCTCCACAGGGGCCCGCCTTCTTAACAGTGTCCTTTACTGGATCGGGGGCGTGTCCTTTTGAACAGCTCACTCTAAGACAGCAGCACCGTGCTGTCTGAGTGTGAGCTGCAGGGAGAAAGTCACCCTCCCTCCCACCTCTGTAGCTGACAGAAGTTGATTTTTACCTTCATATTTTCAACCCCTGTCGGCTGAGGAGTTGAGAGACGTGGAGTTAAGGGGCGTGGCATAGAAATTGATTTTAAACTTGATTTTTTCAATCTCAGTCATCTGAGGAGTGAGAGGGGGTGTGGCTTAACCGGATCGGGGGGGGAGGGGTCATTTTGAACAGCTCACTCTCTAAGACAGCAACACTGTGCTGTCTGAGTGTGAGCTGCATGGAGAAAGTCACCATCCCTCCCACCCCTGCAACTGACAGAAGTTGATTTTTACCTTCATTTTTTTAAATCCCTGTCGGCTGAGGAGTGGAGGGGGCATGGCCTAACCTAATCGTGGGTGTGTCCTTTTGAACAGCTCAGGAGTAGGAGGGGGTGTGGCTTAACCGCATGGGAGGGGGGTCGTTTTGAACAGCTCACTCTCTAAGACAGCAGCAATGTGCTGTCTAAGCCTGACCTGCAGGGAGAAAGTCACCCTCCCTCCCACCCCTGTAGCTGACAGAAGTTGATTTTTACCTTCATTTTTTCAATCCCTGTTGGCTCATGAGAGGGAGGAGGCGTGGTCTAACAAGATCAGGGGTGTGGCTTAGCAGGACATGGGGGCGTGGTTTTAAGTCTTTTGAGGGTGGGCACATTGTGGCAGGGGCGTGTCTGGGCTTCTTCCTGCAAGAGTGACGACCCTCTGGGCACATTACTGGCTCATTTGCATACCAAATAAGCTGGATTTTTCAGAGGATAAAAACATCTATGGCTGGAACAAAGGCACATCTTGAAATAAGGTACTAAGTGCTATTAGGCCATGGCTTTACTTCAATAGCGATTATCCTGGTGACATATTTCCTTTAAAGCTGACCTACAGCAGTAAAAATAAATGTCTGGGTTGTTATGGAAACCTGGAGTAAAACTGTATGTGGAGGCTGGAGGACCTGCAAGCTTCTATTGGCTGATAAGGGTCATGTGACCAAGCTTCTATTGGCTAATGCATTTTTGGGGAATATCTTAGGAACAATACGTCCTAGAGAGCTGAGACCTGTTCTAAAACCTTCCCGGATACCTGATGTACCTGTGTGCCAAATTTTGTGTTTGTAAATGCGACGGTGCAGATTTCTTTAGAGGACATACACACACACATACACTCAGCTTTATATATTAGATAACTAGGTGGCTATTAGTGTTGTTCAAGCACAAAAGTGCTTGTGTGCTCGAGTAGAACAATGGAAGTCAATGGGAGCACCCGAGCATTAAACCAGGCACACCCTGCCCTGAAGAGGGGAGGGTGTTGGGACTCTAGTTTGGCTTAGGAGTCCCTGCTCTGACTCCATATATAGCTATGTCCATATATGGAGTCAGTGCTTGGGGACACCCCAGTGCATTTAAATCTAATTTAGCCTGCATTTCAGAAAAGCTTCTACTGGGATTCGAACTCATGACCTTCTGCATTAGAGGAAAGGCACTTAACCAGTCAGCTAAAATAGCTGCATAGACAGTTACCTTTAAAAAAAATAACAATAAAAAAAAAAATATATATATATATATATATACAGTACAGACCAAAAGTTTGGACACACCTTCTCATTCAAAGAGTTTTCTTTATTTTCATGACTATGGAAATTGTAGATTCACACTGAAGGCATCAAAACTATGAATTAACACATGTGGAATTATATACATAACAAAAAAGTGTGAAACAACTGAAAATATGTTATATTCTAGGTTCTTCAAAGTAGCCACCTTTTGCTTTGATTACTGCTTTGCACACTCTTGGCATTCTCTTGTTGAGCTTCAAGAGGTAGTCACCTGAAATGGTTTTCACTTCACAGGTGTGCCCTGTCAGGTTTATTAAGTGGGATTTCTTGCCTTATAAATGGGGTTGGGACCATTAGTTGCGTTGTGGAGAAGTCAGGTGGATACACAGCTGATAGTCCTACTGAATAGACTGTTAGAATTTGTATTATGGCAAGAAAAAAGCAGCTAAGTAAAGAAAAACGAGTGGCCATCATTACTTTAAGAAATGAAGGTCAGTCAGTCCAAAAATTGGGAAAACTTTGAAAGTGTCCCCAAGTGCAGTCACAAAAACCATCAAGCGCTACAAAGAAACTGGCTCACATGCGGACCGCCCCAGGAAAGGAAGACCAAGAGTCACCTCTGCTGCGGAGGATAAGTTCATCCAAGTCACCAGCATCAGAAATCGCAGGTTAACAGCAGCTCAGATTAGAGACCAGGTCAATGCCACACAGACTTCTAGCAGCAGACACATCTCTAGAACAACTGTTAAGAGGAGACTGTGTGAATCAGGCCTTCATGGTAGAATATCTGCTAGGAAACCACTGCTATGGACAGGTGTGTGCTTTGGTCTGATGAGTCCAAATTTGAGATCTTTGGTTCCAACCACCGTGTCTTTTTGCGATGCAGAAAAGGTGAACGGATGGACTCTACATGCCTGGTTCCCACCGTGAAACATGGAGGAGGAGGTGTGATGGTGTGGGGGTGCTTTGCTGGTGACACTGTTGGTGATTTATTCAAAATTGAAGGCATACTGAACCAGCATTGCTACCACAGCATCTTGCAGCGGCATGCTATTCCATCCAGTTTGCGTTTAGTTGGACCATCATTTATTTTTCAAAAGGACAATGACCCCAAACACACCTCCAGACTGTGTAAGGGCTATTTGACCATGAAGGAGAGTGATGGGGTGCTGCGCCAGATGACCTGGCCTCCACAGTCACTGGACCTGAACCCAATCAAGATAGTTTGGGGTAAGCTGGACCGCAGTGTGAAGGCAAAAGGGCCAACAAGTGCTAAGCATCTCTGGGAACTCCTTCAAGACTGTTGGAAGACCATTTCAGGTGACTACCTCTTGAAGCTCATCAAGAGAATGCCAAGAGTGTGCAAAGCAGTAATCAAAGCAAAAGGTGGCTACTTTGAAGAACCTAGAATATAACATATTTTTTGTTGTTTCACACTTTTTTGTTATGTATATAATTCCGCATGTGTTAATTCATAGTTTTGATGCCTTCAGTGTGAATCTACAATTTTCACTAACTCAACGCGTTATCTTGAGACAAAAGCCATTATAAAGCAATTGAAGGTGTTTACTTAACCCCTTAGGGACTTAGGAGTCCGGTAAGTTAGTTAGGGGGAAAAAAAAAAATTTTTTATCTAAATTTATTGTTTTCTAGCTTTGAGACACTAGACCCCCCGCTGACAACATTTAACCCAAAGCCCCCCCCCTCCCCCCGGATGAATAGCATAAAAAAAATAAGCGTGTAAAAAATAAAAACGCCACTTTTTGTCACATAACATCACAAAAATTGTAATAGCGAGCGATCAAAATGTCATATGCACCCCCAATAAAACCGCCATCTCATCCCGCAAAAAATGAGCCCCTACATTAGGTAGTCGCCCAACAAAAAAAATAAAACTGTAGCTCCCAGGCTTTGGAGATACTAAAATAATTTTTGGGGGTTCCTAAAATGATTATATAGTGTAAAATCTAAATACATTTTAAAATGTAGACATATTAGGTATCACCGCGTCCGTAAGAAGCTGCCCTATAAAAAACATTGGACCATTTTTTGGCAAAATTTCCATTTTAATACTTTTTTTCCGGTAATAAAGCAAGGGTTAACAGCCAAACAAAACTAAATATTTATTGCCCTGATTCTGTATTTTGCAGAAACACCCCATATGTGGTCGTAAATGGCTGTATAGCCACACAGCAGGGCATAGAACGAAGGGAACGCCATATGGTTTCTGGAAGGCAGATTTTGATGGACTGGTTTATTTACACCATGTCCCATTAGAAGCCCCCTCTGATGTAGCCTAGACTAGAAACTCCAAAAAAGTGACCCCATCTAAGAAACTACACCCTTCAAGGTATTCAAAAGTTACTTTACAAACTTTGTTAACCCTTTAGGTGTTCGACAAAACTAAATAGCGAATGTAGAAACAATTTTAGACTTTAAATTTTTATTACCTTGCCTCAAAAAAGTGTAATATAGAGCAACCAAAAATCATATTTACCCTAAAATAGTCCCAAAACAACAACCACCTTATCCCGTAGTTTCCTAGATGGGGTCACTTTTATGGAGTTTCTACTCTAGGGGTGCATCAGGGGGCTTGAAAGGGTACATGGTGTAAATAAACCAGTCCAGCAAAATCTGCCTTCCAAAAACCATATGGCGTTCCCGTTCTTCTATGTCCTGGCGTTTCGCCAAATAGTAGTTTAAGACCACATATGGGGTGTTTCTGCAAACTACAGAATCAGGGCAACCCATATTGAGTTTGGCTGTTAACCCATTTTTTTCAGTAATAAAGTAAGGGTTAAAATGGAAAATTTTCCCCAAAATTTAAATTCCAAAATTGTTTCTCCATCTGCCATTAACTCTTGTGGAACATCTAAAGGATTAACAACGTTTGTAGACGCAGTTTTGAATACCTTGAGGGGTGTACTTTCTTAGATGGAGTAACTTTTGGGGAATTTCTATTCTAGGGGTGCAACGGGGGGTTTGAAATGGGACATGGTATAAACAAAACCAGTCCTGCAAAATCTGCCTTGCAAAAACCATATGGCGTTCCCCTCCTTCTATGTCCTCCTGTTTGGCCAAACAGTAGTTTACGACCACATATGTGGTGTTTCTGTAAACTACAGAATCAGGGCAACCCATATTAAGTTTTGTTTGGCAGTTAACCCTTACTTTATTACTGGAAAAAATTGATTATATTGGAAAATTTTCCCAAAAATCTAAATTCTTAAATTCTATGTCCATTTGCCATGAAGTCTTGTGGAAGACCTAAAGGCTTAACAAATACCTTGAGGGGTGGTTTCTATGTTAGCCTCACAAAGTGACTTCAGACCTGAACTGGTCCATAGAAAGTGGGATTTGGAAAATTTCTGAAAAATTAAAAAATTTGCTTCTAAATTTCTAAGCTATGTAACATCCCCAAAAAATAAAAAGACATTCCCAAAATGATACAAACATGAAGTAGACATATGGGGAATGTAAAGTCATCAACATTTTTGGGGGTATTACTATGTATTACAGAAGTAGAGAAACTGAAACTTTGAAATTTGCTAATTTTTCCAAATTTTTGGTAAATTTGGTATTTTTTTGTGCAAAAAAATTAACTTTTTTGACCTAATTTTAGCAGTGTCATGAAGAACAATATGTGACAAAAAAAGAACGGCCTGGGTAAGTCAAAGCGTTTTAATGTTATCAGCACTTAAAGTGACACTGGTCAGATTTGCAAAAAATGGCCAAGTCCTTAAGGTGAAATAGGGCTGAGTCTGAGCATTTAGTTTAGACAACACATCTCATAAAGCATGAGTGTTAACTCTACTATATCTGTATATAGTGTAGTGGTTAAACTTCTGGGCTGTGATGCAGAAGCTGTGAGTTCAAATCCTGTCAACACTAGTGGCTATACTATGTTTTTTACTACATTCCATTACAGAAGTATTCAGATCCAGGTTGAAAACTGTAGAATATTTTTTATTGGACAACCCCTTTAGGTTCTGAAGAACCCCTTTAATAGTATTTGTGATACCCCGTGTTTGCTGTTTCAAAGCTTAAAAAGTCATGGCAATGAAAGAAATGTTGTCCTCTACAAAGTCACTACTTTCAATTTGTTTGTGAAATTATTCTATACATGGTTCAGATGAACATGAGCTCTTTGTAGCTCTGTTCCCCACCTCTGCACTCCATTATGCTTCCACAGCCTGTGTGTCTGCGACGTGCAGTTATTCATAGAAGTGTGAGTTGGACCTGGTACAAGATATAGTCATCTCAAACACTTTGCAGTTAGCCCCTGTGCTCATTGGATGCAGAGTATGAGGAGACTCTGAGATTTGGAAACAAATCTTGCCAAGCTATAGTAGAAAAAATGAGTAGAAGCCCGTGGCAGTGTCTTCCAGAGATGAATGAAAGTGCAGCTAAATCCCCATCCTCCAAACCCGGTTAAAATATTATGTGAATGGGTCACAAATCCTTTCCGGGGACTTATAGATATAAATGGAATATATCATCAGAGGGTGTTCAAAATGCCATGGTTAATTTATAGGTGTAGTTAGAAGACTGCTACTTTGTAAATTCTAGGTAATTCATTTGCCTTTTAAAATTAAGGCTCTAGTGTTCAAATTAAGTGCCTACCCTTCAACTCAGTGGGTGCTTGATGGAGCCAAGCAGCTGTTTCTACTTGAAACATGTTGCTATTGTAGACTTCTCATTATGTCTCATTACGCTTCACCAAAACTTGAGGCTTGACTGCACTAAACCAGTCATATTATTTTTTTTCCCAAATAATGACTCCCATTGGAGAGGAGGACACAAAGAACTGAATGTTCCCCTTTTTAAGGCTTGTTAAGAGCATGCTAATCATTTCTGATGACATGTATGTTTGCTTTGCTTTACCACTTGATACACTTTTTTATTCTCATGTCATTTTTCAGAACAATCGACTAAATGATTCAATTTTACTATCTATTCCCCTGCTGCGAACACAATTAGATCATTAAGAATAGCAAAGCTGCAAATGTTGCTGAAGAGAAATGTCAGGGTGAAGCCAGTCAGAAGCTTCCAGAAGTTTTTCAAAGCATTGTTTTGTCTATTTTCCTTCTACTTTAAAGGTAACACGTCACCCATATTTTTTTTCCTGCTAGTTAAAACTAGATAGTGACACATATCCTTTTTTACTAAAGTGTTTTTATTTTTTTATTACAAATGTTTTCTTTTGTTTTTTTTCATGAACATGATTATGGGGGCTGCCATCTTGCCTGATGTTAACAGAATTTATAGAGATATGCTTTACAGCAACCACCATTGGTCATAGACACAATGGACGGGGGGAGGAGGGGACCTCAGTGACTTCTTTGGGAGAGTTTTCTTAGCATGCTTTGTGACCTGTGCAGAGGTCAGAGTAGATAGGCTGTGATATCACATATTGTGTATGGTGGATCCTATGTTATATAAACCATATGGCGTTCCCGTTCTTCTATGTCCTGGCGTTTCGCCAAATAGTAGTTTACGACCACATATGGGGTGTTTCTGCAAACTACAGAATCAGGGCAACCCATATTGAGTTTGGCTGTTAACCCATTTTTTTCAGTAATAAAGTAAGGGTTAAAATGAAAAATTTTCCCCAAAATTGAAATTCCTAAATTGTTTCTCCATCTGCCATTAACTCTTGTGGAACACCTAAAGGGTTAACAAAGTTTGTAAACCCAGTTTTGAATACCTTGAGGGGTGTACTTTCTTAGATGGAGTAACTTTTTGGCAATTTCTATTCTAGGGGTGCAACGGGGGGTTTGAAATGGGACATGGTATAAACAAAACCAGTCCTGCAAAATCTGCCTTGAAAAAACCATATGGCGTTCCCCTCCTTCTATGTCCTCCTGTTTGGCCAAACAGTAGTTTACGACCACATACAGTCATGTGAAAAAATTAGGACACCCTTTGAAAGCATGTGGTTTTTTGTAACATTTTTAATAAAAGGTTATTTCATCTCCGTTTCAACAATACAGAGAGATTAAAGTAATCCAACTAAACAAAGAAAACTGAAGAAAAGTCTTTTCAAGATCTTCTGTAAATGTCATTCTACAAAAATGCCTATTCTAACTGAGGAAAAAGATAGGACACCCTCACATGTATTCCCTCTTAAATTGGCTCAGATCTCACACAGGTATATCACACCAGGTGCACATAATTAGTAGATCGTTACTCTGCATGTTGAATGAGGCTTGCCCTATTTAAACCTCAGACATTTAGTTTGGTGTGCTCCTGACTGTTGAAGTGAGAGTGAGCACCATGGTGAGAGCAAAAGAGCTGTCAGAGGACTTCAGAAAAAAGATTGTAGCAGCCTATGAGTCTGGGAAGGGATTTAAAAAGATCTCAAAAGATTTTGAAATCAGCCATTCCACTGTCCGGAAGATAGTCTACAAGTGGAGGGCTTTCAAAACAACTGCCAACATGCCCAGGACTGGTCGCCCCAGCAAGTTCACCCCAAGAGCAGACCGCAAGATGCTAAAAGAGGTCTCCAAAAACCCTAAAGTGTCATCTCGAGAACTACAGCAGGCTCTGGCTACTGTTGATGTAGAAGTACATGCCTCTACAATCAGAAAGAGACTGTACAAGTTTAACTTGCATGGGAGGTGTGCAAGGAGGAAACCTTTGCTTTCCAAGAGAAACATCGAGGCCAGACTGACATTTGCCAGAGATAAAGTTGACAAAGACCAGGACTTCTGGAATAATGTTCTTTGGACAGATGAGTCCAAAATTGAATTATTTGGACACAACAGCAGAGGACATGTTTGGCGTAAACCAAACACAGCATTCCAAGAAAAGAACCTCATACCAACTGTGAAGCATGGAGGTGGAAGTGTCATGGTTTGGGGCTGCTTTGCTGCAGCAGGACCTGGTCAGCTCACCATCATAGAATCCACGATGAATTCTACTGTGTATCAGAAGGTGCTTGAAGAACATGTGAGACCATCAGTTAGAAAATTAAAGCTGAAGCGGAACTGGACCATGCAACATGACAATGACCCAAAACATACTAGTAAATCAACCAAAGATTGGCTGAAAAAGAAGAAATGGAGAGTCCTGGAATGGCCAAGTCAAAGTCCAGATTTGAATCCCATTGAGATGCTGTGGGGTGACTTGAAAAGGGCTGTACGTGCAAGAAACCCCTCAAACATCTCACAGCTGAAAAAGTTCTGCATTGAGGAGTGGGGTAAAATTTCCTCAGACCGATGTCGAAGACTGGTAGATGGCTACAAGAACCGTCTCACTGCAGTTATTTCAGCCAAAGGAGGTAACACTCGCTATTAGGGGCAAGGGTGTCCTATCTTTTTCCTCAGTTAGAATAGGCATTTTTGTAGAATGACATTTACAGAAGATCTTGAAAAGACTTTTCTTCAGTTTTCTTTGTTTAGTTGGATTACTTTAATCTCTCTGTATTGTTGAAACGGAGATGAAATAACCTTTTATTAAAAATGTTACAAAAAACCACATGCTTTCAAAGGGTGTCCTAATTTTTTCACATGACTGTATGTGGTGTTTATGCAAACTACAGAATCAGGGCAACCCATATTGAGTTTTGTTTGGCAGTTAACCCTTACTTTATTACTGGAAAAAATGGATTATATTGGAAAATTTTCCCACAAATCTAAATTCTTAAATTCTATGTCCATTTGCCATGAAGTCTTGTGGAAGACCTAAAGGCTTAACAAATACCTTGAGGGGTGGTTTCTATGTTAGCCTCACAAAGTGACTTGAGACCTGAACTGGTCCATAGAAAGTGGGATTTGGAAAATTTCTGAAAAATTAAAATATTTGCTTCTAAGCTATGTAACATCCCCAAAAAATAAAATGACATTCCCAAAATGATACAAACATGAAGTAGACATATGGACGGGGGGAGGAGGGGACCTCAGTGACTTCTTTAGGGGAGTTTTCTTAGCATGCTTTGTGACCTGTGCAGAGGTCAGAGTAGATAGGCTGTGATATCACGTATTGTGTATGGTGGATCCTATGTTATATATTGTGGGGATTCGCTCTGGTAGTTAGGATTAGCGAGTGCAGCACAGAGGCAAAGTACAAGTTCTTGGTTCAAAACATCAGTGTTTATTCACACGTAAAAGAAAAACAAAAACGCAAGTTGCTTGGTGATCGTTCACACACATGAAAAGTTCATATACAAAACAGTCACCTTTTCTCCTGGGTTTTACTTCACACCCTGTTGGAAGTTCCGCTTTTTCAAGTCGACAGGCAGGCTTTAGGCAGCCTGTTCACCCTCACAGGGGTCTGAGCCCTCCAGCCCGGCTCAAGCTGTGGATCCCAACACAGCCCTCAGATCACAGCACACATACCTCCTGAGCGCCACTGTTAGGTGGAGGTAATCCTCCCCACCTGGCAGTGCTGGCTGGGTTTTATGCTTGGCAAAACCCGGCCTGGAACATGGGGAGTAGTCACCCACCCAGCACTTTGACTACTCCCAGTAAGAGCCATCCCGGATCAGCTATTACAGCCATGCTAAGTATCAAGGTGTCAAACAGCAACTGCTGCTGACACATAAAAACCAGCTCCTACTCCACTGAGGCCAAGAACCTTGGTGACACGTACCTATCATCCAAGATGATTCATTATACCTTCTTACGTACCTCCCCCTTTGTTCAACCCTGAGGGGGTAAACACATGCCATACAGTATACTCGGGACAGGGCATCCGCATTTCCCTGCAACCAGCCTGCCATGTGTTCTACGGAGAACTTAAAGTTTCGTGAGGACAGGAACCACCTGGTTACTTGAGCATTTTCTCTCTTTGGCCTGGATCATTAACTTGAGAGCAGAGTGGTCAGTCACCAGGCGGAATGTTCTCCCCAACAAATAATAGCGGAGAGACTCAAGTGCCCACTTGATAGCCAGGCACTCTCTCTCCACTATACTGTACCTGGTCTCGGCTGGGGTGAGCTTGCGGCTTAGGAAGACAAAGGGATGCTCCTGCCCAAGACTTCCTGAGACAGTACAGCACCGAGGCCTACTTCAGAGGCGTCTGTCTGTACTTTGCATTCCCACTTGAAGTCGAGCGTCACCAAAACTGGGGACCCACACAGGCTGACTTCAAAGCGGAGAAAGCCTCTTCCTCCTTGTCGTTCCAGTGAACCATCACTGACTTGCGTCCCTTAAATAACCCTGTCAATGGCGCGGCTACAGTAGCAAAGTGGGGAATAAATATCATGTGGTAGCCTATCATTCCTAGGAATGACTTTACTAGTTTAGTGGTGACAGGTCAGGGCCAATTTCTTATCGCCTCTATTTTGTTTACTTGGGGTTTGATCACTCCGCGCCCAATGACATACCCCACGTATTTTGTCTCCTCTAACCCTATTGCGCATTTTTTTGGGTTAGCGGTTAGTCCAGCTTTTCGAAGGGAGTCTACTACAGCCTGCACTTTGGGCAGGTGACTTTCCCAGTCGGTACTGTGGATGACAATATCGTCCAGATAAGCCGAAGCGTACCGACGATGTGGTCGCAGCACAATGTCTATTAGCCTTTGGAAAGTGGCGGGTACGCCATGCAGACGGAAGGGTAATTCCTTATATAGCCCCTCCGGTATAATGAAGGCCGTTTTCTCTTTGGCAGCCTCTATTAAGGGTACCTGGCAGAACCCTTTGGTAAAGGTCCAAAACAGAAAAATAACGGGCTTGTCCTAACCTCTCAATCAGCTCGTCTACCCAGGGCATGGGATATGCATCGAACTTGGAGATTTTGTTTAGTTTCCGGAAATCATCACAGAATCGTAACGACCCTTCCAGCTTTGCTATCAAAATTATCGGACTGGCCCACTCACTTTTGGACTCCTCAATGACGTCTAGTTGCAGCATTAGCTGTACTTCCTCCGAGATGGCTCGTCGCCGAGCTTCGGGTACCTGGTATAGTTTCAACAGGATTTTGGCCTGAGGCTCAGTGACAATGTCATGCTGGATTATGGAAGTGCGTCCAGGGAGGTCTGAGAACACGTCCGTGTTCCTGCTGACGAACTCCCTGGTCTCCTGAGTCTGTTTAGAGGAGAGGCTGTCAGCAATCTTCACTGTGGCAACCGCTTCCCTTACATCAGACTTACGGTCTGGAACCTCTCCTCCTAGAAAATTCGGCTGTGGGCTATCGTCAGTACTGGTCTCCCTATCTTTCCAAGGATTGAGCAAATTCACATGGTATACCTGCTCCAGCTTCCGCCACCCTGGCTGGTGTACCTTGTAGTCTACTTTTCCAACCTTTTCGAGTACCTTGTAGAGACCCTGCCACCTAGCCAGTAACCTACTGTCTACTGTCGGTACCAGAACCAAGACCCGATCTCCCAGGTTAAAGATCCAGACCCGAGCCTGCCGATTATACATCCGAATTTGAGCTCGCTGAGCTGCCTCCATATGTTCCTTTACCAGCAACACGGTTTCCATACGTTCCTGCATCTGGGTATCATATTCAATAACACTTTTATATGGTGTGGGTTGTTGCTCCCACGCCTCTTTGGCTATATCCAACAGACCACGTGGATGTCTGCCATATAGGAGTTCGAAGGGCAAGAACCCAGTAGAGGCCTGGGGCACTTCTTGTACTGCAAACATAAGAAAGGGCAGAAGGAGGTCCCAGTCCTTCACATCCTTTGACACTACTAATTTTAACATGGTTTTTAACGTTTTATCAAACTTTTCTACTAGGCCGTCAGTTTGCGGGTGATAGACAGATGTCTGTATCTGCTTGATGTTCAGCAACTTACAGAGTTCCTGCATGACCTTGGACATAAAAGGGGTCCCCTGGTCAATCAGAACCTCTTTAGGTAGCCCACTCTGGAGAACATCTCCATTAACTCCTTTGCTATGAGTTTGGCCGATGTATGTTGCCGTGGCACCGCCTCCGGGTACCGAGTGTCGTAGTCTAGGACTACCAACATATGTTGGTGCCCTCTAGCGGACTTCGGTACTGGGCCTACGAGATCCATACCGATTCCTTCAAATGGAGTCTCGATAATCAGGAGAGGCACTAAAGGACTGTGGAACAGGTTCTGGGGGCTAGTTGTTTGGCAGGTCAGGCAAGACTTACAAAAGTCATCCAGCTCTCTAAACACACTGGGCCAGTAAAACCATTGTAGTATCCGGTCCTGTGTCTTCTACAGTCCCAGATGACACCCGAGAACATGTTGGTTGGCTAACTCTTACACGAGTTTTCACTACCAACTGTTCAGTGGGTTCACCACGCAGCTGGTTTACCCGATAAAGATATAGCATATTCTGGTTGACCACAAAACGGGGAAACCTCGACTCGGCCCCACATTTTTGGAGTACCGCATCAACTATTACCACATTCTCCTAAGCCCCGGATAGGGTTGGGTCTCGGCTTTGGGCTGTACCGAAATTCTCCACAGAGACATTGAGGTCTGCCAACTCAGGTCCTGGTGGCAATTCCCCCACATATCCCACCATTACCCTACGCAGGGTTGTCTCCCCCTCTTCCACCGAGGTGGCGGTCACCCCTACTGCTGGCTCTTCGGTCTCAGGTTCCTAGGGTTCTGGTCGTCCTCCTAAACAAGGCCAATCTCCTGGGCTCACCCCTGACTCGGGGGTACCCGTCACTCTCACAACCAGCCATAGGGCCAGTAAACCCGGAAAGTCTCTCCCTATTATGAGTTCGTAGTGCAAGTTTGCAGTGACTGCCACTTCGTGTGTCTACCTGCCGGCTACCGTGGTTAGAGTCACCAGCACTGTGGGGTAGTCTTTTAAGTCTCCATGAATGCACATCACCCCAACTTTCCAGCCAGTATACTCAGCGGACCAGTATACTCCAGCAGCATTTCAGCTTGAGTGTCTCCCACTTCAACCTGGCACAAGTGGTCTAGAGCCTCCGAGGTACCTGTGGCACACAGTTTCATAGCATACAGTGACTGACGGTAACCACAATTAGTGCCCATGGGCTCAACCCGATGGGGACACTCAGCCCTTATATGGCCAGGTTCCTGACACTGCCAGCAGATTACATGGGTCCGGCCCATAGTGGGAACCTCCCAGGTAGGTTTCACTAGCTCATACCGTTGGGCCTGATTCTTAGTGACCTCACAGCATTCCACTAGCTCCACCATTTCCAGGGCATTTCCAAGAGACACCTGGCCGATCCAGAGCTGGAAGTGCGCTCCAGAATATGACAGCCAATAGTTTATCCAGCATAGCCGTGGGACTCAGCACATGAGGCTGTAGCCTCTTTTTCAAAAGGTGGAGTAAGTCATAATATTGGGGTCTCGCCAGCTCAGCCGCCTTAAACCCTCACTGATGTACCCGTTGGGCCCGGAAGGACAAATTTACCCCCAGTCTTGCTAAAATCTCACCCTTTACCTTTGACTAGTCAGCCATTTGATCGTCCGGCAAGTCGAAATATACGCGCTGGGACTCTGATTCCAGGAAAGGAGCAATGACCTCAGCCCACTGGTCTTGGGGAAGCTTTTCCCTGGTGGCCACTTTCTCTTACATCGCCAGGTAGGTTTCAATGTCGTCTGCGGGTCTCATCTTAGGGATCGCTGCATGGACTGCTTTCGCATCGTGGACTCTTGGGGTTGCTCCTGCTGTCTGCAAAGCCATCATGTGCAGTTGCAGCAACTGGTTGGTCTCTTGCTGTTGCTTATTAACCTCCCATTGGTGCAGGTTGGTCTCTCGCTGCTGTAGATTAGCTTCCACAAGGGCCTTCGCAACAGCCTCCATTTTGTCATGGGATACGGCTTGTAATACAGCTGGTTTGATGTACGACATACAACCGTGCCCAAAAATGCAAACCCCAAAAATATATTGTCGTTCACGCCAGCCTCACTGTCCTTGCGCGCATTCTCTACTAAATGTGGGGACACGCTTTGGTAGTTAGGATTAGCGGGTGCATATGTGGTAATAACTTTAAAACACTTTAACTTATCCAGGCCATTCTGAGACTGTTTTCTCATCACATATTGTACTTCATGTCAGTGGTAAAAATGTGTCAAATTTTTATAAAAAAATACCAAATTTACCCCAAAATTTGAAAAATTAGCAAATTTCCAAATTTCAATTTCTGTACATTTTTATTAGATAGTAATACCTCCAAAAATAGTTATTACTTTACATTCCCCATATGTCTACTTCATGTTTGTATCATTTTGTGAATGCCATTTTATTTTTTGGGGACGTTAGAAGGCATAGAAGTTTAGAAGCAAATCTTTCCAAAACCCACTTTTTAAGGACCAGTTCAGGTCTGAAGTCACTTTGTAAGGCTTACATAATAGAAACCACCCAACTGGATTTTACAAACTTTGTTCACCCTTTAGTTGTTCCACAAGAATTAATGGAAAATAGAGATGAAGTTTCAGAATTTCACTTTTTTGGCAGATTTTCAATTTTAATAAATTTTTGCCCACTAACAAAGAAAGGGTTAACAGCCAAAAAAGACTTAATATTTATTGCCCTGATTCTGTAGTTTACAGAAACACCCCATATGTCGTCATAAACTGCTGTAGGGGCACACGACATTGCGCAAAAGAAAAGGAACTTGTGGTTTTTGAAAAGCAGATTTCACTGGGATAATTTTAAGTTGCCATGTCACATTTGAAAACCCCCCTGATGCACCCCTAGAGTAGAATCTCCAAAAAAAGTGACCCCATTTTAGAAACTACACCCCTCAAGGTATACAAAAATGATTTTACAAACTTTGTTAACCCTTTAGGTGTTCCACAAGAATTTATGGAAAATGGAGATGAAATTTCAGAATTTCACTTTTTTGGCAGAATTTACATTTTAATCAATTTTTTTCCACTAACAAAAGTGGAAAGTAGAAAGTATTAACAGCCAAACAAAACTCAATATTTATTGCCCTGATTCTGTAGTTAACAGAAACACCCCATATGTGGTCGTAAACTGCTGTACGGGCACACGGCATTGCGCAGAAGGAAAGGAACGCCATATGGTTTTTGGAAAGCAGTTTTCACTGGGATAATTTAAAGCTGCCATGCCACATTTGAAGACCCCCTGACACCCCCTAGAGTAGAAAGTCCCAAAAAAAAGTGACCCCATTTATGGAAACTACGGGATAAGATGGCAGTTTTGTTGGTACTATTTTAGGGTTCATATGATTTTTGGTTGCTCTATTTGATGGGGGTTGATAGTAGCTCCATCCCCTGAAGAAGCCACATGTAGTGGTGAAAAACATGTTGGGGGAGCTTTTGCGTTAGTTTTTAGATCAGGAGTAGGTAGGACCAAGTGTCGTAGCACGGAGTAACTGCAGACTCCATCGTGCTCGGACACTAGTGGTTGAGAATCGCCCAAGAGAAAAATCACTGGAAATCTAATGATTCAGGGTGAATGAACAAATGTATCTCCAGCACGTGTTCATCTAGACAAATAAAGTATGTTCACTGTTGACAAAAAGGAAGAGTGGGATGAACGGATGCTAGGAGGCAGAATATAAGGGTGAAGCAACCCTTATCCCAGCCACTAGTGCCCTACCGCACCTAGAGTTTTAAACTATTCTTTGTTCTCCCGTTATGTTATTTTTCTAACAAATGAAATGAAATAAATGTTACATTTTAAACCGACCAGAAACGGGAGTTTACTAGTCTAGACAACTAGGCTATCTGAAATGAATTATAAGTAGAGTTGAGCGGACACCTGGATGTTCGGGTTCGAGAAGTTCGGCCGAACTTCCCGGAAATGTTCGGGTTTGGGATCCGAACCCGATCCGAACTTCGTCCCGAACCCGAACCCCATTGAAGTCAATGGGGACCCGAACTTTTCGGCACTAAAAAGGCTGTAAAACAGCCCAGGAAAGAGCTAGAAGGCTGCAAAAGGCAGCAACATGTAGGTAAATCCCCTGCAAACAAATGTGGATAGGGAAATTAATAAAATAAAAATAAAATAAATAAAAATTAACCAATATCAATTGGAGAGAGGTCCCATAGCAGAGAATCAGGCTTCACGTCAGCCACCACTGCAACAGTCCATTGGCATATATTTAGGCCCAGGCACCCAGGCAGAGGAGAGAGGTCCCGTAACAGAGAATCTGGCTTTGTGTCAGCAGAGAATCAGTCTGCATGTCATAGCAGAGAATCAGGCTTCACGTCAGCCACCACTGCAACAGTCCATTGTCATATATTTAAGCCCAGGTACCCAGCCAGAAGAGAGAGGTCCCGTAACAGAGAATCTGGCTTCATGTCAGCAGAGAATCAGTCTGCATGTCATAGAAGAGAATCAGGCTTCACGTCAGCCACCACTGCAACAGCCCATTGTCATATATTTAGGCCCAGGCACCCAGGCAGAGGAGAGAGGTCCCGTAACAGAGAATCTGGCTTCATGTCAGCAGAGAATCAGTCTGCATGTCATAGCAGAGAATCAGGCTTCACGTCAGCCACCACTGTAACAGTCCATTGTCATATATTTAGGCCCAGGCACCCAGCCAGAGGAGAGAGGTCCCGTAACAGAGAATCTGGCTTCATGTCAGCAGAGAATCAGTCTGCATGTCATAGCAGAGAATCAGGCTTCACGTCAGCCACCACTGTAACAGTCCATTGTCATATATTTAGGCCCAGGCACCCAGCCAGAGGAGAGAGGTCCCGTAACAGAGAATCTGGCTTCATGTCAGCAGAGAATCAGTCTGCATGTCATAGCAGAGAATCAGGCTTCACGTCAGCCACCACTGTAACAGTCCATTGTCATATATTTAGGCCCAGGCACCCAGGCAGAGGAGAGAGGTCCCGTAACAGAGAATCTGGCTTCATGTCAGCACAGAATCAGTCTGCATGTCATAGCAGAGAATCAGGCTTCACGTCACCCAACATTGGAACAGTCCATTGTCATATATTTAGGCCCAGGCACCCAGCCAGAGGAGAGAGGTCCCGTAACAGAGAATCTGGCTTCATGTCAGCAGAGAATCAGTCTGCATGTCATAGCAGAGAATCAGGCTTCACGTCAGCCAACATTGGAACAGTCTATTGGCATATATTTAGGCCCCGGCACCCAGACAGAGGAGATGTTCATTAAACTTTGGGTTGCCCCGCAATATAATGGTAAAATGAAAATAAAAAGAGGATTGAATGAAGAAGTGCCCTGGAATACAATAATATATGGTTAAGGGGAGGTAGTTAATGTCTAATCTGCACAAGGGATGGACAGGTCCTGTGGGATCCATGCCTGGTTCATTTTTATGAACGTCAGCTTGTCCACATTGGCTGTAGACAGGCGGCTGCGTTTGTCTGTAATGACGCCTCCTGCCGTGCTGAATACACGTTCAGACAAAACGCTGGCCGCCGGGCAGGCCAGCACCTCCAAGGCATAAAAGGCTAGCTCTGGCCACGTGGACAATTTGGAGACCCAGAAGTTGAATGGGGCCGAACCATCAGTCAGTACGTGGAGGGGTTTGCACACGTACTGTTCCACCATGTTAGTGAAATGTTGCCTCCTGCTAACACGTTGCGTATCAGGTGGTGGTGCAGTTAGCTGTGGCGTGTTGACAAAAGTTTTCCACATCTCTGCCATGCTAACCCTGCCCTCAGAGGAGCTGGCCGTGACACAGCTGCCTTGGCGACCTCTTGCTCCTCCTCTGCCTTGGCCTTGGGCTTCCACTTGTTCCCCTGTGATATTTGGGAATGCTCTCAGTAGCGCGTCTACCAACGTGCGCTTGTACTCGCGAATCTTCCTATCACGCTCCAGTGAAGGAAGTAAGGTGGGCACATTGTAGCGTGGATCCAGCAGGGTGGCAACCCAGTAGTCCGCACACGTTAAAATGTGGGCAACTCTGCTGTCGTTGCGCAGGCACTGCAGCATGTAGTCGCTCATGTGTGCCAGGCTGCCCAGAGGTAAGGACAAGCTGTCCTCTGTGGGAGGCGTATCGTCATCGTCCTGCCTTTCCCCCCAGCCACGCACCAGTGATGGGCCCGAGCTGCGTTGGGTGCCACCCCGCTGTGACCATGCTTCATCCTCATCCTCCTCCACCTCCTCCTCATCCTCGTCCTCCTCGTCCTCCAGTAGTGGGCCCTGGCTGGCCACATTTGTACCTGGCCTCTGCTGTTGCAAAAAACCTCCCTCTGAGTCACTTCGAAGAGACTGGCCTGAAAGTGCTAAAAATGACCCCTCTTCCTCCTCCTCCTCCTGGGCCACCTCCTCTTCCATCATCGCCCTAAGTGTTTTCTCAAGGAGACATAGAAGTGGTATTGTAACGCTGATAACGGCGTCATCGCCACTGGCCATGTTGGTGGAGTACTCGAAACAGCGCAACAGGGCACACAGGTCTCGCATGGAGGCCCAGTCATTGGTGGTGAAGTGGTGCTGTTCCGTAGTGCGACTGACCCGTGTGTGCTGCAGCTGAAACTCCACTATGGCCTGCTGCTGCTCGCACAGTCTGTCCAGCATGTGCAAGGTGGAGTTCCACCTGGTGGGCACGTCGCATATGAGGCGGTGAGCGGGAAGGCCGAAGTTACGCTGTAGCGCAGACAGGCAGGCAGCGGCAGGATGTGAACGCCGGAAGCGCGAACAGACGGCCCGCACTTTATGCAGCAGCTCTGACATGTCGGGGTAGTTGTGAATGAACTTCTGCACCACCAAATTCAGCACATGCGCCAAGCAAGGGATGTGCGTCAAACCGGCTAGTCCCAGAGCTGCAACGAGATTTCGCCCATTATCACACACCACCAGGCCGGGCTTGAGGCTCACCGGCAGCAACCACTCGTCGGTCTGTTGTTCTATACCCTGCCACAACTCCTGTGCAGTGTGGGGCCTGTCCCACAAACATATGAGTTTCAGAATGGCCTGCTGAAGTTTACCCCAGGCTGTGCTGAAGTTGGTGGTGAAGGTGTGTGGCTGACTGGATGAGCAGGTGGAAGAAGAGGAGGAGGAAGCCGAGAAGGAGGAGGTGGCAACAGGAGGCAAAGAATGTTGCCCTGCGATCCTTGGCGGCGGAAGGACGTGCGCCAAACAGCTCTCCGCCTGGGGCCCAGCTGCCACTACATTTACCCAGTGTGCAGTTAGGGAGATATAGCGTCCCTGGCCGTGCTTACTGGTCCACGTATTTGTGGTTAGGTGGACCTTGCCACAGATGGCGTTGCGCAGTGCACACTTGATTTTATCGGATACTTGTTTGTGCAGGGAAGGCACGGCTCTCTTGGAGAAGTAGTGCCGGCTAGGAACAACATACTGTGGGACAGCAAGCGACATGAGCTGTTTGAAGCTGTCTGTGTCCACCAGCCTAAATGACAGCATTTCATAGTCCAGTAGTTTAGAAATGCTGGCATTCAGGGCCAGGGATCGAGGGTGGCTAGGTGGGAATTTACGCTTTCTCTCAAATGTTTGTGAGATGGAGAGCTGAACGCTGCCGTGTGACATGGTTGAGATGCTTGGTGACGGAGGTGGTGGTGGTGTTGGTGGTACATCCCCTGTTTGCTGGGCGGCAGGTGCCAACATTCCTCCAGAGGCGGAGGAAGAGGCCGAGGCGGCAGCAGCAGAAGAGGCCGAGGCGGCAGCAGCAGAAGAGGTAGCAGGGGGAGCCTGAGTGACTTCCTTGGTTTTAAGGTGTTTACTCCACTGCAGTTCATGCTTTGCATGCAGGTGCCTGGTCATGCTGGTTGTGCTAAGGTTCAGAACGTTAAAGGGTTTCTACCACTTGAATATCACATATTTGGTGTTCAGACACTAGCGATTCGCTAGTGTCTGTTCTTGCCTACAAGCTAATTATCACATTAATCCGGGCTGCCGATACCTCAAAAAAAGCACTTATATCTTTATGCAAATGAGCCTCTAGGTGCTATGCAGGCGTTTTTCTAAGCACCTAGAGGCTCCGTCTACCTTGCATTTTGCCGCCCTGCGCCTCGCTCCAGCACGCCCATCTCTCACTGTAATCGATCCTCCCCCTGCTTCAGCCTTCCGAAATCCCGCGCCTGCGCCGTCCGTCGCGGCATTCGGAGGCATTCGGCGCAGGCGCAGTCAATGTCTGACCGCTTGCTGCTGGGCTTCGTCTGTCCCACGGAGCTCTGTGACGTCATCGGCGCAGGCGCAGTTGAAATGTCTGAGCAGGGAGCGGTCAGACATTGACTGCGCCTGCGCCGAATGCCTCCGAATGCCGCGACGGACGGCGCAGGCGCGGGATTTCGGAAGGCTGAAGCAGGGGGAGGATCGATTACAGTGAGAGATGGGCGTGCTGGAGCGAGGCGCAGGGCGGCAAAATGCAAGGTAGACGGAGCCTCTAGGTGCTTAGAAAAACGCCTGCATAGCACCTAGAGGCTCATTTGCATAAAGATATAAGTGCTTTTTTTGAGGTATCGGCAGCCCGGATTAATGTGATAATTAGCTTGTAGGCAAGAACAGACACTAGCGAATCGCTAGTGTCTGAACACCAAATATGTGATATTCAAGTGGTAGAAACCCTTTAATGCCTCGCTTCAGGCTCTGATGGCATAGCGTGCAAACCACTCGAGTCTTGTCGTCAGCACATTGTTTGAAGAAGTGCCATGCCAGGGAACTCCTTGAAGCTGCCTTTGGGGTGCTCGGTCCCAGATGGCGGCGGTCAGTAGCAGGCGGAGTCTCTTGGCGGCGGGTGTTCTGCTTTTGCCCACTGCTCCCTCTTTTGCTACGCTGTTGGCTCGGTCTCACCACTGCCTCTTCCTCCGAACTGTGAAAGTCAGTGGCACGACCTTCATTCCATGTGGGGTCTAGGACCTCATCGTCCCCTGCATCGTCTTCCACCCAGTCTTGATCCCTGACCTCCTGTTCAGTCTGCACACTGCAGAAAGACGCAGCAGTTGGCACCTGTGTTTCGTCATCATCAGAGACATGTTGAGGTGGTATTCCCATGTCCTCATCATCAGGAAACATAAGTGGTTGTGCGTCAGTGCATTCTATGTCTTCCACCGCTGGGGAAGGGCTGGGTGGATGCCCTTGGGAAACCTTGCCAGCGGAGTCTTCAAACAGCATAAGAGACTGCTGCATAACTTGAGGCTGAGACAGTTTCCCTGGTATGCATGGGGGTGATGTGACAGACTGATGGGCTTGGTTTTCAGGCGCCATCTGTGCGCTTTCTGCAGAAGATTGGGTGGGAGATAATGTGAACGTGCTGGATCCACTGTCGGCCACCCAATTGACTAATGCCTGTACCTGCTCAGGCCTTACCATCCTTAGAACGGCATTGGGCCCCACCAAATATCGCTGTAAATTATGGCGGCTACTGGGACCTGAGGTAGTTGGTACACTAGGACGTGTGGCTGTGGCAGAACGGCCACGTCCTCTCCCAGCACCAGAGGGTCCACTAACACCACCACGACCATGTCCGCGTCCGCGTCCTTTACTAGATGTTTTCCTCATTGTTATTGTTCACCACAACCACAAAAATATTATTTGACCCAATGTATTGAATTCAAATTCAGGCCTTTTTTTAAAGACAACTAACACTATCGGGCTATCTATTTAGGTACCGTATTACACTAATACAGGCACAGCAGTAACCACAGATTTAGCTGACTATAAATTTGAGGCCTAGTATTTAGGCGCTGGGTGACAGGTATAGGTTTACTGACAGAATTAGACTTGGAAATGCACAGTAGCGTGTGTGTGAAGTTATTCAGAATGACCCTATGTGCACCTTGAATCTGATATACCCTTTTAGGGATAGATTTTAAATAGCTCTGATACAGCAGAAACCACTAAATTAGGAAATTGCTAAATTGGGAATTGTATTTCAACCCAGAACAATGTGTTTTGACGGACACTAAATAACTTGACCAGCCACACCAGTAACAACAGATTTTGCTGGATATAAATTTAAGGCCTAGTACTTAGGCGCTGGGTGACAGGTATAGGTTTACTGACAGAATTACTGTATTTTTCGCCCCATAAGACGCACTTTTCCCCCCCAAAAAATCGGGGGGAAATGCCCCTGCGTCTTATGGGGCGAATGCTGACAATTTAACATCGCTGGATGCGATGTAGAGTGAGCGGGGGCCGGGGGAGGGACTGGAAGGAGGAGCTGGGTGCCGGGAATAGCGGCGGGGCGGTGCAATCAATGTACTATAGCCCCGCCCCGCCGCTCCGGTATACTAATATTAAATGTCTTATTCAATTAAAATGTATTAGATATGCCCCCTCACTCCTATATTGCTAATCGTACCTTAAATCCTATTCCTAGGTGCTGTAATGCAGGCCGGGCGGGCGGCAGCGTAACTCCTTGATGTCACGTGCCTGCGCCGCCTACTTTATGAATGAAGCAGGCGGCGCAGGCAAGTGACGTCAGCGAGTGACGCGCCGGCCGCCCGGCCTGCATTACAGAACCTAGGAATAGGATGTAAGGTACTATTAGGAATTTAGGAGTAAAGGGGCATATCTAATACATTTTAATTTAATAAGACATTTAATATTAGTATACTGGGGGCGGCAGAGGCGGGGGCGGTGGGGCGGGTGGGCGATCGAGCTGATCCGTGGATGGCACAGTTAAGGGGGGGGTCTGTGGATGCCACTGTTATGGGCTGGGGGGCTGTGGATGCCACTGTTATGGGCTGGGGGGCTGTGGATGGCACTGTTATGGGGTGGGGAGTCTGTGGATGGCACATATATAACAGTGCCACCCACAGATCCCCCCTGTAACAGTGCCACCCACAGATCCCCCCTGTAACAGTGCCATCCACAGATCCCCCCTGTAACAGTGCCATCCACAGATCCCCCCCTGTAACAGTGCCATCCACAGATACCCCCCTGTAACAGTGCCATCCACAGATCCCCCCCTGTAACAGTGTGTCAGTCATCCACAGATTTCCCCCATAACAGTGTCCGTCATCCACAGATCCCCCCATAACAGTGTCCGTCATCCACAGATCCCCCCATAACAGTGTCCGTCATCCACAGATCCCCCCATAATAGTGTCCGTCATCCACAGATCCCCCCATAATAGTGTCCGTCATCCACAGATCCCCCCATAACAGTGTCCGTCATCCACAGATACCCCCATAACAGTGTCTGTCATCCACAGATCCCCCATAACAGTGTCTGTCATCCACAGATCCCCCCATAAGTGTCCTTCACAGATCCCCAGTAATAGTGCCACCCACAGACCACCATTAGTTCCAAACCCACCAAAAGCACACCTTTTGGTTAAAAATATTTTTTTTCTTATTTTCCTCCCCAAAAACCTAGGTGCGTCTTATGGGCCGGTGCGTCCTATAGGGCGAAAAATACGGTAGACTTGGAAATGCACAGTAGCGTGTGTGTGAAGTTATTCAGAATGACCCTATGTGCACCTTGAATCTGATATACCCTTTTAGGGATAGATTTTAAATAGCTCTGATACAACAGAAACCACTAAATTAGGAAATTGCTAAATTGGGAATTGTATTTCAACCCAGAACAAACAATGTGTTTTGACGGACACTAAATAACTTGACCAGCCACACCAGTAACGACAGATTTTGCTGGATATAAATTTGAGGCCTAGTACTTAGGCGCTGGGTGACAGGTATAGGTTTACTGACAGAATTAGACTTGGAAATGCACAGTAGCGTGTGTGTGAAGTTATTCAGAATGACCCTATGTGCACCTTGAATCTGATATACCCTTTTAGGGATAGATTTTAAATAGCTCTGATACAGCAGAAACCACTAAATTAGGAAATTGCTAAATTGGGAATTGTATTTCAACCCAGAACAAACAATGTGTTTTGACGGACACTAAATAACTTGACCAGCCACACCAGTAACGACAGATTTAGCTGGATATAAATTTGAGGCCTTGTACTTAGGCGCTGGGTGACAGGTATAGGTTTACTGACAGAATTAGACTTGGAAATGCACAGTAGCGTGTGTGTGAAGTTATTCAGAATGACCCTATGTGCACCTTAAATCTGATATACCCTTTAAGGGATAGATTGCAACCTCTCCCTATGCTGATCAGAGCAGAGTGACGTGCGGCGCTACGTGACTCCAGCTTAAATAGAGGCTGGGTCACATGGTGCTCTGGCCAATCACAGCCATACCAATAGTAGGCATGGCTGTGACGGCCTCTTGGGGCAAGTAGTATGACGCTTGTTGATTGGCTGCTTTGCAGCCTTTCAAAAAGCGCCAAGAAAGCGACGAAAACCGAACCCGAACCCGGACTTTTACGAAAATGTCCAGGTTCGGGTCCGTGTCACGGACACCCCAAAATTCGGTACAGTTCGGGTTCGCTCATCCCTAATTATAAGTTGATGATCCCGTGTCTAAAGGGTCTTTTGAAAATTATTGGTTGCTCTATATTACACTTTTTGTGAGGCAAGGTAATAAAAAAATAGCAGTTTTGGCACAGTTTTTATTTTTTGTTATTTACAACATTCATTTGACAGGTTAGATCATGTGGCATTTGTATAGAGTAGGTTGTTATAGATGCGACAATACCAAATATGACTTTTCTTTGGGTTGTTTTTTTCAGTTTTACATAATAAAGCAGTTTTTTAAGTGATTTTTTTCATGTCTCCACATTCTGAAAGCTGTGTTTTTTTTTATTTTTTGGGCAGCTGTCTTGTGTAGGAGCAATTTTTTTTCAGAAAGAGATGATGGTTTGATTGGTACTATTTTAGGCTGCATAAGGTTTTTTGATCGCTTGCTCTTAGACTTTTTGTGATGTAAGGTGGCAAAAAATTGCTTTTTTGACACCGTTATTATTATTTTTTTACAGTGTTTACCTGAGGGGTTAGATTATATGATATTTTTATAGAGCAGGTTTTTACGGATGTGGCGATACCTAATATGTCAACTTTTTTTTATTTATGTCAGTTTTACATAATAATATAATTTTTTAAACAAAAAAAATCATGTTTTACTGTCTCCATATTCTGAGAACCATAGTTTTTTCAGTTTTTGGGCGATTGTCTTAGGTAGGGTATAATTTTTTTATAAGATGAGGTGACGGTTAGATTGGTACTATTTTAAGTTGCATATAACTTTTTTATCACTTGCTATTCCACTTTTTGTGATGTAAGGTGACAAAAAAAATAGCTTTTTTAACACCGTTTTTATTTTTATTTTTTTTACAATGTCCACCTGGTGGGTTAGATCATGTGATATTTTTATAGAGCAGGTTCTTATGGATGTGGCGATACCTAATATGTAAACTTTTTTTATTTATGTAAATTTTACACAAAGATATCCTTTTTGAAACAAAAAAAACATGTTTTAGTGTCTCCATAGTCTAAGAGCCATAGTTTTTTCAGTTTTTGGGCGATTGTCTTAGGTAGGGTATCATTTTTGCGGGATAAGATGATGGTTTGACTGGCACTATTTTGAGGTCCATATGACTTTCTGATTGCTTACTAATACACTTTTTGTAATGTAAGGTGACAAAAAATGGCTTTTTTTACATCGTTTTTATTTTTTATGGTGTTCACCTTAGGGTTTTGGTCATGTGATATTTTATAGCGCAGGTTCTTATGGACGTGTCGATACCTAATATATCTACTATTTTTTTTATTTATGTAAGTTTTACACAATGATATCATTTTTTAAACAAAATAAATCATGTTTTAGTGTCTCCATAGTCTATGAGAAATAGTTTTTTCAGTTTTTGGGCGATTGTCTTAGGTAGCATATCATTTTTGTGGGATAAGATGACGGTTTGATTGACACTATTTTGGGGTGCATGTAACTTTCTGATCGCTTGCTATTACACTTTTTGTGATGTAAGGTGACAAAAAATTGCTTTTTTGACAGTTTTTATTTTTATTTTTTTACAGTGTTCACCTGAGGGGTTAGGTCATGTGATATTTTTATAACGCTGGTTCTTATGGACGCGTCAATACCTAATATGTCAAGACAGAGCTGCCAGTACCACTAACAGTTTTAATTTGTCTATGTAGTGTCTATGTATACAGTCATGTGAAAAAATTAGGACACCCTTTGAAAGCATGTGGTTTTTTGTAACATTTTTAATAAAAGGTTATTTCATCTCCGTTTCAACAATACAGAGAGATTAAAGTAATCCAACTAAACAAAGAAAACTGAAGAAAAGTCTTTTCAAGATCTTCTGTAAATGTCATTCTACAAAAATGCCTATTCTAACTGAGGAAAAAGATAGGACACCCTCACATGTATTCCCTCTTAAATTGGCTCAGATCTCACACAGGTATATCACACCAGGTGCACATAATTAGTAGATCGTTACTCTGCATGTTGAATGAGGCTTGCCCTATTTAAACCTCAGACATTTAGTTTGGTGTGCTCCTGACTGTTGAAGTGAGAGTGAGCACCATGGTGAGAGCAAAAGAGCTGTCAGAGGACTTCAGAAAAAAGATTGTAGCAGCCTATGAGTCTGGGAAGGGATTTAAAAAGATCTCAAAAGATTTTGAAATCAGCCATTCCACTGTCCGGAAGATAGTCTACAAGTGGAGGGCTTTCAAAACAACTGCCAACATGCCCAGGACTGGTCGCCCCAGCAAGTTCACCCCAAGAGCAGACCGCAAGATGCTAAAAGAGGTCTCCAAAAACCCTAAAGTGTCATCTCGAGAACTACAGCAGGCTCTGGCTACTGTTGATGTAGAAGTACATGCCTCTACAATCAGAAAGAGACTGTACAAGTTTAACTTGCATGGGAGGTGTGCAAGGAGGAAACCTTTGCTTTCCAAGAGAAACATCGAGGCCAGACTGACATTTGCCAGAGATAAAGTTGACAAAGACCAGGACTTCTGGAATAATGTTCTTTGGACAGATGAGTCCAAAATTGAATTATTTGGACACAACAGCAGAGGACATGTTTGGCGTAAACCAAACACAGCATTCCAAGAAAAGAACCTCATACCAACTGTGAAGCATGGAGGTGGAAGTGTCATGGTTTGGTGCTGCTTTGCTGCAGCAGGACCTGGTCAGCTCACCATCATAGAATCCACGATGAATTCTACTGTGTATCAGAAGGTGCTTGAAGAACATGTGAGACCATCAGTTAGAAAATTAAAGCTGAAGCGGAACTGGACCATGCAACATGACAATGACCCAAAACATACTAGTAAATCAACCAAAGATTGGCTGAAAAAGAAGAAATGGAGAGTCCTGGAATGGCCAAGTCAAAGTCCAGATTTGAATCCCATTGAGATGCTGTGGGGTGACTTGAAAAGGGCTGTACGTGCAAGAAACCCCTCAAACATCTCACAGCTGAAAAAGTTCTGCATTGAGGAGTGGGGTAAAATTTCCTCAGACCGATGTCGAAGACTGGTAGATGGCTACAAGAACCGTCTCACTGCAGTTATTTCAGCCAAAGGAGGTAACACTCGCTATTAGGGGCAAGGGTGTCCTATCTTTTTCCTCAGTTAGAATAGGCATTTTTGTAGAATGACATTTACAGAAGATCTTGAAAAGACTTTTCTTCAGTTTTCTTTGTTTAGTTGGATTACTTTAAT
Source organism: Bufo gargarizans (assembly GCF_014858855.1). Lineage (NCBI taxonomy): Eukaryota > Metazoa > Chordata > Amphibia > Anura > Bufonidae > Bufo > Bufo gargarizans. Next base: position 443,365,196 of record NC_058080.1, read on the forward strand.
CTCTCTGTATTGTTGAAACGGAGATGAAATAACCTTTTATTAAAAATGTTACAAAAAACCACATGCTTTCAAAGGGTGTCCTAATTTTTTCACATGACTGTAGATAGTGATGAAAGATTTTAAAAATAAATAAATAAAAGTAAAGTTTTAGTTAATAAAAACAGTACATGATCCAAAGACGTATTTAGGTCCAGTTGGACCATCAATTAGCTCGCTAAAATAGTAAACGTTGACATGTACTGTGAGGTCAGTTGATATACAGTTGAACACTAGCAAACTCACCACCACAGCATGATCCGCCACATGGCATCCAAGCACCGTAATAAGTGGGACGAACTCCTGGGTCTACAATCTGTGTCTGCGGGTCACACCACTGCCTCCTCTTCCCCTGTGTTATGTGCTGGCCAATCCCCTGTCGAAGGCACAGACCCAAATGCCTCACGCCCTGCACCTGGACCTTTGCAAGCACCATCAGCGACCACATCGACCACATCCACTTCCATGTCCCAGCGCAGTGTCCAAATGTCCTCACCCCAGGCCTTTGAATGCAAGCGAAAATACCCAGCCACCCACCTACAGGCCATAGCACTAAATTAGCAGTTTTCCAAATTCCTGGCCCTGGAAATGTTGCCATTTAGGCTTGTGGACACTGGGGCCTTCCGCAATCTGATGTCCGCGGCCGCCCCGCGCTACGCAGTACCCAGCCGCCACTATTTTTAAGGTGTGCGTGACCGTCTTACACCTACATGTGTCCTGAAACATCACATGTGCCCTGACCAACGCAGTTATTGGGAAGGTCCACTTAACCATGGACAAGTGCATTAGCCAGGGATGCTACATTTCCCTGACGGCACACTGGGTGAATGTTGTGGAGGCCGGGAGCGAGTTGTACCCTGGGATGGCACAGGTGCTACCGATGCTAAGTATTGTGGGCCCTACATCGATCAGGGTTTCTGCCAGCACCTACGTTAGTGGCTCCAAACCTGACTTTTTCTCCTCCGCCACTTATTCCTCCGAATTATCTGCGTGCAGCACCAGTCAGTGGGCTGTGCTGAAGCTGATGCTTAGGGGACAAACAACACCTCCGCAGAGCTGTGGCAGGGGATAAGAGACCAGACTGAGCTGTGGCTCTCACCACTCAACCTACAACCAGGCATGGTTGCATCTTATAATGGCCGTAACTTGGTGGCGGCTTTGGAGCTCGGCAAGCTCAGACACATCCCATGCTTAGCCCACATGTTTAACCTTGCGTTTCATCGGTTTCTCAAAACCTACCCCAATTTGCCTCAGCTACTGGTGAAGGTGCCCGCTTGTGTGCACATTTCCGCAAGTCATTGACAGCTTCAGCCGGTCTGTCAACGCTGCAGCACAGCTCGAAATTGCCAGCTCACCGGCTGTTGTGCGACGTGAGCACGTGCTGGAACTCCACTTTTTGTTGGCCAGGCATTGTGAGCAGCAGAGGGCAGTAGTGGAATACCAGCTGCAACATGGTTGTCGCCTTTCCAGTCAGCTTCTGCTATTCACAAGCGAGGAGTGGGCATGGATATCTGTTTAAATTCTTTTTTATTAAGTTTTGAAAGTTCAAAAGAAAAATAATTCTGTTTCACAACAGGGTGATAGTGAAAAACTATAACATAGATGTGTCTAAGATTGGATTACATATCATTAAAAGTCATGACGTGTATTACAATGAAATAAAATATCATTCTAGTATTAACATTGTAAAGAAAATATTTCTAGCTGTTAAGATCTAAATTATTGAACTTATAGCAGTTGGTGCTAGGATGACATATAAACAAACAGCAAATTCGGACCGGAGCCTTTATTAACAGGATGATAATATGTATGCCATTTGTTTATGTGCCTATACCACGACAGAGTCCTTAATACTTGGAAATTGTGGAAACTGACAACTTCTAGATCACTGTGCGTGAAGAACTATTCGAGTCATCCCAGCTGAGTCTAAACAAAAGAACAGTAACTTGGGGTGAGAAAAATAACACAAAAAGAACGGGAGAGGTATGGGGGGGGGGGGGAGGGAACCAGGCTTGATCTACCTTTATAAGTACAAGGTCAGAGTGATGAAACTGAATAGCTAAAGATATTCAGTTATGACGTCTTTTTCTAAGAGTTTAATCCAGGGGTCCCATGTTTGATGATACTTAGATATATTGTCGTCTCTAGTCAATCTAAGCTTCTCGTAGTTGGGGCATGGATATCTGACCTCTGTGAGGTTTTAAGAAACTTTGAGGAATCAACACAGATGGTGAGCGGCGATAACGCTATTATCAGCGTAACCATCCCACCTCTGTGTCTACTCAAATGCTTGCTGCTCACAATTAAGGACAACGCTTTGCATGTGGAGGAGGTGGAAATGGGGGAAGACATTACACAGGGTGATAGCCAGACCACCCCCAGTTCGTCTTCTCAGAGCAAATTGGAAGATGAAGAGGAGGAGGAGGAGTATCAGGAGACAGTTGCCTCTGCTACGGAGGGTAGTACCCATGGAAGTTTAATTCCATCTGTTCTGCGTGGGTGGGCAGAAGAGGGGGAAGATGATGAGGAGATTGAGAGTCATCCTCCTGATGACGCCAGCGAAGTCTTGCCTGTTGGTACTCTGACACACAAGGCTGACTTCATGTTAGGCTGCCTTTCCAGCGACCCCCGACCCCCGCTACAAAGAGAACATCTCATCTCTCATTTCTCCAGTGGAGAGGACAAGAAAAACGGTGCAATACTAGAAGGTCCTTGTTGAAAAATTGCTCCAAAAATTCAGAGTCCATAGTTCCTTGGGCAACCGAGGAGGAGAGACAAAAGTAACACACAGCAGTTCCAACAGAGGCAGGTCAACACTCTCCAAAGCCTGGGACAGTTTCATTACACCCTGCCAGCACCCTCACCCTGATGAGCGGCCTAGTGTCACAAGGCGGGAAAATTTTTGGAAGATGGTGAAGGAGTACATAGCAAACCGTGTCAGTGTCCTCAATGATCCCTCAGTGCCTTACAACTACTGGGTGGACACGTGGCACGAACTGGCGCTCTATGCCTTGGAGGTGCTGACCTGCCCTGCCGGTGTTTTGTCGGAGCGGGTATTTAGTGCTGCTGGTGGCATTATAACAGAGAAGCGTATCCTCCTGTCAACTGAAAATGCTGACAGGTTGACTTTTATAGAAATGAACAAGGCCTGGATTGACCATGACTTCTTGACTCCACCAGAGGAAAGCTGATGAACATAAAGGCACTTTAAATGTGTTGTTTCGAATGTACTGAATACACTGTATTCCTATGCACCCCTTCCACCACAAACAACAGGGTCATCTCACCAGCAGGCACTCGCATATAATTTTTTAGAGGGTCAGCCCACCAGCAAGCCCTCGCATATAATGTTTTAGAGGGTCAGCTCACCAGCAGGCCCTCACATTAAAAATTTTAGAGGGTCAGCTCACCTGCAAGCCCTCGCATATAACAATATAACAATGTATTACATGGTCAGCTCACCATCAGGCCTTCACCTGCAATCTTTTACAGGGTCAGCTCACCTGAAGGCCCTTGCATATGATGTTTTAGAGGGTTAGCTCACCTGCAGGCCCTCATCTACAACCTTTTAGAGGGTCAGCTCCCCTTCAAGCCCTCACCTAATTATACCTAATAGGTAATTTGTGCGCATGCGGCCTTGCTTGGATGTGTTAGCCTTAGCTGTTTCTCTTAGGCTCCCTCTCCGGAATCAAACCATGATTCCCCCGTTACTCATGGTCTATATGGTTCGGGCTGAAAATACGATTGTTGATAGGACAGACATCCGAATGGATCGTCGCCGTCACGGGGACGTGTGATCGGCCTCAGGTTATCTAGAGTCACCAAAGCAGCAGCAGGCACTCGCCCATAATGTTTTAGATGGTCAGATCAGCAGGCCCTTGCTCCAAATGTTTTTGAGGGTCACCAGCAGGCAATCAATCATCATATTTAAAGGCTGTGTATGATGCCCTCTTTTATGTGCAACAAAGGGTGTATTGTAGTGCTGGTTCCTTGTAGTTTTTGGCAGAACTTTCACTTAGGAAGCATAGGCTTTATGATTATAGTAGTCCCACTACCTGAAAAATTGTACCACAATGTGAATGAGGCCCTCCTTTATGTGATATACAGAATGTATCGGAGTGCCTCTTCCCTGTAATTTTTGGCAACACTTGCACTTTACTGTATATACAAGTAAATATACAGGAAAGAATGCTTCCTAACAATTTTTTCTCTAAAATCGATTTTATCTTTGGTTTGGTGCGCATTATTGTCAGTAAATAAAAGTGGCGTACTACTCGGAAAACATCGTTCCCAGCAGCGACCTGGGAGTCCAAGATGCATCTAGACATCCTCCCCATGCTGTCCCCGAACCATTTAGGTGGTGTTTCCATCATTTTCTGACCTTTTCCTATGAACCCGGCACCCTCCCGTCTTTAGAGCAGGGGGTGCCTGGTTTAATGCTCAGGTTCCCCCATTGACTTCTATTATACTCGGGTGCTCCGAGCATCCCGATGTGTTCGGCCAGAGCACCCGGGTACTTTGGTGCTTGATCAAGACTAAACCTAAGGCCCCTTTCACACAGGCGAGTTTTCCATGCGGGTGCAATGCGGGAGTTGAACGCATTGCACCCGCACTGAATCCGGACCCATTAATTTCTATGGGGCTGTGCACATGAGCAGTGATTTTCACGCATCACTTGTGCGTTACGTGAAAATCGCAGCATGCTCTATTTTGTGCATATTTCCCGCAACGCAGGCCCCATAGAAGTGAATGTGCGGATGCGGTGCGATTTACACGCACGGTTGCTAGGAGACGATAGGGATGGGGACCCGATCTTTATTATTTTCCAATATAACATGGTTATAAGGGAAAATAATAGAATTTTGAATACAGAATGTTAAGTAAAATAGGGCTGGAGGGGTTAAAAAAAATTATAATAATAATTTAACTCACCTTAATCCACTACGTTCATCACATGGTCTGTCACATGATCCATCACCATGGTAAAAGATCATGTGACGGACCATGTGATGAGCGTAGGGACGTCATCAAAGGTCCTATTTCTCACGGAAAAAGGCAGAAGAGATGCCGTCTGCGCAAACAAGTGGATTAAGGTGAGTTAAATAAAAAAAAAAAATTTAACCCCTCAAGCCCTATTGTACTCTGCATTCTGTATTCAGAATGCTATTATTTTCCCTTATAACCATGTTATAAGAGAAAATAATACAATCTACACAACCTTGAACCCAAACCTGAACTTCTGTGAAGATGTTCGGGTCTGGGTACCACATTCAGTTTTTTATCATGAGCGTGCAAAACGCGGGTTTGCCGCAACGCATCCGGACCTTATCCGGACACGCTCGTGTGAAAGAGGCCTAACTCTTTTCCCCAAGTAAGAAACATATTGACTAAAACAGTGTATGTAAAGATAACAAATGTGCAAATACAGCATGTATAAGAAATCTATTCTTAATATACCATGTAAATAGATGAAAAAATGAAACTAGAAATAGATTAAAAAATAATAGCTTTTCTTCTGGTGGTCTTATATACTGGTCTGGTCTGAGATACTTAAATGGATTGACCACAATTTAGTTATTTTTATATCCTCCCCATCAGCCAGCATGACCTATGAAAGGATCTATACTTACCTGCTCCCCGACATTTAGCTCCAGCTCTATGGATCCCAGGTTCTCTTCACTGCACTTCCGGTCCCACATGTAAACCTCATGCACAGATGGTTACATGTGCCCTGCTGCAGCTGCACGGATGGGGTGATGCATCACTGGTGAGACCAGTGATTGGCTACAGAAATATATGTGACCATGTTCATGTAGAAAGTTTATATGTGGGGACCCAAAGTGCAATGAAGATAGCCCAGGAACCACAGACTCGAAACTAAGTGACAAGGAGCAGATCCTTTTACAGGTCTTGCTGGGTAGGGGAGAGGGGGGATTAAGTAAAACTTTTCAAACAGTCATAACTTTTTTTTTTCCACTGACAGAGATATATGACACCTTATTTATTACAGTTATAGTTTTTTAAAGGAAACATAAATGACATAATGTAATGAGACGGACCACTCAGATTATTGACCTCAGCATCTAAGAGATTAAATGGTCGGGTAGGAGTTATCTCTAATCCCAAAATGTCAACGTTTTTGTCCCTGAGCTCACTTTTGCCTTGTGGCACGGTGCTCCATCGTGCTGTCCAAACTGTTGTTGGATTGTTGGAAGAAGTTGCTGTTGGAGGGTGTTTTGGTACCATTCTTTATTTATGGCTGTGTTTTTGGGCAAAATTGTGAGTGAGCCCACTCCCTTGGATGAGAAACAATCCCACACATGAATGGTCTCAGGATGCTTTGCTGTTGGCATGACACAGGACTGATGGTAGCGCTCACCTTTTCTTCTCCGGACAAGCCTTTTTCCTGATGCCCCAAACAATCGGAAAGAGGCTTCATTGGAGAATATAACTTTGCCCCAGTCCTCAGCAGTCCATTCACCATATTTTCTGCAGAAGATCAACCTGTCCCTGATGTTTTTTTTTTTAGAGAAGTGGCTTCTTTGCTGCCCTTCTTGACACCAGGCCATCTTCCAAAAGTCTTCGCCTCACTGTGCGTGCAGATGTGCTCACACCTGCCTGCTGCCATTCCTGAGCAAGCTCTGCAATGGTGGCACTCCGATCCCGCAGCTGAATCCTCTTTAGGAGACGATCCTGGCGCTTGCTGGACTTTCTTGGATGCCCTGAAGGCTTCTTAACAAGAATTGAACGTCTTTCCTTGAGGTTCTTGATGATCCTTTAAATTGTTGATTGAGGTGCAATCTTAGAAGCCACAATATCCTTGCCTGTGAAGCCATTTTTATGCAACGCAATGATGGCTGCAAGCGTTTCTTTGCAGGTCACCATGGTTAACAATGGAAGAACAATGATTTCAAGCATCACCCTCCTTTTAACAGGTCAAGTCTGCCATTTTAACCCAATCAGCCTGACATAAAGATCTCCAGCCTTGTGCTCGTCAACATTCTCACCTGAGTAAACAAGACGATTACTGAAATGATCTCAGCAGGTCCTTTAATGACAACAATGAAATGCAGTGAAAAGGTTTCTTTGGGATTAAGTTAATTTTCATGGCAAAGAAGGACTATGCAATTAATCTGATCACTCTTTATAACATTCTGGAGTATATGCAAATTGCTATTATAAAAACTTAAGCAGCAACTTTTCCAATTTCCAATATTTATGTAATTCTCAAAACTTTTGGCCACGACTGTAGACATCATATGCAGTAACCTGGTAAGCCTTCTCTAGTAGTGGCTGCACAACCACAAACTTATAATTTGAATCTATTTATTTACAGGGGATATCTATTTAGCTCTAATTAATGAGAACAGGATTTGGGGAAAAGGACCTAACAGTTCAGCCCAAGAAGAGCTTGGGTAACAGGGTGGGGGAGAAGACCTGTTTTAACCTCTCATATCTGGGGCTCTGTAGGCCCAAGAGATGTGGGCCTGGACTTGTGTGAAAGTTAATCTATTCCGATCTAAGATTTAAAACAAGACCAGCATCAAAGAATTAGCTCCTCTACATCAGGAGATATAGCCTTTACAAACCAGGTTGGGAGTAATAGCAGGTTTCTACAGAGCTTGAGATATGAACAATTAAAGCAGCCTTCCCCCTCTAGCTAGCTGTGATCTCAGTCAACGTGGAAGAGGAGAGAGGACAATGTAAAAAGCTGACAGCCTGAACAAAAAACTGATATTTTGTAAAAAGCAATGTTTTTATTATGCATTCATTATAACTTAATAAAAACAATATAAATATGGCATAATCGCAATTGTACAAAGTCACAGAATAAAGTCATCATACTAGTATTACCAAACAGTGAAGGCCGTAAAAAATAAATAAAAAAAATAATGTGAAAATTCCTGTTTTATTTTATCTGCCCCATAAAAATAAAATAATAGAAACCATTAAATGCATTGTATGTACCAAAAAAAAAATACAATTCTTCAGCAAAATTCAAGGTTTTATATAGTTATATTGAAGCAAAAAATAAAAATAAATAAAAGTTTTGACAGCTAGAACACAGAGGGGGAAAAATATTACTGGTCCTTAGGTATGCAGGAGCTGTGACCTCTAGATCAGCAGCAGGGGCTCAGCTGTTCCTGACAGCTAAGCCCCTGCTTTATATCCCTGCATTACTGAATACACCAATGCCAGCATATTAGCCCCTTCTATGACGCGGACAACACAGACCGCAGCATGTAAATGGTTTGTGGAGGGTACCATCACCCTCTCCATCCCTATCAGGTCCCCCAGATGTGGACGCGATGGCTAGGAAGGCAACCTGATGCCTTACACAGGCATCAAGGCTTGCCTTCTTCGGAAGCCTTTGAGATCCAGCCCCCAGGTTGGGTCTCATAGGCACAATGTCAGTGTAATACACTGACAGGCAATGCATTACAATACATGTGTGTAATGCATTGTACAGGGGATCAGACCCCCAAAAGTTGAAGTCCCATAATGGCACTAAAATAAAAAAAATAAAAAAAATAAAAAAATTTATAAAATAATTAAGTGATATAAAATCGTTTTTACTAGGGAAAAAAAGAAAAATAGACATATCGCCACGTTGATATCGACCAGCAATATAAAAATATCACATGTAGAGATGAGCAAATTTCTAAAAAAATTGATTTGGCTGGTTAGGGTAAACATTCAATTCAATCCGAATTTATTTGTGGTGAATCACGTTAAACAGCTATTTCTTGGCTGCAGAGAGCCTGTATAGGGGTGTAGAACACTGTGTGTCTTGCAGTAACACTCATAGGGAGTCTGCTGTGGTAGTGAAACAATACTGTGAGTCACTATGACACGCACATGACAGGCGTCGCTTTTAGGCTGAGTTCACACGAACGTGTCCGGATTAGGTACGCAATTGCAGTCAGTTTTGACTGCGATTGCGTTCCGATGTTCAGTGCAATGTGTTTTGCACGCGTGTGATAAAAAACCGACTGTGGTACCCAGACCCGAACTTCTTCACAGAAGTTCAGGTTTGGGTTCAGTGTTGTGTAGACATTATTATTTTCCCTTATAACATGGTTATAAGGGAAAATAATAGCATTCTTAATACAGAATGCTTAGTAGGTGGTCAATTAAGGGTTAAAAAAATAAAAAAATTAACTCACCTTCTCCTCTTGATCGCGTAGCTGCCGGTCTCTTCTTACTTCTTTAATGATGAGCTGCCGGCTAAATGACCTGTGGTGACATCAGATCAGATGGTCCAATCACATGGTTCATCACCACGGTGATAGATCATGTGACTGGACCATGTGATCTGACGTCACCACAGGTCCTTTAGCCGGCAGCTCATCATTAAAGAAGTAAGAAGAGACTGGCAGCTACGCGATCAAGAGGAGAAGGCGAGTTAATTTATTTCTTTATTTAACCCTCAATTGATCACCTACTATGCATTTTGTATTAAGAATGCTATTGTTTTCCCTTATAACCATGTTATAAGGGAAAATAATACAGTGAATAGACTGTCACCTAGCAACCATGCATGAAAATCGCACCGCATTCGCACTTGCTTGCAGATGCTTGCGATTTTCACTCAGCCCCATTCACTTCTATGGGGCCTGCGTTGCGTGATAAACGCACAATATAGAACCTTCCCGCGATTTTCACGCAACGCATAAGTGATGCGTGAAAATCACAGCTCATGTGCACAGCCCCATAGAAATGAATGGGTCCAGATTCAGTGTGGTGCAATGCGTTCACCTCCCGCATTGCACCCGCACGGAAATCTCACCCATGTGAACTCATCTTAGCCTTAGAATCACTGCACACTTCACTTATTTGGGCAGTTATGGGGCCAAAACTGACCAAAATAACTCAAGTGTGAGCCTTACAGGTCGATGTTAGCGCCAGGTATAAAGAACCGCGCAGAGGCCCAAGATCCTACTGTAGCTTTGAATCGGCTAATTCCACATAGACGTCTACAGAACCTGTTCTATTAAACTCTTATACAAGTAGAGCCCCCCTGACAGAGTGGACAGGGTGTCAGCAGTAAGTTTGTGTTGATGTCACTGATTATTTTGCCTTTCCTCTGATCCATGAGAACAATAACCCCCCCATAAATGGACCCTGTCTGTTAAGCATCTGCTTTCATTCAGTCAGCATTTGGTCAGTAATCCATCAGTATTGCTAAAGCCAAAAAAAACTGGAGTGGATCCAAAACAGAGATGACATGTGAATGAAATATTTGCTTGTCTTCTGTGTTTTGTACCCACTCCTGCTTATGGTTACCAAATTATAAGCCACTCTGATGGGACCATACAGGCCTTACAGCTGCTACACAGACAGGATAAGATGTGCGTCTGGGAGAACAGCTTGAGAAGACCACAGAGTGGCCCAATGACATAGTGTTGAGGTAGCAGTAGCATGAGGAGACCACAGAGTGGTCCAGTGAAATAGTGGGGAGGTGGCAGCAGCAACAGCATGAGTAGACCACAGAGTGACCTATTTACATATTGTTGAGGTGGCAGCAGCATGAGGAGACCACAGAGTGGCCCAGTGATATAGTGTTGATTTAGCAGCAGCATGAGGAGAACACAGAGTGTTAAGGTGACATAGTGTGGAGGTGGCAGCAGCAGCATGAGGAGGCCACAGAGTGGCCCAGTGATATAGTGTTGATTTAGCAGCAGCATGAGGAGAACACAGAGTGTCAAGGTGACATAGTGTGGAGGTGGCAGCAGCAGCATGAGGAGGCCACAGAGTGGCCCAGTGATACAGTGTTGATTTAGCAGCAGCATGAGGAGAACACAGAGTGGCAAGGTGACATAGTGTGGAGGTGGCAGCAGCAGCATGAGGAGACCACAGAATGGCAAGGTGACATAGTGTGGAGGTGGCAGCAGCATTAGGAGACCTGAGTGGTGAGGTGACACCAGCATCAGGAGACCACAGAGTGACCCAGTGACAAAGTGGGTGGAAATAACAGTACCCGCTGACAATGGTGGGTGTAAGAAGGAGCACTTGGCATCAGATGTGTGGCATCAGGCGGGTGGCAGCATCAGAACAGTAACCGAGGCAGGTAGCCAGAAAAAAACGGGTCTCTTTTGTCAAGGTTTGGGTGAGGCAGCATGGATGATCTAATCTGATCATAATACGAATATTCACGCTCAACACTACTGCTCATCATTGACTCAAGCTGCTGCTGATGGAGCTGGTACTGCTCCTACCCCTCCCCCCACCACAGAAGCCATTGCAGTGGAACAAGAGTGCAGAGGGCCCCCATTGGTCAGACCTGCGAGAGGATGGATGATGGTGCAGATAGGCAGGGCCAACTGACTACATAGGATGTCTCTATAGTAGTTCAGTTTGTCCTCCTTCTCATCAGGTGTAAAAAAGCCCCCATTTTGGACCGGTAACGAGGGTCCAATAAAGTGGAGAGCCAGAAGTCATTCCTTTGCCAAATGGTGACAATTCGGCTGTCACTACCCAAGCAAGTGAGTATGCAGTGGGCCATTTGTGCAAGTGACTCGGAGGGACTCCCTGCCTACATCTCCACTGCATACTGCCACGGTGTGCCTGGGTCATCTGCCTTGTCTTCCTCATCTCCCTCTTGCTGTTCTGGTTGCTCCTGCTCCTCCTCTCCTGTCACCTCTGTGGAAAAAACATCCATTTCGCTACACATTACTTGTGCTCATCCCCCACAGGGCTCATGTAGCCATGAGATGTAGGCACCATGTCTCCAGTCCCCTGACCAGCCAGATTTACTAGCATCTGTTCCAGGATATGAAGCAGTGGAATGATGTTGTTGATCCCGTAGTCCTGGCGAATGACAAATAACGTGGCATCCTCAAGGGGCCTGAGCAAACGGCAGATGTCATGCATAAGCTGCCTCTGGCTGACATTGAAGTTAAACAGGGGAGTACTCCTGTCCGCTTGGATCATCAAGAAATTGTTTATGGCCTTTCTCTGTTCGTATAGTCGGTCCAACATATGGAGGGTGGAAATCCAACGGGTGTAAACGTCGCATATCAGCCTATGTTGGGGGACCCCGTTCTGCTGCTGCAGCTCAAGGAGGGTGTGCTTGGTGGTTTACGAGTGGCTGAACTGCATGCAAGGTTTCCTGGCCATTTTTAGGATGTCTTGCAGATGGTTGGAAAACTTCAGGAACTACTTGACAACCAAATTGAACACATGCGCTATGCAGGGCGCATGGTTCCACCCTCCTTGATGCAGTGCCAACAACATGTTCTTCCCATTGTCAGTCACCATGGTTCCGATTTTGATTCAGTCACCATGGTTGCGGATTCGATTTCTTGATGAAGCACACAGAGCAGTTTCTCCCCTGTGTGACTCCGTTCGCCCAGGCAAATGAGGTGTAAAACAGAGTGACACCGCCATGCCCTGCACATGTGTTATGCTTGAGGAGCACTGTGAATTTTCCCTCTAGTGGAGGCTGAGGACACAGTGGAGGATGAGGAGGCAGAGGTGGACATTATTGCAGGACCAACGGCATGAGAACGTGGAGGCGCAAGCGGCATCACCTGGCCAAGTAGCTGGTTTGGCTGGGCAGGACCACATTTACCCAGTGGGCCATAAAGGACATATATTGTCCTTGACCATAGTTACAGCTCCACATATCGGTGCTGCCATGCACTGTGGCAGACAATGACAGGCTCAAGGACTGGCCCACCTTCTGTTCTAAATATTTGTGCAGGACAGGTACTGCCTTTTTGGCAAAGAAATTACAGCTTGGGACTCTCCACCTTGGCTCGCCACAAGCCATCAGTTCTCTGAAAGGTGCAGAGTCCACCACTTGGAAAGGGAGGGATTGCAGCACCAGCAACTTGGCCAGGAGTACGATCAGCTTCTGCGCCGTTGGATGAGTGCACGCATACTGTTGTCTTTTGGAAATCACTTCTGTGATCGATTGCTAACGGAATGACTGACGAGGAGTAGGAGGGTGAGGAGCAGGAGCATCAGGACCAGTAGATGATGGGAAGTACAGACAGCTGCCTTCGGCTGAGGTGGTGGAGCCCTGACTGCCTGAAATCGATTGCGTGCCACTGGGTGATTCAGCGGTTGCGTGCGGCAGGCTGGACCACCACATTGGAGCCACGGTTCTCCCAGGCCACTTTATAGTGACGCTGCATATGTTTACGCAGGGCCGTGGTGCCAACATTGGCACCCTGGCCACGCTTCACCTTCTGCCCACAGATTCAGCAAATGGCCATGTTCACCTTTAGAACATATAACTGGACTGCTGAACAGCAAATAATACTTTTTTTTGCCACTAATACATCCCAAAAAGGGCTCAAATTTTCTCACTTCACCACACAATGGCTAATACGCCATTTTTTCCCCACTAATACACACCAAAAAAGGCTTTAGAACATATAACTGCACCACTGAACGGCAAATAATACTTTTTTTCCCACTTATACACGCCAAAAAAAGCTTTAGAACATTGTAAGGGATGGCTCTCTCAAGCAGGGCGACGATGAGAGATTCTTCCTCAGACAACAGGGTTAAAGTCTAAATGGTGCTTTATTTTGGCACTTCAGCACCAGCACGAACATAAACATAGCAAATAAACACCTGCCCATCTAGACTCTACCTAATACATAGGTCTTCTCCCTAACTCACCTCTAAAGCGCCATTCACACAAAGGGTGAGATCCGGCTTCCTCAGCCATATACGGTCCAGCAGCCTCTAGTATGTGACCACACCAGCACCCTTGGGGGGAGATGGTCCAGAAGTCCTCCCAACTCTGACCATGCAACCCTCTTTCTGTAGGTGTCGCTCGGCCCCTCAAACTACAGGCTTTATAAAGCCTTGTGGTCCCTCAGCCCTCCCGACTGAGACCACACAGAGCCTCTGTAGGCCTCTGTTTCCAAGTTTTCTCTCTCAAGTTATACACAGAGGGTTGTATTATCCCTCCTTGATTATAGCACAGCTGACCTCACCTGTGATCTCCTCAGCTAAAGGTAATACTTGTAGTGGACTAGGGCTGTGGACTGAGAGACTCCCGCTACCAACCTGTCTCCAAGTCCCAAGAAATCCAGCCGATACCACTTTAAACAAAACAATCTCCAGCAAGCTATGCTTTCCTGAAGCAGCACTATTTCTGGATTTCAGTTATCTCACCCAGCTAAACTGAACCACAAGGTAAAATACACTACCCCACCATAAATTTACCGTGCACTTTATCACAGCATATACCTGCACCGCTGAACGGCAAATAATACTTTTTTTGCCACTAAAACACACCAAAAAAGGCTTTAGAACATTTAACTGCACTGCTGAACGGCAAATAATACTTTTTTTTGCCACTAATACATGACAAAAAGGGCTGTAATTTTCTCACTTCACCACACAATGGCAAATAATACTTATTTTGCCGCTAATACACGCCAGAAAAAGCTTTAGAACATATAACTGCACAGCTGAATGGCAAATAATACTTTTTTTTTGCCACTAATACACGCCAAAAAGGGCTGCAATTTTCTCACTTGACCACACAACAGCTAATAAGCCCTTTTTTCTCACTAATACACGCCAAAATAGGCTTTAGAACATAACTGCATCGCTTAACTGCAAATAATACTTTTTTTCCCACTTAGACACACCCAAAAAGGCTTTAGAACATAACTTAACCGATGAAAAGCAAATAATACTTTTTATGCGACTAATACAAGCCAAAAAAGGCTGTAATTTTCTCACTTTACCACACAAAGGGTAATAAGCCCCTTTTTCCCACTGATACACACAAAAAAAGGCTTTAGAACATATAACTGCACCGCTGAATAGCAAATAATACTTTTTTGCCACTAATACATGCCAAAGAGGACTGTAATTTTCTCACTTCACCACACAAAAGCTAATAAGCCCTTTTTTCCCACTAATACACGCCAAAAAAGGCTTTAGAACATAAAACTGCACAGATGAACAGTAAATACCTTTTTTTGCCACTAATACATGCAAAAAAAGCTTTAGAACATATAACTGCACCACTGAAAAAAATAATACTTTTTTTGCCACTAATACACGCCAAAAAGGGCTGTCATTCTCTCACTTCACCACACAACGGCAAATAATAATTATTTTCCACTAATACATGCCAAAAAAAGCTTTAGAACATATAACTGCATAGCTGAACGGAAAATAATAAAAAGAAATTGGCAGTAATACACGCCAAAAAGTGCTGCAATTTTCTCACTACACCACACAACGGCTAATAAGCCCCTTTTTTCCACTTATACACACCTAAAAAGGCTTTAGAACATATAACTGAATTGCACAAGGGCTAATAAGAAATATAAATATTTCTCAGTAATACTCCCTGTTAATGGCTGTATCACACAGCACTTGCACCTCAAAAAAATGAACGGTTTGCTGGAATTACAGAGGTATCATCTATTGCAAACCTGAAAGCAGCAGTATAATGGCAATTTGGATCCCCAGTCAGTGCAGCAAGGTGTAATAGGATTGCTGCTATTACCCAGGCTGTACATTCCCCTATTTGGACCCTGTTCTGCTTCAATACTGTGTAATAATTCCTCCCTATCCTTTCCATACACTTCTAATGCTCTTTCTCTGAAGTTCTATTCAGCAAAATAAAAGTTTTCAAGTCTTTCCTAACACTTTCCCTAGCGCCTGCTGATGTCTCTCCCTGCACTAAGTACACTAGAAAATGGCTGAATCCAAGATGGCTGAGGCTATTTATAGGGCTGTTACATCACAGGGCTGGCTGGCTGCTGATTGGCTGCATGCATGGCATTGTGGGTGATCCCTCATTCCCAGAGTTCCTTGCTCCATGTCCAAACACGTGCAGCAGCCATTTTAGGAAAAAATTTGATTCGTTACCACGAAGCGTGAGGAAATTCGGATTCGGTGCAAATCTAATTTTTCCTGAAATTCGGATCAACTTCCACTTCGTCAACTTTGATTCGCTCATCTCTAATCACATGACTCACCCTGTCTGGTGAATGCCATAAAAAAAACTTTAAAAAAAAACTGTCAAAACAATTTTTTGGTCACCTTGCCTAACAAGTGTAATGCCAATTGATCAAAAAGTCATGTGTTCCCAAAAATGGTACCAACAGTCGTCTCATGCCACAAAGAATTTTTAAATAATATAATATGGTGCCCATAAACTAATCCATCAAAATGTGCGCTGCAAAAGCCATTTGGAGCTCCTTTACTTTTGACCACTGCCATGTGCCCACAAACCAGTTTACAACCTCATATGGGGTGTCTCTATAAACTGCATAATTAGGGTAATAAATATTGAGGTTTATTTTGCTGTTAATACTTGTTGTGTTGCAAGAAAAAATGTATTCCCTTACGTCCTACCAGCAGCACAGATGGGGTTAACTGCCCCCCGTGGAGTGGTAGGACCGGCGGAATTTTTAATGAGCCCAAAAGAATAAACCAATAAAAGAACTCCAGCTCCCTTAAAGGGAGGGGTTCATCCCCCAGCCCACCGTGTTTTTTTCTGTCCTTTGGACAGGTGGACTGGCGAGTTTTCTCTCTCCCTTTTTTTGGGGAGTTAGGGACATTTTTCTGACTCCTCCGGGTCACCCTTGGTCCCCTTTATCCTAGTGCGCTTGTATTTTGCGCCCTATCAGTCAGAGGGAGTGCAGACACCGGAGCCTATACCGGGCGAACGGAGCGGCACCCAGGCATACTAGTAAGTGCAGGGGGACCCCTGGGCGCCGCTCTGCCCACTGATCTAGTTAGTTTTTAGTTTGTACAGTAGTGAAAGGTCCTCTTTAAGCTCCCTGATTCCTTCAGTCGTTCTCTGGCTGCGCTGCTTTTACAAGCTAGCTCCAGAGTCTCCTGCTATTTGTGAGATATTGCTATTCAGACCGGTTTTTGCTGTTCAGCTTATCATTGACTTCTCCTCTGGTTCGTGCTCCTAAAATCAATGGAGGGGTTTCCCTTATTTCCGTTCTTAGGATGCTTTAATTTTTTCTCCTTTTGTTCTATTTTCAGCTATGGCCTCTCCCAGAGAGCCCGATCAGCCACGGAAATCAGCCACCAAGAGGAGACACCTGGCTTGCTATGACTGCAATACGCCTCTTGATGAGAGCTGCCTGTTTTCCAGGTGTGCCAGCTGTCGTTCCGCTACTGCTACAGAGCCTTCGATGAAGGACATGTACCAGTGGGCCAAGACTTATGTTGATGACTCCATTAAAGGGGTCGTACGTCTCCTTAATGAGAGACTACCTGTTCCCTCCCAAACTCCTATGGAGGTGGCCGCCCCCACTGATAGGCCAATGCCCCTTTCTGTGGGGTCATCTTCCTCTGATGAGGAAGAATCGACTTCTGGCTTCTTTCCACCGGAAAAGACCCAGAAGCTTCTAAGGTCCATCAGGTCGGGGGACCATGATGTTGACGTAGGGGAGTCTTCCGATCCCGCCTGCCGGACCCAGCGGGTCTTTAGGGCAGATGAGACCCTTCTCTCTGTGATGCGCACAGAGTGAAAAAAGCCAGAGAAAGGCCCAGTCCTTACCAGGAAATTCAAACTAATGTTCCCAATGGATAAACCCTTAGTGGAATCATGGGGTTCCATTCCTAAGGTGGACATGGTGATTGCCAAGTTGTCCAGGCGCACTCTGGTTCCTGCAGACGATGGGTCTAGCCTGCAGGACCCCCTAGATAGGAGGGCAGAGTGCACCCTCAGAAGGGGTTACTCGGCGGCCGCAGCCTCGGCCTCGACTTCCATTGCTGCCACAGAGGTCTCTTCCTTCCTCAGAGCCAAGCTGAATCAGATCCAGACGGATGTTGACCAGAGTGTCTCTCGCGACGATATCCTCGCTACCTTTAAATCCGTCAATTTGGCCATGGATTTTCTATGTGACACAGCCCAACTTCAGTTAAAGTTGTCGGCCAAAACAATGGCTTTAGTGTCTGCCGCTAGAAGACCTCTGTGGCTGAAACCTTGGAATGCAGATAATGCGTCCAAGTATAACCTCTGTGGGCTCCCCTTTGAACCTAGTCGTCTATTTGGATCTGAATTAGACACCATTATGGAGGGTCTTTCAGATAAAAAGGGGAAGAGTCTCCCCCAACAGCCCTTTCGAGGCAGGGGTAGACAAGCCCGCGGGCGCCGACCAGGACAGCAGGCTGGACGTAGAGATTGGGGGGGGGCCGTCTAGAAAGTTTTCTAGATGCTCCCGCAAACCCACCAGGGAGGCAAAGCCCTCCTGACTATGGGCCTCTCAGAGGCTCTTGGATAAACCCTGCTATCCCTGTCGTTACGCCTCTGGATTTTCCCGTACCCCTCCCCCACCTCCCTGTAGGGGGGCATCTTTTTTTCTTCAGGCACGTATGGGCACAGGAAATCCTGGATCCCTGGGTCCAAAATATAGTAGCCACAGGCTATCTAATAGACCTTGTTTCTCCCCCCCCCCCCAGGAAGATTCATTGCTACACGCAGTTTTTTGCCGGCCAGGCAAAGGATCTTGGAAGCCTATATTCAAGACTACCTTTCCAAGGGAGCCCTGGAGGAGGTACCGGCAGGGGAGAAGGGTTTAGGGATTTATTCTCCAGTATTCCTGGTACCCAAAAAGACGGGAGATCTTCGGATGATTATAGATTTGAGATTTCTCAATCGTTTCATAAGGAGGACCAGATTCCGCATGGAAACCATAAGGTCAGTCAGCCACCTCCTCAGCCCTGGGGATGTGATGGCCACTCTGTACCTCAAAGACGCTTACCTCCACATCCCGATCCATCCTTCCTCCCGGAAATTTCTCAGGATCGCGGTCCAGATATCAGGAGTGTGCAAACATTTCCAGTTTGCCGCCCTTCCCTTCGGAATCTCGTCTGCCCCCCTGATCTTCACCAAGGTGGTAGTATCGGTAGTGGCAGCATTGAGACTCCAAGGTCTGACCATTGTCCCTTACCTGGACGACTGGCTTCTTCTAGCCCCTTCAGCCCCTCTACTTTCCCATCATCTTCATGTCGCAATTTCCTTTCTGCTCCGCCTGGGCTGGATTGTCAACTGGCAGAAGTCGAACGTGAGCCCTTCGATTTCTATCCATTATCTGGGATTCATAATCGACTCTCTGGAGATGTCCCTCCAGCTGACACCAGAAAGAAGAATGCGGATTCAGGACCTAGCAAGGTTCCTTTATGTACCACAACGAGTCTCCATACGGACCCTCATGAAGATGGTGGGGCTCATGTCAGCGGCTGCGGATGCAGTCCCTTGGGCTTTATGGCACCTCCGACCCCTTCAGTCGGAGGTCTTAAACAAATGGAACGGCAGCCCCAAGGGGCTAGATTCCCTGTGCTCCCTATCCAACCAAACCCGAAATTCCCTCAGATGGTGGTTTAATCTACCAGAAGGGAAGTCTATGACCCAACCAGTTTGGCTCATATTGACCACGGACGCGTCCCTTGTAGGCTGGGGCGCTCATCTAGACGGGTCCCCAGTTCGGGGATCCTGGTCTCCTCAGGAGAAGCATGTTTCTTCAAACCTCCGCGAGATGCGTGCTATCCGGCTAGCCATCCTTCACTTCGCCCCTCAGATTCGGGGCAAAGCAGTGAATGTCGAGTCAGACAACATGACTGCCGTGCTTTATATAAACAAGCAGGGAGGCACAAGATCCTTACCCCTTCTTTCCGAGATCGGGGTAATTCTACGGTGGGCAGAGCTGAACTTATCCCATCTATCCGCCACTCACATCAGAGGCTCCCTCAACGTCATCGCGGACCGCCTAAGTCGCGGCCTACCGACCATGAAATGGTCACTACATCCGGAGATCTTCAAACAATTAGTCCTCAGATGGGGGATGCCAGAGGTAGATCTCATGGCAACCAAGTTCAACGCCAAGGTACAGAGGTTCTGTTCCCTATACAGGGAGGACAACCCCCTGGCGATAGATGCTCTGACAATACCGTGGAGGTTCAGGCTGGCGTACATCTTCCCTCCCTTTTCCATGATTCCGAGGGTATTGATGAAAATCCGTCAGGATCAGGCCTCGGTAATAGCCATCATACCATTTTGGCCTAGGAGATCCTGGTTTACCCAGCTCATTCAGATGAGTCGGGGACAATATTGGAGACTCCCCCCGGAGCAGACCCTGGTGTCGTGGGACACTCATCTCTGCCCAGATTCAACCTGACAGCCTGGAGGTTGATCAGTCCCTTCCCAGAGTGGAGGGGCTCTCTGAGTCGGTTCTGAGAACTTTATCGCATTCCAGAGCAGAGTCTACCAAAAAGGCCTACTCCTGGATCATGAGGATCTTCACCTCTTGGTGTAGCTCCAACCAGGTGGCGTTTGCAGATCCGCCCCTCGCGGCGATCTTACAGTTCCTTCAGGATGGGATAGACAGAGGTCTCTCCCCTTCTACCCTGAAGGTCCAAGTGTTTGCCATCTTGGCCTGTCTTAACAGACCATATTCTCGGGACCCGCTCATCAAGCGCTTCCTTAAAGGAGCAGAAAGATTGAAGCCTACAATACTGAAACCCGTTCCTCAATGGGATTTGTCATTTGTTCTCAGGGGGATAGCATCCCCCCCCCCCCCCTTTGAACCCTTGGAGGAGGCAAGTTTTAAATTCTTAACACTTAAGATGGTCTTTCTTCTGGCCATAACCTCGGCAAAAGAATTTCGGAGTTACAAGCCTTCTCCGCGTCATACCCATATACCATGTTCCTACAGGATAGGGTCCTTCTAAAATTTCTACCTTATTTTAGGCCTAAGGTTTCAACCCTTCAGAATATTAATCAGGTCTCTACCTGTATTACTCTCTGCCTCCTCCTCTGATGTTCCAGTCCGACATCCACTGGATATATCTAGATGCCTTCAGATCTATGTAGATAGATCCAAAGAATTCAGGATGGATGAAAATCTCTTTATCCTGTTTGCCGGTAAGTCAAAAAGCCATAAGGCGTCTAAAATGACTATTAGTCGCTGGGTCAAGGAAGCCATTAGGGAAGCTTTCATCTCCCAATCCTTAGATCCTCCGGAGTTTGTGAGGGCCCATTCTACAAGGGCCGTAGCTACCTCTGTCGCGGAGAGAAGTCTTCTCTCCCTAGAGTTGATCTGTAAGGCAGCTTCCTGGAGCTCTGAATCAACCTTCATCTCCCATTATAGGATTGATGCTAGGATATCAGAGTTCTCGACCTTTGGGCAGACAGTCCTTACTTCTGCCGAGCATGAGGACCCTCCCTAGGGGATTCTTCTTGCTATCTCCCCATCTGTGCTGCTGGTAGGACGTAAGGGAATCGTTAATTTCTAACGATAATTTGTTTTCCCTTAGTCCTAACAGCAGCACACAAATTTCCCGCCCTAAAGTATTTTTTTCTTGTGATATACACGGTGGGCTGGGGGATGAACCCTTCCCTTTAAGGGAGCTGGAGTTCTTTTATTGGTTTATTCTTTTGGGCTCATTAAAAATTCCGCCGATCCTACCAGTCCACGGGGGGCAGTTAACCCCATCTGTGCTGCTGTTAGGACTAAGGGAAAACAAATTATCGTTAGAAATTAACGATTAACATAACAAATCTGCAAAAAAAATGAAATTTTTTAATTATTTTTCTTTAACTCTTGTGGAACACTTCAAGGGTTAACAAAGTTTGTAGCATCAGTTTTGAATAATTTGAAGTGTGTAGTTTCTAAAATGGGGTTTATAGGTAGTTTCTATTATGTAAGCCCCTCAAAATCACTTTATAAATGAATTGGTGCTTAAATAAATGGTTTTGGAAATTTTTTAGAAAATTTGAAAAATTACTTCCACAATTCCAAAAAAATTTAATTACATTTACAAAATGATGCCAACATAAATTAGACATATGGGTATGTTGATTTGTAACTATTTTATGAGGTCTTATTATCTGTCTTAAAAGTAGAGAAAGTAAAATTTAGAAAATTGTGAATTTTCCAAATTTTCTGTAAATGTAAATGTCGATTTAAAAAAAAAAAAAATATAGAAAAAAATATAGGCAGGCCTGGGAACCTTCACAAGCTTCCAGACTGGCATAGTAATCCATGGATCCACTGATTACAGATAAAAACGGATCAGTGGTAATGTGGAAAATCTAAACGAGATAGACAAGGCGGCAAATCATAATGAGGTGGTTATTATGGGGGACTTCAACTACCCAGATATAGACTGGGAAACTGAAACTTGTACAGTATATCTCATAAAGGAAACAGGTTCTTGGCAATATAACCAAATACGATTACCTCTCCCAACTGGTTTAGGACCCGACTAGAGGGATGGCCATACTGGACTTAGTATTAACCAATAGGCCTGACAGAACAACAGATGTGCAGGTTCGAGGACACCTGGGAAATAGTGACCATAAAGTAATAACCTTCCAATTATCATTCAAAAGAGCGTTTCTACAGGGAGGAACAAAAATACCAAACTTCAAAAAAGCTAAATTTAGCCAACTAAGAGGCCTAACTAATTGGGACAAAGTCCTCAAAAAGAAAAATACATCCATAAAATGGGATATCTTTAAAAGCATCCTAAAATCTCATTGTGAGAGGTACATACCGTATGGGAATAAAAGGTTAAGGAACAAAAAGAAACCAATGTGGATAAATAGAACTGTAAAGAAATCAATAAATTACAAAAAGAAAGGATATAAAATCACTAAAATAGGAGGGTTGCACGGAAGCACTGAGAAACTATAAGGAAAAAAATAGAACATGTAAAAAACAAATAAAAGCGGCCAAACTAGAGACCGAGAGATTAATTGCCAAAGAGAGTAAAGCTAACCCTAAAATGTTCTTTAATTATATAAATATTAAAAAAGTATCAATCTGAAGGTGCCGGCCCTTTAAATTGAGTAATGAAGGGGGAGTCGCAGAGAGCGACGAGGAGAAAGCAAAGTGTTAAATATTGTTTTCTCCAATGTATTCACTGAGGAAAATAAACAGTCAGATGAAATGCAGAATGTAAAAATAAATTCCCCATTAAAAGTGTCCTGTATGACCCAGGAAGAAGTACAACAGCGACTTAAAAAGATTAAAATAGACAAATCGCCAGGACCGGATGGCATACACCCCCGTATCCTAAGGGAATTTAGTAAAGTCATAGCCAGACCCTTATTTCTTATATTTGCGGACTCTATACTGACAGGGAATGTCCCACAGGATTGGCGCATAGCAAATGTGGTGCCAATATTCAAAAAGGGTCCAAAAACAGAGCCTGGAAACTATAGGCCAGTAAATTTAACATCTGTCGTGGGTAAACTGTTTGAAGGTTTTCTAAGAGATGCTATCTTAGAGCATCTCAGCGGAAATAAGCAAATAACACCATATCAGCATAGCTTCATGAGGGATCAGTCATGCCAAACTAATTTAATCAGTTTCTATGAGGAGGTAAGTTCTAGACTTGACAGCAGCAAATCAATGGATGTTGTATATCTGGACTTTTCCAAAGCATTTGACACTGTACCACATAAAAGGTAAGTATATAAAATGAGAATGCTCGGACTTGGAGAAAATGTCTGTATGTAGGTAAGTAACTGGCTGAGTGATAGAAAACAGAGTGTGGTTATTAACAGTACACACTCAGATTGGGTCACTGTCACTAGTGGGGTACCTCAGGGGTCAGTATTGGGCCCTATTCTCTTCAATATATTTATTAATGATCTTGTAGAAGGCTTGCATAGTAAAATATCAATTTTCGCAGATGACTCTAAACTGTGTAAAGTAATTAACACTGAAGAGGACAGTATACTACTACAGAGAGATCTGGATAGATTGGAGGCTTGGGCAGATAAGTGGGAGATGAGGTTTAACACTGACAAATGTAAAGTTATGCACATGGGAAGGAATAATGCAAGTCACCCGTACATACTAAATGGTAAAACACTCGGTAACACTGACATAAAAAAGGATTTAGGAATTTTAATAGACAGCAAACTAAGCTGCAAAAACCAGTGTCAGGCAGCTGCTGCCAAGGCCAGTAAGATAATGGGTTGCATCAAAAGGACCATAGATGCCCATTATAAGAACATAGTCCTACCACTTTACAAATCGCTAGTCAGACCACACATGGAGTACTGTGTACAGTTCTGGGTTCCTGTGAACAAGGCAGACATAGCAGAGCTGGTGAGGGTTCAGAGGAGGGCAACTAAAGTAATAACTGAAATGGGGTAACTACAGTACTCTGAAAGATTATCAAAATTAGGGTTATTCACTTTAGAAAAAAGACGACTGAGGGGAGATCTAATTACTATGTATAAATATATCAGGGGTCAGTACAGAGATCTATGCCATCATCTATTTATTCCCAGGACTGTGACTGTGATGAGGGGACATCCTCTGCATCTGGAGGAAAGAAGGTTTGTACACAAATATAGAAGAGGATTCTTTACGGTAAGAGCAGTGAGACTATGGAACTCTCTGCCTGAGGAGGTGGTGATGGTGAGTACAATAAAGGAATTCAAGAGGGGCCTGGATGTATTTCTGGAGTGTAATAATATTACAGGATATAGCTACTAGAGAGGGGTCGTTGATCCAGGTTGTTATTCTGATTGCCTGATTGGAGTCCGGAAGGAATTTTTTATTCCCCTAAAGTGGAGAAACAGTTTTTTTTTTGCCTTCCTCTGGATCAACTTGCAGGACGACAGGCCGAACTGGATGGACAAATGTCTTTTTTCGGCCTTATGTACTATGTTACCAAGTAACTGGTTTGACATTCGGCCAAACCCTAAGGCCCCTTTCACACGAGCGAGTATTCCACGTGGGTGCAATGCGTGATGCGAACGCATTGCACCTGCACGGAATCCGGACCCATTCTTTTAAATGGGGCTGTGTACATGAGCAATGTTTTTCACGCATCACTTTTGCGTTACGTAAAAATCGCAGCATGTTCTATATTCCCCATAGAAGTGAATGGAGCTGCGTGAAAATCGCATTACATTCTCAAGCGAGTGCAGATGCAATGCGTTTTTCACAGATGGTTGCTAAGAGATGTTGTTTGTAAACATTCATTTTTTTTATCACGCGTGTGCAAAACGCATCAAATCGCATTGCCCCAGCGCAAAAAAAAACTGAACAACTGAACGCAAACAAACCTGAATGAACTTGTTTGCGGAATCTTGCAGTTTTTACTGAACGCATCCGCAACGCATCTGGACCTAATCCGGACGCGCTCGTCTGCAAGGGACCTAAGGGCGTTATTCTGGCATCTGCCTGTTATTTGTCCCTTAACCCCTGTGGACTTTGTTGCTGGTTAGCCACCAGACTGCTACCTTCTGGGATGGTTCTGGTATACTTGGCAGCTGACCTGAGGACTCAGGCGAAGTCTGAACAGGACCTACAGTAAGGCTAAAACACAGGACTCTCGGACACCACAATAGGCAGATTGGAACAAGAGAACACAGACAGACCACAGAATGATAAAGGACACAGACAACGGCTTAATGTCAGCTGTATTACCGACACCCACCGCGTATGGAGAAGGTTTATCTCTTGAGCTCCCTCTATACAACCCTCGTGAACATACAGTTACATCCAGGTGTACGAGGGGGTTAAAGGGAAGTTGCTCTGCAGGATCTTTAACACACTGCTAACATTATTTACAGCAGTCTGTAGTCTACCAATCGAGTGCAGAGACAGTCTGCTGTAAAATGTATTAGAAAATAGCATCTGTAGCTTGCTGACACATCCTTCTGTGGGAGGCAAACTGATTCCCCAAGAAAGCAGAGCTTTAATAAAACAATCACAAATCCTGTTTCTTATAGAAGCCAGATATAGTAGTTAATATATTAATGAATTATTCAGGATCAGCTGTCATGTCCATACGTTTTCTGCTTACCTCATTTTATTTTTAGATTCTTAAAAATTGCCCAGATGTAACAAAGTGTAATAAATGCATTATGCATACAAATGGCGATTACAAAATGTTAACCAGTTTCTTCTCTTATGGTCAGTTCACACTAATGATTTAAAAAAAACACGCTTAAAAAAAGCAGCACGGACTAATCACTTTTTTCAGCATGAAAATCAGATCTGTGCCAAAAAAAAAAGAATGGAAAATGCACAAAAAAGGCATGGACTTATTTGGAGCTGTTTTTTTAGTTTCCTATTCATTTGAATGGGAAATTCAGCGATGATTATGCCCCAAGATAGGGTACGCTGCAACTTGCTTCCACGTTTCTTTTTTGCACATATAAAAAAATGCAAAATGCTTTGTCCCATTGAAATGAATGCCTGTTTTGAGGGATTGTTGGAGCTGATTTTGGGGCATAAACCCTTAAAAATCAGCGCGCAAAAAATCTGTGTGAACCTGCCCTTACAATAAAAACATATTTTTTATACAATACAGACCAAAAGATTGGACACACCTTCTCATTCAAAGAGTTTTCTTTATTTTCATGACTATTAAAAATTGTAGATTCACACTGAAGGCATCAAAACTATGAATTAACACAAGTTGAATTATATACATAACAAAAAAGTGTGAAACAACTGAAAATATGTCATATTCTAGGTTCTTCAAAGTAGCCACCTTTTGCTTTGATTACTGCTTTGCACACTCTTGGCATTCTCTTGTTGAGCTTCAAGAGGTAGTCACCTGAAATGGTTTTCACTTCACATGTGTGCCCTGTCAGGTTTAATAAGTGGGATTTCTTGCCTTATAAATGGGGTTGGGACCATCAGTTGACTTGTGGAGAAGTGAGGTGGATACACAGCTGATAGTCCTACTGAATAGACTGTTAGAATTTGTATTATGGCAAGAAAAAAGCAGCTAAGTAAAGAAAAACGAGTGGCCATCATTACTAATTTCCGAAAAATTGGGAAAACTTTGAAAGTGTCCCCAAGTGCAGTCACAAAAACCATCAAGTGCTACAAAGAAACTGGCTCACATGCGGACCGCCCCAGGAAAGGAAGACCAAGAGTCACCTCTGCTGTGGAGGATAAGTTCATCCGAGTCACCAGCCTTTAGAAATCGCAGGTTAACAGCAGCTTAGATTAGAGACCAGGTCAATGCCACACGGAGTTCTAGCAGCAGACACATCTCTAGAACAACCGTTAAGAGGAGACTGTGCGAATCAGGCTTTCATGGTAGAATATCTGCTAGGAAACCACTGCTAAGGACAGGCAACAAGCAGAAGAGACTTGTTTGGGCTAAAGAACACAAGGAATGGACATTAGACCAGTGGAAATCTGTGCTTTGGTCTGATGAGTCCAAATTTGAGATCTTTGGTTCCAACCACTGTGTCTTTGTGCGACGCAGAAAAGGTGAACGGATGGACTCTACATGCCTGGTTCCCACCGTGAAGCATGGAGGAGGAGGTGTGATGGTGTGGGGGTGCTTTGCTGGTGACACTGTTGGGGATTTATTCAAAATTGAAGGCATACTGAACCAGCATGGCCACCACAGCATCTTGCAGCGGCATGCTATTCCATCCGGTTTTCGTTTCGTTGGACCATCATTTATTTTTCAACAGGACTAGAGTTGAGCGAACACCTGGATGTTCGGGTTCGAGAAGTTCGGCCGAACATCCCGGAAATGTTCGGGTTCGGGATCCGAACCCGATCCGAACTTCGTCCCGAACCCGAACCCCATTGAAGTCAATGGGGACCCGAACTTTTCGGCACTAAAAAGGCTGTAAAACAGCCCAGGAAAGAGCTAGAGGGCTGCAAAAGGCAGCAACATGTAGGTAAATCCCCTGCAAACAAATGTGGATAGGGAAATGAATTAAAATAAAAATTAAATAAATAAAAATTAACCAAAATCAATTGGAGAGAGGTTCCATAGCAGAGAATCTGGCTTCCCGTCACCCACCACTGGAACAGTCCATTCTCAGATATTTAGGCCCCGGCACCCAGGCAGAGGAGAGAGGTCCCGTAACAGAGAATCTGTCTTCATGTCAGCAGAGAATTAGTCTGCATGTCATAGCAGAGAATGAGGCTTCACGTCAGCCACCACTGCAACAGTCCATTGGCATATATTTAGGCCCAGCACCCAGGCAGAGGAGGGAGGTCCCGTAACAGAGAATCTGTCTTCATGTCAGCAGAGAATTAGTCTGCATGTCATAGCAGAGAATGAGGCTTCACGTCAGCCACCACTGCAACAGTCCATTGGCATATATTTAGGCCCAGCACACACACAGGCAGAGGAGAGAGGTCCCGTAACAGAGAATCTGGCTTCATGTCAGCAGAGAATCAGTCTGCATGTCATAGCAGAGAATGAGGCTTCACGTCAGCCACCACTGCAACAGTCCATTGGCATATATTTAGGCCCAGCACACACACAGGCAGAGGAGAGAGGTCCCGTAACAGAGAATCTGGCTTCATGTCAGCAGAGAATCAGTCTGCATGTCATAGCAGAGAATGAGGCTTCACGTCAGCCACCACTGCAACAGTCCATTGGCATATATTTAGGCCCAGCACCCAGGCAGAGGAGGGAGGTCCCGTAACAGAGAATCTGTCTTCATGTCAGCAGAGAATTAGTCTGCATGTCATAGCAGAGAATGAGGCTTCACGTCAGCCACCACTGCAACAGTCCATTGGCATATATTTAGGCCCAGCACACACACAGGCAGAGGAGAGAGGTCCCGTAACAGAGAATCTGGCTTCATGTCAGCAGAGAATCAGTCTGCATGTCATAGCAGAGAATGAGGCTTCACGTCAGCCACCACTGCAACAGTCCATTGGCATATATTTAGGCCCAGCACACACACAGGCAGAGGAGAGAGGTCCCGTAACAGAGAATCTGGCTTCATGTCAGCAGAGAATCAGTCTGCATGTCATAGCAGAGAATGAGGCTTCACGTCAGCCACCACTGCAACAGTCCATTGGCATATATTTAGGCCCAGCACCCAGGCAGAGGAGGGAGGTCCCGTAACAGAGAATCTGTCTTCATGTCAGCAGAGAATTAGTCTGCATGTCATAGCAGAGAATGAGGCTTCACGTCAGCCACCACTGCAACAGTCCATTGGCATATATTTAGGCCCAGCACCCAGGCAGAGGAGGGAGGTCCCGTAACAGAGAATCTGTCTTCATGTCAGCAGAGAATTAGTCTGCATGTCATAGCAGAGAATGAGGCTTCACGTCAGCCACCACTGGAACAGTCCATTCTCAGATATTTAGGCCCCGGCACCCAGGCAGAGGAGAGAGGTCCCGTAACAGAGAATCTGTCTTCATGTCAGCAGAGAATTAGTCTGCATGTCATAGCAGAGAATGAGGCTTCACGTCAGCCACCACTGCAACAGTCCATTGGCATATATTTAGGCCCAGCACCCAGGCAGAGGAGAGAGGTCCCGTAACAGACAATCTGGCTTCATGTCAGCAGAGAATCAGTCTGCATGTCATAGCAGAGAATCAGGCTTCACGTCACCCACCACTGCAACAGTCCATTGTCATAAATTTAGGCCCAGCACTAGTGTTGAGCGGCATGTCCCATATTCGAATTCGCGAAATTTTGTGAATATTCGAAAGAATATTCGTAAAATATTCGCGATTATTCAAATTCGTTATTATTTCGCATATGCGATAATTCGAATTATCGCATAATACATATGCTATGCAAAATTCACATGTGCGCTAATGAAATCGCCTTACGAAGATTCGCAACTCAATTCAATCACTAATGTATGAATGCAATGCCCTTTGCCTCTGTTCTGGGACAAGTGTAGATATTCGCATGTGCGCTAATAAAATCGCCTTACGAAGATTCGCACCTCAATCACTTTCTAGGGAATGTGAGACTTTTGGGAATCAATCGAGATACAGTGGGGGGTGATGACAGTAGTTGACAGAGTACAGATCAATGTAATCTGTAAGGTGGAAAGTAAAATAAAAAATACGAATATTCGTAAATCGACTTTTACGAAGTTCTACGTATTCGCGAATATGGTGCTATACTATATGAATGCACAGGCCTTTGCCTCTCTGTTCTGGGGACAAGTGTAGATATTTGCATTTGCGTTAATAAAATCGCCTTACGAAGATTCGCAGCTCAATTCAATCACTAATGTATGAATGCAAAGCCCTTTGCCTCTGTTCTGGGACAAGTGTAGATATTCGCATGTGCGCTAATAAAATCGCCTTACGAAGATTCGCAACTCAATTCACTAATGTATGAATGCAAAGCCCTTTGCCTCTGTTCTGGGACGTGCCGATATTCGCATGTGCGCTAATAAAATCGCCTTACGAAGATTCGCGCCTCAATCACTTTCTAGGCAATGTGAGTAAGATCTGAGCTGTTGGACCTTTGGGAAACAATCAATTATATGTGTACTGTAATTTTGTGGGGGGGGGGGGGAAACAAAAAACGAATATTCGTTTTTACGAATATATAGCACTATATTCGAAATATTCGCGAAATCGCGAAGTTGCGATATTCGCGAAAAAAATTTGCTTTTCGAATATTCGCGCTCAACACTACCCAGCACCCAGGCAGAGGAGAGAGGTCCCGTAACAGAGAATCTGGCTTCATGTCAGCAGAGAATCAGTCTTCATATCATAGCAGAGAATCAGGCTTCACGTCACCCACCACTGTAAGAGTCAATTTTCATAAATTTAGGCCCAGAACCCAGGCAGAGGAGAAAGGTCCCGTAACAGACAATCTGGCTTCATGTCAGCAGAGAATCAGTCTTCATATCATAGCAGAGAATCAGGCTTCACGTCACCCACCACTGCAACAGTCAATTGTCATAAATTTAGGCCCAGCACCCAGGCAGAGGAGAGAGCTCCCGTAACAGAGGATCTGGCTTCATGTCAGCAGAGAATCAGTCTGCATGTCATAGCAGAGAATGAGGCTTCACGTCACCCACCACTGCAACAGTCCATTGGCATATATTTAGGCCTAGCACACAGGCAGAGCAGAGAGGTCCCGTAACAGACAATCTGGCTTCATGTCAGCAGAGAATCAGTCTGCATGTCATAGCAGAGAATGAGGCTTCACGTCACCCACCACTGCAACAGTCCATTGGCATATATTTAGGCCTAGCACACAGGCAGAGCAGAGAGGTCCCGTAACAGACAATCTGGCTTCATGTCAGCAGAGAATCAGTCTGCATGTCATAGCAGAGAATGAGGCTTCACGTCACCCACCACTGCAACAGTCCATTGGCATATATTTAGGCCTAGCACACAGGCAGAGCAGAGAGGTCCCGTAACAGACAATCTGGCTTCATGTCAGCAGAGAATCAGTCTGCATGTCATAGCAGAGAATGAGGCTTCACGTCACCCACCACTGCAACAGTCCATTGGCATATATTTAGGCCTAGCACACAGGCAGAGCAGAGAGGTCCCGTAACAGACAATCTGGCTTCATGTCAGCAGAGAATCAGTCTGCATGTCATAGCAGAGAATGAGGCTTCACGTCACCCACCACTGCAACAGTCCATTGGCATATATTTAGGCCTAGCACACAGGCAGAGCAGAGAGGTCCCGTAACAGACAATCTGGCTTCATGACAGCAGAGAATCAGTCTGCATGTCATAGCAGAGAATGAGGCTTCACGTCAGCCACCACTGCAACAGTCCATTGGCATATATTTAGGCCTAGCACACAGGCAGAGCAGAGAGGTCCCGTAACAGACAATCTGGCTTCATGACAGCAGAGAATCAGTCTGCATGTCATAGCAGAGAATCAGGCTTCACGTCAGCCACCACTGCAACAGTCCATTGTCATAAATTTAGGCCCAGCACCCAGGCAGAGGAGAGAGGTCCCGTAACAGAGAATCTGGCTTCATGTCAGCAGAGAATCAGTCTTCATATCATAGCAGAGAATCAGGCTTCACGTCACCCACCACTGTAAGAGTCAATTTTCATAAATTTAGGCCCAGAACCCAGGCAGAGGAGAAAGGTCCCGTAACAGACAATCTGGCTTCATGTCAGCAGAGAATCAGTCTTCATATCATAGCAGAGAATCAGGCTTCACGTCACCCACCACTGCAACAGTCAATTTTCATAAATTTAGGCCCAGAACCCAGGCAGAGGAGAAAGGTCCCGTAACAGACAATCTGGCTTCATGTCAGCAGAGAATCAGTCTTCATATCATAGCAGAGAATCAGGCTTCACGTCACCCACCACTGCAACAGTCAATTGTCATAAATTTAGGCCCAGCACCCAGGCAGAGGAGAGAGCTCCCGTAACAGAGGATCTGGCTTCATGTCAGCAGAGAATCAGTCTGCATGTCATAGCAGAGAATGAGGCTTCACGTCACCCACCACTGCAACAGTCCATTGGCATATATTTAGGCCTAGCACACAGGCAGAGGAGAGGTTCATTCAACTTTGGGTAGCCTCGCAATATAATGGTAAAATGAAAATAAAAATAGGATTGAATGAGGAAGTGCCCTGGAGTCCAATAATATATGGTTATGGGGAGGTAGTTAATGTCTAATCTGGACAAGGGACGGACAGGTCCTGTGGGATCCATGCCTGGTTCATTTTTATGAACGTCAGCTTGTCCACATTGGCTGTAGACAGGCGGCTGCGTTTGTCTGTAATGACGCCCCCTGCCGTGCTGAATACACGTTCAGACAAAACGCTGGCTGCCGGGCAGGCCAGCACCTCCAAGGCATAAAAGGCTAGCTCTGGCCACGTGGACAATTTAGAGACCCAGAAGTTGAATGGGGCCGAACCATCAGTCAGTACGTGGAGGGGTGTGCACACGTACTGTTCCACCATGTTAGTGAAATGTTGCCTCCTGCTAACACGTTGCGTATCAGGTGGTGGTGCAGTTAGCTGTGGCGTGTTGACAAAAGTTTTCCACATCTCTGCCATGCTAACCCTGCCCTCAGAGGAGCTGGCCGTGACACAGCTGCCTTGGCGACCTCTTGCTCCTCCTCTGCCTTGGCCTTGGGCTTCCACTTGTTCCCCTGTGACATTTGGGAATGCTCTCAGTAGCGTGTCTACCAACGTGCGCTTGTACTCGCGCATCTTCCTATCACGCTCCAGTGCAGGAAGTAAGGTGGGCACATTGTCTTTGTAGCGTGGATCCAGCAGGGTGGCAACCCAGTAGTCCGCACAGGTTAAAATGTGGGCAACTCTGCTGTCGTTGCGCAGGCACTGCAGCATGTAGTCGCTCATGTGTGCCAGGCTGCCCAGGGATAAGGACAAGCTGTCCTCTGTGGGAGGCGTATCGTCATCGTCCTGCCTTTCCCCCCAGCCACGCACCAGTGATGGACCCGAGCTGCGTTGGGTGCCACCCCGCTGTGACCATGCTTCATCCTCATCCTCCTCCACCTCCTCCTCATCCTCGTCCTCCTCGTCCTCCAGTAGTGGGCCCTGGCTGGCCACATTTGTACCTGGCCTCTGCTGTTGCCAAAAACCTCCCTCTGAGTCACTTCGAAGAGACTGGCCTGAAAGTGCTAAAAATGACCCCTCTTCCTCCTCCTCCTCCTCCTCCTCCTGGGCCACCTCCTCTTCCATCATCGCCCTAAGTGTTTTCTCAAGGAGACATAGAAGTGGTATTGTAACGCTGATAACGGTGTCATCGCCACTGGCCATGTTGGTGGAGTACTCGAAACAGCGCAACAGGGCACACAGGTCTCGCATGGAGGCCCAGTCATTGGTGGTGAAGTGGTGCTGTTCTGTAGTGCGACTGACCCGTGCGTGCTGCAGCTGAAACTCCACTATGGCCTGCTGCTGCTCGCACAGTCTGTCCAGCATGTGCAAGGTGGAGTTCCACCTGGTGGGCACGTCGCATATGAGGCGGTGAGCGGGAAGGCCGAAGTTACGCTGTAGCGCAGACAGGCGAGCAGCAGCAGGATGTGAACGCCGGAAGCGCGAACAGACGGCCCGCACTTTATGCAGCAGCTCTGACATGTCGGGGTAGTTGTGAATGAACTTCTGCACCACCAAATTCAGCACATGCGCCAAGCAAGGGATGTGCGTCAAATTGGCTAGTCCCAGAGCTGCAACGAGATTTCGCCCATTATCACACACCACCAGGCCGGGCTTGAGGCTCACCGGCAGCAACCACTCGTCGGTCTGTTGTTCTATACCCCGCCACAACTCCTGTGCGGTGTGGGGCCTGTCCCCCAAACATATGAGTTTCAGAATGGCCTGCTGACGTTTACCCCGGGCTGTGCTGAAGTTGGTGGTGAAGGTGTGTGGCTGACTGGATGAGCAGGTGGAAGAAGAGGAGGAGGAAGCCGAGAAGGAGGAGGTGGCAACAGGAGGCAAAGAATGTTGCCCTGCGATCCTTGGCGGCGGAAGGACGTGCGCCAAACAGCTCTCCGCCTGGGGCCCAGCTGCCACTACATTTACCCAGTGTGCAGTTAGGGAGATATAGCGTCCCTGGCCGTGCTTACTGGTCCACGTATCTGTGGTTAGGTGGACCTTGCTACAGATGGCGTTGCGCAGTGCACACTTGATTTTATCGGATACTTGGTTGTGCAGGGAAGGCACGGCTCTCTTGGAGAAGTAGTGCCGGCTGGGAACAACATACTGTGGGACAGCAAGCGACATGAGCTGTTTGAAGCTGTCTGTGTCCACCAGCCTAAATGACAGCATTTCATAGGCCAGTAGTTTAGAAATGCTGGCATTCAGGGCCAGGGATCGAGGGTGGCTAGGTGGGAATTTACGCTTTCTATCAAATGTTTGTGAGATGGAGAGCTGAACGCTGGCGTGTGACATGGTTGAGACGCTTGGTGACGGAGGTGGTGGTGGTGGTGTTGGTGGTACATCCCCTGTTTGCTGGGCGGCAGGTGCCAACGTTCCTCCAGAGGCGGAGGAAGAGGCCGAGGCGGCAGCAGCAGAATAGGCCGAGGCGGCAGCAGCAGAAGAGGTAGCAGGGGGAGCCTGAGTGACTTCCTTGGTTTTAAGGTGTTTACTCCACTGCAGTTCATGCTTTGCATGCAGGTGCCTGGTCATGCAGGTTGTGCTCAGGTTCAGAACGTTAATGCCTCGCTTCAGGCTCTGATGGCACAGCGTGCAAACCACTCGGGTCTTGTCGTCAGCACATTGTTTGAAGAAGTGCCATGCCAGGGAACTCCTTGAAGCTGCCTTTGGGGTGCTCGGTCCCAGATGGCGGCGGTCAGTAGCAGGCGGAGTCTCTTGGCGGCGGGTGTTCTGCTTTTGCCCACTGCTCCCTCTTTTGCTACGCTGTTGGCTCGGTCTCACCACTGCCTCTTCCTCCGAACTGTGAAAGTCAGTGGCACGACCTTCATTCCATGTGGGGTCTAGGACCTCATCGTCCCCTGCATCGTCTTCCACCCAGTCTTGATCCCTGACCTCCTGTTCAGTCTGCACACTGCAGAAAGACGCAGCAGTTGGCACCTGTGTTTCGTCATCATCAGAGACATGCTGAGGTGGTATTCCCATGTCCTCATCATCAGGAAACATAAGTGGTTGTGCGTCAGTGCATTCTATGTCTTTCACCGCTGGGGAAGGGCTAGGTGGATGCCCTTGGGAAACCCTGCCAGCGGAGTCTTCAAACAGCATAAGAGACTGCTGCATAACTTGAGGCTGAGACAGTTTCCCTGGTATGCATGGGGGTGATGTGACAGACTGATGGGGTTGGTTTTCAGGCGCCATCTGTGCGCTTTCTGCAGAAGACTGGGTGGGAGATAATGTGAACGTGCTGGATCCACTGTCGGCCACCCAATTGACTAATGCCTGTACCTGCTCAGGCCTTACCATCCTTAGAACGGCATTGGGCCCCACCATATATCGCTGTAAATTCTGGCGGCTACTGGGACCTGAGGTAGTTGGTACACTAGGACGTGTGGATGTGGCAGAACGGCCACGTCCTCTCCCAGCACCAGAGGGTCCACTAACACCACCACGACCATGTCCACGTCCGCGTCCCTTACTAGATGTTTTTCTCATTGTTATGGTTCACCACAACAACAAATATATTATTTGGCCCAATGTATTGTATTCAAATTCAGCGGGATATAAATTTGAGGCCTAGTATTTAGGCGCTGGGTGACCGGTATGGATTTAGTGACAGAATTAGACTTGGAAATGCACAGAAGCGTGTGTGTGTGAAGTTATTCTGAATGACCCAATGTGCACCTTGAATATTATATACCCTTTTAGGGATAGATTTCAAATAGCTCTGATATAGCAGAAACCACTAAATTATGAAATTGCTAAATTGGGAATTGTACTTCAACCCAGAACAAAAAATGTGCTTTGACGGACACTAAATATCTTGCCCAGCAACAACAGTACAACGGTGGGTAACGAGAGATTTAGAGGGAATTAAATTTGAGGCCTAGTATTTAGGCGCTGGGTCACCGGTATGGATTTAGTGACAGAATTAGACTTGGAAATACACAGTAGCGGGTGTGTGTGAAGTTATTCTGAATGACCCTATGTGCACCTTCAATATTATATACCCTTTTAGGGATAGATTTCAAATAGCTCTGATATAGCAGAAACCACTAAATTATGAAATTGCTAAATTGGGAATTGTACTTCAACCCAGAACAAAAAATGTGCTTTGACGGACACTAAATATCTTGCCCAGCAACAACAGTACAGCGGTGGGTAACGAGAGATTTAGAGGGAATTAAATTTGAGGCCTAGTATTTAGGCGCTGGGTCACCGGTATGGATTTAGTGACAGAATTAGACTTGGAAATACACAGTAGCGGGTGTGTGTGAAGTTATTCTGAATGACCCTATGTGCACCTTCAATATTATATACCCTTTTTGGGATAGATTTCAAATAGCTCTGATATAGCAGGAACCACTAAATTATGAAATTGCTAAATTGGGAATTGTACTTCAACCCAGAACAAAAAATGTGCTTTGACGGGCACTAAATAACTTTCCCAGCTACAACAGGACAACGGTAACGAGAGATTTAGAGGGATTTAAATTTGAGGCCTAGTATTTAGGCGCTGGGTGACAGGTATGGGTTTAGTGACAGAATTAGACTTGGAAATACACAGTAGCGGGTGTGTGTGAAGTTATTCTGAATGACCCTATGTGCACCTTCAATATTATATACCCTTTTTGGGATAGATTTCAAATAGCTCTGATATAGCAGAAACCACTAAATTATGAAATTGCTAAATTGGGAATTGTACTTCAACCCAGAACAAAAAATGTGCTTTGACGGACACTAAATATCTTGCCCAGCAACAACAGTACAGCGGTGGGTAACGAGAGATTTAGAGGGAATTAAATTTGAGGCCTAGTATTTAGGTGCTGGGTCACCGGTATGGATTTAGTGACAGAATTAGACTTGGAAATACACAGTAGCGGGTGTGTGTGAAGTTACTCTGAATGACCCTATGTGCACCTTCAATATTATATACCCTTTTTGGGATAGATTTCAAAGAGCTCTGATATAGCAGGAACCACTAAATTATGAAATTGCTAAATTGGGAATTGTATTTCAACCCAGAACAAGAAATGTGCTTGAACGGACACTAAATAACTCGCCCAGCTACAGCACTAGGGACAGATTTAGCTGGATATAAATTTGAGGCCTAGTATTTAGGCGCTGGGTGACAGGTATGGGTTTAGTGACAGAATTAGACTTGGAAATACACAGTAGCGGGTGTGTGTGAAGTTATTCTGAATGACCCTATGTGCACCTTCAATATTATATACCCTTTTAGGGATAGATTTCAAATAGCTCTGATATAGCAGAAACCACTAAATTATGAAATTGCTAAATTGGGAATTGTACTTCAACCCAGAACAAAAAATGTGCTTTGACGGACACTAAATATCTTGCCCAGCAACAACAGTACAGCGGTGGGTAACGAGAGATTTAGAGGGAATTAAATTTGAGGCCTAGTATTTAGGCGCTGGGTCACCGGTATGGATTTAGTGACAGAATTAGACTTGGAAATACACAGTAGCGGGTGTGTGTGAAGTTATTCTGAATGACCCTATGTGCACCTTCAATATTATATACCCTTTTTGGGATAGATTTCAAATAGCTCTGATATAGCAGGAACCACTAAATTATGAAATTGCTAAATTGGGAATTGTACTTCAACCCAGAACAAAAAATGTGCTTTGACGGGCACTAAATAACTTTCCCAGCTACAACAGGACAACGGTAACGAGAGATTTAGAGGGATTTAAATTTGAGGCCTAGTATTTAGGCGCTGGGTGACAGGTATGGGTTTAGTGACAGAATTAGACTTGGAAATACACAGTAGCGGGTGTGTGTGAAGTTATTCTGAATGACCCTATGTGCACCTTCAATATTATATACCCTTTTTGGGATAGATTTCAAATAGCTCTGATATAGCAGAAACCACTAAATTATGAAATTGCTAAATTGGGAATTGTACTTCAACCCAGAACAAAAAATGTGCTTTGACGGACACTAAATATCTTGCCCAGCAACAACAGTACAGCGGTGGGTAACGAGAGATTTAGAGGGAATTAAATTTGAGGCCTAGTATTTAGGCGCTGGGTCACCGGTATGGATTTAGTGACAGAATTAGACTTGGAAATACACAGTAGCGGGTGTGTGTGAAGTTACTCTGAATGACCCTATGTGCACCTTCAATATTATATACCCTTTTTGGGATAGATTTCAAAGAGCTCTGATATAGCAGGAACCACTAAATTATGAAATTGCTAAATTGGGAATTGTATTTCAACCCAGAACAAGAAATGTGCTTGAACGGACACTAAATAACTCGCCCAGCTACAGCACTAGGGACAGATTTAGCTGGATATAAATTTGAGGCCTAGTATTTAGGCGCTGGGTGACCGGTATGGATTTAGTGACAGAATTAGACTGGGATATGGCCAAAAAATGAACAGACTATTGCTGGTTAAATGCACTTGGTGTGACAGCTTCACCCTGATGTAGGCTTTAGCCAAAAAACAACCACACCATTGAGGGTTAAATGCACTTGGTCGCAGCTTGTGCTGGCGCACCACAAGACACAAAATGGCCGCCGATCACCCCAGAAAAATGAGACTGACAAACGGTCTGTGCAGCCTAAAAACAGTGAGCAATTGAGGATCAGCAGCTCAATGATCCACAGCTGCAGATCGATCAGTTAATCAAGTCCTTTGGAGGAGTTAATCTGCCTAATCTCGCCCTACTGTCGCAGCCGCAACCTCTCCCTACGCTAATCAGAGCAGAGTGACGGGCGGCGCTATGTGACTCCAGCTTAAATAGAGGCTGGGTCACATGGTGCTCTGGCCAATCACAGCCATGCCAATAGTAGGCATGGCTGTGATGGCCTCTTGGGGCAAGTAGTATGACGCTTGTTGATTGGCTGCTTTGCAGCCTTTCAAAAAGCGCCAAGAAAGCGTCACAAAAGCGCGAAGAAAGCGACGAACACCGAACCCGAACCCGGACTTTTACGAAAATGTCCGGGTTCGGGTCCGTGTCACGGACACCCCAAAATTCGGTACGAACCCGAACTATACAGTTCGGGTTCGCTCATCCCTAAACAGGACCCCAAACACACCTCCAGGCTGTGTAAGGGCTATTTGACCATGAAGGAGTGATGGGGTGCTGCGCCAGATGACCTGGCCTCCACAGTCACCGGACCTGAACCCAATCGAGATGGTTTGGGGTGAGCTGGACCGCAGAGTGAAGGCAAAAGGGCCAACAAGTGCTAAGCATCTCTGGGAACTCCTTCAAGACTGTTGGAAGACCATTTCAGGTGACTACCTCTTGAAGCTCATCAAGAGAATGCCAAGAGTGTGCAAAGCAGTAATCAAAGCAAAAGGTGGCTACTTTGAAGAACCTAGAATATGACATATTTTCAGTTCTTTCACACTTTTTTGTTATGTATATAATTCCACCTGTGTAAATTCATAGCTTTGATGCCTTCAGTGTGAATCTACAATTTTCATAGTCATGAAAATAAAGAAAACTCTTTGAATGAGAAGGTGTGTCTAAACTTTTGGTCTGTACTGTACTTAAAGGTCATGTGCAAGTGCAAAACCAGAAGGATAAAATAAAAAAATGTATATTAAAAATTACTATTTATTAAATTATTTTTATAAAAAACCTGAAAACACAGGCTAACTATACAACAACTCACAGGGTAAGCGAACAATAATCAATGTGTTTTCCAGATGACTAGTGGGCCGCCAGAAATTATAAAGGTCGAAAAGGAGGGGGGGGGGGGAGAGCAATCACAGAGGGGGAAAAATGTCCTAGTGTAGCCGTGCTAAGTCCTTAGCCCGGGGAGGACTCCTAAAGGTGGGGCCTCCCAGTCCCCATACCTAACCTGGCTGCCCTTACACTGAAAAATCAAGGTACTGTGGCTAGGCTACCGCCAGGAGGCTTATGGTGCTAAGAAAGACACAAAAAGATCAAATAATTACAGAAGATACCATCTGTAAAACTTGCACTTTACTTCATTGTTTTATAACTCCAATGTGACATTAAAAGACCTAAAACCCTCAAAGTACCGTATGCCTCACTGAGAGTTGCTGGGTCAGATCTTACCCTACAAAAACCATTATGCTGCCCTGCCTAATTATGGGATAACCCTCAAAACGCAATCTAAGCCTTCATTCACACGTCCGTGGAACACGGTCCATGAGATATCGGACTGGCATCCTGCTTAGTATTATACAAGTATATTACTGTAGTGCGGCAGTGGCACAAAGCACACAGCGTCATAGAAACCAATGACACCGTGCGCTCCTGCACTAAGCAGGATGCCAGTCCAGTAGCTCACGGACCATGTTCCAGGGACATATGAATGAAGCCTACCACCAGAACTTTGTCTACTCTGACCCTGAGACCTTGAGACACCCTAAGGCTACATTCACATGACAGTGAAAAACAGCTGTGTGATGGCCGTTTTTGTAACAGTCATCACATGGCCATTTTGAAAACCAATTGAAGTCAATGGGGCTATTCACATGGCATTTTTTTTTTTATGCCCAGTGAATAACTTTTTTTTTTTTTTTTTATTTAGCACTACTGGGGTTTGGAGGTAAATTATATATACTGAGAGCATTGGACCATTACTTATACTGGGGTCACCAAGCGAGCCATTCTTTATACTCGGGGGCACAAAGGGGCTATTATACTTGAGGGTACAAAGCGTTCCTTCCTGACAATCTGCTGTTTGGTGGTGGAGGAGACCGGTGCATTTACATGCAGCGATTTCCTTTAGAGTATGAAGAGGAGCTATCACTAATGCCATCGCTCTTCCCCATACTGTCTGGTTTGCCGACAGCAGAATGTGTTTACATTGCATGATCTGCTGCCGGCAAATTATTGTTTTTGTGTACACAGAAATTATCGATGAACAAGTGTTTCATCGGGTAATCGGCTGTACATTTACACTGCCAGATAATCACTAATGAGGGTTCCTATGAACACTCATTAGTGATTATCTTTAAGATTCTCAGGGCCCTTTACTCAACATCTTAGTCACAGCAGAATGATGTTTATGTTACCTCTGAGCCTGATGTCATGCCTTTGTGGTAGTGTTCAGTACAAGTCAACTGATCCTCCTCCTTTACAGTTAATTTAGGCCTGATTCAAGCAGCGATCGGCTGAAACCTCACTCGAATCTTAACACAGGATTATCAATTTTAATAATATAAGAGGACTGTACTATTTAATATCAGACAATTAATGATTAATATGAACTAATACCTATAATTAGATGTCATTTTATTCAGATCGCTTCACACCCTTTTGACTTGAGAGCAACAGCGCCATCTACTAAACATAAGTAAAAAGACTATTATCCTGCAGATATCAGTGGATAAAGATTCCTATGAAGTGGATTCTCTATGAAATGACTTGTTTTACAAATTAATAATTTATTGACTTTTTCGATAAATTAATTATTTATTTTTTACTCTTTTACATTTTTTCATTCTTATTTTTAGTTTTTATGTTTGTTTTTTTCTATCCTAAGCTAACCATTTAAGGAAAGAGGTTTTAATTTTTTATAACAATTGTAATTAAACCTTTTGATGACATGCGCATGGCACTTTTTATTTAGTTTCTTAACAAATAAATACATATTGTATCAAGATATATGTCTATTGTCATATACAACTGTCAAAACTACTTAAGACATTTTTTTATTTGCAACATAGGGATGAGTCGCGGGGTAGAGCACCAATCCAT
This sequence comes from Bufo gargarizans, assembly GCF_014858855.1. NCBI lineage: Eukaryota > Metazoa > Chordata > Amphibia > Anura > Bufonidae > Bufo > Bufo gargarizans. The sequence goes on from NC_058080.1 coordinate 443,407,205, forward strand.
AGCCTCCAAGCAGGTGTAGCCACTGACCCAATACTAATTTGAAATAATAAGATGTGGCTGTTCAGGCTCCCATGGGAAAATGGAATTGGCCACCAGAGGAAGAAAGACCCCGCCCCATCGCTCTAGTGGCTAGGTTGCATCCACAAGTAGTACAATCAGCTGTTTCAGAGTAGCACCGGTACTTTAAGTATGGGTATGTGTCACCGCCAGTTCTGTGAGAAGGTCTTCTCTACCTCTTGTATGACGTTCTTTGTTTTGGTTTCACTTTGTCATCTCCTTTCCTTCTGCCAGGTGTCACTTATTTAGACTAATTGTCTTCCTTTATATTCCCTCCCATACTGCCTCACTTTGCGGTTTATACTACTTCCTGGATGAAGTGTTTACTGCTGGAGGCTGCTGCTGCTGTTTGCTAAAGATAAGTCTTTTCCTTTATTGTGTTTCCTTGCTTGCTTGATTCTAGGTGACCCTGACTCCATCCATATTAAGGGCAGGGAGCCGGTGGTCGTGTCCCCTCACTATTATAGGGTTTTCAGGTGTCACACAGTCTTAGGTACGTGGGCATGCAATCGTCTACCATTGAGACCCTTGCATGTGCATAGCAGTCAGGGAGAGCTCTTAGGGTTTTATAGGGCTCACCTTTATGCTCCTTCGTTTGGGATCAAGCCAGTCGGTTGTTTATTTATAAGTTCCAGCTATCTGCAACTTCATCCATGACATTATAATCCGCCTTAAAGGGAACCTGTCACCGGGATTTTGGGTATAGAGCTGAGAACATGGGCTGCTAGATGACCGCTAGCACATCCGCAATACCCAGTCCCCATAGCTCTGTGTGCTTTTATTGTGTATAAAAACTGATTTGATACATATGCAAATTAACCTGAGATGAGTCAGAGCTTGAAAATATGACTATTTTCTGGTTACACAAGAAAGATATGACTCTTTTATGTTAATTTGCATATGTATCAAATCGTTTTTTTATACAATAAAAGCACACAGAGCTATGGGGACTGGACATATCTGATGTGCTAGCGGCTATCTATCAACCCATGTCCTCAGTTCTATACCGCAAATCCTAGTGACAGGTTCCCTTTAAGCATGGATCCGATTTCAGCCTTGATTGACTGCATGCAAGGTCTTTCGCTGGAGGTAGCAGATCTCCGTAAAACTATGTCTCAGTTTCAGGTGACCGGTTCTGCTGGCGTTCATGGAGTTTGTTCCGAGCCTAAGCTCTCGCTTCCGGATATGTTCTCCGGGGGTAGTGAGAATTTAGTTTGCTTTAGAGAGGTTTGCAAACTCCATTTTCGCCTACTTCCTCATTCCTCTGGTGATGAGGATCAGAGGGTGGGGATCATCATCTCGCTGCTCAGGGATAACGCTCAGTCTTAGGCCTTCTCGCTGCCGATGGGGCACGGCCCCTCCGATCAATGGATCAATTTTTTGTAGCCCTGGGCCAGATATATGATGACCCGGATCGTATTGCTCTGGCTGAATCTAAACTGCGTCTTTTATGCCAGGGTAAACAGTCCGCAGAGATATATTCTGAATTTCGGAGATGGGCAGCTGATACTGGTTGGAATGATGCTGCACTCCGAAGTCAATTTTGCTATGGTCTTTCGGAGAGATTGAAAGATGCATTTGCTTTTCATGAGAGACGAGCATCGTTAGAGTCTGCCATGTCTCTTGCTGTTTGTATTGACAGGCGTCTTAGAGAGAGAGAGGAGACTACTCTTTCCTGTCATATTCAGCCCAAGGACAGTGGGGCTGTCTCATTCAGTGTGCAGGGGTCTCACTCTGTCTCAATCCCCTTTGAGGAGGAGGCCATGCAGCTGAGTTTTCTTGCCTCTGATAGAGGGTTGTGGGGGTATAAATCATTTGGCTAATGTTTGCCCCTCTAGGAGATTCATGGAGTTTTCTGAGAGAAATAAAAAAAAATTAAAAACCTCAATAAACTTTCCATTTGCTACTATTGGCAAGGTTGATGTGGAAATTGAAGCTTTGCCATTTGCTTGTAGTTTCTGTTTTCTCCTACCTGCCAGGGTGGTGCTAGACAGCAAGAACATAGTTTGTGAGATTTTTGTAGATAGTGGAGCAGCTGTCAATCTCATTGATAATCAATTTGCAACAACGCATGGTTTCCAGGTATGCACTTTGGAAAAGGATATACCTGTTTTTGCTATTGATTCCGCTCCACTTTCTCAAAGATCGTTAAAGGGCAAAGTTCACAATATCTATTTGACTGTGGGTGACGCTCATGGTTCTTGGTTTTCTTCTCTCCACTTCTGGTTTTCAGATGGACCCTGAGAAGGTCCGCGCTGTGCTTGATTGGGAGCTTCCTGAGAATCAGAAGGCGCTGATGCGGTTTTTGGGTTTTGCCAATTATTACAGAATTTTTTTTTTTTATTATTCCTCTGTTGTTAAGTGTTGAGGAAGGGTTGAAATATATGCATGTATATATATATATATATACGAACGTGCGTGTATGTATAATATATATGCATACACATTATAGGATGATGTGCGCAGATGTGCCCAACATCTGCGCACATCTATCCTTAGTATTCCACGGGGGATCATTGTTGCCCCTTATATGTCCCTTTTATAAATATGTGCCCCCATATGTGTCCCATTATAGTATATGTCCCCTTATAATCATTATCCCCTCATCCATAGGCCTCATTGATGGGAAATATGTCACCTAAAACCAGAGGTATCAGTGTGAATGTGCCCCAAGCATTCACACTGATGCCATCTAGTTAATTGCATCAAGAGTCCGGTCATCCTGTATGCTTCAAAGAACTCTGATTCAATAGAATCGGAGTCCTTTGTATTAATTATCTCTAGCGCCGCTGGAGATAATTATGCATAATAGGAAGAGGGGATTAACTCCGGAATGCCAAGTGTTACATGCGGGAGATCAAAGGCTTCTCCCATCTGTCAGGAAGTGGTGCGGCCCCAACGCACTCGTGCAGTGTGGGCGGTGCGGCAGTGCGGGCCGCTGGACATAAATACCCAGTAGCCCCTACACTGGGCAGAAGAGCTGAGCCGCCCCCTCAAGAGGATCCCCCCTGGACAACGAGCATTCCCTGGATGGGATGAGTATCCACTACCCCACCAACGAATAACCCCTACTTGCCCATATTACTTCCCCATATTACCCTATCCCACCAACGAATACCTACCCTATACCTGTAGCCCCTACGGACCCTTATATAACCCCAATTCATTAACCCTCTCTATACCACCAACCCTCCCTATACCCCCAACGATTTAACCCTACACCAACCCTATCCCAACAACGTACCCTGATTTACCCCTATTTGCTCTATTCCACCAACTACCTGTAGCCCCAACCTACCCCTATTATATACCCCTATCCCTGATATACCCCTATCCTTGCTATCCTACCATTAACCCCTACAATCCCACTGCTATCCACTGCTACTGTGGCATTTAATCCTTCATTGCCCTGTAAGGATAGTTTTTAGTCCAGGTTGGGTGGGCTGCTAATGTGTGTGTGTATTGTATAGTTAGTTTGTGGGTGGAACTTGGGATTGAATAGTGTATTTAGTGCTGTATTTATGGTGCTGTATTGTTTGTATTGTGCATTGTAGGTTGATAATAAATATCTTGTATTATTTGCATTATATCTATCGTGCTCTGTGTGTTTATTAGCGGTAGCTAGCTCAGTTAGGCGCTTGCAGCTAGTTTAGTGATTAGCGTAAGGCAAGGTGAAAGTATTATTCTTAATTTAAGGTATAAATAGGCGGAGTCATCACTAGACAACTCCTCCTATTTATGCATATTAATTATTGATATTTGCATAAATATAGATAATTAATATTCCCCCTTTACATCAAGCCACTCACTGATATGACTAAAAAGGGGTGGCTTTTTCCTCGTGGTCGGTAGACGCGCTTAAAGCCTTTTCTAGTATTAAAGAGTTTTGCTTCCGCTCCCATTTTGGTACAACCTGATGTCTCGCTACCTTTTATTGTTGAGGTGGATGCTTATGAGGTGGGTGTGGGTGCGGTCTTATCTCAGGGTCCCTCTCCTGCCAAATGGCGACCGTGTGCCTTTTTCTCAAGGAAACTCTCCTCTGCAGAGAGAAATTACGATGTGGGAGATAGGGAGTTGTTGGCCATCAAATTAGCTTTTGAGGAATGGCGCCATTGGTTAGATGGAGCCAGACACCCTATTACCGTGTTTACCGACCATAAAAATCTGGCCTACTTGGAATCGGCCAAGCGTCTGAACCCGAGACAGGCCAGATGGTCTTTTTTCTTTTCTAGGTTTAATTTTGTTGTTACGTTCCGCCCTGGGCTTAAAAATGTGAAGGCGGATGCCCTGTCACGTTGTTTTCCGGGAGGTGGGACCTTTGAAGACCCGGGCCCCATTTTGGCTGAAGGGGTGGTCGTCTCTGCTCTTTATCCTGATTTGAAGGCAGAGGTTCAGGCAGCCCAGGCAGAGGCTCCTGATCTTTGTCCTCCTAGGAGGTTGTTTGTGCCTCTCGCTTTAGGACGCAAGGTTTTTAAGGAGCATCACGATACTGTCCTTGCTGGGCACCCGGGGAGTAGAGTCACAGTGGATCTCATTGCTCGGAGATTCTGGTTGCCAGCTCTTCGTAAGACGGTTGAGGGTTTTGTGCCAGCATGCGAGACCTGCGCTCATGCCAAGGTCTCTCATTCACGGCCATCGGGTTCTCTCCTCCCGTTACCCATTTCTTCCCATCCTTGGACGCATCTGTCCATGGACTTCATTACGGACCTGCCTCATTCCTTGGGGAAGACTGTGATTCTGGTGGTAGTGGACGGTTTAAGCAAAATGGCGCATTTTATTCCCTTTTCTGGGTTACCCAAATGCTAAGACGCTGGCACAAGCGTTTGTTGATCACATTGTTAAATTGCATGGCATTCCTTCAGACATCGTTTCTGATAGGGGTACGCAATTTGTTTCCAGATTCTGGAAGGCCTTCTGTTCTCGCTTGGGGGTTTGGTTGTCGTCGTTCTGCTTTTCCCCCGCAGTCGAATGGTCAGAGAGAACTCGTCAATCAGAATCTGGAGAAATATCTGCGCTGTTTTGTGTCGGAGAATCAGGAGGATTGGCATTCTTTTTTGTCCCTTGCTGAGTTTTCTTTAAATAACCGTCGCCAGGAGTCCTCTGATAAGTCACCATTTTTTGGTGCATATGGGTTTCATCCGCAGTTTGGGACATTATCTGGAGAAGGGTCTTCTGGTTTACCTGATGAGGAGAGATTTTCCTCGTCTTTGTCATTTATTTGGCAAAAGATTCAAGGTAATCTGAAGAGGATGAGTGAGAGATATAAGCATGTGGCGGATAAGAGACGTGTGCCTGGTCCGGACCTGAATGTGGGTGATCTGGTGTGGTTGTCTACAAAGAATATCAAACTGAAGGTTCCCTCCTGGAAGTTGGGTCCTAAGTTTATTGGGCCTTACAAGATCTTGTCCGTCATCAATCCCATTGCCTTCCATCTTGATCTTCCTCAGACTTGGAAGATCCATAATTTTTTTCACAGGTCCCTATTAAAACCTTAAGTCCAACCCACTGTACCCTCCTCTTTTGCCTCCTCCTCCGAGTTGTTGGCCTACAAACAACTAAAGCAGGAAGGAATCATGACTTCAGATGGAGAAAAATGCCAAATATTCTAAAACAACGAATATATAGCACTATATTCAATATAGTGCTATATTTTAGTTTTTTAGAAGATTTGTCATTTTTTTCCATCTGAAGTGAACACTATTCCTCCCTGCTTCTTGCTTGTGGGCCAATGACACCATTGGCCCACAAGCAAGAAGCATAGAGGAATCATGTGTTCAGATGGAAAAAAAATGAAGAATATTCGTCATTACGAATATATAGCACTATATTCTAAATATTCGCTAATTCTCGAACTGCCGATATTCTCGATTAAAATTTGTTATTCGAATATTCGCACTCAACACTAATTATGGCACATAAGTAGTTTATAATAGTGTTTAGTTATAATGACAACAACAGTTTGAACCTTTAAATGTGCTTACAGAAGGACAATAGCGGTGTTATAACCTGAAACATGCATCCATAAATAATACAGCCATCACTTAGTACATGGGAGAACATATGGGAGAACATGCAGTGAATAGAAAGCACATGGCTGCTATCAGACTGTAACTGATGCAATACATGCAAACAGAGTTTACAGATGGTTTACTGATGCTCACCACTTCTCGGCCAGCGACTTTGCCCTGTGCTTCTAATAAAGTGACTGTGACAAACAAAATTAACAGGGAGGGTGGGCGGGCAGCAGATCTTCAATTGCGGCTTGGATGACAGCACAAAGCTGGCAGCCACCGCAATTATATACCCCTTGAAAAAAACACTCCATAACCATTCATCCAATGCCCTAACTGTTGCTGGGACCCCTAAACTTCCTAACCCAGCAACAATCTCATCATAGGACACCTCATTGACCAATCCCATGCTACCCGTCCTAACCTAGTAACTAAAGCTACTTTTAGCCACCCTGACCATCATCTTTGTCAGGAAAATTCCCACCAAAATGAGCTATAAGCCACCATGGGATGATCATAATCACAGGAGGATCCCTCCATATGGGATTTTTGGGATCCTGACACTCAGCTGCAAGCGCACATGCAACAGGTCAGCCATAGGTACAAATCTGCTGACAGATTTCCCGGATGCCCATCCTCAGGATAGGCCCACTGATCAGGGAGGATCCAATACCTCATACCCCCGCCAATCAGCTGTCCAGGTGTAGCTCTGTTGCTGAAAGTCAGTGCTGGAAATAACAAGCTCCCTCCACTACAAGTTTCATAGTGCTGTGTAGTTCCAACTTCTGGCAGCAAACTTACACCTGAATAGTTAATTGTTGGGTTGTGTCAGACTCCCATCAATCAGCTAGTGATGGCCTATCACTTAATAAAACCTGGGCAACCTGTTAAATTCCCCTTAATAGGTCCTCGATTGCTAGTTGGGCAAAACCAATTTTCTTTTAATGATTTTTTCTATATAAACCATTTTGGCAACTGTGTGCCTAGATTGAAATCTACTTGTCATTTACTATAGGAAATTGGAGTACGTTATAGTGAATTTGCCGGGGATAATCGCTCCACCTCTGCCACACCCCTGCCCACCCTGCTACTCGCCAGTGGCAAAGGTGGTGTAGAAGCATCAAGTGAGACTAAATTTACTATCACGGGCATCCAAAAAGTTGCAAATAATGGCCACACAACTCTTTTTACACCAATTTCTGGCCTAGGGGGTCAGAATAAATGAGCCACTTGTCTTGTTTTGTTGCCCCACTAGGGTATTTGACCATGTGATTGCTGACATAAAACACTGCAAAACTTCTGTGCTGCAGTGTATTATTGCTTTTCAGTGTAAAATAAATAGGTATACACTGATGGCTAGCAACCCATTTCCACCCCACATTCACATTGTGGGGATTGAGTAACCTACTCCTTTCTAACCACTTAGCTGCTAAACTTGCTATTGACAACAGCATCTGAAGATTAAACAAACAAGGTGAACGATCAGCGGGTGTGAACCCACTGTGCCATGCATTCTACCAAGGGCATTGTCTAAGTGAACCCCTCATTCTTCACAGTACCCCTGATGGTGGGGATAGGCTTTCCTGAGAGGAACACCAGGTCGCTACCTCTTGAGGAGGATTGACACACGAGGCAACTGGTCCAGGTGGACCAGGAGGTACCTGAGCAAGGTACCAGAGCTACAGATGTAGTCAGCAGGCCGAGTCATAACCAGGAGCAACATTGCAGGACTGAAGGATGAGGCAGAGGTGAAGTCAAACAAGCAACAGGCCATGGCAGGCGGCACAGGTACAGTCAGGCAAGCCGGATCGGCAACAGGAGAGTCAAGGCAAGCAGGCAGGCAGGGATCGCAGAGTCCAGAAACACAAGCACAGTTCAGGTACACAGGAACACAAGAAACCTTTGCAGGGCACAAGGACCTTGACACTCAGGCATCTGAGAAGGGGGCTGAGCCACTAATATACGTGCAGGAGGGCTAGAATTGGTCAGCAAGGTCACATGACCCAACCCATAAAGCACAGGAATTGAGGCACTCCGTCCCTTAAGGAAGTGCTGCAGGGAACAAGCAGCAAGCATGCTGTGGCTAGGGCTGAAAGAAAACTGTGGAGCGGATTCCAGAACAAACAGTACCTGAAGGGACAGAGCCCAGGACTGCAGCGGTGAATAGGGAAGCACAGGCAGCAGATCACCACTGAACATGGCGCCCAGGACCTTGGCGGAAAGCAGGAGAACAGCAGCGCACAGAAGCCATTGTTACACAAGGTAAGTAGAATCCTGACCATTGCATCATCATTGCAACTATAATATACAGTACAGCTCACACCAACTGCATCTTCCCACTTACAATACTTTGTGTCAGAGGGTTAGGTATTACTTGGGCATGTGGTTATGTTGAAAAAATCATATATTAGAAGCAGCTAAACATAAAAGTATAATAATCTAAGAATAAACCTCATTTTATGTTTTTAGAAAAATAGATTCTTCCACAAACCCTCAATTACATTTGGCAAGCATTTACAATTTACCACATCTTAAGTATTAGAACTTTGGTGTAATAAATTCTGGAAAATATCATACTTCATGCAAATAAAGGTTTCCATCTAGATCACAGTGGCTATACCAACCTAAAATTATGGTTTTGGTGCACTCTTCACGACACACTCGGTTAAACAAAAAAATAAAATATATATATTGGAGGGCACCCAGTTATCTGGTGTTGCATAGAATAATCAAATGCATTATTTATGTAAAAATATGTTTTTATTATCAAAAATACATGTAAAAAATAAAATTTAATTAAAAATAATAAAAATAGAATGTTAATAGAAATAAAAAGCAGAAATAGAGATACTAATAAATGATTACCAATACATACATCTATATCATAGTGGGATGAGCATTGACCCTGTATGGTGTTGGTTTGCAGCCTCACAATCAAGGTTAGCAATAGCTTATATGCTATGAGGGTGCGAATATGCATACAATCTCAAAATCTCTGAAAAGTAAATAAGAGAATATCAAGAAGACAATTATTGTAATGACATAATCATATAATTAAAACAAAAAATAGATCACTCCCTCCAATTTAGGGCAGCAGAAAAATAAATCTCAAGAGTCCACGATTTTTTGGCCAAAAATATGGACAGAACACAAAAAACGCACCTAAACCGCATGGAAAACGCAGATGCGTTTTTTCTTGTTGTTGTTTTTTTTTTTAACTTTTATTGGTATTTAGAATTCCACTTGTTTAACTGTATGTTATTTTCATCAAAGATTCTCCCAAGGGTTTAATATTCAGATTTTAGAGGGGTGTGTATATATATATATATATATATATATATATACATATACACATATATAACTATATGTTTGTGGTAGATGAGTCCTGTCTATAGATGGAATCCAGTTCATGTTTTTAGATGTACGGGTATCAAAGCTATCATCCCTCCCCCAATTAAGGAATTATTCTTTAAAATGCAGCAAGCAGATGCAAACTGCTCACCACTAAAGAAGGAGTTTGTCACTCTGAAACGCGTTTGGTGCCTTGGAGCAGTGTACTCAAGAATGTGGTATACCAACTGCGACTTTTTACAGCATTTTAATTGAATACAGTAGATCGCTACAACGCAATAGTGGGGATCATCTGAGCCTGCGCTGACATCTTATGGCCAGGAGATCCAAGTAAAGCCACATATATACCCTAGTTTTCGCTTTATAAGACGCACTTTCCCCCAAAAAAAAGTCGGGGGGAAATGGCCATGCGTCTTATAAAGCGAATACTTCGCTGGCCGCTATGCTGCACAGCGCGGACAGCGAAGTATCAGTGTGGAGGGAGGAGGCGGGGACACTCATGGCGGGGTCCGGTGCAGTGACTCTACTCTAATACACCGGGCCCCGCAGCTGTTAAACATTCAACCTTTTCTATTTGTATATGCTCTGTACGGTACTTACTGTAGTACCGTAAGTAAAGCATTAAGAAGGCACAGACCGGCATCTCCCTCTGTCATGCGCCGCCTGCCCCAGCTCCCTCCTCATGCGCCTCCTGCCCCAGCTCCCTCCTCATGCGCCGCCTGCCCCAGCTCCCCCTGTCATGCGCCGCCTGCCTGTTCATTCATAAAGTGAGATAAGCAGGCAGGCGGCGCTGGGGCAGGCGGTGCATGACCGAGGGAGCTGGGGCAGGCGGCGCATGACAGAGAGCTGCGGCAGGCGGCGCATGACAGAGGGAGATGCCGGTCTGCGCCGTCTTAATGCTTTACTTACGGTACTACAGTAAGTACCGTGCAGAGCATATACAAAATAGATAAGATTGAATGTTTAACAGTTGCGGGGCCCGGTGTATTAGAGTAGAGTCACTGCACCGGGCCCCGCCATGAGTGTCCCCGCCTCCTCCCTCCACACTGATGCATCTGACACATAAGTGTCATCCACAGAGCCCCATCAGTGTCACCCACAGATCCCCCATCAGTGTCACCCACAGATCCCCCATCAGTGTCACCCACAGATCCCCCATCAGTGTCACCCACAGATCCCCCATCAGTGTAATGCAGAGATCCCCCATCAGTGTCATGCACAGATCCCCCCTCAGTGTCATGCACAGATCCCCCCTCAGTGTCATGCACAGATCCCCCCTCAGTGTCATTCACAGATCCCTCATCAGTGTCATCCACAGATCCCCCATAACAGTGCGTCATCCACAGATCCCCCATAACAGTGCGTCATCCACAGATCCCCCATAACAGTGCGTCATCCACAGATCCCCCATAACAGTGCGTCATCCACAGATCCCCCATAACAGTGCGTCATCCACAGATCCCCCATAACAGTGCGTCATCCACAGATCCCCCCCATAACAGTGTGTCATCCACAGATCCCCCCATAACAGTGTCATCCACAGGTCCCCATAACAGTGCGTCATCCACAGGTCCCCATAACAGTGCGTCATCCACAGACCACCATTAGTTCAAAACCTACCAAAAGCACACCTTTTGGTTCAATATATTTTTTTCTTATTTTCCTCCTCAAAAACCTAGGTGCATCTTATCAGGTGCGTCTTTTATAAAGCGAAAAATACGGTACTATTATTCTGTGGATCATTCAAGTAACAGCTTCCCAAACACTTGGGACGCCACGTGGGACACTGCACCAGCCGGGCTGGTGAATCTCAGCAGTTACTTAAACTGAGCTACATTTCGGACACAGAGGTGGCCCGCTCATACAGAGTGGTAATGTAGACAGCGTGTTTGTAATAATAACATGAAATGATCTATGTGGCAAAAAAAATAGCTGCTACACTTATATGCTAATTAGGCACATGTGACACTATGTTATGACTATAGATACATAATACACACATATAGTATAACTCGATCTTTATTAATTAAAAGAGAATAAATAAGTACATAATACAGCAAAATACAAGTTCATATAGTAGTGGCAGTGCAGAAGGATACTGCGAAAAGTATAAACACCACCATCCCTCCTAATAATATCAACTCCTATGGTAAATTGAGCGCTGTCAAGAAAATTGCACACCTACAATACTGCAATATTGTTGTATAATACATGTATACCGACACAGGTGATAAGCAATTCAATACCTGACCTCATGTCATCATTTCATCCTCTCCATTGCAGTGCTGCCACATGAAAGTCCGTATGGGGTCTATACAAGAATTCCTAATACATCAACAGTGTACTGACATAAATGCAACCAAAATGCAAGGGTCAATGGGTGAAAAAGAGGACATGAAGCAGCCAATACTGACCAGGAGAGGAGAGAAGATGATAGCACCAACCCAGTGCGTCAGCACTGCAATGGACAGGATGAAATGATGACATGAGGTCAGGTATTGAATTGCTTATCACCTGTGTCGGTATACATGTATTATACAACAATATTGCAGTATTGTAGGTGTGCAATTTTCTTGACAGCGCTCAACTTACCATAGGAGTTGATATTATTAGGAGGGATGGTGGTGTTTATACTTGTCACAGTATCCTTCTGCACTGCCACTACTATATGAACTTGTATTTTGCTGTATTATGTACTTATTTATTCTCTTTTAATTAATAAAGATCGAGTTATACTATATATGTGTGATTTAATATGTTTACTTCTAACATAGTGTCTATTCATTTGCCAGTGGGACTACAAATTCAAGACACGATGTTCTAAATATCAGACTGGATATTTGTCCACTATATGTCAGCTACCCAAATAACAAAAAGAGGAGTGCGTTTATTTACTCAACATCGATAAATAACAGTACTACTCCATTTTTTTGCCAAAAAATCGTGGACCCTTGAGATTTATTTTTCTGCTGCCCTAAATTGGAGGGAGTGATCTATTTTTTGTTTTAATTATATGATTATGTCATTACAATAATTGTCTTCTTGATATTCTCTTATTTACTTTTCAGAGATTTTGAGATTGTATGCATATTCGCACCCTCATAGCATATAAGCTATTGCTAACCTTGATTGTGAGGCTGCAAACCAACACCATACAGGGTCAACGCTCAGCCCACTATGATATAGATGTATGTATTGGTAATCATTTACTAGTATCTCCATTTCTATTTTTTATTTTTATTAACATTCTATTTTTATTATTTTTAATTTTATTTTATACATGTATTTTTTATAATAAAAACATATTTTACATAAATAATGCATTTGATTATTCAATGCAACACCAGATAACTGGGTACCCTCCAATATATATATATTTTCAATAAAGGTTTCCGCAGAAATGAGTACAAGAAATGACCCAGGTTATAGAAAATGTAACCATCACCACTTGTGTTCAAGCTTGTAATGATTCTTTGCAGAGTCATTTATGGTGAGGACATTCATACAATGTACAAAGGTTTTTGGAAGGAGCCCTGCATTCTCATGGTCATCTATCACTGTCCGCTGACATCCCCTATTGTCCAATACAGGTGCAGACACAAGTGTATTAACAGTAACCATGTTTGTGTGCTAACCAGATATCAGGCAAAGGCAATGAATTGAGCAATTTCTGGGCTATTCATGAAGGAGTTTTCAGCCTCAGGAGGAGTCTGTAGAAACAATGTTGTTTAAAGAGTCCTTTCATTGCTATGCTTTTTTACAAACAGTTTGCCATTTCTTTCCCTGAAAGAGGAGACATGACCTACAAAAGCACATGCTGCATTCATTTACTCACATTTAGCGTCACTTAGCAACTTATTTTAAGAGATCATAATAAGAAACTAGTATTTCGTTACGGCATATGAAATGTATTCTTTTTACAAGGTTTTATTTTAGGTTTTTATCCTATGGTCCTGAAATAATGTAGGTATAAAGTACAAAATAATGACTTTTTAACATAAACACATATTGTTGTCTACAATGCAGGATGTGTGCATTCTGTTGCATGTTCAATTGATTTTGGTATTGGTTAATTGAAGCTTCATTGCCAGCTGCAACTATTTTAAAGGCTTTGGGGGCAAAAAAAAAATTAGGATAAAATTTTTCTCATTTTGGGCTAAAAAATATATTTTTTCAACTGGTCTTTATTAAAAATTTCCAACAGTTTTTGTTCTACAGGGCTAAGTTTCAACCCATCTACAGAGAAGCTTACTTTCTGTTTCATACTGGAGCGAACCAAATTGCATATGCAAAATGGGAGCCATGGTGTCATGGCACATGAATATACAAAGTTAACCTACCTACCTGTATAGTTGACTTTGGTATATCCCAGGAAACTTCTGGAAAGTGCTGGAGACGAAGAGGAGCATCTTGATTGGCGGTCGTTCCAACGGCTTCAATGGATGTCACCTTTAAAAGAAGAGAATTTCCGTTATGTGCGCATTCACGTAAGTACCATTCAGCTGAAACAGACCATCAAGTCATGGAGGATTTATTGAAGCAATTAATTCTCAGAGCAGATGGTGGTCATATAGTGGAGCTGAATGGTTACAGAAGTGCTTACAGATGCAATGAACAGCCCGTTTTGCCTGATCCTGAATCTGCTTCTCTGGTCTGCGTCTCAGGTTTGAGCGCAGATCCTAGAGAGAGCAGCAACATCATCATTGATCGCCCACAATCTGATGTAAGTGCCGCTCCACCTTCTATCAGGAGAAAAAAGCGCGATCAAAGAGCACATTCTCCTCCCTCTGCAGCCTTTAACCAAAAAAGGCTGCGCTCTCAACCTGTGCCATCCACCTCGCGCACCTCTTCTCTTTAGAAACAGCATCCGCTCCTGCCATCTTCAGCAACCGCCCAGGATGATGCTACAACCGCCCCTACCAACGATGATACTACATTGCAATCTTCTGGTGAGACAATTTTTCTCCCCAAAATATTAGTGGCTGTATTCAGCGCACTGACAACTTTTAACCCCTCATATTCCAAGCTCTGTTTCCATCTCTCCACTTAACATTCATTTGTTTAATGAATTCTTGTATTTTATTGCTCACAAGTCTATATCTCAGTGTCCAGAGAGTGTTCGGAGCTCTCAAGGTGTTAATTTGGTTTCTGAAAAATCTTCCACTGATAGCGACACCAGAGTGAATCAAAGTAAAATACAGAATGTTAGCCAATCTAATGAATTTCTGCCTTAATCTGTACCAAAGTTGAATACTGGCTATGGTATAAATGATAATTCAATTGGTGAATTAATAAGCTGTCAAATATCTCCTCTTGGATTTCACTTGTCGCTTTCAGTAAAAGAAAAATTTTTGAATCGGGAATATATTGAAATATTCTTGTTGCTCCCTTCATCCAAAGATTTAATTAAACCAGATAAGAAGGATGAGGAAGGCAGAAAAAAAGACGGTCAAAAATCCATATTTAATTGGATCCAGGCTTTTAGTATTAACTCAGCTGTCATTGGAGGAAAGTTCCCAAACTTATGCAGCGGATTATTCCAATATCTTCATATAATTCTTGAAGCTTATCGTCACTTCGGGGGTAATGCTTGGTATCAGTACGACTAATCATTTTGCCAAAAAATGGCCGTATATCCTAATCTTCAGTGGGGATCTAAAGATGTGGGTTTATGGATAAACTTAATGCTCCCACAAAGATCTCTGAATTTTCGTCCCCAATTCAATTCGCAATTTAAAAAGGTACATGCTTTGCATTCAATGAAAATTCATGTCGCTGGCAGTCAAATTGCATGAATGCGCCTTTTGCTCCTATCTGGCAGCAAAATGCTTTAAAAAACATGGAAATTCTCATACATCAAAGGAATATAATAAAGGAAGTGACTCCACTGAACACTACAAAGCTAGTCCAGTGGCTAAGACACTATCCTAAAAAAATTGACGCTGAATTGTTAATTCTAGGTTTTATGTTCGGTTTTTTTTTTGTACCTGAATTCTCCGGATCCGGTTGTCAATTTGTACAAAATTCTAAATCTGTGGATTTTTTTTTTTAAATAGTTAGTGATAAAATTCAAAAAGAGGTTGCAGAAAATAGAATAGAGGGTCCATTTACTCGTCCACCTTTCACTAATTTTAGACTCTCCCCATTAGGACTAGTTCCGAAGAAGGAACCTAACTCTTTTTGGTTAATCCATAATCTTTCATACCCTACAGATAACTCTTTAAATGACCAATTAGATAAGAAATTAGCATCAGTAACATACAAATCTTTTGATCATGCATTGAGTATATTGCTGACTACTGGTCATAGATCCCTTTTAGCAAAAATGGAAATCAAATCAGCTTTTCACCTTCTTCCTGTCGACCCAATAGGTCATAATTCTTTGGGTTTCCAATTTTCTGGTCATTATTATTATGATAGGGCATTACCTATGGGATTCACACTTGTCATGTAACTATTTTGAAGCTTTTTCTACATTTATACAATGGGTAATGGAATATACTTTCTCTGGTGGTCATATTTCACATTACCTAGATGATTTCTTATTTATAGGTAAACCTGATTCTTCAGATTGCATTAATTTGCTTATATCCTTTTTTGAGATTTCTAAGCTATTTAATATTCCTCTAACTGAAGATAAAACTGTACTACCTACAACTTCTATAAAATTTCTAGGTATTGTTATTGACTCGGAAAAAAGGACTGTTACTTATTAAAATCTAAAAAGACTTCTCTCAAATAGTTGCAATTTGCTTTAGGGTCTTTAAACTTTATGGTACAAGTGATCCCTATGGGCAGAGTGTTTTTAAAAAGGACTTTGCAACTAGGGGCATAAAATCTCCTCGTGCTCAGATTAGGATTACGAAGCAAATTAAGCAAGACATGTCAATTTGGCTTCAATTTTTAGGAGATTTTAATGGTAAGACAATATGGCAAGATGACTTTATTGACTCTAAGGCTTTATCCTTGTTTACTGATGCAGCCGGTTCAGTTGGATCTGGTGCATTTTATAACAACAATTGGTCAGCTGAAAGATGGTCTTGTGAATGTAAGAAAGAAAGTATCATTCAAAAAATGATAATTGTTGGAATTGTTTCCAGTATTAGTGTCACGATATATTTGGCAAAATGAGTTCGCTAACAAAAGAATTTTGCTTTTTTCTGACAATAAAGGTGTTTTCGCTATTAATTGCCTTTCTGCTAGATCTGAAATGGTGATTAATATCTTGAGGCAATTAGTACTTCTTTGTTTACAGAACAATATTTGGTTGAATGCCAAATATATAGTTGGTGACACTAATAATATTGCAGATTCTCTATCTCGGCAGGAGTTCATCAGATTCAGGCAGCTGGCTCCAGAAGCGAACAACACAGGAATTCCATGCCCACCTCATTTATGGACAACGATACTACTTTAACCACTTGCCGCCGCGCTAACGCTGAAAGGTGTCATTGCGGCGGCTCTCCCAGGCTACGCTAACGCCAATAGGCGTCATCTCGCGTGAGCCGAGATTTCCTGTGAACGCGCGCACACAGGCGCGCACGCTCACAGGAACGGGAGGTAAGCGAGTGGATCTCCAGCCTGCCAGCGGCGATCGCTTGCTGGCAGGCTGGAGATGTGATTTTTTTAACCCCTAACAGGTATATTAGATGCTGTTTTGATAACAGCGTCTAATATACCTGCTACCTGGTCCTCTGGTGGTCCCTTTTGTTTGGATCGACCACCAGAGGACACAGGCAGCTCAGTAAAGTAGCACCAAACACCACTACACTACACTACACCCCCCCCCCATCACTTATTAACCCTTTATGAACCACTGATCAGCCCATATAGACTCCCTGATCACCCCCCTGTCATTGATCACCCCCCTGTCATTGATCACCCCCCTGTAAGGCTCCATTCAGAGGTCCGTATGATTTTTACGGATCCACGGATACATGGATCGGATCCGCAAAACGCATACGGACGTCTGAATGGAGCCTTACAGGGGGGTGATCAATGACAAGGGGGTGATCACGCATATAGACTTCCTGATCACTTCCCTGTCATTGATCACCCCCCTGTAAGGCTCCATTCAGACGTCCGTATGATTTTTACGGATCCACTAATACATGGATCGGATCCGCAAAACACATGCGGACGTCTGAATAGAGCCTAACAGGGGGGTGATCAATGACAAGGGAGTGATCACGCATATAGACTTCCTGATCACCCCCCTGTCATTGATCACCCCCCTGTCATTGATCACCCCCCTGTAAGGCTCCATTCAGACGCCCGTATGTGTTTTACGGATCCACGCATCCATGGATCGGATCCGTAAAACGCATACGGACGTCTGAATGGAGCCTTACAGGGGGGGTGATCAGGGAGTCTATATGGGATGATCACCCCCTGTAAGGCTCCATTCAGACGTCTGCATGTGTTTTACGGATCCACGCATCCATGGATCGGATCCGTAAAAAACATATGGACGTCTGAATGGAGCCTTTCAGAGGGGTGATCAATGACAGAGGGGTGATCAGTGACAGGGGGGTGATCACCCCATATACACTCCCTGATCACCCCCCTGTCATTGATCGCCCCCCTGTAAGGCTCCATTCAGAATTTTTTTGGGCCCAAGTTAGCGGAAATATTTTATTTTATTTTTTTCTTACAAAGTCTCATATTCCACTAACTTGTGTCAAAAAATAAAATCTCACATGAACTCACCATACCCCTCACGGAATCCAAATGCGTAACATTTTTTAGACATTTATATTCCAGACTTCTTCTCACTCTTTAGGGCCCCTAAAATGCCAGGGCAGTATAAATACCCCACATGTGACCCCATTTCGGAAAGAAGACACCCCAAGGTATTCCGTGAGGGGCATATTGAGTCCATGAAAGATTGACATTTTTGTCCCAAGTTAGCGGAAAGGGAGACTTTGTGAGAATAAAAAATGTAAAAAAAAATTCCGCTAACTTGTGCCCAAAAAAAAAAATTCTATGAACTCGCCATGCCCCTCATTGAATACCTTGGGGTGTCTTCTTTCCAAAATGGGGTCACATGTGGGGTATTTATACTGCCCTGGCATTTTAGGGGCCCGAAACCGTGAGAAGAAGTCTGGGATCCAAATGTCTAAAAATGCCCCCCTAAAAGGAATTTGGGCCCCTTTGCGCATCTAGGCTGCAAAAAAGTGTCACACATCTGGTATCGCCGTACTCAGGAGAAGTTGGGCAATGTGTTTTGGGGTGTCATTTTACATATACCCATGCTGGGTGAGATAAATATCTTGGTCAAATGCCAACTTTGTATAAAAAAATGGGAAAAGTTGTCTTTTGCAGAGATATTTCTCTCACCCAGCATGGGTATATGTAAAATGACACCCCAAAACACATTCCCCAACTTCTCCTGAGTACGGCGATACCAGATGTGTGTCACTTTTTTGCCGCCTAGGTGGGCAAAGGGGCACACATTCCAAAGAGCACCTTTCGGATTTCACAGGTCATTTTTTTATACATTTTGATTTCAAACTACTAACCACACATTAGGGGCCCTAGAATGCCAGGGCAGTATAACTTCCCCACAAGTGACCCCATTTTGGAAAGAAGACACCCCAAGGTATTTCGTGATGGGCATAGTGAGTTCATGGAAGTTTTTATTTTTTGTCACAAGTTAGTGGAATATGAGACTTTGTAAGAAAACAAATAAAAAAAAAAATCATCATTTTCCGCTAACTTGTGACAAAAAATAAAAAGTTCTATGAACTCACTATGCCCATCAGCGAATACCTTAGGGTGTCTACTTTCCGAAATTGGGTCATTTGTGGGGGTTTTCTACTGTCTGGGCATTGTAGAACCTCAGGAAACATGACAGGTGCTCAGAAAGTCAGAGCTGCTTCAAAAAGCGGAAATTCACATTTTTGTACCATAGTTTGTAAACGCTATAACTTTTACCCAAACCATTTTTTTTTTACCCAAACATTTTTTTTTAATCAAAGACATGTAGAACAATAAATTTAGCGAAAAATTTATATATGGATGTTGTTTTTTTTGCAAAATTTTACAACTGAAAGTGAAAAATGTCATTTTTTTGCAAAAAAATCGTTAAATTTCGATTAATAACAAAAAATGTAAAAATGTCAGCAGCAATGAAATACCACCAAATGAAAGCTCTATTAGTGAGAAGAAAAGGAGGTAAAATTAATTTGGGTGGTAAGTTGCATGACCGAGCAATAAACCGCTAAAGTTGTGGAGTGCCGATTTGTAAAAAAGGGCCTGGTCACTAGGGGGGTATAAACCTGTGGTCCTTAAGTGGTTAATCCATAAGTTTTTAAGAGAATCTTTAGCACCATCAACATGGGCCGTGTATTCAGCTGCATGGCAAAATTGGATTAAATTCTGCTCATCCAAGAATATCGCCTGGTTAAATCCTAGTCAAGAGATCATCCTAGAGTTCATAATTTATCTATTTAAAAATGGTTTTAAATCGCAATCTATATACAGGGTTATATCCAGGATCTCTTTTTTCTTTAAATTGAATGGTTTTCCATCTTTAACTAGTAATTTTGTTATTAAACAATTGGTTAAAGGTATAAAAAGATATGAACCTGTTTCTGACAGAACCAGACCTATGTCTTTAGAAATATTACGTGAATTCTTATTAGACTTCTTATTAACATTTTTTGGAGCCTTGAGGATTAGTGAGGTTACAGCAGCTAACAAAAAATCAAATGCCCCATTGTTAATTTAAGACATAATCCCGCATAGTAATCCCATTCAATTATTTATTAAGAAATCTAAAACTGACCAACTACGCAAAGGAATCTGGATCAATTTGAATGAGTTTAAAGATTTGGTTCGATGCCCAGTTAAGTGTATTCTGAAATGGTTAGCTATTAGGCCTATTTCATCTGGCCCCCTTTTCTTGCACGAGGATTTGACACCACTTACTAGATATCAGTTCAATTTTATTTTACAAACCGGATTCCCAAAAAGTTGGGACACTAAACAAATTGTGAATAAAAACTGAATGCAATGATGTGGAGATGGCAAATGTCAATATTTTATTTGTAATAGAACGTAGATGACAGATCAAACGTTTAATCCGAGTAAATGTATCATTTTAAAGGAAAAATATGTTGATTCAAATTTTCACGGTGTCAACAAATCCCCAAAAAGTTGGGACAAGTAGCAATAAGAGGCTGGAAAAGGTAAATTTGAGCATAACGAAGAGCTGGAAGACCAATTAACACTAATTAGGTCAATTGGCAACATGATTGGGTATAAAAAGAGCTTCTCAGAGTGGCAGTGTCTCTCAGAAGCCAAGATGGGTAGAGGATCACCAATTCCCACAATGTTGCGCAGAAAGATAGTGGAGCAATATCAGAAAGGTGTTACCCAGCGAAAAATTACAAAGACTTTGCATCTATGATCATCAACTGTGCATAACATCATCTGAAGATTCAGAGAATCTGGAACAATCTCTGTGCGTAAGGGTCAAGGCCGTAAAACCATACTGGATGCCCGTGATCTCCGGGCCCTTAAATGACACTGCACCACAAACAGGAATGCTACTGTAAAGGAAATCACAGAATGGGCTCAGGAATACTTCCAGAAACCATTGTCAGTGAACACAATCCACCGTGCCATCCGCCGTTGCCAGCTGAAACTCTACAGTGCAAAGAAGAAGCCATTTCTAAGCAAGATCCACAAGCTCAGGCGTTTTCACTGGGCCAGGGATCATTTAAAATGGAGTGTGGCAAAATGGAAGACTGTTCTGTGGTCAGACGAGTCACGATTCGAAGTTCTTTTTGGAAATCTGGGACGCCATGTCATCCGGACCAAAGAGGACAAGGACAACCCAAGTTGTTATCAACGCTCAGTTCAGAAGCCTGCATCTCTGATGGTATGGGGTTGCATGAATGCGTGTGGCATGGGCAGCTTGCATGTCTGGAAAGGCACCATCAATGCAGAAAAATATATTCAGGTTCTAGAACAACATATCCAGACGTCATCTCTTTCAGGGAAGACCCTGCATTTTTCAACAAGATAATGCCAGACCACATTCTGCATCAATCACAACATCATGGCTGCGTAGGGGAAGGATCCGGGTACTGAAATGGCCAGTCTGCAGTCCAGATCTTTCACCTATAGAGAACATTTGGTGCATCATAAAGAGGAAGGTGCAACAAAGAAGGCCCAAGACGAGTGAACAGTTAGAGGCCTGTATTCGACAAGAATGGGAGAGCATTCCTATTTCTAAACTTGAGAAACTGGTCTCCTCGGTCCCCAGACGTCTGTTGAGTGTTGTAAGAAGAAGGGGAGATGCCACACAGTGGTGAAAATGGCCTTGTCCCAACTTTTTGGGGATTAGTTGACACCATGAAATTCTGTTTCAACATATTTTTCCCTTAAAATGGTACATTTTCTCAGTTTAAACTTTTGTTCCGTGATTTTAGTTCTATTCTGAATAAAATATTAGAAGTTGGCACCTCCACATCATTGCATTCAGTATTTATTCACGATTTGTATAGTGTCACAACTTTTTGGGAATCCGGTTTGTAAAAAAATGTAAACAGCATTTAGGTTATCTTAATTTTAAATTGTCCTCACACTCATTTAGAATCGGTGCAACTACCCTAGCTGCTACAGCGGGTCTTTCAATTAATAAGATAAAGAATATAGGTAGATGGCAATCAGATAGATATAAACTTTACATCCGCCCGGATCTATTATTATAATATATGTTGTTTCGATTCTTAGGTCATCTCAAGATAATTTGGATTTTGGGCGATTCATTGATTTCCCTCGCTCAACAGAGAGCATCAACCAGATTTAAGAATGATAAATTGGATCTGATAATATTAGTATCTACTGGAAGGGTGTTGATGGACTCAGGGTCAAGTATGTGTTATTAGAGTGCCAAAAAATGGAAAAGGCTTGTCATAGGCCAGATTTAATTATTTTGCATTTCGGGGTTCATGATGTAGGTATGTTAAGCACTCACATCTTGATTAATGAATTTAAGGTTAATATTAATCGTATTTTCAATCGGTTTGGTAATGTTAAAGTATTTTTTTCTGAGATAATCCCTAAGTTCTCTTGGTGTATGGCAAATATGAAATTTATAGATACAATTAGAAAGCAAATTAATAAAAATATGGAAAAAAATTTGACCACAATACATATTTTTTCGTATAGGCATGTCGAACTAGAGGATTTCCTAGTTGGACTTTATGATAATAAAAAATCTGGTCTGTCACACATTGGTTGTGATATTTGTGACATGATTGAATATGGCTTGCGGTGAATTGTGGTGGCCATTTTGCTTTGCTTATGGTGGTGGGGTTTAGTCGCTCATAAATGAGCGGACTGTTTATAATTTGTTTGTTATAATTTGAGTTAGTTATATTGGTTGATAATTTTGGTAACATGTTAGCACCACGGCCATATACTACCAAATATAAAATTAAATTATTAATAAATAATGAAACTATTGAATTTATTTATTAAGATATAAGTTGAATTGGTATGTTAACATGGGGCCTATGACACCATGGGCCAATGGGTTGCTGTTCTGACAGCTAGCTCTTCATCTCTGAACCCATGACAGCTCATACCATTAATTATAGCTAAATTTTCATGAAGCTGATACCAATATGTTTATGAGCTGTCAGTATTTCACAGATAAGGGCTATACATCTAGCCATCAGAGCATCAACCTGATTAAAATGCAATCATCAAAAATGCCCGAAGGTGTCCATAGACTTTAAGTAAACTGACATGTTTGGGGTATACGTTTCAGAAAATATTATTGGGCCACTGATGTACACAAAAGCTTAACTTACCATATCTGTATTTAATGAAAAATTAAATGTAAGGACAATTTATTTTATTAAACGTGTTGTCCAGTTTGCAAAAAACATTTTCATATACCCTATTAGGGAATTCTGAGTTACCAGAAGGGTCTCTTGGCCAGACTTATAAAGAGCATATCTCATACTGGAGGACCTACCCTGCGTTATTAACATAGCCGATTGATTAAAGTGGTATTTTTGTAATACGTGTCATTTTCCTTGTGGTGGGGCTGCTGGAAAACTGAACAGACAGCATGCTACAGAGAAAGAGTCCATTAGCAGACTGATATGTAGTTTTATAGGAAATCTTTCACTGGAACTTGTCATTCATTTAACTTTGTTTGAGTTTAGAAGTCCAGTGGGTGGTCCTAATGAGCGATTGGCTTCCCTGTGTATGTGCATACAAACAAAGCTGCCAATCATTGATTAGGACTGCCACTGGACTCAAGTACAAAAGAGCAGGGATTTTCTAACAAAACATATACATATATATATATATATATATATATAAAGAAAAATGGCGGCACTGGCTCCAAAAGGAAAAATGCGGGTGCACGTCCCAAAGGGAATGGACTAGTTTCCCTAATAAATATATAAAGAAAAAAGAGCGGCACTCCAAAAAATAAGTAAATAAGTTATTGAACAAACATTGGGGTAAAATACGTCCCTGAAGAGAAAGTAGTTGTACTGTAACACAATCTTCAGCAAATCAATGATAAATTCAGAAGCATGAGGAGTATAGGCTGATGTCCTCAGCATTTTCTCCACAGCCCTGAGGCCCCTTTCATGTGCAATTGACGTATATAGCGAAGTCACATCAAATGATGCGAGTAGCACCGAAGACACCTGGGCTAGATCAACACTTTGTAGTTTGGTCAAAAAATCTGATGTGTCTTGTATATAGGATGATCCCCCTATGGAAAATTCCCGCAGTACTTTGTCTAGGAATACAGCTATGCCGCTAAAGATAGAATCAGAACCCGAGACAATGGGTCGTCCCGGGGGATCGATGAGGGTCTTGTGAATCTTGGGCAGCACATAAATCACAGGAGTGACCGGATGTGCTACCTCAAGAAAATCACTAAGACCCCCATCGATGATGCCTGCGGCCATAGCCTCCCTAAGACATCGGCGGATGATATCCGCTATCATGAATTTAGGGTCAGAATCCAAAATCCTATATACCTGAGGGTCATTCAGTTGTCGTATAATTTCCTGTACATACTTGGTGGTGTCCATTACCACGACCGCACCCCCCTTATCAGCCGGTTTGAGAGTGAGGGTGGGGTCGGATCTAAGGGACTCCAAGGCTTCAATCTCAGTGGTAGTCAAATTGGTTTGCCCCCGGTGTTTTGTCGGATATTGTTTCGCCCAATTGTGTACATACTTAGAGAGTTATACAACTCACTTTATTCCTATTCTAATGTTCTTTCTTTCTTCTTTTTTAGATCACTCACATTTTGCACTTTGGGGTATGGATCATATGGTTGGAGTGTACGCAACATACCACGGAAGGAGTCCATTCTATTATATTCTACATTTTATGTTTGATTTAGTTCCGTTGCTGCCAGGCATGACAGGCATCATGTGATGATACTGTATTTTTATCGACACTCTATATAATCCTCTTTTGTCATATATTTTATCCTTTGACACTGGGAGCTGAACTATATACACTTTGCAGCATCTGCGTACCATTTGGAGGAGATCTGTCACGGACGGTGTACAGCAAATAAGGCAAAGCAACATGTATAAACAACTCGCTGGATCCAAAAACTAAGGAACCAAGGGAGACCCCTGCAGAAGACCTGGCACTTTCCCTGGCTGCTCAGCCTATGCAAAGATCCGAATGGTGGAGGTTTGCATATCCACGAACCTTGACTATAAAGCCCTGAGCACCCTACAATAGTGAGGGGACACGACCACCGGCTCCCTACACAAGATACGGAGGGAGTCAGGGTCACCTGGGATCCAGCAAACAGATAGTAACAGATAAAGGTACACTTAGCTTTGAAGCAAACAGGAGAACAGATCAGCGTGCACACACACTCCAGGAAGAAGTATAAGCCGCTCAGAAAAGCCTTCTGGGTAAGAATTTAAAGGGAAGCAATTAGTCCAACACATGACAGCTTGAGAGAGGCTGACGAGAGGAGGAGCTGAATACCACAACACAGAAACTCAAGGAGGAGGTTCTGAAAGGCCTCTGTCAGAGCTTCTCAGCTGTCTGGTTGTGACAGTACCCCCCCCTCTACGAGTGGACTCCGGACACTCAGAACCCACCTTCTCAGGATGGGACCTATGGAAAGCCCTGACGAGACGAGAGGCCTTAATGTCCGTCACTGGGACCCACATCCTCTCCTCAGGACCATACCCCTCCCACTGAACAAGGTACTGAAGAGAACCGCGGACAAGACGAGAATCCACAATCCTAGATACCTGAAATTCAAGATTCCCATCAACCATAATCGGAGGAGGAGGCAAAGGCGAGGGTACAATGGGTTGAACATAAGGTTTCAATAAGGACTTATGAAAAACATTATGGATCTTCCAAGTCTGAGGAAGATCAAGACGGTATGCAACAGGATTGATGACAGACAGGATTTTGTAAGGCCCAATAAACCTAGGACCCAACTTCCAGGAGGGAACCTTCAATTTGATATTCTTGGTAGACAACCACACCAGATCACCAACATTCAGGTCCGGACCAAGCACACGTCTCTTATCAGCCACACGCTTATATCTCTCACTCATGCTCTTTAGATTATCTTGAATCTTTTGCCAAATAGATGACAAAGACGAGGAGAATCTGTCCTCATCAGGTAAACCAGAAGACCCCTCTCCCGAGAAAGTCCCAAACTGTGGATGAAACCCATATGCACAAAAAAATGGCGACTTATCAGAGGACTCCTGACGACGGTTATTTAAAGCAAACTCAGCAAGGGACAAAAAAGAACACCAATCCTCTTGATTCTCCGCCACAAAACAACGCAGATATGTCTCCAGATTCTGATTGACGCGCTCTGTCTGGCCATTCGACTGCGGGTGGAAAGCAGAAGAGAATGACAACCGAACCCCCAAGCGAGAACAGAAAGCCTTCCAGAATCTGGAAACAAACTGCGTGCCCCTATCAGAGACTATGTCTGAAGGAATACCGTGCAATTTGACAATGTGATCAACAAATGCCTGCGCCAGCGTCTTAGCATTGGGCAAACCAGGAAAAGGGATGAAATGCACCATTTTGCTAAAACGGTCCACCACCACCAGAATCACAGTCTTCCCCGAGGAACGAGGCAGGTCCGTGATAAAGTCCATGGACAGATGTGTCCAAGGACGGGAAGGAATGGGTAAGGGAAGGAGAGGACCTGATGGCCGTGAATGAGGGACTTTGGCACGAGCGCAAGTCTCGCAGGCTGCCACAAAACCCTCAACCGACTTACGAAGTGCAGGCCACCAGAATCTCCGAGCGATGAGATCCAGTGTGGCTCTTACCCCCGGGTGCCCAGCAAGGACCGTATCGTGGTGTTCTTTAAAAATCTTGTGTCTTAAAGCGAGAGGCACAAACAACCTCCCAGGAGGACAAAGATCAGGAGCCTCTGACTGGGCTGCCTGCACCTCTGCCTCCAATTCAGGAAAAAGAGCAGAGACCACCACACCTTCAGCCAAAATGGGACCCGGGTCTTCAAAATTCCCGCCTCCCGGAAAACAACGTGACAGGGCATCTGCCTTCACATTCTTAACTCCAGGGCGGAACGTGACAACAAAATTAAACCTAGAAAAGAACAACGACCATCTGGCCTGTCTCGGGTTCAGACGCTTGGCTGACTCCAAGTAGGCCCGATTTTTATGGTCAGTAAATACGGTAATAGGGTGTCTGGCTCCCTCTAGCCAATGGCGCCATTCCTCAAAAGCCAACTTGATGGCCAACAATTCCCTATCTCCCACATCGTAATTTCTCTCTGCGGAGGAGAGTTTTCTTGAGAAAAAGGCACACGGTCGCCAATTGGCAGGAGAGGAACCCTGAGACAAGACCGCCCCCACACCCACCTCAGAAGCATCAACCTCAACTATGAAGGGTAACGAAACATCAGGTTGCACCAAGATGGGAGCGGAAGCAAAACTCTCCTTGATATCAGAAAAAGCCTTACGCGCCTCTACTGACCAAGAAGAAAAATCTACCCCCTTTCTGGTCATATCAGTGAGTGGTTTAACAATAGAAGAATAATTCAAAATGAACTTCCTGTAATAATTGGCAAAGCCCAAAAAACGCATCAGCGCCTTTTGATTCTCAGGAAGCTCCCACTCAAGCACAGCGCGGACCTTCTCGGGGTCCATGCGAAAACCAGAAGCGGAGAGAAGAAACCCCAGAAATTGAATTTCTGGAACCGCAAACACACATTTTTCCAGTTTCGCATATAATTTATTCTCCCGCAGGATGAGCAAGACCTGACGTAAATGTTCCTTATGAGTTTTGAAATCGGGAGAAAAAATCAAAATGTCATCCAAATACACCAATACAAATTTTCCCATCAAATGATAAAAAATGCTGTTCACGAAATGCTGAAAAACGGCTGGGGCATTCATCAAACCAAAAGGCATAACCAAATTCTCAAAATGGCCCTCAGGGGTATTGAAGGCCGTCTTCCATTCGTCCCCTTCTCTGACCCTGACCAGGTTGTATGCCCCTCTTAAATCTAATTTGGAAAATACTTTAGCCCCAACAACCTGGTTAAATAGGTCCGGGATCAGAGGAAGCGGATAAGGGTCACGAATAGTGATACTGTTCAGCTCCCTGAAATCCAGACAAGGTCTTAAAGAACCATCTTTTTTCTTAACAAAGAAAAAACCAGCGGCAACAGGTGACTTTGAGGGTCGTATGTGTCCCTTTCTCAGACTCTCAGAGATATAAGCACGCATAGCGATCCTCTCAGGTTGGGAAAGATTGTATAAACGAGATTTAGGCAGCTTGGCGTCTGGGATGAGATTAATAGGGCAATCGTACTCCCTGTGCGGGGGCAAATCCTGAACTCCACTCTCAGAAAAGACATCCGAAAATTCAGAGAGAAAAGATGGTACAGTCTTAGTAGCAACCTCAGAAACAGATGTTATGAGGCAATTCTCTCTGCAAAAGTCACTCCAACCATTTATTTGCCTCGCTTGCCAATCAATGGTGGGGTTATGTTTAGTGAGCCAGGGTAGCCCCAACACTAGAGGAGTCGGCAAACCGCTAAGGACGAAACATGACACATCCTCAACATGAGCATCACTCACAATTAAACGGATATTGTGAACTATGCCCTTTAATGACTTCTGAGAAAGTGGAGCGGAATCGATAGCAAACACAGGAATATCGTTTCTCAAAGCGCACACCTGGAAACCATGAGTTATCGCAAAGTGATTATCAATGAGATTGACCGCTGCTCCACTATCCACAAAAATCTCACAAAAAATGTTCTTGCTCTCTAGCGCCACCCTAGCCGGCAGGACAAAACGGGAACTACAAGCAAACGGAAAACCTTCAATCTCCGCCTCAACCCTGCCAATAGTAACAGACGGAATATTTTTCAAAGATTTTTTCCTCTTTGTTTCTTTATTATACCCAGAGAACTGCCTGAATCTCCTAGAGGGACAAATATTTGCCAAATGATTAATACCTCCACAACAAAAACAAACCCTCCCATGCGGGCTGAATCTTCTATTGTCAGAAGCAATCAACCCCAGCTGCATGGGCTCCTGCTCAGAAGGGGCTGACAGCGACTGAGACCCCTGCGCAGAGAATGGAACCGCTGCACAGTCCTGGGACCGAGTATGACAGGAAGGAGAGATCTCTCCTCTCTCTCTAAGACGCCTGTCAATACGAACGGCCTGAGACATAGCAGAGTCCAAAGAAATAGGCCTTTCATGAAAGGCGAATGCATCTTTCAATCCCTCTGAAAGACCATGGCAAAATTGACTTCGGAGTGCAGCATCATTCCAACCAGTATCAACTGCCCATCTCCGAAATTCTGAGCAGTATATTTCTGCGGATTGTTTACCCTGGCATAGGAGACGTAGTCTAGACTCCGCCAGAGCAATACGATCCGGATCATCATATATCTGACCCAGGGCTAAAAAGAATTCATCCACTGAACGGAGGGGCCGTGCCCCCTCCGGCAGCGAAAAGGCCCAGGACTGAGCGTTACCCCTGAGCAGCGATATAATGATCCCCACCCTCCGTTCCTTATCACCAGAAGAATGGGGAAGAAGGCGAAAATGGAGTTTGCAAGCCTCTCTAAAACGCACAAAATTCTCACTACCCCCGGAGAACGTATCCGGGAGCGAGATCTTAGGCTCAGAGCAAACTCCATGAACGCCAGCTGAACCAGTCACTTGAAGCTGAGAAAAAGTCCTGCGGAGATCAGCTACCTCCAATGAAAGACCCTGAAGGCGTTCAGCCAAAAGTGAAACCGGATCCATGCTTGAGACGGTTATGGCGGCTTATAATGTCACGGACGGTGTACAGCAAATAAGGCAAAGCAACATGTATAAACAACTCGCTGGATCCAAAAACTAAGGAACCAAGGGAGACCCCTGCAGAAGACCTGGCACTTTCCCTGGCTGCTCAGCCTATGCAAAGATCCGAATGGTGGAGGTTTGCATATCCACGAACCTTGACTATAAAGCCCTGAGCACCCTACAATAGTGAGGGGACACGACCACCGGCTCCCTACACAAGATACGGAGGGAGTCAGGGTCACCTGGGATCCAGCAAACAGATAGTAACAGATAAAGGTACACTTAGCTTTGAAGCAAACAGGAGAACAGATCAGCGTGCACACACACTCCAGGAAGAAGTATAAGCCGCTCAGAAAAGCCTTCTGGGTAAGAATTTAAAGGGAAGCAATTAGTCCAACACATGACAGCTTGAGAGAGGCTGACGAGAGGAGGAGCTGAATACCACAACACAGAAACTCAAGGAGGAGGTTCTGAAAGGCCTCTGTCAGAGCTTCTCAGCTGTCTGGTTGTGACAAGATCCCTCTCGGGCAGGATGGGAGGTTAGAATCCCTGGCGTTATCCCTGCAGATACTGCGGTTCCCGTGGTTGCGGTGGATTTTCTGCCAGGGTGGGACATACTGGTACCCTGTTAAATGGGATTCCTTGTGCCCTTTTCTAACCCCCTATGCTCGTTTTCTGTCTTTGGCTGGGTGCGATTGCATAGTGGTTGTCAAAGGGCAGCTCTCCAGTCACAAAGATGGCGCTTTTAGCTTGATTTTCTACTGAGCATGCGCATAGGACAATACACTGTGTCCTATTGGGATGACGTCTGCAGTGACGTAGGGGTGTCGGCCTAGTGCGATGATGCGTAGCGTTTCCGGTATGCCGAATACCTGCCATTGGTGCGCTGCCACGCCTGCGCAGATTGACATCTACAACGCCGAGTTCACGGCACTGAATGAGCCTCCTTGCTTGATGAGTATGTTTTGCGATACCACTTCGTTGATCCTCCCCCTCCTTACACTCTTGCACAATGATTGTTGATACACTATTTGATTGGGTCAATGTACTTGATCTATATACATGTTTTGTATTCAGCACGCATCACTGTGACTCTTTAATGATGATCAGCATCCATTTTGTCTGCACTATAGGCATTATGTGTATTCACTGTACATTATTGTTATGTATTGTTATGACTTGTTAAACACACCCATCGGGCTGTGATCACATGATTTGTATTCCCTATATAATCACTGCTATTTGAGTTGTATCTTTGCTTGAGGAAGGCTCGTGACCAGAGCCGAAACGTTGCACCACTGGGGTGAATAAAGGGTTCATTGCTTTATTTTTTGGAGTGCCGCTCTTTTTCTTGATATATATATATATATACAGTACAGACCAAAAGTTTGGACACACCTTCGTTCTCATTCAAAGAGTTTTCTTTATTTTCATGACTATGAAAATTGTAGATTCACACTGAAGGCATCAAAACTATGAATTAACACATGTGGAATTATATACATAACAAAAAAGTGTGAAACAACTGAAAATATGTCATATTCTAGGTTCTTCAAAGTAGCCACCTTTTGCTTTGATTACTGCTTTGCACACTCTTGGCATTCTCTTGATGAGCTTCAAGAGGTAGTCACCTGAAATGGTCTTCCAACAGTCTTGAAGAAGTTCCCAGAGATGCTTAGCACTTGTTGGCCCTTTTGCCTTCACTCTGCGGTCCAGCTCACCCCAAACCATCTCGATTGGGTTCAGGTCCGGTGACTGTGGTGGCCAGGTCATCTGGCGCAACACCCCATCACTCTCCTTCATGGTCAAATAGCCCTTACACAGCCCGGAGGTGTGTTTGGGGTCATTGTCCTGTTGAAAAATAAATGATGGTCCAACTAAACGCAAACTGGATGGAATAGCATGTCGCTGCAAGATGCTGTGGTAGCTATGCTGGTTCAGTATGCCTTCAATTTTGAATAAATCCCCAACAGTGTCACCAGCAAAGCACCCCCACACCATCACACCTCCTCCATGCTTCACGGTGGGAACCAGGCATGTAGAGTCCATCCGTTCACCTTTTCTGCGTCGCACAAAGACACAGTGGTTGGAACCAAAGATCTCAAATTTGGACTCATCAGACCAAAGCACAGATTTCCACTGGTCTAATGTCCATTCCTTGTGTTCTTTACCCCAAACAAGTCTCTTCTGCTTGTTGCCTGTCCTTAGCAGTGGATTTACTAGCAGATATTTTACCATGAAGGCCTGATTCACACAGTCTCCTCTTAACAGTTGTTCTAGAGATGTGTCTGCTGCTAGAACTCTGTGTGGCATTGACCTGGTCTCTTATCTGAGCTGCTGTTATCCTGCGATTTCTGAGGCTGGTGACTCGGATGAACTTATCCTCCGCAGCAGAGGTGACTCTTGGTCTTCCTTTCCTGGGGCAGTCCGCATGTGAGCCAGTTTCTTTGTAGCGCTTGATGGTTTTTGTGACTGCACTTGGGGACACTTTCAAAGTTTTCCCAATTTTTCGGACTGACTGACCTTCATTTCTTAAAGTAATGATGGCCACTCGTTTTTCTTTACTTAGCTGCTTATTTTTTTGCCATAATACAAATTCTAACAGTCTATTCAGTAGGACTATCAGCTGTGTATCCACCTGACTTCTCCACAAGTCAACTGATGGTCCCAACCCCATTTATAAAGCAAGAAATCTGACTTATTAAACCTGACAGGGCACACCTGTGAAGTGAAAACCATTTCAGGTGACTACCTCTTGAAGCACAACAAGAGAATGCCAAGAGTGTGCAAAGCAGTAATCAAAGCAAAACGTGGCTGCTTTTGAAGATCCTAGACTATGACATATTTTCAGTTGTTTCACACTTTTTTGTTATGTATATAATTCCACATGTTAATTCATAGTTTTGATGCCTTCAGTGTGAATCTACAATTTTCATAGTCATGAAAATAAAGAAAACTCTTTGAATGAGAAGGTGTGTCCAAACTTTTGGTCTGTACTGTATATATATATATATATATATATATATATCTTGAGAAAAATAGGACTGCACTCCAAATAAAAGTGAAAAATAAGTGGAACTTTATTCACCCGTGATATGGCAACTTTGCGACGTTTCGGCTCACAAGAGCCTTCTTCCAGCATAGAAACAGTGAAAATGACGACATATAAAGGCATGTCTAAAGTGACTAGCCAATCATACTGTGATTACAATCATTAATAAATTGAATACATATGATGCATATAAACAAAGTGCATGTGCATAAAGTGACATGTGCTTAAGAGATCCGCAACACAAGAACGTTATCCCTGCGTATCGATCACATAAATGTATAATATATAAATAATAGAAGGTGTATAATAAAGTGAGTAAGTATATCAGATGGAGATCATAGTAATCGCACCTCTAGATGAAATGGCGCCCGCATACACCATCATGTTTCATTGAGCGTCTCCATTCCTAAACTGCGCATGCCCAGATTCGCGTCATCCTCTCTGTCATAGCGCTTTCATGTGACGCATGCGCTTCAACCTGATTGCACTGAAGGCACCATTTTAATAAAGGGCAACATTGCCCAACACTTGCATAAGTACAATACGTAAATGCCTTCAATGCGCAAGACACTTTCCTGTATGATATATTCAGCCGCAGTAGGTGCATCCTACATAAATCAGCATGTGAGGAAGGCGCCAACTCTGTCAAGATGGATCCTACCCACTAGGCGGCATGTGTCAGAGGGGGACACGTCAATGTACCCGACCGGCACCGCCAACCTACTTGCTGAAAAATAACGCAGCCATAAGAGGAATTCTTAAAGGAAAGCATGGCAAAATAGAAGTAAAATTTAATGTCTGGAAATACGCAGCGAGAAGACTTTAGATGTTGTAGCACAATTCCATCATCATCAAAGAGGGCCCTCCATCTGATATACTTACTCACTTTATTATACACCTTCTATTATTTATATATTATACATTTATGTGATCGATACGCAGGGATAACGTTCTTGTGTTGCGGATCTCTTAAGCACATGTCACTTTATGCACATGCACTTTGTTTATATGCATCATATGCATTCAATTTATTCATGATTGTAATCCCTTTATATTCCCTCCCATACTGCCTCACTTTGCAGTTTATACTACTTCCTGGATTGAAGTGATCACTGCTGGAGACTTCTGTTACTGCTTGTTCAGATAAGTCCTTTCTTGTATTGTGTTTCTTTGCTGGCTTGATTCTAGGTGACCCTGACTCCCTCCATATTAAGTGCAGGGAGAAGGTGGTCGTGTCCCCTCACTATTATAGGGTTTTCAGGTGTCACACAGTCTAGGTACGAGGGCATGCAATTGTCTACCTCTGAGACCCTTGTATGTGCTTAGCAGTGAGGGTGAGCTCTTAGGGTTTTACAGGGGTCACCTTTATGCTCCTTAGTTTCGGATCAAGCCAGTCAGATGTTTATCCATAACTTCCAGCTATCTGCAATATCATCCGTGACATTTAGCTCATTTGATAAATGAGTATATTCGTTATCAAGTTGACCCAAGGAGGTAAAGTGATTTAGTGTCCAGTGATTGTTGTAATGGTAAAATAGTGAGAAAGTGTATATACATAAAAAATGAAAGCATATATAGAAAAAGTAAAAAATTATTGAATATAAAAGTAAAGAGTTGTATGAAAATGAGTACACAATAAATATAGTAAATATAAATATAAATATGGTAATAGGGATAGACTGGTGATGTTGCCGTATTTATCAAAAATTAGTGTGTCCCTCTGGTTAATACTTGATTGGGATCTGGAATTGACTCCTTTGTATTAGGATATATACAGACGTGGACAAAATTGTTGGTACCCTTTGGTCAATGAAAGAAAAAGTCACAATGGTCACAGAAATAACTTTAATCTGACAAAAGTAATAATAAATTAAAATTCTATAAATGTTAACCAATGAAAGTCAGACATTGTTTTTCAACCATGCTTCAACAGAATTATGTAAAAAAATAAACTCATGAAACAGGCATGGACAAAAATGATGGTACCCCTAACTTAATATTTTGTTGCGCAACCTTTTGAGGCAATCACTGCAATCAAACGCTTCCTGTAACTGTCAATGAGACATCTGCACCTCTCAGCAGGTATTTTGGCCCACTCCTCATGAGCAAACTGCTCCAGTTGTGTCCGGTTTGAAGGGTGCCTTTTCCAGACTGCATGTTTCAGCTCCTTCCAAAGATGCTCAATAGGATTGAGGTCAGGGCTCATAGAAGGCCACTTTAGAATAGTCCAATTTTTTCCTCTTAGCCATTCTTGGGTGTTTTTAGCGGTGTGTTTTGGGTCATTGTCCTGTTGCAAGACCCATGACCTGCGACTGAGACCAAGCTTTCTGACACTGGCTAGTACATTTCTCTCTAGAATTCCTTGATAGTCTTGAGATTTCATTGTACCCTGCACAGATTCAAGACACCCTGTGCCAGACGCAGCAAAGCAGCCCCAGAACATAACAGAGCCTCCTCCATGTTTCACAGTAGGGACAGTGTTCTTTTCTTGATATGCTTCATTTTTTCGTCTGTGAACATACAGCTGATGTGCCTTGGCAAAAACTTCGATTTTTGTCTCATCTGTCCACAGGACATTCTCCCAGAAGCTTTGTGGCTTGTCAACATGTAGTTTGGCATATTCCAGTCTTGCTTTTTTATGATTCGTTTTCAACAATGGTGTCCTCCTTGGTCGTCTCCCATGTAGTCCACTTTGGCTCAAACAACGACGGATGGTGCGATCTGACACTGATGTTCCTTGAGCATGAAGTTCACCTTGAATCTCTTTAGAAGTCTTTCTAGGCTCTTTTGTTACCATTCGGATTATCCGTCTCTTAGATTTGTCATCAATTTTCCTCCTGCGGCCACGTCCAGGGAGGTTGGCTACAGTCCCATGGATCTTAAACTTATGAATAATATGTGCAACTGTACTCACAGGAACATCTAGTTGCTTGGAGATGGTCTTATAGCCTTTACCTTTAACATGCTTGTCTATAATTTTCTTTCTGATCTCTTGAGACAGCTCTTTCCTTTGCTTCCTCTGGTCCATGTCGAGTGTGGTACACACCATATCACCAAACAACACAGTGATTACCTGGAGCCATATATATAGGCCCAATGGCTGATTACAAGGTTGTAGACACCTGTGATGCTAATTAGTGGACACACCTTGAATTAACATGTCCCTTTGGTCACATTATGTTCTGTGTTTTCTAGGGGTACCATCATTTTTGTCCATGCCTGTTTCATGAGTTTATTTTTTTACATAATTCTGTTGAAGCATGGTTGAAAAACAATGTCTGACTTTCATTGGTTAACATTTATAGAATTTTAATTTATTATTACTTTTGTCAGATTAAAGTTATTTCTGTGACCATTGTGACTTTTTCTTTCATTGACCAAAGGGTACCAACAATTTTGTCCACGTCTGTAGTTGGTACTGAGCTCAGTATTTATATCAAATTGTATCAATATCGCGCTATTAGCTACTATGTAGCTCAGTTACCGTATTGACTTCTGTGTTGTGTTCTCACCGACCGAGTCCTTTCATTCATTCAGCGGCGTGCTGATACTGCTCCCGAGGTTGACGTCCCACGTGGTGTCCCACGTGTTGGCGTGCTTTCCCTCCGGGCTGTTTGAATTGCCGGGCTGTCTTAGATCCTCCCTGCGATTGGGGATTGTAGGAATCTCACCCCGATTCAGTTCCTGCCACACTGTGTTCCACGGCTTGCGGTAGTATTATTTTGTTTAGTGGATTATCTTTGCCACGTACGGTGTGAACTTTTAGTATACAAGATGATTCTTTAGAATTACATTCCAGTATTCTCCAGATGCGTTTTGGAGCTTAAACGCTCCTTCTTCAGTGGTACATGAATGTAATCTATAGTGGGGTACCTTAAATACTTGTGCCTTCTGGCAGGAATCATTCAAGGAAGTTGCCTGGAAAATCTGGGATGGCATTCATCACTGGAACATTTAAGAGAGTTGCCTCAAAAGTCTGGGATGGATTGACATTGATCTTGGACTATATATTCATTGCAAACATGTTGTAAAGTGCATGTATATTATATCTGGTTATTGGCAGCAATAGTAACAGCAAGTCCAGTATATAAATAGACATAGCCAATATGTATATGGAGGCATATATCAAAGAATATATATAATAAAAAGAATAAAACTAAATACAGTGAATAGTGTGTGTTATTTGTCAAAAAATTTGCTGTTGCGTTTACAATGTATTTTCTATCAATGTTTAAAGGGACACTGACAGGCCCAATAACCATAATTAGCTGTACATATCCATGCACAGGTCTTCTAATGTGCATAAAAAACATATCCCCCCAGTATCCCCCCTGTCCACATTATGAATACCGTAACTCACGTTTTATAACCTGAACTAATCGCTGTTCTTTCTGCCCAAGGGGCAGGGTTTGATCTTCTCTTGCGCCCAGCCAGCATCAGCCCAACCGCCGTTTTTGAAGCGCCGCCCAGCTCATCAATATTCACTTAGCTGGGCGGCTTCTGCAGTCCCCGACCTTCCGAGATCCGGCGCATGCCCAATAGAAAGCTATGGGTTCCGGGCGCATGCGCAGAAGCTGAAAGCGAGTCAGATGTCCATAGCTTTCTATTGGGCATGCGCCGGATCTCGGAAAGTCGGGGACTGCAGAAGCCACCCAGCTAAGTGAATATTGATGAGCTGGGCGACGCTTCAAAAACGGCGGTTGGGCTGATGCTGGCTGGGCGCAAGAGAAGCTGAAACCCCGCCCCTTGGGCAGAAAGAACAGCGATTTGTTCAGGTTATAAAACGTGAGTTAACTGTATTCATAATGTGGACAGGGGGGATACTTATATGTTTCTAATGCACATTAGAAGACCTGTGCATGGATATGTACAGCTAATTATGGTTATTGGGCCTGTCAGTGTCCCTTTAAGTAATTATATGGGCAAATATTCATTTTCACGAGTGAAATAAGATAATGAGATGAGGTAATCTAGTAAATTAAAATATAGCTCTATTTATATTTATTTATTTAGGGTAATTTTTCTTATTTTTATATATCCATATTAGTTGTCTAAAAAATGGAAACTTTGTATTTTCTACTTCTTGTTCATTTGTTTTCTGATAGTGATGAACGTTGAAGGTAAGTTTAGGGGCGGGGGCCTCCCATGGAGGAGAGATCGAGGTGCTGGTAACACAGCCGGACCTCGAAGTCCCATCCATGAGGGGCACGCACCCCATGTCTAAAAAAAATCCAAAAAGCTCAATTTCTGCATTGAGTCCACTCGGGAATAATGTGTCGAATTCAAAAATTATTCTCGATTCTATTCTCGACATTTGTGCAATATGGTTTCCTCCCC
The DNA here is from genome assembly GCF_014858855.1 of Bufo gargarizans. NCBI lineage: Eukaryota > Metazoa > Chordata > Amphibia > Anura > Bufonidae > Bufo > Bufo gargarizans. Next base: position 443,445,343 of record NC_058080.1, read on the forward strand.
TCCATTGTCTTTTGACTTTTTCCAAAGCTGCAAATGTAAGTATGGATTGGTCTTTCATATATATCACCCTCAATCAGGCAAGAGTTTTCCCATTCAAAACTTTTTTACTTGCGATTCAAATTTTGTAGTTTATCTATTGTCCCTGTAGAATGGTGTATGTGGGTGAAACCACGCCAAAAATTCAAGACCGTATCTGTCAACACAAATCAAACATCAGACGTAAAAACCTATTACTACCGGTACCCGCTTACTTCCACTCGGCAGGCCATTCAGTGGCCCAACTGAAATTCCAGGCAATTGAACAGATTACAACATCCAGGAGAGGAGGGGACCGACTAAAACGCCTTAAAAGACAGTAAACATTCTGGATAAACAAATTGGATAGCCTGGAACCCAAAGGGATGAATAGGGATTATGAAATCCAGAACTTGGTATAGCACCCTTATACATTATATGCATCATTATAACTGTTGAGTATAGTAGCAGTTATCTTGGAACAATAACACCCATCTTCGTTGTATTCAGCATTATAGCCGTTTAATACAATAGATCGGTTCCATGTCTATTTACTATTTATCCTATATTGTCTATTGATCATATTCTTCTCCGTTTATTACAGATCCATTAATACGGGGGCTATGCCCTGGTGCCATCCACGGAGGGTATTTCCCCTATAACCATTGTCTTCTGTAATCCTTCTATTTTACTGTGCTTTTTGCTTTTTCCTTAATTTTTAAATTTTTAAATTTGGTTTTCTTTCATTACTACCTTTTTATTCCTTTTCTCCCCATTATTCTTTATTTAGTAATCTGCACGCTATAGCTCCCTTATGCCTCTATGCCTCTACTCCTCCTTCCCCTCTGTTTCCTTTTCTCTTCTGTATCTAGTTTCGTACACCTAGCATTACTACAGATTCAGATAGAGATCCCTATGTACATGAGCTAAAGCCGATGCGTTACATGAAGTCCGCTTTCAACTGAAGTCTTGACATGCACCTTGGTGCGCACGCGCGGACGCCGCGTCCCTTCACTAGTAGCGCATCCCTCTTGCCATGCGGACGCACGCCTGCAATCGAACGCGCTTACAACTGTATTGCGATATTATCCTTACTCCTTCGTAGCGGCACCAGGTAATGCCTCCTAGGTCTATACATATGTGTCTATGTTTCTCTATGTCTTACAGTCAGGTATTCTCTTTAATGTATATACTGCAGAGGGCCACAGATACCTATGGACTGGAGCATCTATATTGTATTCAGCGACCTTTAAGGGGGATTAAACGTCTATGCCGATCATATGTTGAAGTGGAAGTGATACCCTCCTTGTGGATTACTTAAAGGGAACCTGTCATCGGGGTTTTGGGTATAAAGCTGAGGACATGGGTTGCTAGATGGCCACTAGCACATCCGTAATACCCAGTCCCCATAGCTCTGTGTGCTTTTATTGTGTATAAAAACCGATTTGATCCATATGCAAATTAACCTGAGATGAGACAGAGCTTGAAAATATGACTTCTCTGGTCACACAAGTAAGATATGACTTATGACTTAATTAGCATATGTATCAAATCGGGTTTTTTTACACAATAAAAGCACACAGAGCTATGGGGACTGGGTATTACGGATGTGCTAGTGGCCATCTAGCAACCCATGTCCTCAGTTCTATACCCAAAATCCCAGTGACAGGTTCCCTTTAAATGTGCCTACTTCCTTGCTTCACTATTATGAGTTTTTCACTGCACTATTTGTCTATTAATTATGAGCCGGATTTGTCTAATAATTAAGAGCCGGATATTCTCTCATTTATGATGTACACAGAGAACCACTAATATCCCTGGACTAGAGTATTCGTATTACTTATTTACCGACCGTTCATTGGGTGGAGGTGGCTACCCTCCTTGGAGATTATAAAACAGGGGTCTGTTTCCCTGTACCACTATTTGAACATTATGTGTAAGGTCACTATTGTTTTAGATTCTAACTGTCATTTGACGAGTATGTGGGACCTTATACCACTAATAATTGTTACATGCACTGGCGTACATACAGGGGTCGCAGTTGCAAATGCACCCCGCACTCCAAGGGACCCGGCTGCCTGTGGACACCCCCTAGGCTGCCCTAAAGCATGTTAAAAACAGCTGCTGGCAGGGGCCCCGCTGTACTCACATGTAATGGAGCGCTCTGATGGGGCCCGGCATGAAGTACAGTGGCAATTTTGGGCCCCATAAGAGCGCTCCATGCCTCCATTACATGTATAATATGGGGAAGAGGGGGGAGCGCGCACTCACACACACATGGCCAGGCAGTTTGCTTCCATAGTGAAGCAGAGAAACCTTCACAGATTTTCAGAGCTCAGGAGCTCCCCCTGCTGGCTCCACATCATGCTGCTGGCTGTGTGAGGAGAGCTGAAAGCCTGGGAATATGCCTTCAGCACAGCTAGCAGCGCGATGAGTATGGGAGCCTGAAATCAGGGAAGAAGGTAAGTATGTTTTTTTTTTCTATAACACTGCAGACTGGGGGCAAGGGGGGAGGTGTTTGATGGGCACAACTAGAGTAAGGGGGCACAAAAGTGGGCATCTCTACTGAGGGGCACCTAATCTGCCATAACTAATTTGAGGGGGCACATATGAAGGCATAACTATGAGGAGGCACATATGAAGGCATAACTACTGTGGGGGGGCATATAATCTGGCATAACCACTGTGAGGGGCACATATGTGGGCATATCTAATGTGAGGGGCACATAAAATGGCATAACCACTCTGAGGGGGCACATATCTGGGCATTTCTACTTTGAGGGGGCACATAACCAGATATAAATACTGTGAATGGGCACATAATCTGGCAAAACTACTGTTTGGGGCACATAATCTGGCAAAACTACTGTTTGGGGCACATAATCTGGCATTACTACCGTGAGGGGCACATAATATGACATAACTACTGTGAGGGGCACATAATCTGGCATTACTACTGTGAGGGGCACATAATCTGGCATAACTACTGTGAGGGGCACATAATCTGGCATAACTACTGTGAGGGGACACATAATCTGGCATTACTACTGTGAGGGGACACATAATCTGGCATTACTACTGTGAGGGGACACATATTCTGGCATTACTAATGTGAGGGAGGCACATATATGGGCATAACTACTGTAAGGGGACACATATTTGGCATAACTACTGTGAGGGGGCACATCTGGGCATAAATACGGCGAAGGGACACATAATCTGGCATAACCACTCTGAGGGGGCACATATCTGGGCATTTCTACTTTGAGGGGGCACATAACCAGATATAAATACTGTGAATGGGCACATAATCTGGCAAAACTACTGTTTGGGGCACATAATCTGGCAAAACTACTGTTTGGGGCACATAATCTGGCATTACTACCGTGAGGGGCACATAATATGACATAACTACTGTGAGGGGCACATAATCTGGCATTACTACTGTGAGGGGCACATAATCTGGCATAACTACTGTGAGGGGCACATAATCTGGCATAACTACTGTGAGGGGACACATAATCTGGCATTACTACTGTGAGGGGACACATAATCTGGCATTACTACTGTGAGGGGACACATAATCTGGCATTACTACTGTGAGGGGACACATATTCTGGCATTACTAATGTGAGGGAGGCACATATCTGGGCATAACTACTGTAAGGGGACACATATTTGGCATAACTACTGTGAGGGGGAACATCTGGGCATAACTACTGTGACAGGAACAAAGGTGGGCATAACTACTGTGAGGGGCCACAAGGTGGGCCTTAGTACTGTGTGGTTGCTCTTATGGGAAATGTCCTATATTACCCTGCTATACATTGGCATAGCTCAGTCTTACAGGTCAGCACATCGCCCCCTGCTGGTGATTTCACAGGGGCAGTCACCATCCCTTCCTTATGTGATTATTCTTTTTTTCTCACCACAGGGACCTTGTTCTGGATCCAGCAGACATCACGCCGACGCCAGTGACACCCTGGGTGAGGTAGGACCAGATTTTATTACGACTGGGTGAGTGTAGCCATGCATTAGGCTTAGGGCTCTTTAACACGAGCGGATCCCGTGCGGGTAATCTGCTGCATGAAAAAGAGCCAAGCCCCGTTCCGAACAGCAGAGACATAGAGCAGTAACATGATTGATAATGCTCCGTGCCTCTCTGTGATCTTTTTACTACAAAATCACAGTGATATAAAGTTGTCACCGTGATTTTGTAGTAAAAAAGATCACAGTCAATCATGTTACTGCTCAGTGCCTCTGCTGTCCAGAATGGGGCTTGGCACTCATTCACGTAGCGGATTAGCCGCACGGAAAGAGCCCTTAGTAAGAAAATCTGCTGCTTCTTTGTAAAAAGGGGGGGGGCCCAATCCAAAGTTTTCACTGTGGCCCATAACACTATAGTTACGCCACTGGCCACTGGGCAGTGTTCCCTCTAAGCTGCGCGGGTTAGCGGTCACGCAGCAATTATTGTGCCCCCCACTAAAAAGTTTATTATGTCCGCTCAGTGCGCCCGCTCACCCGCCTCACCCGCAAAATGCCCACACACTTGCCCACACTATTGATGAGTTCTTCCAAACCTCCTCCTGTGTGCGAGGTGAGTGGGACGCCGCCTACCACATATTCCCCGCGCCACTGCTGCTGCCTCTTCCTTGTTTTTCTGACTCAAGAGGAGGAGCGGCATTTCACAGGGAGAGGTAATGTAGAGGCGGCGTTGTCGCCATCTTAGAAGTTAGACTCCCTCCTGGGACTGAGAGCTGCCTGCTGCACCTGCTACATAAGTATGCTGGGAGTGGGGACAGACCTGGAGGGCATGCTGCTGCAGAACACAAGGGGTGAAGCTACTGTCAGGGACACACCATCCTATTCCAGTCTATTACTGGGATGGTGTGCTCCTGCCAGTGGTTTCACCCCTTGTGTTCTGCAGCAGCATGCTCTGCACTTATATAGAGCCTATACCTATGTACAGCCTATACCTATATACAGCCTACAACTATATATTGCAGTACATATGTGTAGACTGTATATAGATTTAGACTGTATATAGGTATAGGCATATCTATCTAGCTACCTATCTCATATCTATCTATCCCACACGGGTTATATTGTTCGGCATGGTGTAACCTCCAAACATTTGCTGTACAGTATACATTATAATCCCTGTAACATGCTGTACAATATACATTATAATCCCTGCACAATGCTATACAATATACATTATAATACATATACCATGCCGTTCAATATACAGTATAAGGGAAGGCAGGTTAGTAAGTGTACCGGAGCATAAGATTTCATAGAAATGGTGAACATACATATTATTTTAACTCCTAAGACGCCTGTGGCCACCGGGGGAGCACGGGAGGCAGAAGCACAGCGCTCGCACAGCCCGTCTAACCTTTGCAAATAGAAGACGGATGGCCCTTAGCAACGCTCATTTCTGAGAGCGCTGCTAAGGGCCATTTCAGCCCCAGTTTTCTACTAAAATTAAAAGTTTTGGCTAAATAAAGTATATTACAAAAATGTTACTTATCACTTGTGCAGTGTCCCAGGGGGTCAGTAGTGTAGCCTTAGATATGCTGGGCTTTGTAGTGCAGGGCAACCCACTAACCTGGGATTCACCGTCGTCTTCAATCTGGGCAGCGACTGGAACAGGCAGTTCATAAATGTTCGTGACGCCAGTGTCAATTGAACGGTGACACGCCGTGTAATGTTATGTGGAATAATGGAGTAACCACGTGATAGCCAACCAAAACTGGAACTTTACTGGTTTTCAGTAGTAATCATGCATGGACATAGGTGGAAACGCAGTTCCATTGAAGACAGTTGATTTGCATATGAAGACAGTGGGTTTGCATAAGTTACAGACAGGCCGGAAATAGCAAGGTGATTTTCAGAGTGTTAAACACAGGACTTGTAGTACAGGAGGCTTGCACTCTATTCCTGACTGATCCTGAAACATGTGACTTATTCTCCAAGGTCTGATGCCCTAGCTCTGGCGTATCCTTGAATCTGTCTTTATCAAGTACCTCCTCTATTACCTTGAGTACCTCTTGCTGATTAGACTCGCCTTCTGTTTTATTCTGGGTCTTCAGGCTGTTTAACTATGCCCTTCTTGCTTCTACGAATACGGACTCAGGAGGGGAACCTTCTCCTCGGATCTGGAATCCGGTTACAGGGCTTACTCTACCCTCTCAGCACTGAGTCTAGAAACTTCTGTCCTCCTGAGCTAGGCCCTAGCCTATTTATACTGAACTGGGGGCTCCCTCTGCTGGCTGTGACAAGGATTGCCGGTAACCGGCCTGACTGGCTTAAAGGGAAATACACATTCAAATCTAGCAGTGTCGGGTAGCCTACCCGTATGCTGCACACCCCCAGACTTTAACGTGAGTAAGGCCTCGTACTCACACACATGCCTGAACCAACATAAGCTGATGCATAATTTAAACATTACATTATAAATATGATAAACAACTATTTCACACAAAAATATAACATTTGCGACTCGATGAACAAATGACGCAAGAAAAAGGGGCGTCTTCTTTCTTCTTAGGCACGGCCGCTGACCTGGCACAGCGGACTTAAGGTGAACCAGGTTAGTCTATTTTTTTTCCTTGACTGAAGTATAATAAAGAACTACACAGGATTTTCCTGCTGGTGTAGAACAGGCAAGGGCTCACGTGGAGGAATCCATTCTTGCGCACACACGTCAAGCAGGCTATTTCTAGTAACAACTGTTCGGGAGGAGACACCACCAGCATAGTCAAAGTCTCCTAAATGGACTGGCGGACGTCCCCTGGTCATCCGGGTGGACCTTCTCAACACAGGGGTTTCCTCTTCCCTTAGCACCAAGGTAGAAGAGAGAGTAGCAACAGGAGGATCTCCATCCGTGAGACCTTGGTCAGGAACAACAGGAACCACTAGAGGGGGAACTGGATCCGGGGCATCTTGAACCGGCTCTTCTGGAAGTAAAGGTACAGTAGGTGCCGGAGCGGGCACCAACAAGTTCAACCATGGTGTCAGAAGCCAATGCATGGGATCAGCGTCATACCTTAGATTACGGACAGCCTGCATAGGATCCTCGGGCTGTATTGATGACTCTGACACAGGGGGTTCAGATATAGAACTCTCAGCACTGGGTTCTGGTGTCAGGCAGAGCTTTAACCGGTTTCGGTGTACAATTTGGGATCCTCTGCCTTCCCGGGTGATCTCATAAGTGTGAGTTCCAACATTTGGGATTGCAGTGACAACATAGGGACTTTGCTCCCATTTACTGTCCAGTTTACTGGTACGGCGGTTATTTTTTAACCATACCACAGCCCCTATTGTCAAGGGTTCTGCATGGGCTGCTTGGTCATAGTCTCTCTGCTGCCGGTCTCTAGCATAGTCCATACGTTCCTGAACAATAGCTTGGGCCGTATTCAATCACCTTTGGTGTTCAGCAACCCAGTCGGTATTAGGTAATGGGTTGATGCAATCAGGTACGAGTACGTCCAAGGAGTGATCAGCAGGCAATAACCCTTGGCGCCCAAACATCAAATAAAAGGGGGTATACCCGGTGGAACAGTGTATGGTATGATTGTACGTGAACATGAGCTGTGGCAACAGATTAGGCCAATCTCCCCTGGTTTCAGGAGGCACGGTCCTCAGCATCTCTATCAAGGTCTGATTCATTTTTTCACATAATCCATTACCTTGAGGATGGTAGGCCGTTGTCCGGATCTTCTTACAGTTGTGTAGGCGGCACAGTTCATGGAACAGATGGGACTCAAAAGCAGGTCCTTGATCGGTGAGGATCTTTTCTGGACATCCGTAGGGCAGGAGGAAGTGTTTCCAGAACAGTTCGGCTGTAGTCTTGGCTGTCTGGTCTCTCACAGGCACCGCTACAACAAACTTAGTGAAATGGTCAATAATAGTCATAGCGTACACATACCCTGAGCTACTAGGCTCCAGTTTCACATGGTCGATGGCGACAAGTTCAAGAGGACGAGTACTTACAATGGGTCTCAGTGGTGCCCTCTGATCATGGTGTTCACCTCGTTTCAAGGCACAGGCTACACACTCCCGACACCACTTCTCCATGTCTTCTCTCATGCCCACCCAGTAAAACCGCTGGCGGATATTTGCCTCAGTCTTTTGGACCCCAAAGTGACCGGATTGATTGTGGTACATCTCCAACACCATACCTGCATCTCATCGGGGTATGAGAATCTGATGCACTCTTTCGTTGGACACTGGGTCTAGGCTTCTCCGTAGCAACAGGCCCTTTTGTATGAAGAGCTGATGGCGCTGTCTCCACAGTTTGATGAGCTCAGGATCTGTACTCTTACGCCGAATCCTCTCAGGGGCTCTGCCACTGGTAATGAAGTCCAACAATTCACCCAGCACTCTACTTTCAGACTGTAGTTTCACCCACCTTTCTTCTTTGAGTTCAGGCCTACTGGAGGGTGAAGGAACTGCAGCTCTGTCACTGGTAGCCCGAGCCTGATCCTGTTGAGCAAATTTATGGTAGAAGGCCGGCATTTCTACATCCTCCCAAGCATCTCGCACATCATCAGGAGCTGTCTCTGTGGGAAGCCTGGATAAAGCATCAGCATTGTCATTAGTACGTCCAGCACGATATTTTACAGAGAAATCATAGTTGGCGAGGCGAGAGGCCCATCTTTGCTCCAAAGCCCCTAATTTAGCTGTATTTAGATGTGCCAGAGGGTTATTATCAGTGAATGCAATGAATGGGGTAGCGGCTAGATAATCTTTGAATTTCTCCGTCACTGCCCACACTAATGCCAGGAACTCTAGTTTGAAGGAACTATAATTCTGGTCATTTTTCTCAGCTCCTTTCAGGGAGCGGCTTGCATAAGCTATCACTCTTTCTTTTCCCTCCTGGATCTGGGCTAACACAGCCCCCAGGCCTCGCTTGCTAGCATCAGTATACAGATGGAAGGGCTTGCTGTAGTCTGGATAACCTAACACGGGAGGCTCGGTCAGTTTCTTTTTTAACAACTGGAACGCTATCTCTCTTTCTTCATTCCACTCAATGGGCACTGGAGTTCTAGGACTTTTCTTGGGTTGCCCCCTCAAGAGTTCCTGGATAGGATCGGCTATTTGAGCAAAATGGGGGATAAAACGTCTATAGTAGCCGGCAAAACCAAGGAAACCCCTCACCTCTTTGACGGTAGTGGGGACCGGCCAGTTACGGACAGCCGCTAACTTATCAGGGTCAGGTTGTACGCCCTCTCCGCTTACCACATGCCCCAGGTATTTTACCGCAGGTTTGAGCAAGTGGCACTTGGATGGCTTTACCTTCAGGCCATATTTGATAAGGATTTCAAAGACCTCTGCTAAGTGTTTCAGATGGTCTTCATATGTTTTTGAGTACACAATGACGTCATCTAGATACAGCAGCACTGTTTCGAAGTTTTTGTGACCCAAACACCGCTCCATTAGTCTCTGGAAAGTTCCTGGGGCATTACATAACCCGAACGGCATACAATTGAATTCGAACAGGCCCATGGGAGTGGTGAAAGCAGTCTTTTCCCTATCTGCCGGGGCCATGGGTACTTGCCAGTAGCCACTGGTCAAGTCCAATGTGGAGAAATAGGCAGCGGAGCCCAGAGCAGTTAGTGACTCCTCAATGCGGGGCAGTGGGTACGCGTCTTTGTGGGTTATTTGATTAATTTTTCTATAGTCCACGCAGAAACGGATACCACCATCCTTCTTCTTTACAAGGACCAGGGGTGCTGCCCACGGACTACGACTGTCCCGGATTACATTAGAGTCTTTCATCTCTTGGATCATTTCTTTTACAGTCTGATATGAAGTAGGCGGTAAGGGTCTGTATCTCTCCTTGATAGGAGGATGAGAGCCAGTAGGTATGGTGTGTTGTATGGCACTAACCTCTCCATAATCAGTAGCATGTTTACTGAAGGCCTGGTGGTGCTCTTTGACAAGCTGTAGTATCCCTTCTTGTTGACGTTGGGGGGTAGTCTCGTCCCCGACATGTAGCTCTTCCCACCAGGGTACTTGTGACTGGGGCGCCGGCGGACATCCGCTGACTGCAGCTGGCGGCTTTTCTGTCACTGGAAGACGGATGATGTCTTGGAAGAACACCTGAGAAAGCTGGGCAACAGGGTAATGCTTAGTAAGCGCAACAGGATGATCACTCAGGTTAATCAGACGGACAGGTACTTTACCTTGGGAGACATTCACCAGGCACTTGGCAGCTCTCACATAAGGGTAATTCTCCATCTGGATTGGTTCCACCAGGGCCGGATAATCTCGGCCTTGGACTCCCAGGACAGCACGACACCATAACAGAGTTTGGGAATTAGGAGGCAAAGTCACAGGCTTATTATCACGAATCCTGGCAGTACAAATTTCTCCTTTCCCGTTAGCAAACCTCTGCTGGGCACTTAACACAGTGATAGTCTTTTGAATCACCCTCTTGGATGCAGAGGAAGCAGTGGGCAGAGTCTGGTGTAATACGGCAAGTATTTCTGCATAACAGTTTTTGAAGACATTGGTGCCTAGAATGACAGGATGTCCTCCTCTGTCGCCGGCCTGTATTACTATCACCCCCTGTTGAGGCAAGGTTACTTCTCCCACCTGCAGGGTGGGTTCCCAGTATCCATAAATCTTTACCGGTTTGCCATTGCTGGCGATAATCTCTACCCAGGATTCAGGCGGCTGGGTCAATTGGTTGGTGTCCCAGAATCTTTCAAAGGCGGGCAGCTGAATAGTAGTGACCTGAGACCCAGTATCTAATAGGGCTTCAAAGGGGACCCCGTTAATCTCTACATTGATTTTAGGATGGGATCCTACATACCGTGGCATCCAATTTGGATCCTTTGGACCTAGTGTTCTACCTCCCGAGGGGTGGTCCTCAGCCTCAGGGGTTGCCCGTTTAACTGCCAGCACGTGGATTCTGTGTGTCCCACCTTTTTGCAGTATGTACACACGGGCCGCTTGCGATCCCTATTGCGTCTCCCAGAATCCCTGGGGTGAGTCTCTTGGTATGGAGGTGGGAACGGCTTAGGAGGTGACAGGAACTCTTCTTCTGACATCATGGGTTTTTCCCATTCCTCCATTTTTCTGCACACTCTCTCTAGGCTTTTAGTGAGGTGATTTACTTGCTCTGTCAGCATGGCGATAGTATCGGTAGCTGCAGCTTGAACAGCTTGACCGGCCTCAGCTCGGTTAATGATAAGCGGTTTTGACCTGCAGGCTGATAACTCAGATGGTGTGCTCAACTCTGTAGATACTGCTGACCCCAGAATTTTTATAGCCAGTTCTTTAAAGTCCAGAAAGGTACTGTTAGGGTGTTGGGCGGACAGCATCTTTAATTGGGTCCTTATTTGCTCACTAGACACTCCGGTAATAAATTGTTCCCTCAGGGTCTGATCCTGGTTATCAGCTTCCTTGGGATCTATCTGGATTACAGCCCCCAAAGCCTCCTGAAGTGATAGGGCATAGTCACGGAGGGACTCACCGGACTTCTGTTTCTTGCCAAAGAAGTGCATCTTTATCTCTGAGGCAGTCCTCGTTTCAAAAGTGGCCCTGAGACGGGTGAATATCTGCTCTAGAGTACTCCGTTCCGCAGCAGGCCAGGATAATACCTCTCTGCGGGCAGCCCCCTCCAGTTGCGCTAGCAAGATTTCCATTTGCTGATCGGTATTTATGGGGTACAGTTTGAATAAGGCCAGCAACTTTTCTTTAAAGTCTCTTAGGGTATGGGCCTCTCCGTTATAGCGGGGAAACCATAGTAAGGCATGGTAAAGGGCATCACGCTGGGGGCTATAGGATGATTAGGAGCCGCAAGCTCTCCCGGGTCCGGCCGCTCGGCAACTCCCGGATCTGACATGTTAGTTTAATAAGATGCGGCCGCTGGCGACTAAAAGGGCCGGAACAATCCCCTTCCCTCCGGATACAAGTTCTTACCGGTATCGCCGGGTGTGAAGCAGGCCAAATCTCGAGAGACTCCGGACTTCCTGCGACCGCGGTGACGTAGAGGAAACAGGGCCGCGGCGGTGCGATGATGAAGAGGGGCGGGCTTTTCGGTGTCTTTGAAGGGATCCGCCCACGAAGGTCCTTAGCAGCGCGGGAAACTTTACTCCAGGCGGCCGGTGGCCATCTTGATCACCATTCCCTGACAGCAGCAGGGTTGTTGAGGAGTTAATGAATTATAATCCACAACCACGATTTTCTTTTCCTGGGGGTAGCGCAACACAGCACAGCGCCTCCGATTTCTCCCAGGCACAATTGTAATCCACCGACTTGGAAATAAAGGGTACAGTCCTTGCAATACGGTGGTGGAATAGTTAAAGCACACAGTTCACACTTCTCTGCACTTCAGAAGTATGCGGATCCTGTTCGTGACGCCAAAAAGAGCGATGCAGTGTCCCAGGGGGTCAGTAGTGTAGCCTTAGATATGCTGGGCTTTGTAGTGCAGGGCAACCCACTAACCTGGGATTCACCGTCGTCTTCAATCTGGGCAGCGACTGGAACAGGCAGTTCATAAATGTTCGTGACGCCAGTGTCAATTGAACGGTGACACGCCGTGTAATGTTATGTGGAATAATGGAGTAACCACGTGATAGCCAACCAAAACTGGAACTTTACTGGTTTTCAGTAGTAATCATGCATGGACATAGGTGGAAACGCAGTTCCATTGAAGACAGTTGATTTGCATATGAAGACAGTGGGTTTGCATAAGTTACAGACAGGCCGGAAATAGCAAGGTGATTTTCAGAGTGTTAAACACAGGACTTGTAGTACAGGAGGCTTGCACTCTATTCCTGACTGATCCTGAAACATGTGACTTATTCTCCAAGGTCTGATGCCCTAGCTCTGGCGTATCCTTGAATCTGTCTTTATCAAGTACCTCCTCTATTACCTTGAGTACCTCTTGCTGATTAGACTCGCCTTCTGTTTTATTCTGGGTCTTCAGGCTGTTTAACTATGCCCTTCTTGCTTCTACGAATACGGACTCAGGAGGGGAACCTTCTCCTCGGATCTGGAATCCGGTTACAGGGCTTACTCTACCCTCTCAGCACTGAGTCTAGAAACTTCTGTCCTCCTGAGCTATGCCCTAGCCTATTTATACTGAACTGGGGGCTCCCTCTGCTGGCTGTGACAAGGATTGCCGGTAACCGGCCTGACTGGCTTAAAGGGAAATACACATTCAAATCTAGCAGTGTCGGGTAGCCTACCCGTATGCTGCACTTGCCCTACACTTTAGCAAAAAAAATAATTTAAATGGCAGTTACACTTTAAGTTTTACACGAATACGGTATACTTTACAGCTGTGTGCGGTTATGTACATGTACATACCTCCCAACTCTTGCCCCTGGCAAATTGTGCAGAGGTAGAGCTTGACAGGACACTATGATTGCCATCCAAAATCGGCCTGCCCCACACAAAGCGGTACTGTTGGGAGGCATGTTGGGTAAATGGTAGGGGAGGTAGTGGGGGTGGTGGAGGCAGGTTGGGGGGGCAACGGAGAGGGGGCCCCATGGATCAGTTTCGCACCGGGGCACCATGGATTGTGTGTACGCCTCTGGTTACATGACATTGTCTTATTATACTGACCACTGCCATAAGGTACTATTTGTAGTTCTAAAAGTCTGTTGTTTTTCTATATTCTGTTTTAGTTTGATAATGGCCGTATTTGGCCGAAACGAAACATCAATATTGGCCACAGATTCAAAAAAAGCAAAGTATATTTCTACGGAACCACAGTTCAGTGTGATTTTTCTGGAGTTTTTCTTCATACAATTGATGTGGTTGGAACCCGACTCCAGGAAATTCTAAAGTAAGAAACTACCAGCAGTGTGCGACTACGTTACTTCTCAACTCAGACGATCCCTACTTGGTATAGCACCTACAATCAACATGGCTAGTGGCACGCTGTCATTTCAGCAAGAGGAGATATCCTAAATCTTGTCCCAAGTGAGCATTTCTGGAGAATTCCTACAAACACCTCCATCAGAATTCAAAGCGAGGGATCTACAGGGAGTGCAGAATTATTAGGCAAGTTTTATTTTTGAGGATTAATTTTATTATTGAACAACAACCATGTTCTCAATGAACCCAAAAAACTCATTAATATCAAAGCTGAATATTTTTGGAAGTAGTTTTTAATTTGTTTTTAGTTTTAGCTATTTTAGGGGGATATCTTTGTGTGCAGGTGACTATTACTGTGCATAATTATTAGGCAACTTAACAAAAAACAAATATATACCCATTTCAATTATTTATTTTTACCAGTGAAACCAATATAACATCTCAACATTCACAAATATACATTTCTGACATTCAAAAACAAAACAAAAACAAATCAGTGACCAATATAGCCACCTTTCTTTGCAAGGACACTCAAAAGCCTGCCATCCATGGATTCTGTCAGTGTTTTGATCTGTTCACCATCAACATTGCGTGCAGCAGCAACCACAGCCTCCCAGACACTGTTCAGAGAGGTGTACTGTTTTCCCTCCTTGTAAATCTCACATTTGATGATGGACCACAGGTTCTCAATGGGGTTCAGATCAGGTGAACAAGGAGGCCATGTCATTAGATTTTCTTCTTTTATACCCTTTCTTGCCAGCCACGCTGTGGAGTACTTGGATGCGTGTGATGGAGCATTGTCCTGCATGAAAATCATGTTTTTCTTGAAGGATGCAGACTTCTTCCTGTACCACTGCTTGAAGAAGGTGTCTTCCAGAAACTGGCAGTAGGACTGGGAGTTGAGCTTGACTCCATCCTTAACCCGAAAAGGCCCCACAAGCTCATCTTTGATGATACCAGCCCAAACCAGTACTCCACCTCCACCTTGCTGGCGTCTGAGTCGGACTGGAGCTCTCTGCCCTTTACCAATCCAGCCACGGGCCCATCCATCTGGCCCATCAAGACTCACTCTCATTTCATCAGTCCATAAAACCTTTGAAAAATCAGTCTTGAGATATTTCTTGGCCCAGTCTTGACACACAGCTTGTGTGTCTTGCTCAGTGGTGGTCGTCTTTCAGGCTTTCTTACCTTGGCCATGTCTCTGAGTATTGCACACCTTGTGCTTTTGGGCACTCCAGTGATGTTGCAGCTCTGAAATATGGCCAAACTGGTGGCAAGTGGCATCTTGGCAGCTGCACGCTTGACTTTTCTCAGTTCATGGGCAGTTATTTTGCGCCTTGGTTTTTCCACACGCTTCTTGCGACCCTGTTGACTATTTTGAATGAAACGCTTGATTGTTCGATGATCACGCTTCAGAAGCTTTGCAATTTTAAGAGTGCTGCATCCCTCTGCAAGATATCTCACTATTTTTGCCTTTTCTGAGCCTGTCAAGTCCTTCTTTTGACCCATTTTGCCAAAGGAAAGGAAGTTGCCTAATAATTATGCACAACTGATATATGGTGTTGATGTCATTAGACCACACCCCTTCTCATTACAGAGATGCACATCACCTAATATGCTTAATTGGTAGTAGGCTTTCGAGCCTATACAGCTTGGAGTAAGACAACATGCATAAAGAGGATGATGTGGTCAAAATACTCATTTGCCTAATAATTCTGCACTCCCTGTAGAACGGGAATCCCGTAGATTGTTGAATTACGAGCTCCACAGTGACACTCTGGCGGAATATCTGAAAGTGAAATGTATTCCACAAGGACTGCGCATTCGCACCAGACCTACTTTTTTTAAAGATAATGCAGAGTTCTGCGAAAAGTTAGAACAAATTTCTTCAATCTGATGACCCTTACATTATCATACTTAGTTTATCTATTGAAGTGTCCCTGTGCAATGGTGTATGTGGGTGAAACCACGCAAAAAATTTGAGACCGTATCTGTCAACACAAATCAAACAATAGACGTAAAAACCTACTGGTACGCGCTCACTTCCACTTGGCAGGCCATTCAGTGGCCCAACTGAAATTCCAGGTAATTGAACAGATTACACCGTCCAGAAGAGGAGGGGACCGACTAAAATGCATTAAAACACGGGAAACATTCTGAATAAACAAATTGGAACTCCAATTCACAATTTACCATGACCCCAATACCATTGACATTCTTAATACAACAATTACCAAGACCACATTGGGCACTCTTATTACTGACCTATTCCGCAAACCTACTGATCATAATAATTTATTAAATTTTTCTACCTTCCACACACCAAACACCAAGTAATCCCTACCGAACTCCTAATTTGTGAGGGTTAGGCGGGTAGTTAAGGACAACACCACATGTCAGACATGATTAGTGGAGATGAGCCAACGCTTTCTGGATAGGGACTACCCCCCACGTATTGTACAGACTTCAGATCAATCCAAACAACCGAGACCCAGAACCTTGGATAAACTGTCACCGCCAGTTCTCTGAGAAGATCTGGCAGACGTTCTTCTCTACCTCTTGCATGACGTTCTTTGTTTTGGTTTCACTTTTTCATCTCCTTTCCTTCTCCCAGCTGTCACCTATTTACACTAATTGCCTCCCTTTATATTACCTCCCATACTGCCTCACTTTGCGGTTTATACTACTTCCTGGATTGTGTTCACTGCTGGAGGCTGCTGCTGCTGATTCCTCAGATAAGTCCTTTTCCTTTATTTGTGTTTCCTTGCTGGCTTTATTCTAGGTGACCCTGACTCAGTCGGTATTAAGTGCAGGGAGCCGGTGGTCGTGTCCCCTCACTATTATAGGGTTTTCAGGTGTCATACAGTATTAGATACGTGGGCATGCAATCGCCTACCATAAAGATCTTTGCATGGGCATAGCAGTCAGGGAGAGCTCTAGGGGTTTTATGCTCCTTAGTTTGGGATCAAGCCAGTTGGTTGTTTATTTGTAAGTTCCAGCTATCTGCAAAACCATCCGTGACATTATAAACCGCCATAACCGTCTTAAGCATGGATCCGGTTTCAACCTTGATTGACCGCATGCAAGGTCTTTCCCTGGAGGCAGCAGATCTCCGTAAAACTGTGTCTCAGTTTCAGGTGACCGGTTCTGCTGGCGTTCATGGAGTTTGTTCCGAGCCTAAGATCTCGCTTCCGGATACGTTCTCCGGGGGTAGTGAGAATTTTGTTCGCTTTAGAGAGGCTTGCAAACCCCATTTTCGCATACCTCCCCATTCCTCTGGTGATGAGGAGCAGAGGGTGGGGATCATCATCTCGCTGCTCAGGGATAACGCTCACTCTTGGGCCTTTTCGCTGCCGATGGGGGCACGGCCCCTCCAATCGGTGGATCAATTTTTTGTAGCCCTGGGCCAGATATATGATGACCCGGATCCTATTGCTCTGGCTGAATCTAAACTGCGTCTTTTATGCCAGGGTAAACAGTCCGCAGAGATATATTGTTCTGAATTTAGGAGATGGGCAGCCGATACTGGTTGGAATCATGCTGCACTCCGAAGTCAATTTTGCAATGCTCCTTCAGAAAGATTGAAAGATGCATTTGCTTTTCATGAGAGACAAGCCTCGTTAGAATCTGCCGTGTCTCTAGCTATTCGTATTGACGGGCGTCTTAGAGGGAGAGAGGAGACTAGTCCTTCCTGTCATATCCAGTCCAAGGACAGTCTCATTCAGTGCTCAGGGGTCTTAGTCTCTCTCAATCCCCTCTGAGGAGGAGGCCATGCAGCTGGCTTTGCTTGCCTCTAAAAGTAGAGGATTCCACTCTGACAGGAGGGTTTGTTGAGGCTAATGTTTGCCACTCTAGGAGAGTCATGGAGTTTTCTGAGGGTAATAAAAGAAAAACAAAAACAAAAATACCCTCTAAAAACCCAATCCATTTTCTACTATTGGCAAGGTTGATGCGGAAAATGAAGGTTTGCCGTTTACTTGTAGTTCCCGTTTTCTCCTACCTGCCAGGGTGGCGCTAGACAGCAAGAACATTGTTTGTGAGATTTTTGTAGATAGTGGAGCAGCTGTCAATCTCATTGATAATCAATTTGCAATAATGCATGGTTTCCAGGTATGCACTTTGGAAAAGGATATACCTGTTTTTGCTATCGATTCCGCTCCACTTTCTCAAAGATCGTTAAAGGGCATAGTTCACAATATCCGTTTGACTGTGGGTGACGCTCATGTTGAGGATATGTCATGTTTTGTCTTAAGCGGATTACCTACTCCTCTAGTGTTGGGGCTACCCTGGCTCACTAAACATAACCCCACCATTGATTGGCAAGCAAGGCAAATAAATGGTTGGAGTGAGTTTTGCAGAGAGAAGTGCCTCACGGCGTCTATTTCAGAGGTTTCTACCAAGACTGTGCCATCTTTTCTCTCTGACTTTTTGGATGTGTTTTCCGAGAGTGGTGTCCAGGAGTTGCCCCCTCACCGGGAGTACGACTGCCCTATTAATCTCATCCCAGGCGCCAAGCTGCCAAAATCACGTTTATACAATCTCTCCCAACCTGAAAGAGTCGCTATGCGTACTTATATCTCTGAGAGCCTGAGAAAGGGACACATCCGACCCTCGAAGTCACCTGTTGCCACTGGGGTTTTTTTTGTTAAGAAAAAAGATGGTTGTTTAAGATCTTGTCTGGATTTCAGGGAGCTGAACTGTATCACGATTCGTGACCCATATCTGCTTCCTTTGATCTCGGACCTGTTTAACCAGATTGTTGGGGCTAAGGTTTTTTCTTAGTTGGATTTAAGAGGGGCATACAACCTAGTCAGGGTAAGGGAAGGGGACTAATGGAAGACGGCCTTCAATACCCTTGAGGGTCATTTCGAGAATTTGGTTATCCCCTTTGGTTTGATAAATGCTCCGGCCGTCTTCCAACATTTTGTGAACAGCATTTTTTATCATTTAATGGGGAAATTTGTACTGGTGAATCTAGATGACATTTAGATTTTTTCTGCTGATTTCAATACTCATCGAGACCACCTACGTCAGGTCCTGCTGATTCTGAGGGAGAATAAATTGTATGCTAAACTGGAAAAATGTGTGTTTGCGGTTCCGGAGATTCAATTTCTTGGTTTTCTTCTCTCTGCTTCTGGTTTTCGCATGGACCCTGAGAAGGTCAGCGCTGTGCTTGATTGGGAGCTTCCTGAGAATCAGAAGGCGTTGATGCAGTTTTTGGGTTTTGCCAATTATTACAGAAAGTTCATTTTGAATTATTCCTCTGTTGTTAAGCCACTCACTGATATGACTAAAAAGGGGGTAGATTTTTTTTTGTGGTCGGTAGATGCGCATAAAACCTTTTCTAGTATCAAAGAGAGTTTTTCTTCCGCTCCCATTTTGATACAACATGATGTCTCTCTACCTTTTATTGTTGAGGTGGACACTTCTGAGGTGGGTGTAAGTGCGGTCTTATCTCAGGGTCTCTCTCCTGCCAAATGGCGACCGTGTGCCTTTTTTTTTCTCAAGGAAACTCTCCTCTGCAGAGAGAAATTACGATGTGGGAGATAGGGAGTTTTGGCCATCAAGTTGGCTTTTGAGGAATGGCGCCATTGGCTAGAGGGAGCCAGACACCCTATTACCGTGTTTACCGACCATAAGAATCTGGCCTACTTGGAGTCAGCCAAGCGTCTGAACCCGAGACAGGCCAGATGGTCTTTGTTCTTTTCTAGGTTTAATTTTGTTGTTACGTTGCACCCTGAGGTTAAAAATGTGAAAGCGGATGCCCTGTTACGTTGTTTTCCGGGAGGGGGGAACTTTGAAGACCTGGGTCCCATTTTGGTTGAAGGGATGGTTGTGTATGCTCTTTATCCTGAATTGGAGGCAGAGGTTCAGGCAGCCCAGACAGAGGCTCCTGATCTTTGTCCTCCTGGGAGGCTGTTTGTGCCTCTCACTTTACGACACAAGGTTTTTAAGGAGCACTACGATACTGTCCTTGCTGGGCACTAGGCGAGTAGAGCCACAGTGGATCTCATTGCTTGGAGATTCTGGTGGCCGGCTCTTCGTAAGTCGGTTGAGGGTTTTGCGGCAGCCTGCGAGACCTGCGCTCGTGCCAAAGTCCCTCATTCAAGGCTATCGGGTCCTCTTCTTCCGTTACCCATTCCTTCCCGTCCATGGACTTCATTGCGGACCTGCCTCGTTCCTCGGGGAAGACTGTGATTCTGGTAGTAGTGGACCGTTTTAGCAAAATGGCGCATTTCATCCCCTTTCCTGGGTTACCCAATGCTAAGACGCTGGCGCAAGCGTTTGTTGATCACATTGTTAAATTGCATGGCATTCCTTCAGACATCGTTTCTGATAGGGGCACGCAATTTGTTTCCAGATTCTGGAAAGCCTTCTGTTCTCGCTTGGGGGATCGGTTGTCGTTCTCTTCTGCTTTTCACCCGCAGTCGAATGGTCATACTGAACGTGTCAATCAGAATCTGGAGACATATCTGGTCTGTTTTGTGGCGGAGAATCAGGAGGATTGGTGTTCTTTTTTTGTCCCTTGCTGAGTTTGCTTTAAATAACAGTCGCCAGGAGTCCTCTGATAAGTAACCATTTTTTGGTGCATATGGCTTTCATCCGCAGTTTGGGACATTCTCTGGAGAGGGGTCTTCTAGTTTACATGATGAGGAGAGATTTTCCTCGTCTCTGTCATTTATTTGGCAAAAGATTCAGGGTAATCTGAAGAGGATGAGTGAGAGATATAAGCGTGGCGGATAAGAGACGTGTGCCTGGTCCGGAACTGAATGTGGGTGATCTGGTGTGGTTGTCTACAAAGAATATCAAACTGAAGGTTCCCTCCTGGAAGTTGGGTCCTAAGTTTTTGGGCCTTACAAGATCTTGTCAGTCATCAATCCCGTTGCCTTCTGTCTTGATCTTCCTCAGACTTGGAAGATCCATAATGTTTTTCACAGGTTCCTATTAAAACCTTATGTCCAACCCACTGTACCCTCCTCTTTTCCTCCTCCTCCGATTGTTGTTGATGGTAATCTTGAATTTCAGGTCTCTAGGATTGCGGATTCTTGCATTATCCGCGGTTCTCTCCAGTACCTCGTTCATTGGGAGGGTTATGGTCCTGAGGAGAGGATGTGGGTCCCAGTGGCGGACATTAAGGCCACTCGTCTCATCAGGGCTTTCCATAGGTCTCATCCTGAGAAGGTGGGCTCTGAATGTCCACCCGTAGAGGGAGGGGTACTGTTACCGCCAGTTCTCTGAGAAGATCGGGCAGACGTTCTTCTCTACCTCTTCCATGACGTTCTTTGTTTTGGTTTCACTTTTTCATCTCCTTTCCTCCTCCCAGCTGTCACCTATTTAGACTAATTGCCTCCCTTTATATTCCCTCCCATACTGCCTCACTTTGTGGTTTATACTACTTCCTGGTTTGTGTTCACTGCTGGAGGCTGCTGCTGCTTATTGCTCAGATAAGTCCTTTTCCTTTATTTGTGTTTCCTTGCTGGCTTGATTCTAGGTGACCCTGACGCCGTCAGTATTAAGTGCAGGGAGCCGGTGGTCGTGTCCCCTCACTATTACAGGGTTTTCAGGTGTCATACAGTATTAGGTACGTGGGCAATCGTCTACCATAAAGATCTTTGCATGTGCATAGCAGTCAGGGAGAGCTCTAGGGGTTTAATAGGGCTCACCCATATGCTCCTTAGTTTGGGATCAAGCCAGTCGGATGTTTATTTATAAGTTCCAGCTTTCTGCAACACCATCCGTGACATAAACGCTTGGCCTTTGTATATACCTTTTATCCATCTACTAACAAAGTCCCCAACAGTATCAGAAACCATTGGCCACTCATACACAAAGCTTATCCCAACGTAATAGAATTTCAAAATCCCAACTACCCTGCACTCGCCATACAAAAAATGTACGTGATATTTTGGTAAAAGCAGATATTGGCACCTTGAGAACCAGCCCAAGACAAACATTTCTATGTACCCAGAAGAAAGGCACATTTCCCTGCATACAATGTTTACAGTGTTCTAATGTACAAAAAGGCTCTCATATACTGTATATCACCCTCAGGCAAGAGTTTTCCCATTCAAAACCTTTTTACTTGCAATTCAAATTTTGTAGTTTATCTATTGAAGTGTCGCTGTGGAATGGTGTATGTGGGTGAAACCACGCAAAAAATTTGAGACTGTATCTGTCAACACAAATCAAACATCAGATGTAAAAACCTATTACTACCGGTACCCGCTCACTTCCACTCGGCAGGCCATTCAGTGGCCCAACTGAAATTCCAGGCAATTGAACAGATTACAACATCCAGGAGAGGAGGGGACAGACTAAAACGCCTTAAAACACAGGAAACATTCTGGATAAACAAATTTGATAGCCTGGGACCCAAAGGGATGAATAGGGATTATGAAATCCAGAACTTGGTATAGCACCCTTATACATTATATCCATCATTATAACTATTGAGTATAGTAGCAGTTATCTTGGAACAATAACACCCATCTTCGTTGTATTCAGCATTATAGCCGTTTAATACAATAGATCGGTTCCATGTGTATTTACTATTTATCCTATATTGTCTATTGATCATATTCTTCTCTGTTTATTACAGATCCATTAGTACGTGGTGCCATCCACGGAGGGTATCCTTTAATTTCCCCTATAACCATTGTCTTCTGTAATCCTTCTATTTTTCTGTGCTTTTTGCTTAATTTTAATTTTAATTTGTATTTGGTTTTCTTTCATTACTACCTTTTTATTCCTTTTCTTCCCATTATTCTTTATTTAGTAATCTGCACGCTATAGCTTTCTTATGCCTCTATGCCTCTACTCCTCCTTCCCCTCTGTTTCCTTTTCTCTTCTGTATCTAGTTTCGTACACCTAGCATTACTACAGATTCAGATAGAGATCCCTATGTACATGAGCTAAAGCCGATGCAATCCATGAAGTCCGCTTTCAACTGGAGGCTAGACACACACCTTGGTGTGCACGCGCGATCTAGGGAACTGAGCACTTTTAAACTAGACACTGCGTCCCTTCACTAGCGGCGCATGCCTCTTGCCGTGTGATCGCATGTCTGTAATCAAGCGCGCTTACAACCGTATTGCGAAATTATCCTTACTCCTTCTTCGTAGCGGCATCAGGTAATGCCTCCTAGGTCTATACATATATGTCTATGTTTCTCTATGTCTTACAGTCAGGTATTCTATTTAATGTGAATACTGCACAGAGGGCCACAGATGCCTATGGACTGGAGCATCTATATTGTATTCAGCGACCTTTCAGGGGAATAAAACGTCTATGCCGATCACATGTTTAAGTGGAAGTTATGCCCTCTTTGTGGATTACTTAAACGTGCCTTGCTTCACAATTATGAGTTTTTCACTGCACTATTTGTCTATTAATTATGAGCCGGATTTGTCTAATAATTAAGAGACGGATATTCTCTCATTTATAATGAACACAGAGAACCACTGACACCCTCCTTGGGGATTATAAAACAGGTGTCCGTTTACCTGTACCACTATTTAAACATTATGTCATTGCACTATGTGTAAGGTCACTATTGTTTTAGATTCTAGCCATCATTTGACGAGTATGTGGGACCTGATACCACTAATGATTGTTAGAGATTTCGCGAACATAAAATTTTCCGTTCGCGAACGGCGAACGCGAATTTCTGCAAATCTTTGCGCACGGGCGAACCGCCATTGACTTCAATAGGCAGGCAAATTTTAAAACCCACAGGGACTCTTTCTAGCCACAGTAGTGATGGAAAAGTTGTTTCAAGGGGACTAACACCTGGACTGTGGCATGCCGGAGGGGGATCCATGGCAAAACTCCCATGGAAAATTACCGTATTTTTCGCCGTATAAGACGCACCGGCCTATAAGACGCACCTAGGTTTTTGAGGAGGAAAATAAGAAAAAAAATATTTTGAACCAAAAGGTGCGCTTTTGGTGGGTTTTGAACTAATTGTGGTCTGTGGGTGACGCACTGTTATGGAGGATCTGTGGATGACACACTGTTATGGGGGATCTGTGGGTGACGCACTGTTATGGGGGATCTGTGGGTGACGCACTGTTATGGGGGATCTGTGGGTGACACTTATGGGGGATCCTCTCTGGATGGCACTGTTATGAGGATCTGTGTATAACAGTTATGGGGGGGATCTGTGGATGACACATATATAGCATCTTATGCTATGTGTCATCCACAGATCCCCTCCATAAGTGTGGGGGTCGCATCTACTTTTATAATCGGGGTGGGGGTCGCATCTGCATTTATAATGACAGCGGGGCCCGTGCAGTGACTGTATTCTACTACACGGGCCCGGCTTACTGTATAATCATATCCCTAATAGTTAATTGTTGTATGCATGTAATCGCATAATGAGCGATAATGAGCGCTGTGTATCACCGTACTTACAATTAGAAGCGCTCGCCGTTCGGAGCAGAGAGCAGAGAGGAGGGAGGAGGCAGGCCGGGAGGACGGGCGCTGGCAACGTGAGTCATACGTCATGCGCCCACGCCGCCTGCTTCATTCATAAAGTGGGCGGCGCAGGCGCGTGACGTATGACTCACGTTGCCAGCGCCCGTCCTCCCGGCCTGCCTCCTCCCTCCTCTCTGCTCCGAACGGCGAGCGCTTCTAATTGTAAGTACGGTGATACACAGCGCTCATTATCGCTCATTATGCGATTACATGCATACAAAAATTAACTATTAGGGATATGATTATACAGTAAGCGGGGCCCGTGTAGTAGAATACAGTCACTGCACGGGCCCCGCTGTCATTATAAATGCAGATGCCGCCCCCCAGCCCCTCCTCCCTCACAGCTGATACACCCGCCGCACAGCATCGCGGCGGGTGTATCATTGAAAACTGGGCAAAATCAGCTCCATTCGCCGTATTTTTTGGGGGAAAAAGTGCGTCTTATACGGCGAAAAATACGGTACATAGTTGACGCAGAGTTGGCTTTTAATACATAAAGGGCATAAATCACCTAACAATCCATTTTTTTTTTTAACAACATGGTTTAAAACATCCAGTGTGTGTATACGATCAGGTATGATGTTGTATCGATAAGGTAGTGTAAGGGCTACGCCCGCTTCAGACATTGACAGACCAAACTCCCCTTTTAATGCACCGCAAACAACCGCAAACAGTCCATTTGCCCAACCGCCAACTCCCCATTTGCACAAGGTTGGATACCAAGCTAGCCATGTCCCGTTGATGTCATTGAAGGTTTCTTCCTCCACCCAGCCACGTACAGCACCAAGGGTCCCCGAAAGGTGAATTGAATTGATTTTTCGAACAGGGAGATGGTTAAAAAAAACGCTGGCTCCCTCCCCTTCGTTTAAATCCACGCCACGGTCACTGCGTCTGCACCGTGCAATTTACTGTCACACCCGATATGAGTGGTATTTTCTGTAGTACTATTCTCATCAGTTTAATCCCTGTTACGTCCCATATCAGGGATTGCCGTTTGTGAAAATAAATTTAGGCCTGGTACCTTTGACTGCCTTCACAGTGACACCAAAATACACCAAACTGAATTGATTTTAGGAACCGGAAGATGGAAAAAGCAGCTTGGTCGGTCCTCTTACTCCCAAGTTGGGGCACTG
Organism: Bufo gargarizans; assembly: GCF_014858855.1. Taxonomy (NCBI): domain Eukaryota; kingdom Metazoa; phylum Chordata; class Amphibia; order Anura; family Bufonidae; genus Bufo; species Bufo gargarizans. The sequence goes on from NC_058080.1 coordinate 443,470,812, forward strand.
TGCGTGCACGAAGCAATGTGCTGTGACACCCTATATGAGTGGTGTCTTAACTAGTACTATTCCTATCAGTTTAATCCCTGCTACGTCCCCTATCCGGGGACGTGTGTCGAATTGATTAATCATTGTCGAATAAACGACGTCCTGAAATAATTTTGTTCTGAGCTTTGTACTTGCTTTGTATTGGAATTGATGGGGATTTTTTTAATTGTCTGCATTATTTCTAATAAACTATTAAGAGACTTTATTTTTTTTTATTTTTTTTATGTATTAAAAACCCATACAACTTAAAAAAAATAATAATAATGTTTTTTCTATGAAAAATTATCCAGCCGATCGCTTTTAGTCTGATCATAATGAAGCAACGGCCTTATCAACATTGCCAACACACTCATAGAGGTGATGATCGCGTCATTGTGATACGCAAGCCCCTTCACCACAACAAGGTAACGATCACAAAGGGGAATTGACACATGTATGTGCCTTTTTTTAGTTTTGTTTTTGCAGCCACAGTGCAGCACTAGAGGCCATAAAAATTAGGCATGTACACATGCCTGAAAAATTAGGTATTGTTGCAGCCACAGAAATTGATGTTTTCCAGGCAGAAAGGTGACTAAAACATTGCGGCTTGAACCCTAGTTGGAGGCGGAGAATTCACGAAAGTCATCCGGTATGCAGACATTAAATACAGCAGCGTGGGGACCATTTTGAGGCCAAGGCATGTCATCACGCTTTTTGTTAGTCAAACGTATCCCCTACTGTCAGTCCCTTCGGGATCCATGCCTCATTCATCTTAATGAAGGTGAGGTAATCAACACTTTTTTGACCGAGGCGACTTCTTTTGTCAGTGACAATGCCTCCTGCTGCACTGAAGGTCCTTTCTGACAGGACACTTGAAGCGGGACAGGCCAGAAGTTCTATCGCAAACTGGGATAGCTCAGGCCACAGGTCAAGCCTGCACACCCAGTAGTCAAGGGGTTCATCGCTCCTCAGAGTGTCGATATCTGCAGTTAAGAAGAGGTAGTCTGCTACCTGTCGGTCGAGTCGTTATCTAAGGCTGGGTCCCTAAGGGCTGTGGCGATGTGTAGGGCTGAAAAAGCTCTGCATGTCCTCCATCAACAACACATCTGTAAAAGCGTCCTGTCCTTGCTGCCGTGGTCGTGGTAGGAGGAGGATTACTTTCACCTCTTCCCCTGTTAGATTCCCGTTGTGCTGTGACATCCCCCTTATAAGCTGTGTAAAGCATATTTTTTAGTTTGGTTTTGAACTGCTGCATCCTTTCTGACTTCCGGTAATTTGGTAACATTTCCGCCACTTTCTGCTTATACCGGGGGTCTAGTAGCGTGGCCACCCAGTACAGGTCGTTCTCCTTCATCCTTTTTATACGAGGGTCCCTCAACAGACATGACAGCATGAAAGACCCCATTTGCACAAGGTTGGATGCCGAGCTACTCATTTCCCGTTCCTCGTCCTCACTGATGTCATTGACGGTCTGCTCTTCCACCCCAGCCACGTACAACACCACGGGTCCCAGATAGGTGACAACAACGAGCACCCTGGGATGCTTGCTGTGGTTGGTCTTCCTCCTCCTCAAAGCCACATTCCTCCTCTGACTCCTCTTCTTCATACTCCTCTTCCAGCATTGTATGATGAGATTCAACACATGTGCCATGCACGGCACATGTGACAACTTGCCCAAATTCAATGCCGCCAACAAATTGCTTCCATTGTCACACACCACTTTGCCGATCTCCAGTTGGTGCGGGGTCAGCCACTGATCCACCTGTGCATTCAGGGCAGACAGGAGTGCTGGTCCGGCGTGGCTCTCTGCTTTCAGACAAGTCAACCCCAAGACAGCGTGACACTGTCGTATCTGGGATGTGGAATAGCCCCTGGGGAGCTGGGGGGATTCAGTTGATGTGCAGCCAGACACCGCAGCAGAAGAGGACTCAGCCGCAGAGGTTATGGAAGAGGATGGAGTAGGAGGAGTAGAGGAGGTGGCAGTAGGCCTGCCTGCAAATCGTGGCGGTGTCACCAACTCCAATGCAGAGCCACGCATTCCATGCTTGGCAGCCGTCAGCAGGTTGACCCAATGCGCAGTGTAGGTGATATACCTGCCCTGACCCTGCTTTGCAGACCAGGTATCAGTGGTAAGATGGACCCTTGCCCCAACACTGTATGCCAGAGATGCCATGACTTCCTTTTCAATCACTGAGTAGAGGTTTGGGATTGCCTTATTTGAAAAAAGAATTTGTCCGGGTACCTTCCACTGTGGTGTCCCAATAGCAACAAATTTTTTGAAGGCCTCAGACTCCACCAGCTGGTATGGTAAAAGCTGGCAGGCTAAGAGTTCCGTCAAGCCAGCTGTCAGACGCCGGGCAAGGGGGTGACTCTGTGACATTGGCTTCTTACACTCAAACATTTCCTTTACAGACACCTGACTGTGGGCAGATGAGATGGAACTGCTGAAGGTGAGAGGCGGAGTGGCGGGTGGTTGAGAGGGGGCAAGGAGGACAGCAGTGGTTGACGTGGCTGAAGATGCTGGACCAGGAGGAGGATGGTGGCTTTGAGCTTGTGTGCTGCTTCTACTCGTCATCATGTGTTGATCCCATAGGCGTTTGTGATGTGCGATCATGTGCCTTCGCAAAGCAGTTGGGTGTTGGATTTCCCACGACTCAGTTTCTTTTGGCACAGGTTGCAAATGGCATCGCTGTTGTCAGAGGCAGACACACAAAAAAAATGCCACACTGCTGAGCTTTGCAATGACGGCATTCTGTTGGTGGCAACAGCATGCGTTGATTAGCGTGCTGTCGGGCTGACCCCGGGTGCCGATACATGCTGTCTGACTGTGCCACTAGCTCCTTGCGACGACCTCCCACTGCTTCCAACTCGTCTCCTCCTTCTCTCTGTCTCCCCTTCTGAACTTTCCCCCTCTTCTTCTTCTCTTCGAGCAGGCACCCACGTGGCATTCACGGCCGTCATCATCAATCACTTCACTTGTATCTGACACCTCAGCAAAGGAAGCAGCAGCGGGTACAACATCATCATCATCACACTGTATGTCCATGTGTGTAATGCTGCCTGACTGAGACATATCCCTGTTATCTACATCCTCTGGCAATAATGGTTGTGCATCACTAATTTCATCCAACTGATGTGTAAATAACTCCTCTGAGGGATCAAGTGAAGTGGCTGTGGTGGCTGTGGTGGTAGTGGTGGTGGTGGCGGCAGGCGGGAGAGTGGTAACTTGAGAGCAGGTGACCAAAGCTGAGCTGGAGGAGGATGGTGCGTCAAGGTTCTTAGCGAAACCTGTTGAAGATTGGGTGTCCTGTGTAAGCTTGTCAACTATTTTCTCCGAATTTTTGGGGTTCAGGGTGTGTGGCCTCTGAACACTGGGCATTATTCCAGGGCCAGTGGAAATCACAGCACCACGACCACAACGGCCCCTGCGGGGTGGCCTGCCTCTGCCTGACATTTTTTTTTAGATAAGTGGTACTATGCGTGCAAGGTACTGTGCCACCCTATATAAGTGGGCACAGTACAGTCTGTGTGGGCCTGACACACACAGGCTTGCAACTGTGATTATATCACAGAATTTTTTTTAATAGATTTTTTTTATCTGCAAGGTATTTGAGTGAATGACACCCTGTAACGGTATGAGTAGATGCCTAGCCAGTGGCCACAGTACAGTCTGTGTGGGCCTGACACACACGGGCTTGCAAATGTGATTATATCACAGAAATATTTTTAATAGATTGTTTTTTATCTGCAAGGTATTTGAGTGAGAAACACCCTGTAACAGTATGAGTGGAGGCCTAGCCACTAGCCAGTGGCCACAGTACAGTCTGTGTGAGCCTGACACACACGGGCTTGCAAATGTAATTATATCACAGACATTTTTTAAATAAATTATTTTTATCTGCAAGGTATTTGAGTGAATGACACCCTGTAACGGTATAAAAGGAGGCCTACCCAGTGGCCACAGTACAGTCTGTGTGGGCCTGACACACACAGGCTTGCAAATGTGATTATATCACAGAAAAATTTTAAATATAATTTTTTTTATCTGCAAGGTATTTGAGTGAATGACACCCTGTAACGGTATGAGTGGAGGCCTAGCCAGTGGCCAGTGGCCACAGTACAGTCTGTGTGAGCCTGACACACACGGGCTTGCAAATGTAATTATATCACAGACATTTTTTAAATATAATTTTTTTATCTGCAAGGTATTTGAGTGAATGACACCCTGTAACGGTATAAAAGGAGGCCTACCCAGTGGCCACAGTACAGTCTGTGTGGGCCTGACACACACAGGCTTGCAAATGTGATTATATCACAGAAAATTTTTAAATATCATTTTTTTTATCTGCAAGGTATTTGAGTGAGTGACACCCTGTAACGGTATGAGTGGAGGCCTAGCCAGTGGCCACAGTACAGTCTGTGTGGGCCTGACACACACGGGCTTGCAAATGTGATTATGTAAGAGGCAGCCCTGATCATCCAGCAACATTTCCAACACACATATATATATAGCAGACTGTCATGTTTCCCTCCAGCCACCAGAGGCCACTGTGGCTGAGTAGGACAGTGAGAGGAGTTGTTTCCAGAGGACAAGGAGTTAAGTGTTTTTCCCGGGCTGAGCAGAGAGCCTGGGGTGCAGGTGTCTGAGTACACAGGAAGAAGGACGCTGTGCACTGAGAGGGAGATCCACAGGGAAGATTAGAGCGATTTCTCCCTGCCTGCTGTGACACAGTATCTGTGTGCTGTCTGCTGTAGTGTGAGGCACTTACCAGAGAAACTGTGAGTGAATTCCAGGCCCTGCCTGATTACACGTCCAGAGCTGCTGATTATCTCTAACCAGAGTTACAGAGACTACAAAGAGAGGCCAGAGCTGAGCCACGCTGAAGCAAGCAAGCAAGCAAGCAACCAGATCGGGACCCAGACTGTATCTGCCTGCATGTGCCAGACACCGAACTGTGAGTGCACTGATGCTAACCGGAGCTAGGACATAGTGGAATAGGATTTAGTTTAGTGCACCGTAGAGGTGCACCCCGGGTAGCGGGGACAGATAGGACTACCTAGAAGAGAGTAGCCTGCTATTGTCTGTACTTGTGTTTGTGATTCATTTGTGTTCTTTATGCAAATTTCCATTATCTTTGTTGTGAATTCTCAAGCTGTTCATATTGTAAATCTGCTTCTCCGGCAGTTAGAGTTCTCCTTTAATAAAGCCGGTTTCTACTTCAGCCTCCTTGTCTGCTGCACTGTACTTGAGTCCTGCTCTACGGTCTCTTCCTCTGCTGACCGTTACAAGTGGCGCTGCGAGCAGGGTACAGTCACAGAGATGGAGGCGGCTGAAGGCAATGTGCATGATGTTAATGTGAGTACCTCAGGCAATGGTGGAACCCTTGCAAGGGCCCTTCCTATTGGCACGTTGTTCAACTTGCTACCCAAATTTGATGGCCAGAACATGACACTGTCAGACTGGGTGACAAGGTTACAGAGTGCTGTTAGGATTTACAATGTCAGCCCAGAACTACAAGTAGAAATTGCTTTGGCCGCTCTCGAGGGTGAGGCCCGAAGAAATGTTCTCCTACAACCAGAAGCCACGCGCAATACATTGCAAGAGATGGTGAGATTCCTGGAAGAAATATATGGGGAAACAGCCAGTGCAGGGCACCTCCGGGCGAAGTTTTTTTACCGGATTCAACGGGAAGACGAAGGTGTCTCTCAGTACGCTACAGCCCTACAGGAAGTGTTGGCCGAGGTACAAAAAAAAGAGGCAGATGGGGTTACTGGCATGGGACCCATAGACCGGATACTGCGGGAACAATTTATTCTGGGGCTCTACAGCAATCCCCTGAAACAGGCTCTGCGGGAACGAGTCAGAGTAGACCCTACCCTAACCTTTCGACAAATTTTGGCAGAGGCCGTGACGCGAAACAAAGAAGACGGCTATGCTTCTGGAGTAATACGGACCCAGACCGTTACACCCCCCGGGGTTACAAGAAATGAGGAAGTCCTGGTCAGAGTGGTACAAGACTTGCAGAGCTCCCTGAGTGCCATGCACGAAAAGTTGACACACCTGGAGAAACGGATAGAGTCGCGCCATACTACTGAGGCTGCCTATCCAGCCCGACAACAAACCTATCAGGCGACTCCGTGGGTTCCTACACCCGAATGCCCTTATGCTAGTTTACCATACCATCAAGCCCCTCATTACCCTTCAGTGGGGCCATCCAGCCAAGCTCAGAGGGCACCTCCCACTCGCAGGCAAAAAGTGGGCCGTCAAGGGGCACAGTGTTGGCGGTGTGGAGATCTAGGACATTTCGCCAGAGAGTGTCGGAATAATCCAGCTGGACGCCAAGAGCCGCCGTTAAACTACCGACCCCTGCAGTAGTGGGGCGTACTGCAGGGGAGGTGGAGAGCCAAGTTACCCAGCAAAGCTCCGAACACCTGGTCGCAGGGTGCCCCACTATACGAGCTGAGTTCGAAGGTGTTCCTGTCGACTGCTTAGTGGATACTGGGTCTCAAGTGACAACTATGCCCGAGTCATTCTTCTACCGTTACTTTCAAGCGCTGGCCAAGCCAGAACGAGAGACACTGGTCCGGGTTACAGCGGCTAACCAACAACAGATTCCTGTCACAGGGGTCGTGTGGATGAATGTACGGCTATGTGGACAGGAAGTGGGGCGGAAAGGTATCCTGTTGGTCCCCGAAACGTTCAAAGAAGATGTGCCGGTGATAATGGGCATGAATATCCTGCGAGAATTGGATCAGATCATGTTCACCAAACGGGGGCCGGGTTACTGGAAACAAGCCACCCCGCACAAACCTACCCAGAAAGCATTTCAACGGCTAATCCGTTTTTGTGGAACACAGAAAAGTGTACCAGCACACCAGGCGGTGGGAACGATCCGAGCGCCAGGAAAGGCTACCTTCACCCTTCCCCCTGGTCGGGAGACCGTGCTGACGTTACCCGTGGGAACTTTCCGTAATCTTGAAGGCATGGAGGTGTTCGTTGAACCAACAGGCCTAGGAGAGCTGGGTCAGGACGTCCTGGTGGCCCGGACACTGGGAGTGGTCCAGAATGGACGAGTACCCATAAGAGCTGTGAATGTGGGCTATCTAGAAGTTCCCTTGACGCCAGGGGTGGAACTGGCTCGTGTGTACCTACATCAGGGAGAAATCCTGAGTCAGGAGAGAAGTGACTCTAGCTCCGGTAGGGGATGCTGGTTGGACCCTGGCAGTTACTGCCAGTGCAGAAGAGGCGCCGACCCCAGAATGGAATGGGGGAACCATCTTGGATCAAATGGAGATAGATGTTAAGGCTCTCAGTTTAGACCAACAGCGAGCAGTTGAAACCATGCTGTGGGAGAATCAGGCTGCGTTTGCCCGCCACGCCGATGACTTTGGCTGCACGAATGCTATCACACATGATATACCGACGGGGGACACTCCACCAATTCGGGAGAGATATCGACAGATTCCGCCCAAGTTGTACCAGGAAGTGAAGACGCTATTGAAACAGATGATAGATTCCGGAGTGGTGCGGGGAAGCCAGAGCCCTTGGGCAGCCCCAGTGGTGCTTGTCAAGAAGAAGGACGGCACTATTCGATTTTGTGTGGATTACCGGCGGTTGAATGCTTGCACTGCGCGAGACTCATATCCTCTGCCACGCATCGAGGAGTCTCTGACGGCTCTAGGACGAGCCAAATACTTCTCCACCCTGGATCTAGCAAGTGGGTACTGGCAAGTACCAGTGGCTGAGCAGGACAAGGCAAAGACAGCATTCATACTCCCCATGGGGTTATTTGAATTCAACAGGATGCCATTCGGACTGACTAATGCCCCTGGAACCTTCCAGCGGCTGATGGAGAGATGCCTGGGAGACCTGAATTTTGAAGCCACTCTGATATACCTAGACGATATCATCGTATACTCTGCTACTTTTCAAGAACACTTGAATCGGCTAGGGCAGGTACTCGAGCGACTGCGATCCCATGGCCTGAAGGTAAAGCCAAAGAAGTGTCATCTCTTCAAGAGGGAGATCGAGTACCTGGGCCATAGGGGTGTCCCAAGACGGAGTGCTACCGTCCCAAGACAAAGTGGCTGCAATACGACAATGGATAGTGCCGAGAACACTGCGTGAGTTGAAGGCCTTCCTGGGACTGACTGGGTACTACCGGCGGTTCATCAAAGACTACGCAAAAATAGCGGGCCCTCTGAATGAGTTGTTGAGAGGAACAGCTGGGCAACCCAAGGGCCAAAGTATCCCCTGGGGACAGAAACAGGAAGAGGCCTTCCAGGCCCTGAAAGAAGCCCTGACATCGGCCCCCATCTTGGCTTATGCCGATTTTGATAAACCATTCATCTTAGCTACTGATGGCAGCCTCTACGGACTTGGGGCAGTCCTGTCGCAGGTACAAGATGGACATGAGAGAGTGATCGCTTATGCCAGTAGATCCTTGCGAGATACGGAGCGAAACCCCCATAACTACAGTTCCTTCCGGCTGGAACTCCTTGCCCTGGTGTGGGCTATGACGGAGAAATTTGCAGGATATCTGACAGGAGCTAAGATCTTCGTACGGACGGATAACAATCCCCTGGCCCATCTGGGTACTGCCAAGTTGGGAGCCCTGGAGCAACGCTGGGCGGCTCGCCTCGCAAAGTATGACTTCTCAATTCGCTACCGCTCCGCTACAGAGAACACTAATGCTGATGGTCTCTCGAGGGTTACTTTTGAAACTCCAGTAGGGAATATGGATGAACAAAAGGAAGAAGATGAAACTCCTGACTTCCGCAAGTTCGCTCCCCCAACAGTCGCGGCCCAAACAAGTGGGGAGGCCCGTAAGCTACCCAAAGCATTGGGGAGAACTAATGAAGAATGGGGCAGATTGCAAGATGAAGACATTGGACTGCAGCAAATGAAAAGCTGGGTAACCCAGTGCAGGAAACCCAACAAAGAAGAAAGGACTGATCTGGATGCCGAGATGAAGTCCGTTCTACATCAATGGGACAGACTGGAAGTGCATGGAGCTGTTTTGTTCCGCAAGTGGCAACAGCCTGCCGACCTAGAGGCGAGGTGGCAGGTAGTGATACCCAGAAGAATGGCACGGGAGATAGCCAAAGAGGCTCATGAGTTTGGCGCTCACTTCGGGCCAGTCAAGACATACCAGTGGCTGCAGCGTTATGTGTATTGTCCGCGATTGGAGGCCACAGTTGAAGAAGTTTGCCGACAGTGTCGAGTGTGTGAACTCACGAAGAGTACAGAACAAAGAGCACCCCTACAGTCCATCCAGACCACAGAACCGCTGGAAGTGTTGATGATAGACTATCTTCTTGTGGGACAATCGTCAAGAGGTCCACAGTATTGCCTGGTCATGATAGACCACTTCTCCAAGTTTGCAGTAGTCACCCCAACTCTGGACCAGACGGCCGAGTCCGCGGTACGAGCCATTTGTCAAGACTTCATTCGGGTCTATGGGTGTCCAAAGCGGATCCATTCAGATCAAGGGGCGTGCTTTCAAGGAAAAGTGATGGAAGAGCTACATCGACTGTACGGCATTGAAAAATCCAGGACAACTCCTTATCATCCCCAAGGAAACGGAGCCTGTGAGCGCTTTAACCGCACATTGCTGCAAATGCTGAGGACGCTAGAGGAAGACAAGAGGGCACACTGGCCTGACTACCTGCCAGAATTAGTCTGGGCTTACAATAATCGTGTTCACACCACCACCGGTTACACCCCATACATGTTACTGTTCGGTAGGGCTGGTCGAGAGATCGTGGAATTAAACCTAGAACAGCCAGAAGACCTAATAGAGCGATCAACCACCTCATGGGTGAAAGAACACCGTCGGCGTCTCCAGACCATTCGCCGGTTGGCAGGTCAGCGGTTACAGGAGAGAGCTCATACAGACCGTCCTCCAGTTCAGGAGGTTCCATTGCAGCCTGGGGATCGGGTACTGGTACGAGAGAAACGTCCCAGAGGCAAGTTGAGTGAGCGTTGGGAAGTACAGCCGTATAAAGTGATCAAGAGAGTGTACCCTAATGGTCCGGTCTACGAAGTGAAGGTTGAGAATGAGGAATTTGCTTCACGGACTCTACATAGGAATATGTTACGGCCATGCCGGTCCAAAGATCCCGCACCTGTTCAGAGGACACCTCCTCCTGCCCCATACTCAGAACTTGTTATCTCTGATGGAGATTATGGTGAAGACTGGTGGACTGCTCCCAACACTGAAGAAGCCTCCCAGGTTACAGGTGATGAAGGCACTGTCACAGAACCATTGCCAGCCCGTAATGGAGAGGGGCCCTCGGACACACCCGAACCTCCTATTGTGGTGGATGAATCCAGACTGGCAGTTCCTAGTGGAGAGAGTCAGGTCGTAACAGATAGCCAGGACCTCCGGAGATCCAGTAGGCTTACTGCAGGGGTTCCACCAAACAGGTACGCTGCTGATGAGTTCATTTGGTCCACCTGTATGTATTGTGGACAATGTTGTACTGCTGTATAAAAAGTTACATTAACCATTATTTCTATGGACTATATAGCAAGGCCGAGGACGGCCACCTTTAAGTGGGGAGGCATGTAAGAGGCAGCCCTGATCATCCAGCAACATTTCCAACACACATATATATATAGCAGACTGTCATGTTTCCCTCCAGCCACCAGAGGCCACTGTGGCTGAGTAGGACAGTGAGAGGAGTTGTTTCCAGAGGACAAGGAGTTAAGTGTTTTTCCCGGGCTGAGCAGAGAGCCTGGGGTGCAGGTGTCTGAGTACACAGGAAGAAGGACGCTGTGCACTGAGAGGGAGATCCACAGGGAAGATTAGAGCGATTTCTCCCTGCCTGCTGTGACACAGTATCTGTGTGCTGTCTGCTGTAGTGTGAGGCACTTACCAGAGAAACTGTGAGTGAATTCCAGGCCCTGCCTGATTACACGTCCAGAGCTGCTGATTATCTCTAACCAGAGTTACAGAGACTACAAAGAGAGGCCAGAGCTGAGCCACGCTGAAGCAAGCAAGCAAGCAAGCAACCAGATCGGGACCCAGACTGTATCTGCCTGCATGTGCCAGACACCGAACTGTGAGTGCACTGATGCTAACCGGAGCTAGGACATAGTGGAATAGGATTTAGTTTAGTGCACCGTAGAGGTGCACCCCGGGTAGCGGGGACAGATAGGACTACCTAGAAGAGAGTAGCCTGCTATTGTCTGTACTTGTGTTTGTGATTCATTTGTGTTCTTTATGCAAATTTCCATTATCTTTGTTGTGAATTCTCAAGCTGTTCATATTGTAAATCTGCTTCTCCGGCAGTTAGAGTTCTCCTTTAATAAAGCCGGTTTCTACTTCAGCCTCCTTGTCTGCTGCACTGTACTTGAGTCCTGCTCTACGGTCTCTTCCTCTGCTGACCGTTACAATTATATCACAGAAAAATTTTAAATAGATTTTTTTATCTACAAGGTATTTGATTGAATGACACCCTGTAACGGTATGAGTGGAGGCCTAGCCACTAACTAGTGGCCACAGTACAGTCTGTGTGGGCCTGACACACACGGGCTTGCAAATGTGATTATAAATTTTAAATAGAATATTTTATTATCTGCGAGGTATTTTCTGTCACACCCTGTATGAATGGTGTGCACGTGCTGTCTGTGACTGAGCCTGCAGCCCCTCACACACGGGCAGCCAGGCAACTGCGATATATATATATATATATATATATATATATATATCTGTAAAGAATATACATATATATATATATATATATATATATATATATAAAAAAGCACACTGATGTACCAGCCCTAAAAAGGGCTTTTTGGGGTGCTGTCAGGACGCTGTCCTTACAGCAGATGAGTCTGTGGACACAGAACAATGCCCTAGCTAACGCTTTCCCTATTGAATCAGCAGCAGCAGCACTGTCCCTCCTTCACTGAGAATGCAGCTTCCGAATGAATCTAAAATGGATGCTGTCCAGGAGGTGGGAGGGTCTGCTGCTGATTGGCTGGAATGTGTCTGCTGACTGTGAGGTACAGGGTCAAAGTTTACTCAATGATGATGTATATGGGACGGCCTGAACATCGCATATGTTCGCCCGCCGCGGCGAACGCGAACAAGCTATGTTCGCCGGGAACTGTTCGCCGGCGAATAGTTCGGGCCATCACTAATGATTGTTACATGACATTATCTTATTATACTGACCACTGCCATGATGTACTATTTGTAGTTCTTAAAGTCTGTTGTTTTTCTATATTCTGTTTTAGTTTGATAAAGGCCGTAGCTGGCCGAAATGTAACATCAATATTTGCCGCAGATTCAATAAAAGTAAAGTATATTTCTACGGAACCACAGTTCATTGTAATTTTTCTGGAGTTTTTCTTCATACATATCATTGATGTGACAGTCCTTGAAATGTTTTGATAGGGAATGTTGTTCAAAGCCTTTCTTTATGTTATTATGTTCTGATAATCTCTTTTTTAAGGTTCTTTTGGTTCTACCAACGTATTGTTTGTCACAAGGACATTGTAAAATATAAATCACATCAGTTCAGTCGCATGTTAAATGATCCTTTATTTCTAAATGGAAAGAATTGGTAGTAGATTGTACGTTTATGGTCGTTTTTAGGAACTTAGTGAGCTTGTACCCACTACATGTTCCACATCTGAAGAAACCCTTCAGATGTAACCAATTGTGTGTTATTTCTGTTCTAGTTCTTTTATAGGTTGGTGCGACTTTTATACCTAAGTTAGGTGCTTTGGTGTACGTGATTTGGGGAGTCTTACTTAATAATGGTCCTATTGTTTTATCTTGTAGTATATGATGCCAATGCTTATTTATAATTTCATTTCTTTTTCTATATTGACTGTTGAATATCTTCATTATCTTCCTTGTTTTCATTATTAATGAAAAAAGTGCTCATATCCATTTTCCTAACTTTATTTAACAATGTATCTAATAGTTCTGCTGGATAGTCTTTCATTAAGAATTGCTCTTTAAATACTTGCGCTTCTTTCTCGAATGTCTCATTCATTGTGCATTTGCGTTTTAATCTTATAAATTGTCCAGTCGGTATGTTAGTCAGGTATCTTGGAAGATGGCAACTTGAGAAAAGAATATGGCTATTTTTCACTACTGGTTTCTGGTAGGTGTTACATATCAATTGTTCATCTTGCATTTTAATTGTAATGTCTAGGAAGTCTACTTGTTTTCTGCTTGTTTTTACGGTAAAGTTTACATTTCTATTATTATTTATTTATTTTATGAATAATTGTAATTGTTCTTCTGTGTCTTGCCAAATGAAGATAATGTTGTCTATGTATCTACGCCAGAGCACCAGACTCGCCCCCAGCCTCGGTTCGATAGTGTCTTCTTTCCATTGTGCCATAAATAGGTTGGCGTAGCTGGGGGCGAATCTGGTGCCCATGGCGGTTCCCCTTTTGTGTATAAAAATCTGAATCATAGAAGAAATAATTATGTGACAATATATATATTTGATTCCGTCCAATATGAATTCAATTTGTTAATCTAATATCTGACCATTTTTTTCAATCTATTTTGTAGGGCTGAAATGCCTTGAGTGTGGTCGATTATCGTATAAAGTGAATTAACATCTATAGTCCCTATTATACAATGGTTTTCAAAAGTTAATTGTTCCAATACTGCAATGATTTCTGTTGTGTCTTTGATGTATGAGGGTATTTGTTTTACTATGGGCTGCAGAATTCTATCTATATATTGTGATAGATTAGATGAAACTGACCCAATACCTGAAATAATCGGCCTTCATGGTGGTTTTAATGGATTCTTGTGAATTTTTGAAATACTGGTAGTCTTTGTTGTGTATTAGTGATGAATTTATATTCTGTGATGGACGAACATCGGCCGGGGCGGTTCGCGAACGCAATCAAATGTTCACGAACCACAAGTTTGCGGGTCCCATTCACTTTAAAGGCAGGCAAACCTGGAATACCTTCAGGTCATATTTGCAGCCACCAAATACTTACTAGAAGTGCAAAATTGTCCCACAACATGGACAGTGAAATACCAGATGTATTATTCGAATTTGCGATCTCCATTCATAATTTTTTCAATGCAAAACATCGGCAATGTAATTTTCGACTATGCGTATGCGCTAAATAGGTGTGGCCTACTACAGCAACTGGGTTTCCACCAGACCGAAGTTGGATGCGATCAGAAAAGATGGTTAGCAATCATTTTTGAGACGTTGAGGAAGAATTTATGATCACTGCAAGTAATTTGACATTAAAGCAGTGTTTTTTATTACATTTCACATGCATGTTATAACAATCGTTGTATATGCAGATCGAGTGTTTAACCGCCTCCGGACCGCCTAACGCAGATGTGCGGCCCGGAGGCGGCAGCCCTGCGCAGAGTGACGCATATACGCGTCATCTCGCGAGGGCCGAGATTTCCTGTGAACGCGCGCACACAGGCGCGCGCTTACAGGAACCAAAGGTAAGCGAGTGGATCTCCAGCCTGCCAGCGGCGATCGCTCGCTGGCAGGCTGGAGATCTGATTTTTTTAACCCCTAACAGGTATATTAGTCCCTTTTGTTTTAATCGACCACCAGAGGACACAGGTAGCTCAGTAAAGTCGCACCAAACACCACACTACACTACACCCCCCCCGTCACTTATTAACCCCTTATGAACCCCTGATCACCCATGATCACCCCATATAAACTCCCTGATCACCCCCCTGTCATTGATCACCCCCCTGTCATTGATCACCCCCCTGTCAGGCTCCGTTCAGACATCCGTATGATTTTTACGGATCCACGAATACATGGATCGGATCCGCAAAACACATACGGACGTCTGAATGGAGCCTTACAGGGGGGTGATCAATGACAGGCGGGTGATCACCCATATAGATTCCCTGATCACCCCCTGTCATTGATCACCCCCCTGTCATTGATCACCCCCCTGTAAGGCTCCATTCAGATGTCCGTATGATTTTTACGGATCCACGAATGCATGGATCGGATCCGCAAAACGCATACGGACGTCTGAATGCAGCCTTACAGGGGGGTGATCAATGACAAGGGGGTGATCACGCATATAGACTTCCTGATCACTTCCCTGTCATTGATCACCCCCCTGTAAGGCTCCATTCAGACGTCCGTATGATTTTTACGGATCCATGGATACATGGATCGGATCCGCAAAACACATGCGGATGTCTGAATGGAGCCTTACAGGGGGGTGATCAATGACAGGCGGGTGATCACCCATATACACTCCCTGATCACCCCCTGTCATTGATCACCCCCCTGTCATTGATCACCCCCCTGTAAGGCTCCATTCAGACGTCCGCATGTGTTTTGCGGATCCGATCCATGTATCCATGGATCCGTAAAAATCATTTGGACGTCTGAATGGAGCCTTACAGGGGGGTGATCAATGACAGGGGGGTGATCACCCATACACACTCCCTGATCACCCCCTGTCATTGATCACCCCCCTGTAAGGCTCCATTCAGACGTCCGCATGTGTTTTGCGGATCCGATCCATGTATCCATGGATCCGTAAAAATCATTCGGACCTCTGAATGGAGCCTTACAGGGGGGTGATCAATGACAGGGGGGTGATCACCCATATACACTCCCTGATCACCCCCTGTCATTGATCACCCCCCCTGTAAGGCTCCATTCAGACGTCCGCATGTGTTTTGCGGATCCGATCCATGTATCCATAGATCCGTAAAAATCATACGGACGTCTGAATGGAGCCTTACCAGGGGGGTGATCAATGACAGGGGGGTGATCAGGGAGTCTATATGGGTGATCACCTCCCTGTCATTGATCACCCCCCTGTCATTGATCACCCCCCTGTCATTGATCACCCCCCCTGTAAGGCTCCATTCAGACATTTTTTTGGCCCAAGTTAGCGCAAATATATATTTTTTTTTTGTTTGTTTTTTCTTACAAAGTCTCATATTCTACTAACTTGTGTCAAAAAATAAAATCTCACATGAACTCACCATACCCCTCACGGAATCCAAATGCGTAAAATTTTTTAGACATTTATATTCCAGACTTCTTCTCACGCTTTAGGGCCCCTAAAAAGCCAGGGCAGTATAAATACCCCACATGTGACCCCATTTCGGAAAGAAGACACCCCAAGGTATTCGCTGAGGGGCATATTGAGTACATGAAAGATTGAAATTTTTGTCCTAAGTTAGCGGAAAGTGAGACTTTGTGAGAAAAAAAAAAAAAAAAAACAATTTCCGCTAACTTATGCAAAAAAAAAAAAAAATTCTATGAACTCGCCAGGCCCCTCATTGAATGCTTTGGGGTGTCTTCTTTCCAAAGTGGGGTCACATGTGGGGTATTTATACTGCCCTGGCTTTTTAGGGGCCCGAAAGTGTCAGAAGAAGTCTGGGATCCAAATGTCTAAAAATGCCCTCCTAAAAGGAATTTGGGCACCTTTGCGCATCTAGGCTGCAAAAAAGTGTCACACATCTGGTATCGCCGTACTCAGGAGAAGTTGGGCAATGTGTTTTGGGGTGTCATTTTACATATACCCATGCTGGGTGAGAAAAATATCTTGGTCAAATGCCAACTTTGTATAAAAAAATGGGAAAAGTTGTCTTTTGCCAAGATATTTCTCTCACCCAGCATGGGTATATGTAAAATGACACCCCAAAACACATTCCCCAACTTCTCCTGAGTACGGCGATACCAGATGTGTGACACTTTTTTGCAGCCAAGGTGGGCAAAGGGGCACATATTCCAAAGTGCACCTTTCGGATTTCGCAGGCCATTTTTTACACATTTTGATTGCAAGGTACTTCTCACACATTTGGGCCCCTAAATTGCCAGGGCAGTATAACTACGCCACAAGTGACCCCATTTTGGAAAGAAGACACCCCAAGGTATTCCGTGAGGGGCACGGCGAGTCCCTAGAATTTTTTATTTTTTGTCACAAGTTAGCTGAAAATGATGATTTTTCTTTTTTTTTCTTTTTTCCTTACAAAGTCTCATATTCCACTAACTTGCGACAAAAAATAAAAAATTCTAGGAACTCGCCATGCCCCTCACGGAATACCTTGGGGTGTCTTCTTTCCAAAATGGGGTCACTTGTGGCGTAGTTATACTGCCCTGGCAATTTTGGGGCCCAAATGTGTGAGAAGAACTTTGCAATCAAAATGTGTAAAAAATGGCCTGCGAAATCCGAAAGGTGCACTTTGGAATATGTGCCCCTTTGCCCACCTTGGCTTCAAAAAAGTGTCACACATCTGGTATCGCCGTACTCAAGAGAAGTTGGGGAATGTGTTTTGGGGTGTCATTTTACATATACCCATGCTGGGTGAGAAAAATATATTGGTCAAATGCCAACTTTGTATAAAAAAATTGGGAAAGTTGTCTTTTGCCTAGATATTTCGGTCACGATCCCCCCTGCTGCGCTGGACGAGAGGAAAGCCAACAGTTCCATGGCAAATTGTGCCAGCTCTGGCCAGAGGTCAAGCCTGCACACCTAGTAGTCCAAGGGTTCATCGCTTCTCAGAGTGTCCACATGGGCCGTTAACCCGATGTAGTCGGACACCTGTTGGTCTTGGCGTTCCCTGAGGTTGGATCCGGAGGACGGCTGTCGATCTCATATCCGAAGTGAACAACACATCTTCAAACTGCCCTCTATTCCATGCACTGTTGGATTGGTACCCGCAACTGTTTCTCTGTGAGTGAAAATTGCTCTGCCAGCGCCCGCAAAAGCAGAATGCAGCATTTCTCGAAGCAAGGCCTGGAAGTGCTGCATTCTGACATCCATCTTTGATGGTGGTAACATTTCCGCCATTTTGTGTTTGTACTGGGGGTCTAAGAATGTTGCCACCCAGAACTGGTCCTTGCCCTTTATGCTTTTTATTCAGGGGTCCCTCTTCAAACACCGGAGCATGAAGGCCCCCATTTGCACTAAACTGCAAGCGGTGGAGTGGCCTGGCTCCTGCTCATCATCCAGGATAATGTCATCCTCGTTCTCCTCCCCCCTTCCACAGACAACACCAGGGATCCCAGAAACGTTTAAAGCATGCTCATCTTGCTCCTCCTCCGCCCAGCAGCATCCTCCTCTGACTCCTCTTCAGACTCCTGTTGTTGACTTGTCTCCGATGTTGTAGCCCCCCTGGGAATTGATCCAGCATTGCGACTTCCTCATCTTCCTGCTCCTGCTCCTCGACGGCTTGATCAATGACACGAGGCAATGCATGCTCCAGAAAGAAGGCGTAAGGTATGATGTCACTGATGGCACCCTGGCTGCAACTGGCCAGTTTGGTGATCTCATCAAATGGCCGCAGAAGTCTGCATGCGTTGCGCATGAGCAGCCACTGGCACGGTGAAAAAAAAAAAAACTCCCTAGAACCTGTCTTGCCGCAGAGTTCGTACAGGTAGTCATTAACTGCACTTTTCTGCTGGAGCAGCCTATCAAGCTGTCACGGTGGGGAGTGGGGGAAACCCCCTACCGTGCGGTGGTAAAAGGGGATCAGCCTGGCCAAGGAGTAATAAGGGAGCAGGTCACCTCCTACAGCATCCCTAATCCTCTCCCTGACTCCTCATCGTATGAGCGGACCCCGATAGTAGGATTCCTAGAGACCCTGATTCGCCCTGGTAATCCCTCACCAAGGAGCCAGGTAGAGACGACCTGTTCATCCCAGTCATGGAGGAACAGGAGTCTCTATCTGAGGCCAGGCTGCAAGGAGAGGGGAACACATACAGCATATGGAGTTGGCAGGTAAGCAAAACCCATAACACACTGTCACCACCAGACATCTGAGAAGCTCTGTCAGACATTCTTCAGAACCTCCTGCTTGAGGTTCCTTTTGTTTTGCTTTCGTTTTCTCATCTCGTTAGCCTCTCTCAGCTGTCATGTAGTTGCACTGATTGCATCCCTTTAAATCCCTTCTCATACTGCATCACTTTGCGGTTTATACAACTTCCTGGAGCGTGTGCATGCTGGATGCTACTACTGAGTCTTCTACAGATAAGTTTTGTTCATTCATTTGTGTTTTCCTGTTTGCTGGATCCCAGGTGACCCTGACTCCCTCCGTATCAAGTGTAGGGAGCCGGTGGTCGTTTCCCCTCACTATTATAGGGTGTTCAGGTGTTATACAGTCGAGGAACGAGGATATGCGATCATCTACCATTGAGATTTTTGCATAGGCTGAGCAGTTAGGGAGAGAGCCAGGTCTGTTGCAGGGCTTTCCCTTTGTTTCCTTAGTTTTGGATCCAGTTAGTCGGATCTTCATTTTGTGTCTTCTAGTTTTCTGTACACCTACCGTGACACACATTTACCTGCCACAGCCACACTGACTGGAACCCATGCACAAGTGCTGCTGTCCACACTGACATTAAGGACACAGCACAAACCACAACCACACAGACACCCAGGACACCCATAGCTGCAATAAACGTGAGTCAGCGGAATGTCTAGCAAACATGCTTGGACACCAAACATCACCAGCCATGTAAGGGCTCTTTCACACCTGCATTATTGTCTTCCGGCATAGAGTTCCGTCGTCGAGGCTCTATGCCGGAAGAATCCTGATCAGTTTTATCCTAATGCATTCTGAATGGAGTAAATTCCGTTCAGGATGCATCAGGATGTCTTCAGTTCCGGAACGGAACGTTTTGTGGCCAGAGAAAATACTGCAGCATGCTGCGCTTTTTGCTCCGGCCCAAAATCCTGAAGACTTGCCGCAAGGCCGGATCCGGAATGAATGCCCATTGAAAGGCATTGATCCGGATCCGGCCTTAAGCTAAACGTCGTTTCGGCGCATTGCTTTTTTAGAGTGGTTACCATAGCTGCCGGGACGCTAAAGTCCTGGCAGCCATCGTAAAGTGTAGCGGGGAGCGGGGGAGCAGCATACTTACCGTCCGCGCGGCTCCCGGGGCGCTCCAGAGTGACGTCAGGGCGCCCCAAGCGCATGGATCACGTGAACGCATGGCACGTCATGGGGTGCTCTGACGTCACTCTGGAGCGCCCCGGGAGCCGCGCGGACTGTAAGTATACAGCTCCCCCGCTCCCCGCTCCTACTATGGCAACCAGGACTTTAATAGCGTCCTGGGTGCCATAGTAACACTTGAAAGCATTTTGAAGACGGATCCGTCTTCAAATGCTTTCAGTACACTTGCGTTTTTCCGGATCCGGCGTGTAATTCCGGCAAGTGGAGTACACGCCGGATCCGGACAACGCAAGTGTGAAAGAGGCCTTACACAACACAAGACATACAACACCCTGAACATAACCCACGCAAACCAAAAGATAAGAGGGGAAAGAGACATCATAATAACATCAATGACCACAAGGGTGGCCCTCACAGGACAGATCGTAAAAGCCAGGAACAGTGAACCACCAGCATACACCAAGGCTAGAGGAACACACCCAGCTTCAGGCATCCAGCAGAGGCTAAATAGCCCAAGCAGCTACACCCACACACACATAAACCCAGTGTTCACAAAACACTAGGAAGGGAGTTAACCCTTCCAACACCAGACAGAAGAAGGAATCCACTTAAAGGGGAAGTGCACACATAAGCATACCAAACCACATGTTACCACCGGCAACAGCATGCATGGCAACCAAGTCACGGCAATCACAAGACACTGCCACTGCATGCTCTCACAGCAACCGCAAGTGTGGGAACAGTGTCACAGCTACCAAATTGTTACCGGACAGAAAAAAATCGCAATGAATTGCGGACCCACAAGGAGCCATTAACTAAGAAATTGCACAAAAATCTTCGCATAGTAAATATGAATAAACTTTATTGACAAAAATACATACATAAAGATAAAAAAGGCAGCACAAAGGTGGAACACAAGGGAGAGGAATAGGGCCCAAGGAGGGGCTGGGAGGTCAGCACACCAGGAGTCAGGGAAAAATATATTAAGATAATCAGAAGCTAGTGACCAAGACACCTCAAGACAATAAGCCCCATGCAATGGCAAATGGAGACAAATGTGAGGATAAACAGACTTGGTGATTAAGAGAAAAGGTTAAGCATACCCTGAGTGGTGTGTCAATCTCTCAGCCACCTCCTGACCCAATGCTGTTTCGCCAGTCAATATGGCTTCTTCTGGGATATTTGACCAGGTAGATGTAAGCTGGAGCAATTTCCCAAATCAATAGGACTCACATAAGAGAAACACCAATTATTATCAATAACGTGTATATCATATACTAAAGCAATAGGACCATTATTAACTAAGACTCCCCGAATCACGTACACCAAAGCACGTAACTTAGGTATAAAAGTTGCACCAACCTATAAAAGAACTAGAACAGAAAAGTTCCCAAAAAAGACCATAAACGTACAATCTACTGCCAATTCTTTCCATTTAGAAATAAAGGATCATTTAACATGCAACTCAACTGATGTGATTTATATTTTACAATGTCCTTGTGACAAACAATGCGTTGGTAGAACCAAAAGAACCTTAAAAAAGAGATTATCAGAACATAACAACATAAAGAAAGGCTTTAAACAACATTCCCTATCAAAACATTTCAAGGACTGTCAAAACAAATACCCATCCATTCTTACATTTGCAGCTTTGGAAAAAGTCAAAAGATAATGGAGTGGAGGAAACCATATTGCACTGATGTCGAGAATAGACTCGAGAAGGATTTTCGAATTTGACACATTAATCCCGAATGAACTCAATGCAGATATTGAGCTTTTTGGATTTTTATAGACCTGGGGTGCGTGCCCCTTATGGATGGGACTTTGAGGTCCAGCTGTGTTACCAGCACCTCGATCTCTCATCCGTGGGAGGCCCCCGCCCCTAAACTCACCTTCAAAGTTCATCACTATCAGAAAACAATGAACAAGAAGTAGAAAATACAAAGTCCCCTGTTTTAGACAACTAATAAACATATATAAAAAAGAATAGGAATGACCCTGAATAAATATACAGATAGAGCCAGATTATAATATACAAGATTACCTCATCTCATTATCTTATTTCACTTGTGAAAATAAATATTTGCCCATTTAATTACTTAAACATTGATAGAAAATACATTGTAAATGCAACAGAGAATTTTGGGACAAATAACAGACACTATTTACTGCATTTATTATTTTTATTACATATATATACTTTGATATATGCTGCCATATACACTGCCTGTCCCAAAAAGAAAATCGCCACCTGAATTTAACTAAGAAAATAGTTATTAGCTTTCAGCTGGTAATAAGTTATTTACCGTAATCCCAACTGGTGCAATGAGTTGCTTCTCATTTCTTAAACAACCATGTCGAAAGACACATCTCGTGGTCGTGGAAAAGATGTTAGTCTGTTTGAGAAGGGTCAAATCATTGGCATGCATCAAGCAGAGAAAACATCTAAGGAGATTGCAGAAACTACTAAAATTGGGTTCAGAACTGTCCAACGCTTTATTAAAAACTGGAAGGATAGTGGGGACCCATCGCGGTTTTCATACCATATTATTCGTTTTTCATTTAGTATAGTATAGTCCTTTTTAGAATTATTTTTTTTAAAAAAAGCATTGGTGAGGACAATCTTTAATGATGGCTCAGGGGTTGCTCATATTGGTACAGCTAATCTATTGAAACACTGATGGGTACAGTAGCATATTGAACACTGAACAAAATGTGAGCATTTACATGAGGGCTGGTCTCCGCTACATGCGGCTACTCTGGTTGCAATCATAAATATGTTATTTTTCATCCTTCTCAATGTAATAGTTTACCACTATTGCTTAGGCTACTTTCACACTTGTGGCAGAGTGATCTGGCAAGCAAAACATATGCCAACTGATGGCATTTGTAAGACTGATCAGGATCCTGATCAGTCTTAAAAATGCCTAATCAGTCAGAAAAATGCGTTAAAATGCCGGATCCGTCTTTCCGGTGTCATCCAGCAAAACAGATCTGGCATTAATTTTTTTCACCTTTTTTTTCAGTATGCGCATGCGCAGACCGGAAGGATGGATCCGGCATTCCGGTATTTTGAATGCCGGATCCGGCACTAGTACATTCCTATGGAAACAAATGCCGGATCCGGCATTCAGGCAAGTCTTCAGTTTATTTGGCCGGAGATAAAACCGTAGCATGCTGCGGTTTTATCTTTTGCCTGATCAGTCAAAAAGACTGAACAGAAGACATCCTGAACGGATTACTCTCTATTCAGAATGCATGGGGATATACCTGATCCGTTCTTTTCCGGCATTGAGTCCTTTTGACGGAACTCAGTGCCAGAAAAGAAAAATGCAAGTGTGAAAGTACCCTTAGGAAATTAACCTTCGAAATTTCTGCAATTCTTTTGGCTGTTTTCGATGCAGTTTTTCAGCCAAAACCAGAAGCGGATTGAAAAGTAATGTGAAATATAAAGGATAGACTTATAGTTTTCCTGCCTGCTGAATCCATTTCTCGCTTTGGCTTGAAAAATCAAAACCTGAAGTGGCTCCCAGAAAAAAACAAACCTCTGATAGTTTCTATGTCAGTAAAGTGTACTAAACAGAAAAGCTAGGTCCTCACTGTTGGTCTTTGCAAGGGCCCTCTGCTAAAGGATTAATGGAACTCTAGTTGACTTTCAAACAAGTGATCAGTGCGACAGTCCAACAGTTATTGGTATACTTTCACACTTGCCGGAACTGCCTGTCGGATCTGTCAAAATGCATGCAAACTGATGGCATTTGTCAGACGGACTGATCCGTATGACAAATGCATTAAAATGCCGGATCCATCTCTCCGGTGTCATCCCGAAAAACGTATGCAGCATTTATTTTTTTCACATTTTTTGCAGTCTGAGCATGCGCAGACCACAATGCCAGATCCGTTTTGCCAGAACAATCGGGGCCAGATCCGGCATGAATGCATGTCAATGGGAAAAAATGCCAGCATTCCAGCAAGTGTTCCGGAATTTTGGACGGAGATGAAACCGAAGCATGCTGCGGTATTATCTCCGTCCTGCAAAGTCAAAAATACTGAACTGAAGACATCTTGATGCATCCTGAATGGATTGCTCTCTATTCAGAATGCATGGGGATAAAACTGGTCAGTTCTTTTCCGGTATAGAGCCCCTAGGATGGACCGCAATGCCGGAAAAGAATAACGCTAGTGTGAAAGTACCCTTAGCTGTAAGCAATTCTTGTGATCATTTTTGCAAAGCACAGTTTTGAAAATCCTTACCGAGCTCTGAACTGTCCCACTCATATCTGTTACATTGTTCAGATTACCTTTTATTATACATTCTCAGAACCCCTCCTGTATCCATGGTTAACCAGTGGGGTTTGAACTTACAGTAATGCTTATACAGCATAAATATTTTTTTAATGTTTCAGTCAGAATACAGTATTGTTTGCAATAATAATGTCTTTTACCATATATGTTATATAAAACCATTAGTTCTTAAAAATTCAGCCCATAAAACCTTGTTAAAATAAAAAGTTAATATTGCTGAGGCACTGTAAATACTAACCAGCTGGAAGGAGACGTAACAAAATCCTTGAGGCCCTATATAGGGGTAACAGGAGCTGAGTGAGACTGATCCAACACATGCAGAACATCAAACTTTATCTTTGTAGCAAATGAGTAACGGACAGCAAAGGAAGGAACATGAACTTATCCTCAGGACAAAGTCTAGATTAAAAACAGGCTCCTGAAGAGACAGCATCGGAAACAATAAAGTTTCAATGCTTTGAGAGTAGAGTAATGCAAATGACACATTTATTACCTAATGTTGCTAAGTAAAGATACATTAAACAAATATGGTTTGAAGTCATTAATGGTGTCAGTTCTACACATTTCCTATGGGATAAAAGTGCAATACATTATTTCCAAGCTATAGCCACATGTCACAGTCTAGTCTTTGACAATTCGCAAAGAATATAGTGGGAAAAAATAAAAGAATATAACAGATTATAAAAAATATTAGCTAAATCAAACTTTATATGATTCAGAATGGGAACTGATATTAACTTCATCAACCTTGGCAGCATTCTTTCAACCAGCTTCGGACGGTAACTACAGTACCTGGGATGGTTTTCCAAATCCAAGTCTCCCATATTAATTTAGTAACTGTTGCCTGGTTCTCCTTTATGTGGGACTACATATCCGAATGGCACATTATATGACTGACATGTATAGGAGATATAGGAACAAAAATGCATTAAAAGGGTGTTCACATCTAGTACTTCAGTAGGATATGCCATCAATGTCAGTCAAACCCTTGCAGTGAAGGCGAGCACACAGCTCCTGTGCTTGGCTGATTTTGGAAGTCCCATAGCGATGAATGAAGAGCAAGCCACACAAATGTGTCCATCTTTCCATTCACCGCCATGGGACTGTTGGAAATAACTGAGCCAGTGCCCGATTACTTTTGGAACTCCTGTAGTAGTGAACAGAGGATGGCTGCGCATATGTGGCTGCTGTCCCTTCACTTCAGTACGTCCATTCTGGAGATAGAAGAGGGTCCAGAGGTGGGACCTAAACTTATCTGACATTCATTGCACATCCTAACGATATACCATCAATGTCACGGTGTCACAACCAGACAGCTGAGAAGCTCTGACAGAAGCCTTTCAGAACCTCCTCCTTGAGTTTTCTTTGTTGTGATGTTCAGTTCCTCATCTCGTTAGCCTCTCTCAGCTGTCATGTAGTTGGACTGATTGCATCCCTTTAAATTCCGCCCCATAATGCATTACTGGGCGGCTTATACTTCTTCCTGGAGTGTGTGTGCATGCTGATCCTATTTCCCAGTCTGCTACAAAGTTAAGTGCTGTACATTTATCTGTTATTTTCTGTTTGCTGGATCCCAGGTGACCCTGACTCCCTCCGTGTCTGGTGCAGGGAGCCGGTGGTCGTGTCCCCTCACTATTGTAGGGTGTTCAGGGGTTATATAGTCAAGGTACGTGGATATGCAACCATCCACCTTTGGGATCTTTGCATAGGCTGAGCAGCCAGGGAAAGTGCCAGGTCTTGTTGCAGGGGTCTCCCTTTTGGTTCCTTAGCTTTGGATCCAGTGAGTCATATATGCATGTTGCTTTGTCTTGTTTTCTGTACACCATCCGTGACATTATAAGCCGCCAAAACCGTCTCAAGCATGGATCCGGTTTCACTTTTGGCTGAACGCCTTCAGGGTCTTTCATTGGAGGTAGCTGATCTCCGCAGGACTTTTTCTCAGCTTCAAGTGACCGGTTCAGCTGGCGTTCATGGAGTTTGTTCTGAGCCTAAGATCTCGCTCCCGGATACGTTTTCCGGGGGTAGTGAG
Source organism: Bufo gargarizans (assembly GCF_014858855.1). Lineage (NCBI taxonomy): Eukaryota > Metazoa > Chordata > Amphibia > Anura > Bufonidae > Bufo > Bufo gargarizans. The sequence goes on from NC_058080.1 coordinate 443,497,065, forward strand.
AATTTTGTGCGTTTTAGAGAGGCTTGCAAACTCCATTTTCGCCTTCTTCCCCATTCCTCTGGTGATCAGGAACGGAGGGTGGGGTTCATTATAGCGCTGCTCAGGGGTAACGCTCAGTCCTGGGCCTTTTCGCTGCCGGAGGGGGCACGGCCCCTCCGTTCAGTGGATGAATTCTTTTTAGCCCTGGGTCAGATATATGATGATCCGGATATACGATGATCCGGATCGTATTGCTCTGGCGTATTGAGTCTAGACTACGTCTATTATACCAGGGTAAACAATCCGCAGAGATATACTGCTCAGAATTTCGGAGATGGGCAGCTGATACTGGTTGGAATGATGCTGCACTCCGAAGTCAATTTTGCCATGGTCTTTCAGAGGGATTGAAAGATGCATTTGCCTTTCATGAAAGGCCTATTTCCTTGGACTCTGCTATGTCTCAGGCTGTTCGTATTGACAGGCATCTTAGAGAGAGAGGAGAGATCTCTCCTTCCTGTCATACTCAGTCCCAGGACAGTGCGGCGGTCCCATTCTGTGCGCAGGGGTCTCAGTCGCTGTCAGCCCCTTCTGAGCAGGAGCCCATGCAGCTGGGGTTGATTGCTTCTGACAATAGAAGATTCAGCCCGCATGGGAGGGTTTGTTTTTGTTGTGGAGGTATAAATCATTTGGCAAATGTTTGTCCCTCTGAACACATAGTCGACATCTGATTATAATCATTAAAAATATATATGAAATTTTATTGCTAAATTATTGTTTATATTATCTATATTCTTTACATTTTTTATATATATATGTGTATATTTTTATATAATGTACAACACAATATGCTATTTATTCCTTTCTGTTTCACAGTCACTTTAAGGTATATGATATTTGGTCCATAATCCTATGGTCCTTGGTGCACTTTTTTTGTTTCGGCCGTGGTCAGTGGGGACGGGCTAGAGCAACTATTTGATTATGGATGTGCTCCGCCCCGCCCCCACTCACACACGGCTGACTCTTTGCACTTATTTATTTGATTATTTAGCACGGGCATATGATGTGAATTGTTGCTTTCAGACTTAGTTGTAATTGTGTGAGACTCAATATGGATACGTCCGGTGTCTCTTTTGGCATTTTGTTACAGTCAGCGACATGATTGTAGCATTTCCTACCGGTTGCGGGTCACCTGCGTTCCACAGGGTCGCGGACTGCGCATGCGCTGCTCGGCGCCATCTGGACGCGCTCCATTACGTCATATTTTCGCGCTAGCGCGATGACGTGGAGGCGCCGAGAGATGGCGTCGAGCATCATGGAGCATCCCGCGCCCAGACATGTGGACCACAGGTGTACCATATGGAGGTAATTTCCCCTTACCCACCCACTTCTCTCTATATATACCCTGTCTACATATCATTCCATACCTCCTGACGAAGCCGTAGGGCGAAACGCGCGTCGAGGTTGTGCGCTCAGGGTCCTTACGCCCATTCACCACTATGTCTTCAGGTACGTTCTACATTGATATCTCCCTGTCCTAACTTCTGCTAGGGACCCTTGCACGTATCCATAGTGAGTCTCTCCATGCATCCATGGTAACTATTGTTTATATTGTGATCTCCATCAGAGTATTTTACTCCCATGGTCTGCTGTCTCACGGTTTCAATGCCATGTGCGGATTCGCTGTGTCTTTCCCCTGCTATCAACAGGGTTAATTGCATTACGTGTTTGTAGATACTATATAGAACTTTCGTATTGGGCCATTTTGGTCATCTTTAAACGCATACTAGTACTTTATTTTGGTACCTGTTAATGTGTCATCATTCATAGACACTTAGGTGAATTGTGGCGTCTGTGACCCTGTGCTTCTCCGTATTCTTGTAATTCTGTAGTTGCTCCATCTTTTGTATTTTATCAATAAATGTATATTTTTTATACCATTCTCCACTTGTTAGTTTTGGTTTACCTTGGATGTCATACAAGTGGTATTTGTAACTGTCTAGTCGACAGGTGGCCTTTTGTAGGTTAATAGCATTGAATATATATTTATAGGCAATTCCTCATTCATGGATTATCGATCACGTGACAAAGACTGGATGTCACAATTGGGATCAGTGTTTGGAGACACTACAGTGCAAGATGCGGAGAAATGTGATAGCAAAGAATTAAAGCATAAGCTCAGAGAGGCCCTTAAAAAACGTACCAAGTTGTGGTGGAATAAAGCCTCCCTAGAGAATTACCTCAATAGGAATATCATACCACGGGGACTTCGGATCCAGATTTTTCCAACCTTGGAGGGTGAGGATCCCTCTTTTATTGCAAAATGGGAGGAAACTCTCACCAAATGTTCACAAACCCTAATTGAATTGCTGATTGGGGCGGATCGGAGATCTTTGGAGGTTGTGGAGAAGGACATTGACAGCCATAAGGATAATATCAACCAACTGCTGACTAAGGAGGATCTGGAGACCTTTGATAGAGGTCTTGAGGAAGATTTAATCAAGTGGGAAAAAGAAATCCAGTTGATTAAAACAAAAAAATTCCAGAGAGATTTGGGAGACTACCAGCAAAATAAAGTATTTAAGTGGCAACGCACGAACCTCAGATCCGAATCCCGTTCACGATCCCAGTCCCTAGTATCATCTTTATCCGAGGAAGAATGTGGCGGGCCTTTTTTAGAAGGACGCCCAGGCACTACTCGCGGTCCAGATCCCGACAGGGCAGGCTACAACCTCCGCACTCCAGTACAAAAGCGGAAACACTGGAACGGGAATGGCCGAGGGAAGAGAGCAAAGAACTAAAGGTAATAAATCTTTCTACCATTAATCTCACCCCAGTACAACAAGAGGTCTTACAAAAAGGTTTATAATTTTCTCCAGTTGGTAGATTCGACTACTTTGAGGTAGTCAAAGATTTAGAACTATTTGCTCGTAAATTACTTTTCAAAAAATACTTTAATCGTGGTCAGGAAGGGACTGCCTCTCTGTCTCCAGTTGAGAGGCAAGCGATTAGAGACTTAGAATCCCTTTTGGATGACCAGGTAGTATCTACACCTAGCAGATCCCCCATACATCTGCACAGGCGTTCTCAGACGTTTCCCCCTAAAACATTATGTCCCGCAGTGGATGTCTTTGTGAAGCTTGTTAAACGTGATCTTAACATTGATCACTCACACATTAGGGGTGATAATTTGTCACGCCCACAGAGACAGGCACTGCGTGAACTCCAAAATCTTAAGGATGTAGTTATTAAACCTGCTGATAAAGGGGGCAACGTCGTGATATGGCCTGTGCAGATGTATGAAAAGGAAGCCTTTCGACAGCTAAATAACAAACAATGTTATAGAAAAATTGAGAAAGATCCCACCTTGATTTTCAAGAGGGAATTAGACGACATCCTAAGGGATGCCCATGACCAGGGCATTATCACCCTAAAAATGATGGAAGGGTTGAGGGTTGACTTTCCCGTCAAACCTACCCTTTATTTGCTCCCAAAAGTGCATAAGAACCGCACCCATCCGCCTGGACGCCCGATCGTCTCGGGGATCGGCAGTCTGTGTACCAACATAGGTAAGTTTATTGACTTCTTTCTTCAAAAGAGTGTGGAAATCCTCCCATCTTTTGTTAAAGATACGACAGATATGTTGAGGCGACTGAACGGCATCCACGTCGATCAGGATGCGGTTCTTGTCACTTGCGATATTGAATCGCTATACACGTCTATATACCACGACCAGGGAGTGCGAGCATCTAGATCCTTTTTAGTCATGACTGACTACGATAACGATCTGATTGAATTCATCCTAGCGTTATTAGAATTCACATTGACGCACAATTATTTTCTTTTTAAGGACCGCCTCTTCCTACAGCTCCAGGGTACAGCAATGGGGGCATCATGTGCACCCTCATATGCAAATCTGTTCCTGGGGCTGTGGGAGAGAGAGCTGGTGCATGAAACACCTGGATACGATGCCGCACTCCTATGGTCGAGGTATATAGACGATGTATTTTTTCTATGGCATGACACCATTCCTGCCTTGGAAGATTTTCTGGCTCGTCTTAATACAAACACTCGTAATATTAAACTTACCTGGAAATATAGCCTTACAAACGTCGAATTTCTAGACATTATGATCATCAAAGGCCCTGATGGATATCTGTCTACTGACCTATTCAGGAAATCCACAGCTGTCAATGCCCTTCTCCACGCCTCCTCTGCTCACCATCCAAACACGATTCAGGCAATTCCTACAGGGCAATTCCTGAGAACTCGCAGGATTTGCTCCAGCGAAGAGTACTTCGACCAGCAGGCCTCAGCCCTGACACAACGATTTCTCGAAAGAGGATACCAGTTCAATACCATCCAGCGGGGGTATGAGAGAGCCAAAAAAACATCTAGAGACTCTCTGCTGGTGAGTAGGTCGAAACCAAAAATCAAAAAAGATAATAACGTGAGATTCATTACCCCCTTTAATAGTAAGTGGAAGTTCATACAATACATCCTTCGCAAGCATTGGCCAGTCCTGCAAACCGATGGTGATCTGGCTGCGAGCCTTCCGGCGTACCCCCAGATCACTTGGAGAAGGTCGCGCAATTTACGCGACATTCTCACCAAGAGTCACTATGTGCCCAAACCCACCGGCGGAATTTTTGGGAGTAGGGGCCCGAATTGGGGCTCTTTCTCCTGCGGATCCTGTACTGCTTGTCAGTACATGATCCGGTCTACTGGCTTTTGCGATTCTTCTGGTCTGAAGAACTACACCATCGTACACCATATAAATTGCAATACTGAGGCAGTGATATATCAGATCGCCTGCCCTTGTAATTTATTTTATATTGGTATGACCAAAAGAGCACTTAAGGTTCGTGTCTTGGAACACATTCGCAGCATTCGGGCAGCGGCAGGCACACTTGAAAAGGACTGGGACTCGCTACAAGCAGTCCCAAGACATTTTCACAAATTCCATAGATCTGACCCAGGGGGACTATCAGTTAGGGGCATAGACAGAATCCACTTGGGATCCAGAGGCGGCAATATAAAAGTGGCATTGCTGCGTAGGGAAACCAAGTGGATTGTCACCCTAGATACCGTCGCACCCCATGGCCTCAATGAGTTCAGTAGCTTTTCTTCTTTTCTATGAATAGCGCGCGAATTTTAATCACAGGGTATATATATTTGGATGCCAATATATGTTTCACGACTATAATATTATATGTCTCTTTTCCTTCTTTTTGAGATTCCATATACTCAGTTCTTTGTGGGTTCTGGTGGCAAGTGAGGTCGTTATCAACCATAGGAGAATACGGTCGTCATGCGGGATAATGCCGGATGTTGCATCATTGGACATATGAAGGACATTGTTCCTCAGCACAGCTATCCTATTGCCCTAACATCTAGGGTTGCAACATAGCTTTTATTTTGTTAGCAGGTCTTATATTGCCTTTTGATTATGTGGATATCTCTGAGTCCCAGTTTGGCCTGGATCGCCCCCCTCTTTTTCCACAGTTGGGTCGATTCCGACTCCCTTTCCTTTCTTGTTTTCACTGCAGATGTCTGGGCTTTTGTTGGATGGGTGACTTTTTCGGTCGACCCCGCCGGCGGCCTTTTTTGCCGCCCGCGGTGTCGACTCTTATGTCCCCCACCCAAACCTCGACTCTCAATAACTGCAGGGGCGGGTGATTTGATATATCACTGCCTCAGCCTATGTAATTTATTTATTCACCAGATAATCACAATTATTCTTTCACTGGTGTTCACTGTCTGTTGTCTATGAAATATTATATTTAAGTTGTACACATTTTTTGTAATTTTAAATTTTTATTATATGCATCATGATTATTCAATTACAATTATTAATTTTGTATCATGCTTTTTTGAATCATGCTGCAGATGTTGACTGTGTGTTCGATATCGAATTAGGTAATATATATAGATTTTTTATCTATTAAGGCATGGATCTATTTATGCTCCGGTGACTCCCTAATTCTAAATCTAACCATCTAGAGTATTCATTAATGGGTAGGCGTATTCAATTACGTCGTCCGGACCATCGTTTCTGAACACATAGTCGACATCTGATTATAATCATTAAAAATATATATGAAATTTTATTGCTAAATTATTGTTTATATTATCTATATTCTTTACATTTTTTATATATATATGTGTATATTTTTATATAATGTACAACACAATATGCTATTTATTCCTTTCTGTTTCACAGTCACTTTAAGGTATATGATATTTGGTCCATAATCCTATGGTCCTTGGTGCACTTTTTTTGTTTCGGCCGTGGTCAGTGGGGACGGGCTAGAGCAACTATTTGATTATGGATGTGCTCCGCCCCGCCCCCACTCACACACGGCTGACTCTTTGCACTTATTTATTTGATTATTTAGCACGGGCATATGATGTGAATTGTTGCTTTCAGACTTAGTTGTAATTGTGTGAGACTCAATATGGATATGTCCGGTGTCTCTTTTGGCATTTTGTTACAGTCAGCGACATGATTGTAGCATTTCCTGTCTCCTACCGGTTGCGGGTCACCTGCGTTCCACAGGGTCGCGGACTGCGCATGCGCTGCTCAGCGCCATCTGGACGCGCTCCATTACGTCATATTTTCGCGCTAGCGCGATGACGTGGAGGCGCCGAGAGATGGCGTCGAGCATCATGGAGCATCCCGCGCCCAGACATGTGGACCACAGGTGTACCATATGGAGGTAATTTCCCCTTACCCACCCACTTCTCTCTATATATACCCTGTCTACATATCATTCCATACCTCCTGACGAAGCCGTAGGGCGAAACGCGCGTCGAGGTTGTGCGCTCAGGGTCCTTACGCCCATTCACCACTATGTCTTCAGGTACGTTCTACATTGATATCTCCCTGTCCTAACTTCTGCTAGGGACCCTTGCACGTATCCATAGTGAGTCTCTCCATGCATCCATGGTAACTATTGTTTATATTGTGATCTCCATCAGAGTATTTTACTCCCATGGTCTGCTGTCTCACGGTTTCAATGCCATGTGCGGATTCGCTGTGTCTTTCCCCTGCTATCAACAGGGTTAATTGCATTACGTGTTTGTAGATACTATATAGAACTTTCGTATTGGGCCATTTTGGTCATCTTTAAACGCATACTAGTACTTTATTTTGGTACCTGTTAATGTGTCATCATTCATAGACACTTAGGTGAATTGTGGCGTCTGTGACCCTGTGCTTCTCCGTATTCTTGTAATTCTGTAGTTGCTCCATCTTTTGTATTTTATCAATAAATTTATATTTTTTATACCATTCTCCACTTGTTAGTTTTGATTCAGGCAGTTCTCTGGGAGTAATAAAAAAACAAAGAGGAAAAAATCTTTTAAAAATGTTCCGTCTGTTACTATTGGCAGGGTTGAGGCGGAAATTGAAGGTTTTCCGTTTGCTTGTAGTTCCCGTTTTGTCCTGCCTGCTAGGGTGGCGCTAGAGAGCAAGAGCATTTTTTGTGAGATTTTTGTGGATAGTGGAGCAGCGGTCAATCTCATTGATAATCAATTTGCAATAACTCATGGTTTCCAGGTGTGCACTTTGGGAAAGGATATTCCTGTTTTTGCTATTGATTCCGCTCCACTTTCTCAGAAATCATTAAAGGGCATAGTTCACAATATCCGTTTAATTGTGAGTGATGCTCATGTTGAGGATGTGTCATGTTTCGTCCTTAGCGGTTTGCCTACTCCTCTAGTGTTGGGGCTACCCTGGCTCACTAAACATAATCCCACCATTGATTGGCAAGCGAGGCAAATAAATGGTTGGAGTGACTTTTGCAGAGAGAATTGCCTCACGACATCTGTTTCTGAGGTTGCTACTAAGACTGTACCATCTTTTCTCTCTGAATTTTCGGATGTCTTCTCTGAGAGTGGAGTTCAGGATTTGCCCCCGCACAGGGAGTACAATTGCCCTATTAATCTCATCCCAGGCGCCAAGCTGCCTAAATCTCGTTTATACAATCTTTCCCAACCTGAAAGGATCGCTATGCGTGCTTATATGTCTGAGAGTCTGAGAAAAGGACACATACGACCCTCAAAGTCACCTGTTGCTGCTGGTTTTTTCTTTGTTAAGAAAAAAGATGGTTCTTTAAGACCTTGTCTGGATTTCAGGGAGCTGAACAGTATCACTATTCGTGACCCTTATCCGCTTCCTCTGATCCCGGACCTGTTTAACCAGGTTGTTGGGGCTAAAGTCTTTTCCAAATTAGATCTAAGAGGGGCATACAACCTGGTCAGGGTCAGAGAAGGAGACGAATGGAAGACGGCCTTCAATACCCCTGAGGGCCATTTTGAAAATTTGGTTATGCCTTTTGGTTTGATGAATGCCCCAGCCGTTTTTCAGCATTTCGTGAACAGCATTTTTTATCATTTGATGGGAAAATTTGTATTAGTGTATTTGGATGACATTTTAATTTTTTCTCCTGATTTCAAAACTCATAAGGAACATTTACGGCAGGTCTTGCTCATTCTGCGGGAGAATAAATTATATGCGAAACTGGAAAAATGTGTGTTTGCGGTTCCAGAAATTCAATTTCTGGGGTTTCTTCTCTCCGCTTCTGGTTTTCGCATGGACCCCGAGAAGGTCCGCGCTGTGCTTGAGTGGGAGCTTCCTGAGAATCAGAAGGCGCTGATGCGTTTTTTGGGCTTTGCCAATTATTACAGGAAGTTTATTTTGAATTATTCCTCTATTGTTAAACCACTCACTGATATGACCAGAAAGGGGGTAGATTTTTCTTCTTGGTCGGTAGAGGCGCGTAAGGCTTTTTCTAATATCAAGGAGAGTTTTGCTTCCGCTCCCATCTTGGTGCAACCTGATATTTCTTTACCCTTCATAGTTGAGGTTGATGCTTCTGAGGTGGGTGTGGGTGCGGTCTTGTCTCAGGGTTCCTCTCCTGCCAAATGGCGACCGTGTGCCTTTTTCTCGAAAAAACTCTCCTCCACAGAGAGAAATTACGATGTGGGAGATAGGGAATTGTTGGCCATCAAGTTGGCTTTTGAGGAATGGCGCCATTGGCTAGAGGGAGCCAGACACCCTATTACCGTGTTTACTGACCATAAAAATCTGGCCTACTTGGAGTCAGCCAAGCGTCTGAACCCGAGACAGGCCAGATGGTCTTTGTTCTTTTCAAGATTTAATTTTGTTGTCACGTTCCGCCCTGGGGTTAAGAATGTGAAGGCAGATGCCCTGTCACGTTGTTTTCCGGGAGGCGGGAATTTTGAAGACCCGGGTCCCATTTTGGCCGAAGGTGTGGTGGTCTCTGCTCTTTTTTCTGAATTGGAGGCAGAGGTGCAGGCAGCCCAGTCAGAGGCTCCTGATCTTTGTCCTCCTGGGAGGTTGTTTGTGCCTCTCGCTTTAAGACACAAGATTTTTAAGGAACACCACGATACGGTCCTTGCTGGGCACCCGGGGGCAAGAGCCACACTGGATCTCATCGCTCTGAGATTCTGGTGGCCTACGCTTCGTAAGTCGGTTGAGGGTTTTGTGGCAGCCTGTGAGACTTGCGCTCGTGCCAAAGTCCCTCATTCACGGCCGTCAGGTCCTCTCCTTCCCTTACCCATTCCTTCCCGTCCTTGGACACATCTCTCCATGGACTTCATAACGGACCTGCCTCTTTCCTCGGGGAAGACTGTGATTCTGGTGGTGGTGGACCGTTTTAGCAAAACGGTGCATTTCATCCCTTTTCCTGGTTTGCCCAATGCTAAGACGCTGGCGCAGGCATTTATTGATCACATTGTCAAATTGCACGGTATTCCTTCAGACATAGTCTCTGATAGGGGCACGCAGTTTGTTTCCAGATTCTGGAAGGCTTTCTGTTCTCGCTTGGGGGTTCGGTTGTTATTCTCTTCTGCTTTCCACCCGCAGTCGAATGGCCAGACGGAGCGCGTCAATCAGAATCTAGAGACATATCTGCGCTGTTTTGTGGCGGAGAATCAGGAGGATTGGTGTTCTTTTTTGTCCCTTGCTGAGTTTGCTTTAAATAACCGTCGTCAGGAGTCCTCTGATAAGTCACCATTTTTTGGTGCATATGGGTTTCATCCGCAGTTTGGGACTTTCTCGGGAGAGGGGTCTTCTGGTTTACCTGATGAGGACAGATTCTCCTCGTCTTTGTCATCTATTTGGCAAAAGATTCAGGATAATCTAAAGAGCATGAGTGAGAGATATAAGCGTGTGGCAGATAAGAGACGTGTGCTTGGTCCGGACCTGAATGTTGGTGATCTGGTGTGGTTGTCTACCAAGAATATCAAATTGAAGGTTCCCTCCTGGAAGTTGGGTCCTAGGTTTATTGGGCCTTACAAAATCCTGTCTGTCATCAATCCTGTTGCCTACCGTCTTGATCTTCCTCAGACTTGGAAGATCCATAATGTTTTTCATAAGTCCTTATTGAAACCTTATGTTCAACCCATTGTACCCTCGCCTTTGCCTCCTCCTCCGATTATGGTTGATGGGAATCTTGAATTTCAGGTCTCTAGGATTGTGGATTCTCGGCTTGTCCGCGGTTCTCTCCAGTACCTTGTTCATTGGGAGGGTTATGGTCCTGAGGAGAGGATGTGGGTCCCAGTGACGGACATTAAGGCCTCTCGTCTCATCAGGGCTTTCCATAGGTCCCATCCTGAGAAGGTGGGCTCTGAGTGTCCGGAGTCCACTCGTAGAGGGAGTGGTACTGTCACAACCAGACAGCTGAGAAGCTCTGACAGAAGCCTTTCAGAGCCTCCTCCTTGAGTTTTCTTTGTTGTGATGTTCAGTTCCTCATCTCGTTAGCCTCTCTCAGCTGTCATGTAGTTGGACTGATTGCATCCCTTTAAATTCTGCCCCATAGTGCATTACTGGGCGGCTTATACTTCTTCCTGGAGAGTGTGTGCATGCTGATCCTGTTTCCCAGTCTGCTACAAAGTTAAGTGCTGTACATTTATCTGTTATTTTCTGTTTGCTGGATCCCAGATGACCCTGACTCCCTCCGTGTCTGGTGTAGGGAGCCGGTGGTCGTGTCCCCTCACTATTGTAGGGTGTTCAGGGGTTATATAGTCGAGGTACGTGGATATGCAACCATCCACCTTTGGGATCTTTGCATAGGCTGAGCAGCCAGGGAAAGTGCCAGGTCTTGTTGCAGGGGTCTCCCTTTTGGTTCCTTAGCTTTGGATCCAGTGAGTCATATATGCATGTTGCTTTGTTTTGTTTTCTGTACACCGTCCGTGACACACGGATGGGCATACCCATTTAAAGGGGTTTTCCTTAAGTTCAATATTGATGACCTATCCTCAGAATGTCATCAAATTTGATTGATGAGGGTCCAACAACTGGTACCCCCTGTTATTAAGCTGTTTGAAGAACAATGTATAGTTCTTACATGAAGGTCTTGATTAAATAGCCTCCTCTGAAGAGCTATTAAGCTTGTTCATTGTGGCACCCACTTTCCATATGCCGGATAAGGTATATGGACACCTTAAAGGGGTTATGCCTGACTGATGTAAACAAATCAAAAATTATATAGAATTATAAGATAGTCGCCAAAGTGATCGCAAATTGACTAAAAAAAGTAATAAGGGGGTTAGTACAGGGTTCATCACTGGGCGACAGATCCAGACTAATATAATTAGAACATTCCTGAATATACAGATAGGGGAGGGGAGGACCGCTCCATCCTGTCCTTGGACGCCGCCAAGGCCTTCGACAGGGTGGAGTGGTCCTTCCTCTGGCAGACCATGCATAGGATGAATTTGGGGAAGGTTTTTATCGATTGGATTCGAAAAACGCTGTACTGTGGGCCAACAGCGAGAGTTAACATCAATGGGGTGATCTCCCCCGCTATTCTCCTGCAGCGAGGCACCCCACAGGGTTGTCCACTCTCTCCATTACTTTTTGCAATTTTTATGGAACTCCTTGCCTGCAGAATTAGAGCTGATGATGAAATTGTGGGATTTGGAGGAAACTGGGTAAAAGATAAGATCAGTTTATATGCGGATGATATTTTGTTGTATTTACATGATGGTTGGAGAAGTGTACCCCGCGTTATTCAGATAATTGATGAGTTTGGTCTGCTTGCAGGATACGAGATAAACTGGTCCAAATCTGTTATCCTCCCTTTGAATCGCATAGTCCCACAAAGAAACATCAAAGTTAAGGTAGTATCGCCATTAGACCATATTGAGTATCTGGGGATAAGGATTGGCGGGTTGTTATGTGATTATAATAGATTAAATGTTATCCCTATGATAAATAAATAAAAAGGAGGTTAGGGTTTGGCAGAAACTCCCCCTCTCACAGGTTAACAGAATTGCACTGGTTAAAATTATTTTGCTGCCACTGATATTGTATGTGATTGGTCCCTGCCCCATCTGGATTGAAGATAATTTCTTCAATTTGATGGAGAGATTGATCAACGATCTGATTTGGGGCAGGAAAAGTGTGCGAATTAAACTAAGATATCTCTGACTAGCTGAAATCGGTTGTGGCCTTGGCCTACCATATTTTCAGGGATACTATTTTTGTTCACAATTACAATGGTGTATCAATTCCGGGGAAAGTTCCCTATTATTGTACCTCATTGAACAACATAAGCGCCCCATACAGAACATATTTAGTACACTTGACGCTGGCTGTTTTGGCGGCAGGGAAAACACCTGCCCCATAAGTATAATGCTTCAGAAAGTATGGAATAAGATAAAGTTTATTTTGAAGGTTACATATGCTTTACACTTTACCCCTCTCTGGGACAATACATTTTTAAACGAGTTCCTGGCCTTAAATAAAAACAATTACTGGAGTCGGAGAGGTATCACGATGGTGTCACACATTTGCACAATAGGTGTATTAAAACCTATACAGGAACTATTTCACGATACACCAATCACGGTTTTAAATCGTTTTAGATATGCTCAACTTAAGCACGCATTTGATCAAATGCGTAATAAAATTCACCCAAAAATCAACACGCAATCACTCTTAGATTTTTGTTACACGTCATTCGGCAACAAACTTAAAGTTTCACAAATATCCGCTAAATTAAAAAAGGATTTTGTTACGGTCACCAAATTTAAAAAAGTATGGGAAAATGGGAAGCTGAACTAGGGATATGTAATTCACTTCAGTGGGGAGAAGTATATCAAAATATTAAAAAAGCCTCCCTCTCCAGCCAACATCAGTTGATACAGTTTGAAATTGTACATTGGCTATATTATACTCCGGCGCTTCTCTCCAAAATGTACAAGAATAAAGAGAAATACATTTGTTGTCTGAAATGTCTATGTCCGGAAGCTGGATATATTCATATATTATGGAGCTGTCCGGCTATTAATAACTTCTGGCAAAGTATATTTCAGGCAATAAGGTCAAGAGGTACTACCAAATTTGCACCCACGATTGAATTCGCCATATTAGGCATACTTACCCAGGATAGTAAACACAAGGTTTCAAAAGGTGAACATCTTCGGTGGTTGAAGGGGCTATTATTGGCCAAGGTCTTAATTCTCAGGAACTGGGCGCTGAACAAGGCCCAGTCTTGGAAGAATGGGAAAGATACATGCGCAGAATAATGGAATTTGAACGCATCAAATACAAAGTGGGAAAACAACGGAATCTATGGGAGGGGATTTGGCTGGGGTGGGATGATATTGATGTTTTTGTACCTGCATATGTTATTGTCCTTCTTCTTAGAAAACAATAAAGAAAAACTAATAATAAAAAAAAAAATTATATAGCATATGAAAATCTCTTTCTAACAAAGCTAGAACCAGCCCTGTAACTCACATGGCGCTACCACCATTCATTGTTTCAATTGTTTTGCTAGAGTTATTTCAGGCTGGCAGCTCAGAGAGTATGTCCTTTCTCCGGGGGGGTGTACTTGCTTTGGCAGCTCATTCCCTGTAACTCTCACAGCTTCTAACACTAGATATGGCTGGTGACAGTTGAAGTATTAAATTAAGCATGTGTGACAACCTCAGTGGACGGAGAAATAAGGAAAAGAACAAACAGCAGGTGGCACTATACAGATACGTTTTATTGAAAAGCTATTCCGCTTTACTATGTTTTTAATTACACGTAATTACAAAAGTATTCAGATTCAGGTGCTGGTTTGAAAAATATTGAATATTTTTTGTGGGACAACCACTTTAAGAAGTATCCCCTGCTCAAGACCACCCTGTTATATGCAGAGATCAGAGTCACTAAAAAGGAGAAACTATTAAAAAAACAATAGCAATAAAAATTAAATATAGTAAAAATAAGTAAATAAAAAATTGAAACTATTGTGCATGCAAAAAAATGCCTAAACTTTGCCTGGTCCAGAAGAAATTACCCTGGTGCTGAACTCATTGTCACAAAACTATTCTTATGGGGAAAAATTTTGAGTTGAAGCACTACTGATTTTGAAAAAAACTATTTCAGTCATTCTGTAACGCTATCTTTCTCTGTACTCCATATTGTTTAACAAGTATGAAATTAGCAATATAAATATAACATTCATATATTATTCATACAATTTCATCTTTGGGGCATATAAAACACAAACATCCAATAATGTACTGTAAAATATTCACTCCAGGACATAATTTTGTAAAAGTCTATCAACCACTTCTTGCTGCCAAATATTTGGAGAGAAAAAAAGTGCTCTCTTTCCTTGAAAGCACCCAAGGGATGTGGCATTTAGACTTATTTGCATGCTAAATATTGAAATGAAGGATTTACATTTCCAAACAAAAACTGCCGATCTTGATTCTCGGAATTTGGTGACAGCAATTACATGAAAGATTGTCTTCTCCCAAGCTCTGCAGCACCCTGGAAGTATTTTCTGAACTGTCAATGCCAGACTTTACTAATAGAATCAAAGCAGGTACCTGGAACCATATAACAAGTCTGTAAAACCACATGTGATCTAAGTAAGGAGCTGGTACAGCTCCGAAACGCGTCATCCTACCATCCATATTAATAAAGAATAAAACAAAAGAAGAGTAGCACATATTCTTACTTAGGCTACTTTCACACTGACGTTTTGGTTTCCGTTTGTGAGATCTGTTCCTATTTGAAGCCCCCCTGATGCACCCCTAGAGTAGAAACTTCAAAAAAGTGAACCCATTTTGAAAACTACCTAATAAGTTGGCAGTTTTGTTGGTACTATTTTAGGGTACATATGATTTTTGGTTGCTCTATATTACACTTTTTGTGAGCCAAGGTAACAAAAAATAGCTATTTTGGCACCGTTATTAGTTTTTTTTTTGTTATTTACAACGTTCATCTGACAGGTTAGATCATGTGGTATTTTTATAGAGCAGGTTGTTACAGACGTGAAAATACCAAATATGTTTGTTTGTTTCAGTTTTACATAATAAAGCATCTTTTGCAAAAAAAAAATTTTTAGTGTCTCCACATTCTGAAAGCCGTAGTTTTTACATTTTTTCGGGCGACTGTCTTATGTAGGGTCTCATTTTTTTTGGTATGAGATTACAGTTTCATTACTATTGTGGGGTGAGTATGACTTTTTGATCGCTTGGCATTACACTTTTTGTGATGTAAGGTGACAAAAAATGGCTTTTTTGACACACTTTTTTTTTACGGTGTTTACCTGAGGAGTTAGGTCATTTAATATTTATACAGCAAGTTCTTACAGATGTCTACTTTTTTTTATTTATTTATGTTTTGCACAATAATATCATTTTTGAAACAAAAATAAATCATTTTAGTGTCTCCATAGTCTGAGAGCCATATTTTTATTTATTTTTTTGAGCGATTGTCTTAGGTAGGATATAACTTTTGCAGGATGAGGTTACGGTTAGATTGGCACTATTTTGGAGTGCATATGACTTTTCTATCGCTTGCTATTACACTTTTTGTGATGTAAGATGACCCCCCAAAAATTTTTACGGTTGCCATGGACGCGGCGATACCTAATATGTATACTTTTTTATTTGGATAAAAAATATATAGCAATTAGGTGGCTCTACACAGTAGGTAAGATGTATGGGTGCTACTATCAATAGATCCCCCCTATCAGTGGATAAAATGGATATTGAAATTAGAGATAGGCACGACCAAAATATTTGGTTCACTTGGAATAACAGTTATTTATTCAACATCAAAATAGAATACTATAACATCTATATAAAATATATATAAAATATTAGCGGCAGTCAATAGCAAAAAAACTATAATAAAACACTAAAAAAAGGAGATAAATTGAATCACCAAATGATGATATGTGGTGACTCAGGCAAAGGTCACATATATAAGTGAAAAAGATATATTGAAAAGGGGGTAGACTCCACACCCTATATAATGAAGCAGAGTTAAATCTGTTTGAAATGTCTCTCCAGAAACAGTGCGGTAAATTGATTATGTGCTGTGCATGCTCACGTTGACATCACTCCATATCCCCCCCAAAGTATGTTCAAGTGGGGATATTAGGTATAGTTGTTGTTCGTCCACTTCAGAATAACCCCTGCTTTCTACAATTGTAGTATCGGCATTACAGAGTACTCACAGTTAGTATCTCTAGACCGCGGATGATGTTACACGCTGTGTGGCGTCCCACCTGTGTTCAGCGTGAATGCGGCTCCTTGCGTGGTGAGTCTCGTGGGTTATCTCGAGATCTTGGATATTAACCCTGTTGTATTTGCCGGTTTTGAGTCCTGGGGTCAATGAGTTAGTAGACAGGTGCTCTTGATAATTAATCAGGCTGGTGAGCAAAATTTCCAAGATGAAAGTTCTTTGTAATATTCCAGTTGCGCAACTTTGTACTTTCTGTTTTCTCAGAATATAATGCTGGGACACTTCATCAAACTTATTTTCTCTTTGAAACCAAACACATTTCGGAGTGTATATAATTCCCCACTCCTTTTTCAGTGGTAACTTAACTGTGAGTGAGTGTCCCCCTATATACCATTCCAAATTGGAGTTGGAGTCTTCTTGAATATATGGAACTAGATTTTGATGTCCAACATCATTGGTTTAGTGTATAATACAATTTTTCCAAAAATACATGTCTAATTATAAAATCTTATGAAAAACTCAATAGTTGGAAACATGTCTAGGAACATTTTGGCACAAAAAACGCATATAATGTATGATGCTGTTTTATTGCGTTTTCCATGCGTTTTTTTGGATTACACGCGTTTTTTATGTATTTGTATCTGTAGACACAAAAAACATCCCTCCCATGTCTCAAATTCATTGCTCATGTCTAATATTCCACAAAATATAAATTTTAGTTTAGCAGAATCTGTAGATGAACTCTGAGAATAACCACAAATATAATGGGTGAAATCAACATCAAATTAGAAAGCATCATGATACAGAAAACGCATATAATATATGGTGCGATTTGGTTGCGTTTTTCTTGCGTTTTTCTAGACACCATACGTTTTCTGTGTATTTACTTCTGTAAACACATAAGACATCACTCCCATGTTTCCAATATTTACATTTTTGTTGCTGCTGTTTAATATTCAACAAATGTGAATTTTGACTTGAAAATATCCCTAATATTGTCTCTAATATTGTAGGTAAAATCTGAACATCTGTGTGTTCAGATTTTACCTACAATATTAGGGATATTTTCAAGTCAAAATTCACATTTGTTGAATATACTTTTTTTATTTACTTATGCTTTTCATAATAACAGCATTTTTTAAACAAAAAAAATTATGTTTTAGTGTCTCCATATTCTGAGAGCAATATTTTTTTTATTTTTTTGGGTGATCGTATTGGGTAGGGGCTCATTTTTTGCAGGATGAGGTGATCATTAGATTGGTACTATTTTGGGGGAATACGCCTTTTTGATCACTTGGTGTTGCACTTTTAGTGATGTAAGATGACAAAAAAATGTTTTTTTAACACAGTTTACGGACGTGGCAATACCTAATATGTCTACTTTTTTTATTTATTTAAGTTTTACACAATAATATCATTTTTGAAACAAAAAAAAATCATGTTTTAGTGTCTCCAAATCATTTCTCCAATTGGTTGTATTTACGGTATCCATCTTTTATTTTCATTTTTGTTCTACAGCCTGCTGTGCTTCCTATGCACATCAGGCTGCTCTCAGTGAGTTTACAGATAATCCGTCATCTGATGGATTTTCTGTAACTCCTCCTGTGTGCACAGGGAGCATGCACTGTCTCCCTCCCACCCCACGCTGTATCAGAAGCTGCCAGGACCGGAACACATGAAGGCCCGCCCCTCTCCCAAGAAGCCCCACCCCTCACTGACATCTCTCTCTCACCAGGAGCAGCTCCAGACAACATTGTGGTTACAGGACCTGTGGTGATGTGACAGTCATGTGATCACCCATGTGTATAGGAGGAGTTAGGGGAACTCAGGTTCCCTGCAGGGCCTGGTGGGCCTGGTGGAGAATGCAGAGGTACGTTATGTATGGAAGGTGTGTATAAAGCAGAGCTATGTCAGTGTAACCAGTCTATTGTACAGCTTTCTATATGTAATGTGCACACAGTAGTTCTATATGTGTAATGGACATGTAGCAGTGCTGTGTGTGTAATGTGTATATAGTAAACTATCTATGTAATGTGCATGTGGTAGAGCTGTGTATGTAATATGTATATAGTAGTGTCAGGTGGGCGCTGTGTATGGCAGTGTCAGGTGGGCACTGTGTATGGCAGCGCCAGATGGGCGCTGTGTATGGCAGCGTCAGGCGGGCACTGTGTAGGGCAGCATCGGGGCGCTGTGTATGGCAGCGTTGGGTGGGTGCAGTGTACGGCAGCATCGGGTGGGCACTGTGCATGGCAGCGTCGGGTGAGTGCTGTGTATGGCAGCGTCGGGTGGGCGCTGTGTATGGCAGCATGAGGTGGGCGCTGTGTATGGCAGCATCAGATGGGCGTTGTGTATGGCAGCGTCAGGTGGGCGTCAGCAGTGGTCTTATGTTTAGTGTATGATGTTGGATAAATGTAAAACTGTCTACATTTATTTCTGCATGGGAGACTAGCAATGGTTCCCTGCAGAAATATCAGCCTCATAACGTTATGTGGGCCTATGCATTATATATGTGAATTACTGCACAATTTTTACTCCTCCTCGGCTAAAAATACTCCTCAAAATTGTTAAGAGTATTTTTACTCTTCTGGAAAAAATACAGCTGACAGTATTTTTACAACTGACAGTCTGCTTCAAACTGCAGACATAACCCCTTCCATGCCATGGTCCTTAGGGACTGCTGTATGGAAGGGGCTAACCATTGGGCTACTGCTCTGCTGTGGCAGCGGCCCGATGCCGTCCCTCTCCCCCTTTCCCCCACTGTGTAAGATGGCTGTCCTCACCTCCATACAAGCAGTCACCCCCTCCCCTTCAGGATGGCAACAAAGCTCCCTCCCTCAGTTTACCCTTCAAGCATCGAGCTACTGTGCCACAGCGTCCCGGTGGTTACCATGGCAACCAGACGCCTTCACATGCATCTGGATTGCATGGTATAGCTGAGCCTGATCAGGCTTACTGTGAATAACAATACACTGCAGTACACTATACAGTGTACTGCAGTGTATTTCAGAGGCATCAGACCCAGTGGATCTTCAAGAACCAAGTAGGTCTGAGTCAAAAAGTGTAAAAAAAAAGTTTAAAAAAAATCTAACTTCTTCCTATATCCGCACATATAATTGGTTACAAATGCAAAAAATAAAAAACACTAAACATGTCTGGTACCGTCGCATCCGTAATTACCTGATCTATAAAAGGATTGCATACTTTTACCGCACAGTGAATGCCATAAAAAAAAGATAAAGTATGATGGAATTGCAATTTGGCCCACCACACTTCCGACAAAATGGTATAAAAAGTGATCAAAAGAGTCATATGTACCCCAAAATAAAACAAATCAAACTGTCATCTTCCCGCAAAAAATAAGCCCCTACCTAAGACAATCGCCCAAAAAATAAAAATAAATATGGCTTTCAGAAAATGGAAACACTAAAACATGATTTTTTTGTTTCAAAAATGCTCTTATTGTGTAAAACCAAAATATATTTTTTTAAAAACTGACATATTAGGTATCACCACATCTGTAACAACCTGCTCTATAAAAATATCACATGAGCTAACCCATCTGGAAAAAAAAATTGCCCTACCTAAGACACTAGCCCAAAAAATAAAAAAAAATATATGGATTTCAGAAAAACACAAAAACATGATTTTGAAAAAAAAATATATTGTGTAAATCCAAAATAAAAAGTAAAAAAATAGACATATTAGGTATTGCCGCCTCGTTACGACCTGCTTTATAAAAATATCACATTATCTACTCTGTCAGGTGAACATTGTAAAAAAACAAAAATCAAACTGTGCCAGAACAGCCATTTTTTGGTTACCTTGCCTCACAAAAAGAGTAATATATAAATATATTACTACCTCTACTGCAGGAATAACACTAATATATAACAATGGCAGCACTTCAGGCCAAATATAAATATGGAGGTGCAGGCCAATGGATCTGACAACAAATCCAGGACAATATAAGAATTTAAAAAAATGGCAGCACTCTCACAAAAAATGTGTGAAAAGAAAAACACTTTATTCACCATTGTGGTTGCAACTAGGGATGAGCGAACTTGTGTTTCAAGTTTGGTGTACAAGTTTCAGGTTCAGGGTATGTAAGAATTCCGTTATGGATTTTGTTACCACAGACCATAACTAAGGGTCCATTCACACGTCTGCGTAATGGGTCTGCATCCGTTCAGCAATTTTGCGGAAGGGGTGCTGAACCATTCATTTTTAATGGGGCCGCAAAAGATGCGGACAGCACCACCATGTGCTGTCCGCATCCGCACTTCTGTTCCGCGCCCCACCAAAAAATAGACCATGTCCTATTCTTGTCCGCAGCCACGGACAAGAATAAGCATTTCTATCATAGTGCCAGCCATGTGCGGCCCGCAAAATGCGGAACGCACATGGCCGATGGCCGTGTTTCGCAAAACAGTTGCAGATGTGTGAATGGACCCTATGAGCTGAAAACATTGCGACCACAGGAGTGAATAAAGTGTTTGAGAATGCAGACATTTTTTCATATATATATATATATATATATATATATATATAATGGAAAAAAACACCGACAGCACCATCCAAAAATGAAAAAGGAAAAAAGCGGGTGCAATGTCCAAGTATGGCAACAGGTGCTTACCCACTTGTATAAGATAAAAATTGGACTACACTCCAAAAGGATCTTCAATGAACCAGTGTGTTTTTATTCACCCATAAAGTGGCAAATAGCGACGTTTCGGCTCATACATGAGCCTTTCTCAAGCATTGGTACAAAATGAGCAACATACATATAAAGGTGTGTCAATCAGAACAATCAATGCATAGACATAATTGATAATTAAAAGAATCAAGTGCAAAATGTATCAAAAATATATAGAAATATATAAAAAAGAATGCATCATCATCATAGAGAATAAAGTGACAAGTGCATTATAGTGAATCAAAATACATGGTATGATATATTACATACAATATCCCCAAAGAACTACTTAATAAGATCCAACTGTATCACATCCATCTCTAATTAGTGCATAAACTTTGATTGTGAACATAAGAGGGAGGAGGAGACTAATTGCTACCTGGAAGAGCGATATGGCCCACGTATACCATTGCTCTGTACAGCGCGTCCATAGGTTCCCATTGCGCATGTCCCGACCGCATCGCGTCATCAGTCCTGGACCGCATGGAGACACATGTGCTTCGCAGGGTTGCCAATTGATGACCCAAGCGGCGCACACATGAATCATCCACACCGTCACTATACCGACGGCTAGAAGAGGTGGCGCATGTGCAACAGCGTCATCCTTGTAACCACCGCCATATTGAAAGAGGGAACAATGCCAGATCCCCTGTTATCATACTTTTATCACTATAACTAATTACTGTCACTGTTAATATACAATCAGTCACTGGGGATGAATACCACTGCCAAGCAGGTTAGGCGAGTTAGTAAGAGCGGACGTGGGCCCCAAGACAAGCATCAGACAAACGACGCTGGCATCATCGGGCACTGCCTGCATTGTGTCAACTGTCGTTATGTCTGTAGATCTAGAACATTTGTACACCCCAATACGGGTTATATATATCCTATCAACATCCCATTTAACATGTGATTCTTCTTTTGTTGTGTATATTTTATCTTGTCCCTGCCAGTTGCTCTATGTAGGCGAAACATCTACAGATTAAAAAACTAGGCTCAATAATCACCGTTATACGATTAGAAAGGGGCGCACAGATTTACCGGTCCCTAGACATATTGTGTTACAGAAGCATAATGAAAAGGATCTCAGATGTTGGATCATAGACCAGATCCAAATGCCACGGAGAGGTGGAGATCGTATATCTCTACTTAAAAAAAGGGATTTATACTGGATCCCAATGGATTGAACATAGACTACAGATATGGTGGTTGTGTGTGAATATGGTGGTTTGCCCTGGATTGCCCTGTATGTACGTGAAGTGTCCTACCTGCTGTCGACAGGTTCATTGGTTAAAAAATTATAAAATATAAGAAAAATGTAAAAATAAGAAAATGAAAAGTATATCTTTTGTATTAGAGGGACAATAAGGTATATTGACTATATGCATTATTGACACTTTTCTCTATTATTCTAGACACATTTGCAGATTTGGAAGAAGGTATTTTGGAAGATTAATGAGCCTGGACGTTGGATGAAGAGCCCCTAATGATGTAAATTTTTTTGTATAATACCTAATGATCTTTATTTCACTCCTGAGGTTCCTTGCGTATGTCCCACCTGCACTGAATGGAGATGGTCCCTCTTTTTGGGACGTGATAGTGTTTTAGTTTTAGTACTCATGTTGCCAGTATGTTATTGTACTGTATATTATTATCCCGTCACATTTAAGTGAGGAGAACCCTCTTAGTCACGTATTGGAGCAGGGTGAGACCAACAATGCGGCTAGCATTGACATGTTGGCAACATTAGGGGAGCGATTGGGTTCGAGTTAACCATCTTGTAAAAGATGGTCACTCGCCTAACCTGCTTGGCAGTGGTATTCATCCCCAGTGACTGATTGTATATTAACAGTGACGGTAATTAGTTATATAGAAAAAATGGAAGGCCACAGCAGCGTCTCGCCAATAATCTTCTTTATTCAGGATCACACCTCACAATCAAGGCATACAAAATATTTTGCGGCAACGTTTCGGCTAGAGATAGCCTTTGTCAAACATGTTAGCAATTAAAATCACAGCCTATAAATAGCACATGATAAACCCACCCACACCGCTAAGCAACCAATGGAGTTTCAGTATATGTGTAACACACCTGTATGATAAATCAATGAGTACTGGCATGATGAGACAAATCGGCCAGCTGCAACAAATCGCAATCCTACCTGTGTGGGGTCATCATGCACAGACCTCCTCCGTCCATCCAGCGTCCCATAGTCGGCAATGCGCATGTCCGCATACGTCATCGCATACGTCACCACAAGGCTGTGATTTTAATTGCTAACATGTTTGACAAAGGCTATCTCTAGCCGAAACGTTGCCGCAAAATATTTTGTATGCCTTGATTGTGAGGTGTGATCCTGAATAAAGAAGATTATTGGCGAGACGCTGCTGTGGCCTTCCATTTTTTCTACATGCCGTTGGACCGCTTTGGATCTGCGATCCCCTGCCCAGCTGTTGCGTGTTCACCATTTTTTGCTCTTTACAAGCCGTCTGTGTTGCTGCTCCTGAACAAACCTATTCTCTCGGTAATTAGTTATAGTGATAAAAGTATGATAACAGGGGATCTGGCATTGTTCCCTCTTTCAATATGGCGGTGATTACAAGGATGACGCTGTTCAACATGCGCCACCTCTTCTAGCCGTCGGTATAGTGACGGTGTGGATGATTCATGTGTGCGCCGCTTGGGTCATCAATTGGCAACCCTGCGAAGCACATGTGTCTCCATGCGGTCCAGGACTGATGACGCGATGCGGTTGGGACATGCGCTGTCACGAGGGTATCGAGAACCACGCCTGACTCCGTTATACCCGGGGTCAGGAAGTCGCAGCGGTTGGCTGCACGCTCTATTTAAGATAGGGCTGTTTTCCTTATGGTAGCTTTCTGAGTTTGCTTTGCAAACCCTTTTGGCTCACTCAGGGATCCGTAGCTCCTTCTCCTCAGCTGTTCCTTGTCCAGCACTCCCAAACCTCCTTATATTCCCCTCTCACACTTCTCTGGTTGCCAGAGATAGAGCTTCCTGCCTGGACATCTATCCTGACCCACTGGAGCTGTGTTGCTGCGTTCTCTGACTGTTGATTCAGAACGCTACCCTCCGGATCCCTGTTGGACCTTTGTGGACTGCTGTGGTCGTCCACCTGGGTGTTTGTGTTTGTCTGTATTTGTCTGTCCTCTCCCTGGTGTTTCCCTCTTAGTGCAGTGGTGCGGACTAGCGATCCCACCGGCCCGTTCACTATCTAGGGCTCATTTCAGGGAAAGCCAGGGTTTAGGCACGTGATCGCCGCACGGGTGAGGAACCCGTCTAGGGACGTCAGGGCAGTCAGGTGCCAGCCGCAAGGTGAGTTAGGGGTCACCACCTTTCCCTCTCCCTTAGGCAGGGCTTTCCCTGTTTTCCTCCCTGTGCGTGACACCGGTCATTACATTATCTCTGGCCCTTATTTTGTGTAGGTTAAAAAAAAAAAAAAATCCAGTATGGATCAAATTGCTGCTCTGTCCAAACAATTTCATGGCCTGTCTTTGGAGGTGGTAGGATTGAAGGCGTCGGTCCTCCAGCAACAGCAGCAATTACAACTGACCGCAAGCCCAGCGGTTGCTACTGGTAACCAGGTTGTTGCGGAACCCAAGGTCCCTCTCCCTGACAGATTTTCTGGGGGAAGGGACAAGTTTTTGACATTCCGTGAGGCCTGTAAGTTATATTTTAAACTGCGCCCTTACTCCTCTGGTAATGAAGATCAGCGGGTGGGGGTTGTTATTTCCCTGCTGCAGGGGGACCCGCAGTCCTGGGCGTTCTCTTTACCTACTGATTCCCAGGCTCTTCGGTCAGTGGATGAGTTTTTCGGGGCCTTGGGTCTCATATATGACGACCCTGACCGAGTAGCACTGGCTGAATTAAGATTACGGAGACTCTTACAAGGAGAACGGCCGGTAGAGGAGTATTGCTCTG
Source organism: Bufo gargarizans (assembly GCF_014858855.1). Lineage (NCBI taxonomy): Eukaryota > Metazoa > Chordata > Amphibia > Anura > Bufonidae > Bufo > Bufo gargarizans. The sequence continues at coordinate 443,522,181 of NC_058080.1, forward strand.
AATTCCGTAGGTGGGCTACGGATACCCAATGGAACGACCCGGCTCTCAGGAGTCAGTTCTGCTCTGGGTTATCCGAAAGGGTTAAGGATGCGCTTGCATTATATGAGACCCCCTTTTCCCTTGATGCGGTTATGTCCCTTTCTATCCGTATAGAGAGACGCCTTAGGGACAGGTTGAAAGAACCGGAGAAATTGGTAACTCCTCCCAAGCAGCAGTTAGTCTGTACGGACTTAGACGAGCATATGCAGCTAGGAGGAACTACTCGTCAGGTCCGTCCTCCTGAGGCTCGCCGTAGGCGCGGGGTTTGTTTTTTTTGTGGGGAGAGGGGTCATTTCATTAATGTCTGTCCTTCTTTCCTCAGAAACAAAAGACCGTTGGAAAAACTACTAACCCCAGGCTGTGTGGAGGATGTCAGCTATGTTATGCCTTTCGGTCTGACCAATGCTCCTGCCGTCTTTCAACATTTCGTTAATGACATTTTTAGTCATCTAATCGGCAGGTTTGTGGTAATATACCTAGATGATATTTTAATTTATTCGTCTGATCTGAAAACACATGAGGTGCATGTCAGACAAGTACTGCAGGTCCTACGGACGAATGAATTATATGCTAAGATTAAAAAATGTATCTTCGCCGTTCAGGAAATACAATTCCTGGGTTATTTTTTATCTGCTTCAGGTTTCCGTATGGATCCTAGGAAGGTCCAGGCAATTTTAGATTGGGATCTTCCTGAGAACCTCAAAGCACTACAACGGTTCTTGGGCTTCGCGAATTTCTATAGGAAATTCATTAAAAATTATTCACTTATTGTAAAACCGCTTACTGACATGACTAGGAAGGGGTCTGATTTTTCTAAATGGTCTGACGCCGCTAAAGTTGCTTTTTCCTCTCTAAAAGAGAGGTTTACCTCAGCACCTGTACTAGTCCAACCTGATGTCTCTCAGCCTTTTATTGTTGAAGTCGATGCGTCAGAGGTGGGAGTGGGGGCGGTGCTGTCTCAGGGTCCGTCTCCTGGCAAATGGCGTCCTTGTGCTTTCTTTTCGAAAAAACTATCTGCAGCAGAAAAGAACTACGATATTGGCAATAGGGAACTATTAGCTATTAAACTTGCGTTTGAGGAGTGGCGTCACTTCTTAGAGGGGGCAGTCCACCCCGTCACTGTGATTACGGACCACAAAAATCTCCTATACCTCGAATCAGCTAAGCGTCTCACCCCTAGACAGGCTAGGTGGTCGCTATTTTTTACCAGGTTTAACTTTGTGATTACCTATCGTCCTGGGGCAAAGAACACCAAGGCTGATGCACTATCTCGTTGTTTCCCTGGAGGGGGTAATGTGAGTGATCCGGTGCCCATTCTACAAAGAGGAGTGGTTGTCTCTGCGGTACACTCTGTTTTGGAGGGGAAGGTGTTAGAGGCCCAGGGGGACGCCCCGGTCTCTTGCCCCTCAGAGAAATTGTTTGTACCGTTGAACCTACGTTTCGAATTATTAAAGGAACATCATAATTCGGCACTTGCTGGGCACCCGGGTAGTAAAGCAACCTTGGAGCTATTGTCTCGTCGTTTTTGGTGGCCAAGGTTGCGTCAGGATGTATTGGATTTTGTGTCTTCTTGTTCTACCTGTGCGCGCGCAAAAGTTTCACATACACATCCTGCAGGGTCTCTATTACCACTCGTCATTCCCAATAGACCGTGGACACATCTGTCAATGGATTTTATCACTGACTTACCTTTGTCTGCGGGTAAAACAGTTATTTTGGTAGTAGTGGACAGGTTTAGCAAAATGGTACACTTCATTGCGTTACCCGCACTACCTAATGCTAAGACTCTTGCTCAGGTATTCGTCAGTGAAATCGTGAAGCTTCACGGGGTCCCCTCCGATGTTGTTTCGGATCGGGGTACCCAGTTTATTTCTAAATTTTGGAAAGCTTTTTGTTCCCGTTTGGGGTACACTTGTCCTTTTCCTCAGCTTTCCATCCTCAGTCGAATGGACAGACTGAGCGTACCAACCAAAACCTTGAGACATATCTAAGATGTTTTGTGTCTGAAAACCAAGAGTTGTGGTCATCATATTTACCGTTAGCTGAGTTTGCCATAAATAATCGTCATCAGGAATCCACTGGCAAGTCACCATTTCTTGGTGCATATGGTTTTCATCCCCAATTCTGTACTTTCAAAGAGGGGGGGTCTTCTGGGGTTCCCGAAGAGGAACGTTTTTCGTCATCTCTTTCATCGGTATGGCAGAAGGTGCAAGCTAACTTGAAAAATATGGGAGGTAAATACAAATGCATGGCTGATAAGAGACGGTCGCCAGGTCCGGACCTAGGAGTGAATGACTATGTGTGGTTGTCTACTAGAAATAATAAATTGAAGGTTCCCTCTTGGAAACTGGGTCCTAGGTTTATTGGCCCTTACAAAATTGTAGCCATCATCAACCCCGTGGCTTTTCGCCTGGAGTTACCTCAGACTTTTAAAATTCATAATGTTTTTCATAAGTCGTTACTCAAAAAATATGTTCCACCTCTAGAACCATCACCGCTGCCACCCCCTCCTGTTGTCGTGGATGGTAATCTAGAATTTCAGATATCCAAAATTGTTAATTCTCGTCGGGTCCGCCGCTCTCTTCAATATCTGGTGCATTGGAGAGGTTACGGTCCCGAGGAAAGAATGTGGGTTCCTGTGTCTGAGGTAAACGCAGACAGGTTAGTTCGGGTTTTTCATGCCTCTCATCCTGAGAGACCTGGTCCTGAGTGTCCGGAGGCCCCTCGTAGAGAGGGGGGTACTGTCACGAGGGTATCGAGAACCACGCCTGACTCCGTTATACCCGGGGTCAGGAAGTCGCAGCGGTTGGCTGCACGCTCTATTTAAGATAGGGCTGTTTTCCTTATTGTAGCTTTCTGAGTTTGCTTTGCAAACCCTTTTGGCTCACTCAGGGATCCGTAGCTCCTTCTCCTCAGCTGTTCCTTGTCCAGCACTCCCAAACCTCCTTATATTCCCCTCTCACACTTCTCTGGTTGCCAGAGATAGAGCTTCCTGCCTGGACATCTATCCTGTCCCACTGGAGCTGTGTTGCTGCGTTCTCTGACTGTTGATTCAGAACGCTACCCTCCGGATCCCTGTTGGACCTTTGTGGACTGCTGTGGTCGTCCACCTGGGTGTTTGTGTTTGTCTGTATTTGTCTGTCCTCTCCCTGGTGTTTCCCTCTTAGTACAGTGGTGCGGACTAGCGATCCCACCGGCCCGTTCACTATCTAGGGCTCATTTCAGGGAAAGCCAGGGTTTAGGCACGTGATCGCCGCACGGGTGAGGAACCCGTCTAGGGACGTCAGGGCAGTCAGGTGCCAGCCGCAAGGTGAGTTAGGGGTCACCACCTTTCCCTCTCCCTTGGGCAGGGCTTTCCCTGTTTTCCTCCCTGTGCGTGACACCGGTCATTACATGCGCAATGGGAACCTATGGACGCGCTGTACAGCGCAATGGTATACGTGGGCCATATTGCTCTTCCAGGTAGCAATTAGTCTCCTCCTCCCTCTTATGTTCACAATCAAAGTTTATGCACTAATTAGAGATGGTTGTGATACAGTTGGGTCTTATTAAGTAGTTCTTTTGGGGTTATTGTATGTAATATATCATACCATGTATTTTGATTCACTATAATGCACTTGTCACTTTATTCTCTATGATGATCATGCATTCTTTTTTATATATTTTGATACATTTTGCACTTGATTCTTTTAATTATCAATTATGTCTATGCATTGATTGTTCTGATTGACACACCTTTATATGTATGTTGCTCATTTTGTACCAATGCTTGAGAAAGGCTCATGTATGAGCCGAAACGTCGCTCTTTGCCACTTTATGGGTAAATAAAAACACACTGTTTCATTGAAGATCCTATTGGAGTGCAGTCCGATTTTTATCTTACAAATATTTATATATATATATATATATATATATATATATATATATATATACAGTACAGACCAAAAGTTTGGACACACCTTCTCATTCAAAGAGTTTTCTTTATTTTCATGACTATGAAAATTGTAGGCATCAAAACTATGAATTAACACATGTGGAATTATATACAAAACAAAAAAGTGTAAAACAACTGAAAATATTCTAGGTTCTTCAAAGTAGCCACCTTTTTGCTTTGATTACTGCTTTGCACACTCTTGGCATTCTCTTGATGAGCTTCAAGAGGTAGTCACCTGAAATGGTCTTCCAACAGTCTTGAAGGAGTTCCCAAAGATGCTTAGCACTTGTTGGCCCTTTTGCCTTCACTCTGCGGTCCAGCTCCCCCCAAACCATCTCGATTGGGTTCAGGTCCGGTGACTGTGGAGGCCAGGTCATCTGGCGCAGCACCCCATCACTCTCCTTCATGGTCAAATAGCCCTTACATAGCCCTTACAAAGCAGGAAAAGTCAATAAAATAAGATAGCAAAGGGTTTTTTTATATTGTGATTTCCTCAGTTCAAAATGTAATTAAGAAATGTCAGTTAACAGGAACGGAAAAGAAAGGGCTAGTGACGTGTTAAAACCTAACTTTTATTAGGATAATTATAAATCCCAACTGGGAAGAGAACCCCTACCAGACAAACAAAACACAACACGAAACTACAGGGGACCTGGGGTAACAGGTCGCGCGTTGGTCAAATGAACGTACACGTATCCAGTCAATCTATCGAACTGCATATTCTCCATCTGACTTAAAAACAATTTCATTCACAGTCCTTGGAACGCACATGCTTTCCATATGGCAATCACTAAGCTCAATGTAGATAATCCGATCATACGGAGTCTAGTACAGAGTCACCCTAAATACAAGGGGATCGGACCCCATGTTAGCAGGCACTTGAGGGCTGAATAGGCCAAGTAGGGCTTTACCAGGGACAGTTTCTTCCCTGTGGCCCTCTTGCACAAAGTGACCACTAACTGGAGGACGTATCCACACGCGAGAACACCTCCTCCAGGACATTGGACTTGCCGGTCCTCTTGCCCACCACCGGTAAGACCTACCCTTATTTTGCCTCATTGGCACAATTTAGACCATGGCACACGCCACGGTCTTCATTATTCGTTTATGCCTACTGGTCATATAGTCCGCCTCCCGTTCCATCTGGGGACGTGTACGTTCATTTGACCACCGGGCGACCTGTTACCCCAGGTCCCCTGTAGTTTCGTGTTGTGTTTTGTTTGTCTGGTAGGGGTTCTCTTCCCAGTTGGGATTTATAATTGTCCTAATAAAAGTTAGGTTTTAACACGTCACTACCCCTTTCTTTTCCGTTCCTGTTAACTGACATTTCTTAATTACATTTTGAACTGAGGAAATCACAATATAAAAAAAACCTTTGCTATCTTATTTTATAGACTTTTCCTGCTTTGTGGGTCTCAACCATTTTCATTTCCAGAGTGTTAAGCAGTTGCTTAGAAGAACCAATGGCTGCAGTTTTTTTTGGGACAAGGTTAGAGGAGTCTGGGTATTTCTAAAGATTTAAAATTTGCATCACCTGGCCTTTCCTAATAATGATTGTGAACAAGCCTTAAAGGGGATGTCACCTTTATGGGGGCACTGTGGATGACACACTGTTACGGGGGACCTGTGGATGACACAGTTATGGATGCACTGTGGACGTCACTGTTATGGATGCACTGTGGATGACATACTGTTATGGGGGATCTGTGGATGACACACTGTTATGGGGGATCTGTGGATGACACACTGTTATGGGGGATCTGTGGATGACATACTGTTATGGGGATCTGTGGATGACATACTGTTATGGGGATCTGTGGATGACACACTTTTATGGGGAATCTGTGGATGACACACTTTTATGGGGGATCTGTGGATGACACACTGTTATGGGGGATCTGTTGATGACACACTGTTATAGGGGCTCTGTGGATGACACACTGTTATGGGGGATCTGCATATGAGACACTGTTATGGGGGATCTGTGTATGACACACTGTTATGGGGGATCTGTGTATGACACACTGTTATGGGGGACCTGTGGATGACACTGTTATGGATGCACTGTGGATGTCACTGTTATGGATGCACTGTGTTTGACACTAAGTTCCAGCAGAGAAAAACACAATTTTAATGGTATACGTTAAAACAGATCCTATTTGAATCCTGAGTCGAACACAAAAAATTACATACAGGGTATGTGACTAATAACTAGCATCCAGAATTATGGTAATACAGTTGGGGTATGGGAATAAATTATCCCTAGATCCGCCCCTATCCTAGACACCTCAGCCCAGGAAGGCTCCTGATGGTGGAGGCCCCCTGTCCACGTTCCTAGGCTATTGTCCCTATATTGTCCCTATGAAAAAACAACAAAAAGGGAAATAATCTGGATTTCCCCTGGTATGAGGTAAGGATACTAGAGTACCTGTGGTACATCATTTAACTGGATGCAAAAAGACAAAGTGCAAACAAAAAAGAAAAATATATAGATAGTGAAGGTTGACAATATAGTCACACACCTAATTACCTCTATGCGTTTCCCCCTAGACAATGCTTATTGGATCATCAGGAGGTATAATATCATTAACACTAAGAGTCTATACTCTTCTAATGTAACATGATACAAACTGGCACACAGCCAGGTTACACAGTCAGATAATTAATCGCTCTACACAAAATTTATATGGGGGGGGGGGGGGTTAGATGTCATTCTGAGGACCAGTCCACATAAACTGTGGCACCATTCCAGGCCAGCCACCAGCACTTTGATATCATGTGTGGCTATGGTCCCATGGTCCAAACTCCTGGAGGCCAGCAAAAATTATGTTCCATATCCTGTTGGATAAGATAAACCATATGCCCAAATCACTATAACGACCAGTGATACAATATATTGGAATCATTATGGTGCTATGCACACATTTACAGTTAGATGATATGATATATCCAAATCAAGCAGCGGTCCTGTTGTCGCACTGTAAGGTAGTCTTGATAGGACTCATACTGAAAGTGGAAGAACAGGGTCACCGCAAATGCATAGAAACATTACACCACTCAGGTGTTATGAAGAAATAGACTTACGTCCTGAAGGCCTCCCCTCAGTCACCGCTCCCCCTGGTAGGCGATCAATTAGCCTACTGCAGTTGTATTTAAAGCGCTGCCTATTGGCGCCATTGACCTCATTGGTGAATTGCAGTAATTCCAGTACGGCCCCTCTTCCTGTCCTTGGAACGCACATGTATTCCACTCTACGGTTTCCGATTTGCGGTGAGCCAGTTCTGGTTCCTGGAATACATCGCTCCACCAGTCGCCCGGCCAGTACACATACATTTTCTCTTCCGGTCCCTGGAACGCACATGGCAGTTTCCGGTCTAGAGAGAGCCAGCTCTATTTCCTGGAATCTGTGCATTGGCCAAGTGGATCCGGCTCCGGTCACTGGAACGCAAATGCGTTCCATATAGCAATTATTAGACTAAATAAAGATAATTCCGGTTACGGACCTTGGAACGCAGATGCGTTCCATGTTGTAGTTACTGAACTCAATGAAGATGATCCAGTCAATCTATCGAACTGCATATTCTCCATCTGACTTAAAAACTATTTCATTCACAGTCCTTGGAACGCACATGCTTTCCATATGGCAATCACTAAGCTCAATGTAGATAATCCGATCATACGGAGTCTAGTACAGAGTCACCCTAAATACATTTATACTACAGTAGAGCCACATATATCCCAATTTGATGTAATTTAGACAGGACTATCCACAGTCCGTGGTCGTCCAGAGACAATGACCCAGTAGCGGATCATTTAATGTCCATTTTGATGTATCATCTATTTCATGCTTCACGCATGTGGCTTAATTTTATAAACACTATAGATATCATCACAGAGCTGGGCCATAAAACAGGCAGGGGTGTCACAGGGACAGCCACATTCATAGAAAACAGGAAAATGTCAGCCTTTCATTAATGCCCAGGGGGGCCTGAGATCTAAAACGATGTATCCATGTGCACTCTTTCTGTAATATTTTCCTGTCCCAATCAATACCCCTAGGTGATGGTTGAACCAGTTCTAAGACATAAAAACTGAGGCATCCAGGGTCCTCCCCATGGATCTCATTGACATGTGAAGCTACTGGTGTGATGTTCTTTTTGATGACATCATTTACATGCTCACACACCCTTCTCCGTACTTCCCTGATTGTCTTGCCAATGTAGTCCTTTGGACAAGGGCACTGACAGATATACACCCTTACTGCGACAATTGCAGAAGTCCCTGATTTTAAAGACTTGTCCAGTGACCGTACAGGTTATTGTTTTGGAGGTTGAGATGTATTTGCATGCTTTACGTGATCCACATCTGAACATCCCTATTGGCTTGCGGTCCAGCCATGTACCCTTCCTAATAGGGGGGATATAATGGCTATGGACAAGGCGGTCCTTAAGACTCTTACCCAGTCTGTAACTGACACATGGTTTTTCGGTCAGGATGCCACATAGATCCTGGTCCATCCTAAGTATGGGCCAGTATCTATTGAGTGTCCTCATGACCTCATGATTTGCTGAGTCATATGTTGATATAATCCGAGGTGGTTGAGTCATTTCCTGATCTCTACGCCTCGGGACTAACAAGTTGGTTCGTTCCTGATGTGCTGCATTTTTTAAGGCTTCATTGAGGTGTCTCTGAGGGTACCCCCTCTGTCTGAACCTCCTTTGAAGGATCTGCGTATGACACACTGTTATGGGGACCTGTGGATGACACTGTTATGGATGCACTGTGGATGTCACTGTTATGGATGCACTGTGTTTGACACACTGTTATGGAGGATCTGCGGATGACACACTGTTATAGGTGATTTGCAGATGACACTGTTATGGGGGACCTGTGGATGACACTGTTATGCGTGAACTGTGGACATCATTGTTATGGGGGCACTGTGGATGTCACCATTATGGAGGCACTGTGCACGTCACTGTTATTGATGCACTGTGGATGTCACTGTTATGGGCGCTCAGTATAAGTGATAGGGCTCGTGCACAGAACCTTATCTGTTTTGCGGTCTGCAAGTCGTGGATCCACTAAATGTGGTTACTGTCCGTGTGCAATTCACATTTTTTTGCAGTCCCATTGAGTTCTATGGGTTTTAGATCTGCATTATGAGGACCAGAATAGGACATGTTCTATATTTCACAGAACTGACACACGGATATGGAAAGCAAAGGGATGTCCTCGGTGTGTTTTTTACATCTGTGTGTCAGTTCAAGTAAAAACAGAACATGTCCTATTCTATATAAAGTGCAAGCTCTGCCAAAAATTACAAAGAAGAGGCACTCCGATACAACCTGTATATCACATAATGGAGGGTCTCATTCACATTGTGGTACAATTGTTCAGGTAGTGGGACTGCTACACTCATAAAGCCTATGCACTAGGTGAAAGGGCTGCCAAAAATTACAAGGAACCGGCATTCCAATACACACTTTATTACACATAAAGGAGGGCAGAAGTCTGATCAGACTAAGTAAAGTGAAAATACAGTACAGTACACTATATAGTGTACTGTATTGTATTATATAGACATCAGACCCACTGGATCTTCAAGAACCAAGTGGGTCTGGGTCAAAAAAAAAAAGGAAAAATAAAAAAACACATCTTATCACTGATTTAAAATTAAAAAAATATAATTACTTAGACATGTTTGATATCACCGCGTCTGTAGCGACCTGATCTATAAAACGGTCATGTTACTTTTCTCACACGGTGAAAACCATTATAAAAAAAAAAATTATGAAATTGAAATTTTGCCCAACTTACTTCACAAAAAAGGTAATAAAAGTGATCAAAAAAGTTGTATGTACACCAAAATAGTACCAATCAAACCATCCTGCAAAAAATTAGCTCCTACATGAGACAATGGCCCAAAAAATAAAAATAAAACTATAGCTCTCAGACTAAAACATGATTTATTTGTTTCAAAAATGCTTTTTTATGTTAAAAGTAAAAAACAATTTTACATATTAGGTATCGCCGTGTCTGTAAGAACCTGCTATATAAAAACACCACATGACCTAAACCCTGAGTTGAGCACCGTAAAAAATTAAAAATGAAAACGGTGTCAAAAAAACTATTTTTTGTCACCTTCCATCACAAAAAGTGTAATAGCAAGCTATCAAAAAGTCGTATGCCCCCCAAAATAGTGCCAATATAACCACCATCTCATCTCACAAAAATGATACCCTACCTAAGACAATCGCCCAAAAACTAAAAAAAACTATGGCTCTCGGACTATGGAGACACTAAAACATTATTTTTTTGTTTCAAAAATGAAATAATTGTGTAAAACTTACATAAATAAAAAAAGTTGACATATTAGGTATTGCTGCGTCCGTAATAACCTGCTCTATAAAAATACCACATGATCTAACCTGTAAGATAAATGCTGTAAATAACAAAAAATAAAAACAGTGCCAAAACAGCTATTTCTTGTTACCTTGCCTCACAAAAAGTGCAATATAGAGCAACCAAAAATCATATGAACCCTAAAATAGTACCAACAAAACTGCCACCCTATCCTGTAGTTTCCAAAATGGGGTCACTTTTTTGGAGTTTCTACTCTAGGGGTGCATCAGGGGGGATTTAAATGGGACAAGGTATCAAAAAAACAGTCCAGCAAAATTTGCCTTCTAAAAACTGTATGGCATTCCTTTCCTTCTGCACCCTGCCGTGTGCATATGGGGTGTTTCTGTAAACTACAGAATCAGGGCCATATATATTAAGTTTTGTTTGGCTGTTAACCCTTGCTTTGTAACTGGAAAAAAAATATTAAAATGGAAAATCTGCCAAAAAAGTGAAATTTTGAAAGGTTATCTCTATTTTCCATTAATTCTTGTGGAACACCTAAAGGGTTAACAAAGTTTCTAAAATAAGTTTTGTATTCCTTGAGGGGTGTAGTTTGTAAAATGGGGTCACGTTTTTGGAGTTTCTACTCTAGGGGTGCATCAGGGGGGCTTCAAATGGGACATGGTGTCAAAAACCAGTCCAGCAAAATTTGCCTTCCAAAAACTGTATGGCATTCCTTTCCTTCTGCGACCTACCGTGTGCCCGTACAGTAGTTTACGGCCACATATGGGGTGTTTCTGTAAACTACAGAATCAGGGCCATAAATAATGAGTTTTGTTTGGCTGTTAAACCTTGCCTTGTAACTGAAAAAAATTGATTCAAATGGAAAATCTGCCAAAAAAGTGAATTTTTGAAATTTTATCTCTATTTTCCATTAATTCTTGTGGAACACCTAAAAACCCTTTAGGTGTTCCACAAGAATTAATGGAAAATAGAGATAAAATTTCAAAATTTCACTTTTTTGGCAGATTTGTATAATCAGTTTTTAATACCTTGTACCTTATATAAGTTTTTAATAACACTTGTATAATCAGTTTTTAATACCTTGAGGGGTGTAGTTTGTAAAATGGGGTCATTTTTCGGTGGTTTCTATTATGTAAGTCTCACAAAGTAACATCAGACCTGAACTGGTCCTAAAAAAGTGGGTTTTAGAAATTTTCTGAAAAATTTCAAGATTTGCTTCTAAGCCTTGTAACGTCCCCAAAAAATAAAATGGCATTCCCAAAATGATCCAAACATAAAGTAGACATATAGGGAATGTAAATTAATAACTATTTTTGGAGGTATTACTATGTATTATAGAAGTAGAGAAATTGAAACCTGGAAATTTTTCAAAATTTTGGGTAAATTTGATATTTTTTTACTCCATTTTACCAGTGTTTAAGAATGGTCTGGATAAGTAAAAGCGTTTTAAAGTTATTCACACATAAAGTGACACTGGTCAGATTGGCCTGGTCCTTAAGGTGAAAATGAGCCCGGTCCTTAAGGGGTTAAAACTTCACAGAGGACAGACATTCATTCCCACTCCTCGCTTGTGAAGAGCGGAAGCTGACTGGAAAGGCGACGACCATGTTGCAGCTGGTATTCCACTACTGGCCTCTGCTGCTCACAAAGCCTGGCCAACATGTGGGACGTCGAGTTCCAGCGCGTGCTCATGTCGCACAACAGTCGGTGAGCTGACAATTGCAATCGCTGCTGCAGCGTTGACACACCGGCGGAAGCTGTCAATGACTTGCGGAAATGGGGTAGGTTTTGAACCACTGCTGAACCACTAAGTTGAAGACGTGTGCTAGGCATGGGACGTGTTTGAGCTTGCCAAACTCCAAAGTCGCCACTAAGTTACGGCTATTCTCTGACACAACCATGCCTGGTTCTAGGTTGAGTGGCGAGAGCCACAGCTCAGTCTGGTCTCTAATCCCCTGCCACAGCTCTGCGGCAGTGTGCTGTTTGTCACCTAAGCAGATCAGCTTAGCACGGCCTGTTGACGCTTCCCCGCTGCAGTGCTACACTGCTTCCAGCTACCGACTGATGGCTGGTTGGTGCTGCATAGATGATAATTCTGAGGTGGAAGTGGAGGAGGAGGCGGAGGAAGAGAAGTAGGGGTTGGAGTCACTAACATAGGTGGTGGTGGAAACCCTGATGGAATTAGGGCCCGCAATCCTTGGTGTCAGTAGCACCTGTGCCATCCCAGTGTCACCGCCAGACATCTGAGAAGCTCTGACAGACGTTGTTCAAAACCTCCTGCCTGAGGTTCTTTTGTTTTGCTTTTATTTTGTCATCTCGTTTCCCTCTCTCAGCTGTCATCTAGTTGCACTGATTGCATCCCTTTAAATCCCCCCTATACTGCATCACTTTGCGGTTTATACAACTTCCTGGAGTGTGCTGATGCTAGAAGCTGTTACTGCTGCATCCACAAGATAAGTCTGTTTTCTTTATTTCTGTTTGCCTGTGGGCTTGATCCTAGGTGACCCTGACTCCCTCCGTATTAGGTGTAGGGAGCCGGTGGTCGTGTCCCCTCACTATTATAGGGTGTTCAGGTGTCATACAGTCGAGGAACGAGGGTATGCAATTTTCTACCATTGAGATTTTTGCATAGGCTGAGCAGTAAGGGAGAGAGCTAGGGCTCTTACAAGGCTTACCCTATTGTTCCTTAGTTTTGGATCAAGTCATTCGGATCTTCATTTGTGTCTTCTAGTTTTCTGTAACACCATTCATGACACCCAGGGTACGACTCCCTCTCAGCCTCCACAACTTTCACCCAGTGTGCCATCGGGGAAATGTAGCGTCCCTGGCCGAAAGCACTTGTCCATGTGTCAGTGGTTAAGTGGACCTTCCCAGTAACTGCTTTGGTTAGGGCATGGGTGATGTTAAGGGACACATGCTGGTGTAAGGCAAGCATGGCACACTGTGAAAAATAGTGGCGGCTGGGAACTGCGTAACGAGGGACAGCCGCCGACATCAGGCTGCAAAAGGCCTCAGTGTCCACAAGCCTAAATGGCAACATTTCCATGGCCAGTAGTTTGGAAAGTTCCGCATTTAGTGCTATGGCCTGTGGGTGGGTGGCTGGGTATTTGAGCTTGTGTTCAAATGCCTGGGGTAAGGACATTTGTACGCTGCGCTGGAAAGTGGATGTGGTCGCTGATGGTGCTTGCAAAGGTCCAGGTGCAGGGAGCCGTCAACAGGGGATTGGCCAGCACGTAACACAGGGGAAGAGGAGGCAGTGGTGTGACCCACAGACACAGATTGTGGACCCAGGCGTTCGGCCCACCTATTACGGTGCTTTGATGCCATGTGGCGGATCATGCTGTTGGTGTTGAGGTTGCTAGTGTCTATGCCCCTGCTCATTTTTGTATGGCACAGGTTACAAATTACAATTATTTTGTGTTTCGCACTTTCCTCAAAAAAGCGCCAGACTGCGGAGCACCTACCCCTTGGCAAGGGGGATTTCCACAAACAGGGGGTGCTCCATGGAACTGTTGCGGGCCTGTTTGGTGTTGTCCGCCTTCTCCCTTTTGCCACCCCACTGCCTCTTCCAGCCTGTTGCGGTGCTGCGGATCCCCCTCTGTACTGCTGTCCTCGCTCGGCTTGCCACCTTCCCAGGTTGGGTCAGTGACTTCATCATCCAACACTTCCTCTTCCACTTCCTCACTCTGCTCATCCTCCTGACTTGTTGACCTAACAACAACCTCAGTTATTGACAACTGTGTCTCATCCTCATCATCAACCTCTTGAGACACTAATTGCTGTTGAGTTATTGCAACTGTGTCTCAATATCATCATCCACCTCGTGAAACACTAATTGCCATTCCCCACCATCATCTTCTTGTGACTGTGGATGCTCAAGAGTTTGGGAATCAGGGCATGTCCCTCTTCAAGCGGTCTTGTTGAAGCAATGGCGCTGAAAAGAGCTCCTCGCAATATCCGAGTGTGGGATCACTTGTTTGGCAAGACTCTCCATGGTGAGAGGAAGAAGGAGGATCAAGGTGAGGATTGTGTTGACAAGACTCTTGGCTACTGAGACTGGACTTGGTGGAAGACAGGGTGGTGCTTAACCGACTGGAAGCATTATCTGCTGCAATTTAACCGACCACCTGGTTGCACTGGTCTGACTTTGAGAGTGTTGTCCTGTGCCACCCTGCAAACTGGGACATAAAGCTAGGTATCGTGAATGATTTTTTTTCATGTGCTTTTGCAGCAGGCACAGTTTCAATGCGCCCAGGGCCATTGCGTGCACCATCAACATCACGGCCACTTCCTTGTCCCTTACTGCTCGCCTTCTTCATATTAAATGTTATTTATGCTTGAAAGTATGTCACACGTACAGTAGCATAGGATTTTCAAGTGTATGCGCAAAGTGTAGTGGACACCGTCTATGGAAAAAGTACACTGGATGTCACTGATATTTTTTGGATGTGCAAATGTTACACAGGAGATGTAGCGCAGATAATGTCGCTGTCTGCATTGGTCTAACTATTGCACGCTATTTAGCGCAGGATGCGCAAAAAATAGATATTGCTGCCACACACAATAGACCTTAAAAGGACTTTTGGGACTGTAAAGTTTTAGCAATTTATCGCAGGTTGCGCTAAAAATATATATTGCTGCTGCCACACACAACAATATTCCTCTTTTGGGTCTCTGACAAGTTTTCAACTAAAAACAAGAAAATGTCACTCCCTACACTATCTTTCCCTTCTTCAGCACATCTCTCCCTAACGAACACTGAGTCGAACACGTGTAGCACTCGATGGCGCGTTCCGGCCTGTCAATCACTGTAATGCCAGTAACCAACATGGCTACGGCATTACAGTGAACGGCAGTACTTACCTGCACATTTATTGGCTGCGGCCGAATACCGCCATGTGCCGAGCATCGAGATGCTCGAGCCGAACTGGTATTCGGCCGAGCATGCTCGATCAACACTACTTATTATATCTTTTCATGGACAACACTGAAGATCTGACACTTTGATACAATGTAAAGTAGTCAGTGTATAGCTTGTATAACAGTGTAAATTTGGTGTGCCCTCAAAATAACTTAACACATAGCCATTACTAAGAAGAAAATGTGGGGGGTTCAGTCAGCACAACCCTGTATGCAGGTGCACATTGCTATGGTGAAATGCACATGCAAACGAAAAAACACAAATGCAATCGCACTCTGCAACCAGCACTCTGCCCTGCCTTTATGCTGGATGTTGAATGAGGCATTAGTGTACATTTTGGCCAAAGCGTAATAAGCCACTCACCACGTCAAGGTCGCCTCTATGAGTGGTCCCTAACACTAGTTCCTACCTGTTATGGGCCATGACAGACACACAAAGTCCAGGGAGTGCAGGTACAGCATGCACGCCAGGCACACTCTGCTTTTAACCCCGTCCGGTGCCATAACAGCTTCCATCGGATCCAGGGATGCAAGTACCAACATGCATGCTGAGCCCACTATATACTTCTCCTGGAGCCAAATCGCTACTGGTAGGCGCTATAAAAGAAGACTCAGTTTTATACTGACTTTAAAACCAGCCTCCAGGGCAGACTAACTGGTCAGGTGTGCATAACTGCATGGAGTTCGCCACGCCTCCAATATATACTACAAAGAAAAAAATGTGGGGGGTTCAGTCAGCACAACCCTGTATGCAGGAGCACATTGCTATGGCGAAATACACATACAAACGCAAAAACACAAATCCAATCGCACTCTGCAACCAGCACTCTGCCCTGCCTCTATGCTGGATGTTGAATGAGGCATTAGTGTACATTTTGGCCAAAGCGTAATAAGCCATTCGCCACGTCAAGGTCGCCTCTATGAGTGGTCCCTAACACTAGTTCCTACCTGTTATGGGCCATGACAGCCACACAAAGTCCAGGGAGCGCAGGTACAGCATGCACGCCAAGCACACTCTGCTTTTAACCCCGTCCGGTGCAGTGGCGGATCCAGAGCCTGGTCTCGGGAGGGGCACTTTCAGATTATTTTCTGTCCGCCGCCACAAAACAATGGTGCTTATAGAACAGACTACACAGTGTATGCTATATGTGTATAACAAACATATTTCACATGAACACTCACAGTTACTTGGCTTGGCCCTTCGGGATCTCGGACGCCACTTCCACACTTTGGCCGGGGGCTCGGCGGAGCTGATGTGTTTTATCCTAATGAGAAAGATTTCATAATAAGTATTTGGAGAAGGGGCAGAGGGATAGCAGAGCAGGGAGAGGATGGTGCTGCTACTAGGGGGTCATACCATGGGGGAGTAATAAAGCCCACCATAATGCCCCCCCCCCCCCAGTAGTAATAATTCTCCTTATAATGTGACAGTGCAAAAAATACCCCCTTGTAATGCCCCCAGTTGAGCTAATGTCCCCATAGTGCCCCCATAATGTGCCAGTATAAAATACCCCTATATAGTGCCCCTAGTAAATGACCCCATAGTCCTCCATACCCTCCTTCCTCCTAGTGTCCCCCATAATGTACCAGTATAAAATGCTCCAGTAGATGCCCTCCGTGTCCCCCATAATTTGCAAGTATAAAATACCCCTTCTTAGTGCCCCCCGTAGATGACCCCATAGTACTCCTCTCCCCCCTTCCCCATAGTACCCACCATAATGTGTCCCAGTATAAAATTGTACTGTACAGAGAGCCCATATAAAATACCCCTTCTTTGTGGCCTCAGTAGATGTCCCTATAGTGCCCCCAATCATGTGCCAGTAATAATAGCCCCCCTGTGCCAGTAATAGCAGCCCCCCTGTGCCAGTAATAACAGCCCCCCCGGTGCCAGTAATAACAGCCCCCAGTAATAAGAGCCCCTCTGTGCCAGTAATAACAGCCCCCAGTAATAAGAGCCTCTCTGTGCCAGTAATAACAGCCCCTCTGAGCCAGTAATAAGAGCCTCCAGTAATAACAGCCCCCAGTAATAAGAGCCCCCCTTTGCCAGTAATAACAGCCCCCCTTTGCCAGTAATAACAGCCCCCCTTGGCCAGTAATAACAGCCCCCCCTTTGCCAGTAATAAGAGACCCCCCTTTGCCAGTAATAAGAGACCCCCCTTTGCCAGAAATAAGAGCCCCCCCCCTTTGCCAGTAATAGCCCCCCCTTTGCCAGTAATAGCCCCCCCTTTGCCAGTAATAGCCCCCCCTTTGCCAGTAATAGCCCCCCTTTGCCAGTAATAGCCCCCCTTTGCCAGTAATAGCCCCCCCTTTGCCAGTAATAGCCCCCCCTTTGCCAGTAATAGCCCCCCCTTTGCCAGTAATAGCCCCCCTTTGCCAGTAATAGCCCCCCCTTTGCCAGTAATAGCCCCCCCCCAGGTGCCAGTAAAAGCATTGTATATAATGAAGAAAAAAAAAAAAAACACACATACTTACCTCCATGTCAGCGATGCGATGCAGGCCTCTTCAGGCCTGTGTCCCACGCTGTATGGCTCAGGCGGCGTGATGACGTCATCACGCCGCCTGCGCCGGCCTCTGATAGGCTGCAGGCACTAGGCCGGCAGCCTATCAGAGGAAGGGAAAGGGACACGCCTCTCCCTTCCCTGCCGTAGCACAGGCAGGCATCTGTATCGCTGTCCTGAGGATCTCATCTCCCTGTGCTCGGGGGGGGCAATTGCCCCGTTGCCCCCCCCCCCCCCGGATCCGCCACTGGTCCGGTGCCATAACAGCTTCCATCGGATCCAGGGATGCAAGTACCAACATGCATGCTGAGCCCACTATATACTTCTCCTGGAGCCAAATGGCTACTGGTAGGCGCTATAAAAGCAGACTCAGTTTTATACTGACTTTAAAACCAGCCTCCAGGGCAGACTAACTGGTCAGGTGTGCATGACTGCATGGGGATCGTCACGCCTCCAATATATACTACAAAGAAACAAATTTGGGGGGTTCAGTCAGCACAACCCTGTATGCAGGTGCACATTGCTATGGCGAAATACACATACAAACGCGCTAGTAATCCGATGGAAAAAAGTCTCCAGTGTGATGTCACACAGGGTACGGATGCCTGTTTGGACCAAAACACCTACGTGTTTAAACCGCTGGCAACAAAAGTGAGTACACCCCTAAGTGAAAATGGCCAAATTGTGCCCAATTAGCTATTTTCCTACCTCGGTGTCATGTGACTCGTTAGTGCTCCTCTACATAAAGGTGGCCTAGGCTATAAGAAGATTGCCAACACCCTGAAACTGAGCTGCAGCACGGTGGCCAAGACCATACAGCGGTTTAATAAGACAGGTTCCACTCAGAACAGACCTTGCCATAGTTGACCAAAAATGTTGAGTGCACGTGCTCAGCGTCATATCCAAAGGTTGTCTTTTCCAAATAGACATATGAGTGCTGCCAGCATTGCTGCAGATTCTGCACTCACACGAGAACGGTGGCACCTTCAAACAGCTGTGTCAGGAGTTGGACTTCGTGCTGATCTGATATTGATGACCTGTCCTGAGGATAGATTATCAATATCTGTGGCCTGGACAACCAATCTGACCATTCAGTGGTCGAACTGCATGACAGCATGGTTTTGGCCACATCACAACAGCACCTTGATCGGGCTGTGGACAAACGTGGAAATCCAGCCTTACAGAGTGAGTGGACCTTTCTGTTATTAACTGAAATGTAATTTAATTGTAATTACACCGATTGTTTTCCCGAATAAAAAACTGTTCTGCATTTATAATATTAATACTGTGATATTTTATCTGTTCAGAATAATATCTGCAAATAATATATAACATAAAAAAAGACGTATTATGGTTATTATAAACTAATACAAAATGGTAAAATACTTACATGCTTTAGAAGGGTCAGGATCTCTGGAGAGTTTTTAGTTCGTAAGAAAGGTCTTTTAAGTGACAGTGCTGACACCTACTGGTATGACGTTAAGACTTCCTCTCTGAAACTTTTCAAGTACAATATATATATTTACTTTAATTGTTAACGTATTGTGTAGCAATTTCCATAAAAAAAATCTATTGTTATGTACACATTAAAGGGTGTATTAGACTGCAAGATTTTCTGGCAGATTACCGCTAATGAGATTTCATTAGTGATCATCTGGCAGTCTAATTCTGCCTCCAAAAGCAATTGTGATACGAGGCTGTATATACAGTGAAACCTCTTTTACACTACCATCCAGACAATCTCAATTTTATTTTTTTCTGTGGCAAATATCACAGCATTTTTATAGACACTTTACTATACCAAAAAAGTTTAGAATATACAGTACATAATACGTCCATTGCAAATAGTACATTATAATATAGTCGTGGGACTATTGATACTAAATTGTCATTTTTGGTCCGGTACTAATTGTTCTATTGTACCAACAAGAATGGTATTTTTGCCTTTATTTTAGGCCAATGATTTTTAAGTGATACTCACTTTACTTATCCCATACCTGTTCAAATGCTTCCTGGCCCCCTTTTAAAAATGTTTGTCAGTTGAACAATCCCTTTAAGTTATTCATAATGGTAGTACTAGTAATAATGACAGTAAGAGTTCATTCAGACGGCTGTATGCTATCCGCAAAAATGTGGATCCGTTTTTTTTCCAGACAGTTCAGCATGTCCGTCGGACAGCATCTAATCCACAAAAAACGTATCTGCATTTTGGCGGACAGCATACGGACGTCTGAATGAGCCCTAATAGTAACAGTTATAAAGTTACTATTATAATTACTGTGGTATGGAGTAGGGAGCTGAGTCATGAACATTACATATACTACAGTAGTGCTTATTGTACAGTTATTACAAATACCAACATTAAAGGGGTTCTCTGAGACCAGAAACACCTTTCAATGTTGGGTGCTCTGGTTCCAGAGAAGAGTTCCCGTTTCCTCTTTTTCTGCTCCCCAATGGACCAGAAGTGCCATCTACAGGATTGTCACCATTGCTGGCCAATCAATGGTCTCTCTGGTGATGTGCACAGGCACAGCACTTGATGGCTCTTAAAGAGGACCTTTCACTAGAAAAAAAATCTAAACTAACTATACAGACCTGGAGAGCGGCGCCCAGGGATCTCCCTGCACTTACTGTTATACCTGGGCGCTGCTCTGTTCTCCCGGTATTGCCTCCGGTATCTTCATAGTTAGGCTCCACCCAGGGAAACCTGCCGGCGTCTCATTCTCCCATGCTGTAGCGCTGGCCAATCGCAGTGCTCAGCTCATAGCCTGAGAGAAAAAAAAGCCTCTCAGGCTATGAGCTGAGCGCTGCGATTGGCCAGCACTACAGCATGGGAGAAGGAGACGCCGGCAGGTTCCCCTGGGTGGAGCCTAACATATGACAATACCGGAGCCTATACCGGGAGAACGGAGCGGCGCCCAGGTATAACAGTAAGTGCAGGGAGACCCCTGGGCACCGCTCTCCATGTCTGTATAGTTAGTTTAGATGTTTTATTCTAGTGAAAGGTCCTCTTTAAGGCCATTAATTGGCCAGCATCAGTGACATGCGTGTTGGCACAATGTCACACTCCCAGTCCTGAGGGGCTGGAGCAGATGAAAAGGGAGCTTGTCCCTGTACCCTGCCTGAAAATATTAAAAAGGGTTCCCGTTTTCTGAGAACCCCTTTAACCTTATAGGGAATGTTATCTACTTTATCACTCACTAAGATCAGCATAAAGTAATGACGGCCCGCTTATATATAGCGGCCTTTCACTTATTTGGATATTTTAACACAATAGTGGTAAACACCCTTCTACAAGTTAAACTGAACTCTGGAACCCGCGCTGCCGTTAAAAGAAGGAGACAATACTGCACTGATTCACACTCAATAAGAGTGTGTCGCTGCTTGGTCTACGGAGGGTTTTTGCGCTGATAGTGCAGTATTATGTGATGTTGCCTATATACAGTCAGGTCCATAAATATTGGGACATCGACCCAATTCTAAAATTTTTGGCTCTATACACCACCACAATGGATTTGAAATGAAACAAACAAGATGTGCTTTAACTGCGGACTGTCAGCTTTAATTTAAGGGTATTTACATGCAAATCAGGTGAACGGTGTAGGAAACGCATGCTCAATCGGATTCAGGTCAGGTGATTGACTTGGCCATTACATAACATTCCACTTCTTTCCCTTAAAAAACTCTGGTTGCTTTTGCAGTATGCTTTGGGTCATTGTCCATCTGCACTGTGAAGCGCCGTCCAATGAGTTCTGAAGCATTTGGCTGAATATAAGCAGATAATATTGCCCGAAACACATCAGAATTCATCCTGCTGCTTTTGTCAGCAGTCACATCATCAATAAATACAAGAGAACCAGTTCCATTTTCAAATTAGCATATTGTGATAAAGTTCATTATTTTCTGTAATGTACTGATAAACATTAGACTTTCATATATTTTAGATTCATGACACACAACTGAAGTAGTTCAAGCCTTTTATTGTTTTAATATTGATGATTTTGGCATACAGCTCATGAAAACCCAAATTTCCTATCTAAAAAAATTAGCATATTTCATCCGACCAATAAAAGAAAAGTGTTTTTAATACAAAAAAAGTCAACCTTCAAATAATTATGTTCAGTTATGCACTCAATACTTGGTCGGGAATCCTTTTGCAGAAATGACCGCTTCAATGCGGCATGGCATGAAGGCAATCAGCCTGTGGCACTGCTGAGGTGTTATGGAGGCCCAGGATGCTTCGATAGCGGCCTTAAGCTCATCCAGAGTGTTGGGTCTTGCGTCTCTCAACTTTCTCTTCCCAATATCCCACAGATTCTCTATGGGGTTCAGGTCAGGAGAGTTGGCAGGCCAATTGAGCACAGTAATACCATGGTCAGTAAACCATTTACCAGTGGTTTTGGCACTGTGAGCAGGTGCCAGGTCGTGCTGAAAAATGAAATCTTCATCTCCATAAAGCTTTTCAGCAGATGGAAGCATGAAGTGCTCCAAAATCTCCTGATAGCTAGCTGCATTGACCCTGCCCTTGATAAAACACAGTGGACCAACACCAGCAGCTGACATGGCACCCCAGACCATCACTGACTGTGGGCACTTGACACTGGACTTCAGGCATTTTGGCATTTCCCTCTCCCCAGTCTTCCTCCAGACTCTGGCACCTTGATTTCCGAATGACATGCAAAATTTGCTTTCATCCGAAAAAAGTACTTTGGACCACTGAGCAACAGTCCAGTGCTGCTTCTCTGTAGCCCAGGTCAGGCGCTTCTGCCGCTGTTTCTGGTTCAAAAGTGGCTTGACCTGGGGAATGCGGCACCTGTAGCCCATTTCCTGCACACGCCTGTACACGGTGGCTCTGGATGTTTCTACTCCAGACTCAGTCCACTGCTTCCGCAGGTCCCTCAAGGTCTGGAATCGGTCCTTCTCCACAATCTTCCTCAGGGTCCGGTCACCTCTTCTCGTTGTGCAGTGTTTTCTGCCACACTTTTTCCTTCCCACAGACTTCCCACTGAGGTGCCTTGATACAGCACTCTGGGAACAGCCTATTCGTTCAGAAATTTCTTTCTGTGTCTTACCCTCTTGCTTGAGGGTGTCAATGATGGCCTTCTGGACAGCAGTCAGGTCGGCAGTCTTACCCATGATTGCGGTTTTGAGTAATGAACCAGGCTGGGAGTTTTTAAAAGCCTCAGGAATCTTTTGCAGGTGTATAGAGTTAATTAGTTGATTCAGATGATTAGGTTCATAGCTCGTTTAGAGAACCTTTTCATGATATGCTAATTTTTCTAGATAGGAATTTGGGGTTTTCATGAGCTGTTTGCCAAAATCATCAATATTAAACTACTTCAGTTGTGTGTCATGAATCTAAAATATATGAAAGTCTAATGTTTATCAGTACATTACAAAAAATAATGAACTTTATCACAATATGCTAATTTTTTTAGAAGGACCTGTACATGCCCACGCCATGACACTACCACCATCATGCTTCACTGATGAGGTGGTATGCTTAGGATCATGACCAGTTCCTTTCCTTCTACATACTCTTCTCTTCTTATCACTCTGGTACAAGTTGATCTTGGTCTCATCTGTCCATAGGATGTTGTTCCAGAACTGTGAAGGCTTTTTTAGATGTAGTTTGGCAAACTCTAATCTGGCCTTCCTGTTTTTGAGGCTCATCAATGGTTTACATCTTGTGGTGAGCCCTCTGTATTCACTCTAGTGAATTCTTCTCTTGATTGTTGACTTTGACACACATACAGTACACCTACCTCCTGGAGAGTGTTCTTGATCTGGCAAACTGTTGAGAAGGGTGTTTTCTTTACCAGGGAAAGAATTCTTCGGTCATCCACCATTTTCCGTGGTCTTCCGGGTCTTTTGGTGTTGCTGAGCTCACCGGTGTGTTCCTTCTTTTTAGGAATGTTCCAAACAGTTGTTTTGGCCATGCCTAATGTTTTGCGATCTCTCTGATGGGTTTGTTTTGTTTTTTCGGCCTAATGATGGCTTGCTTCACTGATATATTAGTGACAGCTCTTTGGATCTCATCTTGAGAGTTGACAGCAACAGATTCCAAATGCAAATAGCACACTTCAAATGAACTCTGGACCTTTTATCTGCTCATTGTAATTGGGATAATGAGGGAATAACATACACCTGGCCATGGAACAGCTGAGAAGCCAATTGTCCCATTACTTTTGGTCCCTTAACAAGTGGGAGGCACATATGCAAACTGTTGTAATTCCTACACCGTTCACCTGATTTGGATGTAAATACCCTCAAATTAAAGCTGACAGTCTGCAGTTAAAGCACATTTTGTTTATTTCATTTCAAATCCATTGTGGTGGTGTATAGAGCCATAAATGTTAGAATTGTGTCCATGTCCCAATATTTATGGACCTGACTGTATATAAGTAAATCCCCTCTTTAAGAGCTGGTTGTAGTTATTATAAACTTAGTGCAATTGCTAAACGAGTTTGGAGCGCTCCTACCACGGAGGTATACTACTTGCCTTTCTATGTTGCGGGCGGTACTCCTCTTGGATAAGGATGGTGGCGCTGTTAGACTTAGGAGTGCGTTAGTCTTCAGCTTCCACTACCAGCGGTGGTCCCGGCCGGTGACACTCACGCACGAGGGAAGCCGCGCTAGTAATCCGATGGAAAAAAGTCTTCTGTGTGATGCCACACAGGGTACGGATGCCTGCTTAGACCAAAACACCTACGTGATTTGGAACTGCCGAGTTCCTTCCTCAGGAATAGCTTTGGTCCCTCCTGCTAATGAATAAATAGACGTCCATTTCTATAGCTACTAATCCTATTCCCTTTGCTACTCCTGATGGCAAAACTGCCTATTTCAGCATCTCTATGTCCACCCTTATAATTGCCCCATCTAGATATATCTTACCAAGGTGGAATAATACGACATTGGATGATTAATATTTATAGCTTAATTTGATATGTCCGATATATGAATGTACATTTGTCTGAGTAGCCTTCGTGAAAACGCAAATAATTCAATTTCTTGATTGAGTCCTGCAGGTGCAAGAGTGTTTAAATTATAAATCCATTTTGTTTCATTTTTTTACCTTAATTTAATAAAGTCCCCTCCTCGGTCTGGTTTAATTTGTTCTAGTGCTCCAAATTTTGACCCTTCAAATTTCCCCCTATGTTTCTCTTTATAGTGGAGTGAAAGTGAATGGCCTTCAAATTTTATATTTCTATTTCTAATATGTTCCCCTATTTTAGTTAATAGTGTCCTTTTGGTTCTTCCAACATAGAATTTTGTGCAAGGGCATTTAAAAAAAAATAACGCCCTTGCTATGACATGTAAGATGATGCTCTATTCTATAGGTATTGTGTACAGTTTCTATTGTTTTTAATGGCTCATTCTGTTTTGCAAGGTGACATGCTTTTCATACTTTGCAGGGAAAGAAGCCAGGTCTATTATTCCCGGGGGTTTGAGATTTAGATTTTCAAAATTTGGTTTTAACAGAGGGGGCTATTAAGTTGCCCAAGTTTTGGGCCTTCTTAAATATAATACTTGGATATTGAGGTAATTTTCCCCCTATAATTTTATCCTGTTTAAGGATATCCCAATGACTTTTCACAATTTCTTTTAGGATAAACTCCCCTTGGTTATATTGAGTAATGATAGGGACTCTACATTCCATCTCCTCTTTTTTATTATATTCTGACTGTTCCTTTTTGGATTTGTTCAATAATGTTTTCCTATCTATTATTTTTACTTCCTCCTTTATTTTTTCCAATTCAGTTTTTTTATAGCCTGTCTCCTCAAATTTATGTTGTAAAATGTCAGCCTATTTTCAAAACTGTTTTATAGCAGTACAGTTTCTCCTTAATCTTACGAATTAACTCCAAGGGATGTTCGTTAGCCATACCGGTAAATGGCAGCTGTCTAGTGATATAAAGCTGTTACTGTTGGTTGGTTTAGAATATGTCTGGGTCTGGATCTGATTATTTTCAATTATTGTCAGATCTAAAAAATGTACCTTTTCTGTGCTAAAAGTTGGAGTAAACTGTAAATAAAATTCATTTTTATTTATTTCTATTAAAAATTCATGAAGAGCATCTTCACCGCCCCTCCATATAAAAATAATATCATCTATAAATCTACGCCAGAGGCCGAGCTTCGCAAATCTATATATGGCAAATCTATCCTAACGGCGAGCTCCGCGCGAATCTGATCCTCTGGCGTAGATTTATAGATGATATTATTTTTATATGGGGGGTGGTGAAGATGCTCTTCATGAATTTTTAATAGAAATAAATAAAAATGAATTTTATTTACTGTTTACTCCAACAAGTTTGTTCAATAAGGTGCAACACTCTGACATTACAAGTGATTTTTAAACCAGGTGACATGTTGTGACCACCTCACATGGCACACAAGGTCCTTATGGTAGGGTGAGGTCATCGGATGCTGAGCACTGTTCATAGTGGATTGGTCCAACCCCCTAATAAAAGTGAATTTACTGTATGTCTGATGTAAATATAGTTGGATAGTTGGCCCAAAACTCAAGTGACTGAAGTCCCTACGTAACCCCCTAGGGAAATTGATGATTTTAGCTTAAAGATATTGGCAACTTTCTGTTTATTGTTGACCAATGTGTTTGTGAGATGATTATACGGCACTTACTAATGTAGCCTTTTTTGTAAATTCTGCACTATTTTCTATATTTTATCAGGTATAATCCCTACAAAGTCTTCTATGGTGTCCACACAGAGGTCCTGTCTATAAGATGGCCGCTGATGGAGGGTCATGTGACCAGGCAAATCACCTCCATGTGATGTTTCTGTTGGAATACAGCAACAGCTTAAAGCAGGAGGAACTATGTTAAGCTGACAGTAGATGGCGCTGTGTTAAGCATCAGTTTATTCAAGTGCAGTTATTCCAGTGTATGTACTGTCTGTTGATGATGTAGATGTTGTCCCTTGTAGTCTCCATCTTTATGATGATGTTACAGTTAATGGCTGCTGTTTTGTCCCAAGTACAGAAAACCAGTTTTGTGTTCTTCCACAATGTCTGAGCGCTGTTTATAAAAGCTGCAAACACCACAACAGTTTCCTCCGTTGAAATACACTGCACCTGCACTAAAATTTCAACAGTGCAAGTACAGATGGCAGGTGCAGTGTATTTCAATGGAAAAGGGATCACATGAAGGTGATTTGCCTGGTCATCTGTGTGGACAGCTCAAAAGACTTCGTAAATAAGGATATAATACCTGATATAATATAGAAAATGGTGCAGAATTTTAACAAAGACTATATTAGTAAGTGCCATATACTGTAATCATCTCACATGGTCAGCAGTAGCCAGAAAGTGCACAACCCCGTTAAAGGGAATTTGTCATCAGATACCTGGTTATGAATCCATCTTACATGCGAGATGCACACTTGTCAGTACACTGTAATGGTCTTGTTCCTATTTCAATAGGTAGACTCCTGTTGAGTTGTTGTTTTCTATTATATGCTAATAAGCCCTGGGGTGCAACTAGGGTGGTGCCGTTGCACCCGAGACTGCTTCTTTTCATTCCCGGCCCCACACTTTGACTGACAGAGCTAGCAAGATTTATTCTATCCTGGTTTTGAAGTCTCATAATAGTACATTCGCCGCACAAGCTTTACATGGCTGGAGATTGATGGGACAGAGATTATGAATACCTCCTGTTGCCCTTTGGGCTCTGTAATGCCCCAGCAGTTTTTAAGAAACTGGTTACTGACATCTTGAGGGATCTTCTTTATGTCTGTGTCCCTGTCTACCTGGACTACATCCTGGTCTTCTCCCCCGATCACAGGCATATCCGCAGTCTCCTCCAGCATCTGTGTGAGACTGTGTGCCTTCTCAAAAGAAAAAAATTATTTTGCAAAGTCATCCTTACCTTTACCAACCATACTTGGGCTATATTATTTCTGACAAAGATATATCCATGGATCCAGAGAAGCGGACTGTGGTTCTGGCCTCATTTTACTGGTCTACGAGCCATTCAGCACTTTATGGGATTTACCAACTACTACGGAAACTTTATTCCGCATTTTTCTACTCTGACAGCACCGATTAATGATCTTACCTATAAAGGGGCCAATCCAAAAGTATGGACTCCAGAGGCACGTACTTTAATTCTCTGCTGCAGACTTTCTCTTCTGCATCTACTCTTCACCATGTAGATCCTGCCAAACAGTTCTTCCTTGAGGAGGAGCATCCTCTGTGACAGCTAAAAGCTGTTCTCTCGCAAAAGGGGAAAATGCACAATGCGGCTTCTTTAATAAGGCCCCATCGACATGACTGTAGTTTCGCTCCACATCTGATCCACATTTTCGCAGATTGGATGCGGACCCATCCATTTGAAAGGGGCCGCAAAAGATGCGGACAGCACACAGCATCTGCTGTCTGCATCTGTATGTGCCAAAAACATAGAACATTCTTGTCTGTTTTGCGGACAAGGGTAGGACATTGCTAGAGGAAAAGAAAATGACAGTATGCATTCGACTGATATCCATGTTTTGAGGATCCACAATTTGCATGAGGCCAAAGGGCTTCTCCTTTACTGAACAAAATTATTCTATTGGGGATCGTAAGCTACTGACTATTAAGTTGGCCTTTGAAGAATGGTGTCATCTATTGGAGGGAGCTAATCACCCAGTTGTCTTGTCTGACCCTAAGAATTTAACCTACTTTCATACTGCTCAGTGACTCAGCCCCAGCCATGTCTGGTGGTCTTTGCCTGTTTGTTCTCCAGCCCTGTGCAGCAAGACTTCAGGGCCAGGCATGAGTACATTTTCAATGCCAGACCCCATCAAAGTGGTGGGGGCGCGGCCGGGAATGGAAAAAAAAAAAAAAAGAGTGGATTTTATGGTGGCTGGGTAGTGGGGCTGGTGGCTAAAATTTGTCCAGGGGCCCACAGTTACACCCCCAGCTTACTATTTGGCTCTACCTTAGCATTTTATCTCCTAGAGGGCTTATAAATAAATCATCAGCACACTGTATCACCAAAATCAGAAGAAGACCACAGCACACATCTATTTTACACGACTGCTATTTTTTTTATAATTCACAGTTGATAAAGTTGGCATGCACCAGTAGCATAGCCAACCACACCCACTTTCAACTTCCTGGTGGTGAAAGCGGAGTAAATAGAAGTTGCAATTTTATGTTTACAATAAATAGTGTGCCCCAAAATAGGTGACCTTTTTCCAATAGATTTCCCCAAAAATGATCAATAAAAAACACAGACGGTACAACTGTTTGTGTGCTATCAATATAGTTAGATCCTGTATTACATAACGGCTCCCATAAGCAACTGTCAATGTAAAACTGGTAGTTTCAATGCAGTGCAGTGCAGTATGTATTGTACTGCATTGAAACAGCTACCGGGCCCTCAAAAGTTAAAGCCCTAGTGGGACTTTTGCCCTCATCATGCCATTTACAATAGTAAAAAATATAAAAAATTTAAAAATAAAAAGACATATTATGTATTAGCGCATCCATAAAGACCAGCTGTATAAAAATCGCACATGATCTAACAGATGAATGCTGTTGAAAAAAAAAAAACTATACCAGAACAATCATTTTTTGGCCACTTCGCCTTACAAAAATCATAATATCCAGGAATCAAAAAATCGTATGTATCCCAATATGTCACCAATATAAATTTTGCGTCATCTTGACGCAAAAACATATTTTTTTTCAAAAATGCTTTTATTGTGTAAAGCTGAAAAAAATTAGGTTGTAAAAACATTGTAAAAAGAAAAAAAAAGACTATGCCAGAACAGCCATTTCCTGTTCACCTCACCTCCCAAAAAAAACATATCAAGCAATCAAAAAATTGTATGTACCCCAAAATGCTTTCATTATGTAAAAGTAGAAAAAAGCAATAAATAGATATACATATACGATGCAGCGGGATGTGAATTCACGACCAGCGCTGTAACAGTACTGTGCATTGTTTAGGCAGGGATAGGAGCTGTGTTTTCCCAATTAGGGACAGGGGCCTGGCTGTTACTGACATGGTCAATGCTGACCACCATATCCAAAGGGTTTACTGAGGGAGCTCCCTCTTCACCTCATTAGCACCCAGGATGCTATCACAGTGTGCTATAGTTGCCAAGGCACTCAGAAACCTTACAAAGCCCTCCAGGCTTGCAGTGTCTGGAAGCCTATAAGGCATTTTCTTTATCCTGCTTACCGAAAAATGAAATAAAAAGTGATCAAAAAGTCATTTGTAACCCAAAATACAACCAATGATGGCAGCTCATCCTGCAAAAATTAAGTTCTCACACTGTTCTTTTGAGAGAAAAAAATAAATAAAAAATTATGGTTGTCAGAAAATAGTTATACTAGCACTTTAGAACTAACATAGTGCCCCAAAATCTGCACTGCAAAAGCCAAAAGGTGTATTTTTGCTTCTGAACCCTGCAGTGTACCAAAACAGCAGTTTGAGTCCACATTTATGGCATTTTTGTACCCAATAGAACCCACCTAACAATTTAAGGGGTGTGGTGTATCTCAAATGTTACCAGCTAAGCACAGCATTTGGGAGACTGAAATGCCACATCTGCTGAAAAATTGCACGGTCTTTTGAACGGTCCCCTGCTCATTAATTTCTGTAAGGGTACTTTAAGGGCCCTGCAAATGTGATGTAGTGCCTGAAAGCCATTCAAATGATTTTCACTACAAAATATGCTCCTTACCTTCTGAACCCTGTTATGTGCTCATACAGCAGCTTTTGTCCAAATATATGACATTTCCATAACCAGTAGAACCTGATTATGAATTTAAAAAGTCTGGTGTAAGTCTCAGATGGCACCAGCTGGGCACAACATATTGGACACTGAAATGCCATATGTCTGGAAGAATTGCAATTTTCACTTTGCAACATCTGCTGTGCATTCATTTTTGCAAAAAACCTGTAGGGTCAAAATGCTCACTACATCCCTTAGTAAATACTGTGAGAGGTATGGTGTCTATAATGTGGTCACTTGGGATTTTCCTTTTTTATTTCACCTCATAGCCTCTGCAGTTGTCGCCCTGTAAGAATGTGGGGTAAGGCACCATAAATGTATTACTCTGCATGTGTAAATTGTGTATTTACTGCAATGTCTCACTTTGGTCAGTAGATGGCAGCAAACTATAACATGCTAAAAGTCTACAGGGAGCTTTTTATCAGAGTAATATTAATAACCTGTTTTGTTTGCAAAGTTGGTAATTAGCTAATTTATGGGCTGTTTTTGACCCCTACAAGTGTGATAGCAGACTGTACATGCAGGTTTGACACTGCACTTAGTAACTGACTTATTGCATCACACTCTTCCCATGAAGTGGAGGAGGGTCCTGGAGGAGCAGGAAGTGAAGGGACAGAGACTGTGCTTGGTGCTTCTGGAGACCACAAGAGATCTTCTCAGCAGATTCTGGAAGGGAATGGACCGGCTGACAGTGGAGACTGGCTACAGCATGAAGGTGAGATTTGCAGCGACCACCCCAGGAGTGTCGTGTCTGTAGGATCCAGTTCTGGAGTGGAACAGGAAATAAGATAAAGCACCAAGAACCTGCTCAAGGAACTGTAAGTACGGCTCTGCTGCATCACATTGCATCACACTGGTAAAGTGGCATTCGGACAGACAATAATGCTCCAAGTACAGTTGCATTGCGGTGTAAAGCCCTAAGGGACTCATACGCTGACACCTTCCAATCTCACTGGCTGCTCATAGGGTGTTATATACTGGGACCTGGAATAAGGATTACAGCTGCAATCAAAGGGACAGATATAAAATTTACCTGTGGATTACAAATAGGGAACCCTGATTTATAGAGATAGACATTTACCTGTGTATTACAAATAGTATTGCACAATACTTAGGGTGCACCCCAAGAGAAACTCATCCAGGAACATATAAGTGCAGCTAGGTGTCATGGTAGGGAGTGGGGGGGAAAACTCCCCACCGTATAACGTAGGAGAGCGGGGACTAAAGCCCTGACTCCTAACTGTATGAGCACACCCAGATAGTAGGTGGGCTCATACACAGGAATCTGGGACCCTGAATCGCCCTGAAGATTCCTGCAATGAGGTTAGGAGCAGGAGACGACTGACACGGATGAACAGGAGTCTCCACTGGCCTAGCTGCAAGGAAAGGGACAGCCAGTGAACTGCCACTGGATCGGCAGGTAAGAGCCCAGGAACAACATGCACTTACCTGCCATGGCCCCAACGATGACTGGACCCCCATGCAGACAGGAAGCATGAGGGCCCAAGGCAGAGCTGCTCACCGACTTGTGGTTCCCCCTCCGGGGAACCCTGACACCCCCCTTCTAGAGGTTATGCTACTCACAGGGGAAATGTCTAGCAAACATGCTGAGAGACAGACACCCTTAAGTCAGACATGTAACGACCACTAGACATACAACAGACCCCGCACATAATCCACACCAAACAGATACAAGGGAAGGTAAAGATATAGGGAACATAGGGGAGACATCAAGGTGACATTGATGTCTAGCTAGGAGGCACTCCCACTGGACAGGTGGTATATCCAGGATAGGATCAGCACTCCAGCTCACACAAAGGCTGAGGGGCCACTGACCTCACGCTCAAAACACAAACAATAAAGAGCCAAGACACACCTAAATCCACACCAGCCAGAAAATTAACCCCTCTGGCACCAGATAGGGAAGGGCCTAGGAGAAAGGAGGAGGCACGTATATGTTGCAACCACAACAAGTTGCCACAGGCAACAGCATGCACGGCAACCGTGTCACGGCGCACACAACAGAGGCTGTGACACTAGGCTGCTTAATGGACTTTGGAGAAAACATCACATTTACTGGTTTATTGTTAGGCTATGTTAAATTCACTGTTGGTTTATTTTCTGTGTACTAATCTGTTTTATATATTCTCAGCTTCTTGTTCACTATATTGTTCAATAAACTCAACTGCTGGGAAAGAACCGTTGTCTGTGTCTGTGTGGCATTGTGTACCCTCTGTACCTGTGGACCCAGCCCTTGGTCTTCTTTCATTTGGCGCCACGAGCAGGGTACATTGATCGCCATACAGAACCCAACCGGTTCCAAGGTGGGTTCCAGCTTTGGCCCCATCACCCCTCCTGTCATGGGAGTAGCTCTGATCATGTGTTTGCCCGCAGGGGCAATATTGAATCAGCTAATGTGGTTTGATGGCCACAATATGCTGCTAGAAGACTGGGCCGCACACTTTAAGAGCACCCTCAGGTTGTACAACGTGGCTCCGGATTTACAATCAGATGTGGCGCTGAATGCCTTGGAAGGGGATGCTAGACGCACTGTCATGCTACATCCAGAGTAAAGTAAGACACTGGATGCTATATTCTCGAGTCTATCTACGGAGAAACGACCAGTACCGGCAGCCTTAGGTCCCTTTTCTTCACTCGCTTCCAGCGTGAAGATGAGACTATTCCCCAGTTTGCCAATGCCCTCCAGGAGATCTGATCACATGTACGGAAGAGAGAGGCCAACTGTGCTAACATTCTTGGAAATGGAGATTAAATCCTCCAGAACCAGTTCATACTTGGATTGCGTAGCCCTCCTCTTCGCCAGGCTCTCAGGAAACGTATCCTGGCGGATGCTATGTTGCAGTTTCAGAAGATACAAGCTGAGGCTGTGGCCTAAGACAAGGAAGAGGCGTATGGGGCTTGCACCATAAGGATGCAGGCTGCAGGAAGTCAAAGAACTCCCTCTGATGAAGAGGATCTTCGAGAGGCAGTGAAGGCATTGAGTGTATCCCTGGGAGAAATTCAGAGGCAATTGGCACAGTTACAGGCTCCATAAATGGCCCCAGTTCAGTCCGATTACTGGAAAAGAGGTGCTGCCCCCATGGGTTCTCTTCTATATCGAGCAATTCCAGAGGCTGGAGTGAGAGACTCTCCCAGGCACTGGGCTGGTCCGTCACCATCTACAGATGCAGACATGTGTGGTCCTTCAAAATACCGGAAGCAAGGGGGCCGCAGTGTTGGATTTGCAGAGAAAGAGGACATATCTCCCATCAATGCCCACAAAAGGCCCTGAATCCAGAACATCCACCGTTAAATGGGAACCCCTCGCAGTAGTGGGGCACTAGTGACCAAAAGCCTCTACCTACAGGTGCAGATTGAAAAACAGATGGTGGAATGTCTTGTAAACACAGGGTCGGAAGTAACCACGATGCCAGTGAAGTTCTTTGGGAGATACTTCAGCCACCTCCTGAAGCCTGACAAGGGCACTGTGATCAAGCTGACGAATGTAAATCAGACTGCTATACCTGTGTTCGGAGTGGCTTGGATGAGAATTAAGCTATGCGGACAAGATGTCAGCAAGAAGGGAGTGGTGCGTGTAGAGAAACCGGCTCGGGACAAAGCTCCCGTTGTACTGGGAATGAACGTTCTGCGGGAATTGGATCAGCTCATGTTTACAAAGGAGGGCCTGAGTTATTGGAGGAAGACGACTTCCCACAAGCCTACCCAAAGAGCATTCCAGAGGTTGATCCGGACATACGGTATCTGCAAAAGTACTCCAGAGGGTAAGCCGGTTGGAGAAGTGTGTGCCCCATATGGAAGAGCCTGCACTGTACCTCCATGACAGGAGAAGATGATGTAAATGCCTTTCGGAAGCTGTCGGAAACTGAATGGGATAGATATGCTGATAGAACCCCTGGGCATTTTGGAAGCCAGCTGGAGCCCAGTGGTCGCCAGGACCATCGCGACAGTCACTGAGGGGCATGTGTTAGTCCGGTGTGTCAACGTACACGATCATGAAGTTACCTTCCATGCTGGAGAGAAAGTGGCTGAGTTGTATGTGCTGCAAGGAGAACCACTCGCAGGTAGTCAGTTTTCCCTACGGGCAGTTGAAAATTATGCCTGGACTTTTGGCAGTAGATCAGAACTCTGTGATGGAACCCATGCCTGAGTGGAATGGCCAGCGGATCTTAGAACAGATGGAGATACATGTGAACCAGTTCACCGCCAATCAGATGTAGAAGATTGAAGCAGTGCTATGGGAGTTTAAATTCGCCTTTTCCCGACGTGAGGAGGACTTCGGGTGCACAACGGCTATCGAACACAAAATACCGACTGGGGATACTCCCTCGATTCGAGAAAGGTACCGGCAGATTCTGCCCACTCTCTACCAAGAAGTGAAAATTATGATGTCACAGATGTTAGATAGTGGAGTGGTAAAAGAGAGCCAAAGCCGGTGGGCAGCACCAGTGGTCTTGGTGCGGAAGAAGGATGGATCCTAGAGGTTCTGTGTGGACTATCTAAAGTTAAACGCTGCCATAGTAAAGGACTCTTTTCCTCTGCCCAGGATTGAAGAGTCATTGATGGCACTACAGCGTGCCAAGTATTTCTCAACTCTGGACTTTGGGAGCGGCTACAGGCAAGTACCTGTGGCAGAGAAGGATAGACAGAAGACAGCCTTTATCCTACCCATGGGGCTGTATGAGTTCAACAGAATGCCCTTCGGACTGACAAATGCTCCAGGTACATTCCAACGCCTAATGGAACACTGCCTGGGTGAACTGAACTTTGAGTCGATTCTGATCTACCTGGATGACGTGATAGTCCATGCACCTACTGAGTGTTAGGCAAGTGTTAGGTAGGCTCCGCGCTCATGGCCTTAAGATCAAACCAAGGAAGTGCCATCTCTTCCATACTAGCCTAGAGTTTCTGGGACACATTATATCAGCGGAGGGAGTTCGCAGAGAGTAAAGTAGAGGCAGTGAGTAAGTGGCCGCAACCTGAGACGCTTCTAGAAGTGAAAGCATTCCTAGGACTGGCTGGTTACTATGGAAGATTTATAAAAGTCTTTGCGAAGATCGCTGGTCTGCTACACGAACTCTTGAGAGGGACTGCCCAGGCTCCGAAGACACGGCCCATATCATAGGGGCTGCCACAGCAGCAAGCGTTTGACAAGTTGAAGAAAGCCCTGATTAGCACCCCTATCCTGGCTCAGTATGATGGACCAGTCACATTCTACACTGACGGAAGTTTGCATGGACTGGGAGCAGCACTAGCCCAAGAACGAGATGGGCAGGAACGAGTCATTGCATATGCTAGTCTCTACGGGACTCTGAGCGCAATCCGGGAAATTATAGCTCTTTCAAACTTGAGTTGTTGGGGTTAGTCTGGGCAATGGCTGAAAAAATCTCAGGGTATCTCACCGGGGCACAGATCATAGTAAGAACAAACAATAAACCATTGGCCCACCTGCAGAATGCGAAGCTGGGCGCCTTGGAACAGAGATGAATGGCTAGACTGGAGAAGTTTGACTATACCATCAAATACCGTGCCAGTAAAGACAATGTGAATGCACTGTCTAGAGTCACGTGGGATGTCCCAATAGGTGAGGTTGACGAAGAGGATGAAGGGACTGAGATACCCGATCTTGGTTGAGTGCCTCGACAGTCACCCGTGGCCAGTTTAAGTGGGGTGGCTACTGGGAGCACTGTGTTGCTGGGGAAGACTGAGGAAGAATGGGCTCAAGTGCAAGATGATGACCCTGGCTTAAAGAAGATCAAACACTGGGTAAAGATTGGGATATGGCCCAAGATTGAAGAGCGAAGTCGCTTGTACTCCTCAGACGGATGGAAGCTGTTGCAGCAGTGGAATCGGCTGCGAATGCTAAATGGAATCGTGTACCGGAAGGTGTTTCTGCCTACCGATCTTGAGGAAAGGTGGCAGATAGTGATACCTAGTAGTCTGGCCCGAAGAGTGGCCCTCGAGGAACATGAGAAGGGTGCCCACTTTGGAGTGGAGAAGACATACAAGTGGGTACAGAGATTCATATACTGCCCGCAGTTGGAGCAGATAGTCTGTGAACTGTGCCAGAAGTGTTGAGCATGCGAGCTGTTGAAGCATCCTGAGCAGAGAGCCCTAAATTAAAGTTATACGCACGTCCGAACCACTGGAGATCCTAATGATCGATTACATCTTGATCGGCCAGTTGATGAGTGGTCACCAGAATTGCCTTGTGATGACTGATCACTTCACAAAGTTCTCTGTGGCACTGCCTACTTGTGAGGAGACGGCGGAATCAGCCGCCCGTGCAGTGTGCAAACACTTTATCCAGGTGTACAGATACCAAAAGAGGATTCATTCGGATCAAGGAGCTTGTTTCCAAGGGAAGTTGATGGAAGAATTGTGTCAGCTGTATGGGATTGAGAAGTCACGAACAACGCCATAACACCTGCAGGGCAATAGGACCTGTGAAAGATTCAACAGGACTCTTCTACAGATGCTCCATACTCTGGAGAAAGAACGCAAATTGCGCTGGCCCGAGTATTTGCCTGAACTACTCTGGGCGTATAATAATTGTATTCATAACATTACTGGCAATACTCCACACATGCTGCTGTTCAGTCGTCCAGGGAAGTTGCCGAAATAAACCTTGGACCTCTTTCAGAAGAGTTCCCTAGGACAGCTGACTCATGGGTGCAGGAGAACCCAGACAAACTGAGTACTGTTCATCGGTTGGTCAATGAGAAGTTGCAACAACAAACCCCTAGGGATCATCAACTTGAAGATTACACCATAACATGCTCAGACCTTGTCTTTCAGAGAGTCGTTCTCGGACAGATAATTCTGTGTTTAGGAGAGGCAATCGAAGCCTGTGAGTCCAAGAGACATAGGGTGGTGGCTAATCCCTACGCTGCCTTTACAGACTGACGAGTCGTCCACCCGCAATTGTCCAGTATTGGACACTATTCCTGCAAATGTGCTACCACCCAGGGAGGGGTCAGGTCCTGTTCCTGCACCAATGACAGAAGACCCAGGCTTTCGCAGATCGAAGTGCCGCACAGCAGGTATTAGAAACATAGAATGTGTCGGCAGATAAGAACCATTTGGCCCATCGAGTCTGCCCAACATACTGAATACTATGAATAGCCCTTGGCTCTATCTTATATGGATGATGGTCTCATGCCTATCCCATGCATGCTTAAACTCCTTCACTGTATTTGCAGCTACCACTTCTGCAGGAAGGCTATTCCATGCATCCACTACTCTCTCAGTAAAGTAATACTTCCTGATATTACTTTTAAACCTTTGCCCCTGTAATTTAAAACTATGTCCTTTTGTAGCAGTTTTTCTTCTTTTAAATATTCTCTCCTCTTTTACCTTGTTGATTTCCTTTATTTATTCCCCTCAGTGCTATGCAGCAGACCCCCTACAAGTGTTATAGCAGACTGTATATGCAGGTTTGACACTGCACTTGACTGCAAATGACTTAGTGCATCACACTCTCCCTATGAAGGGAAGGAGAGGCCTGGAGGAGCAGGAAGTGAAGGGACAGAGGCTGTGCTTGGTGCTCCTGGAGACCAGAAGAGATCTTCTCTGTAGATTCTGGAAGGGAATGGACCGGCTCACAGTGGAGACTGGCAACAGCACGAAGGAGAGATTTTCAGCGACCACCCCAGGAGTGTTGTGTCTGTAGGATCCAGTTCTGGAGTGGAACAGGAAATAAGATAAAGCACCAAGAACCTGCTCAAGGAACTGTAAGTGCGGCTCTACCGCATCACATTGCATCACACTGGTAGAGTGGCATTTGGACAAACAAGTACAGTTGCATTGCAGTGTACGGGCTGCAAGCTAATGCAAAGCCCTAAGCGACTCATATGACAACTTCCTATCTCACTGACTGCTCATAGGGTGTTATATTGTCACGAGGGTGTCAAGAACCACGCCTGACTCTGTTATACCCGGGGTCAGGAAGTCGCAGCGGTTGGCTGCGCACTCTATGTAGAAAGAGAAGGCTGTTTCTTTATGGTAGCTTTCTGGGTTTGCTTTGCAACCCTTTTTGGCTCACTCAGGGATCCGTAGCTTCTTCTCCTCAGCTGTTTCTTGTCCGGCACTCCCAACCTCCTTATATTCCCCTCTCCCACTTCTCTGGTTGCCAGATATAGAGCTTCCTGCCTGGACTTCTATACTGACCCACTGGAGCTGTGTTGCTGCGTTCCCTGGTTGTTGTTCCAGAACGTTACCCTCCGGATCCCTGTTGGGCCTTTGTGGTCTGCTGTTGTCGCCCACCTGGGATTATATGTTTGTCTGTCCTCTCCTTGGTGTTTTCTTTTTAGTGTCAGTGGTGTGGACTAGTAATCCCACCGCCCCGTTCACTACCTAGGGCTCATCTTAGGGAAAGCCAGGGTTTAGGCACGTGATCGACGTACGGGTGAGGAACCCGTCTAGGGACGTCAGGGCAGTCAGGTGCCAGCCGCAAGGTGAGTCAGGGGTCACCACCTTTCCCTCTCCCTTGGGCAGGACCTTCCCTTTTCCCTCCCTTTGCGTGACGCCGGTCATTACATTATATCTGGCAACCAGAGAAGTGGGAGAGGGGAATATAAGGAGGTTGGGAGTGCCAGACAAGAAACAGCTGAGGAGAAGAAGCTACGGATCCCTGAGTGAGCCAAAAAGGGTTGCAAAGCAAACCCAGAAAGCTACCATAAAGAAACAGCCTTATCTTTCTACATAGAGCGCGCAGCCAACCACTGCGACTTCCTGACCCCGGGTATAACTGAGTCAGGCGTGGTTCTTGACACCCTCGTGACATATATACTGGGAGCTGGAGTAAGGATTACAGCTGCAATCAAAGGGACAAACATCATTTACCTGTGGATTACAAATAGGGAAGTCTGATTTATAGAGACAGACATTTACCTGTGGATTACAAATAGTATTGCACAATACTTAGGGTGCACCCCAACGAGGAACTCACCAGGAACATACAAGTGCAGCTAGGCTGCCTAATGGACTTTGGAGAAAACATCACATTTACTGGTTTATTGTTAGGCTGTGTTAAATTCACTGTTGGTTTATTTTCTATGTACAAATCTGTTTTATATATTCTCAGCTTCTTGTTCACTATATTGTTCAGTAAACTCAACTGCTGGGAAAGAACCGTTGTCTGTGTGGCATCGTGTACTCTCTGTACCTGTGGGCCCAGCCTTCGGTCTTCTTTCAGCCCAGTGCTGAATAAATCACCACACTAAGTGCTCTGTCTCTTCTGAACCCTGCAACATGCCCAAGCATTTGAGGCTAAAACTACATATACAGGTGAAACTCATGTAGAATATCGTGCAAAGTTCATTTATTTCAGTAATGCAACTTAAAAGGTGAAACTAACATATGAGATAGACTTATTACATGCAAAGTGAGATATTTCAAGCCTTTATTTGTTATAATTTGGATGATTACGGCTTACAGCTTATGAAACCCCAAAGTCACCATTTTGAGGTCCCCTTTGCTCAGGGGGTATGGATTAAGTAGCTGACTAGAGTGTGACACTTTGAGCCTAGAATATTGAACCTTTTCACAAAATTCTAATTTTAAGCTGCATTAATGCAATTCCTTCTAATTTGGAATTACTGAAATAAATGGACTTTTGCACGATATTCAAATTTTTCGAGTTTCACCTGCAATTGCAATACAATGTAATTATTCAATTCTTGTCTCAATCTTAAAAAATTCTATGAAGCAACTGTGGGATCAAGCTTATCACTATACCCCTAGGTGAATTCCTTGAAGGGTTTAGTTTAAAAAAAAAAAAAAAGGCAACAGTTTGGGGTTTTACACTGTATTGGTACCTCAGAAGCTCTGCAAAAGTGACATGGCACCTGAGAACCATTTGTCACAAACTTACTTGTCTGGGCATGCGCTGGGAGAGACACATTGCTAAGCCACGCCCCCTGGTGACACGACAGCGTCATTAGCAACAAGATGCAATGCTCTTTCTCCCTACAGCGGGTGTGTGCTGGAGGATACTGACAGTGGTCTGATTGCTCAGCTGTTCTATTGCTATGTGCTAGTATTCTGAATAATGGAGAGCCTAGTCATGAACTATCAGGTTCTGATCCTGGGACTTGGTGCTCTATTTAAGCCCCTTACTGGCCATATACCAGTGCCAGTGATAGTCTCTTAGTCACTAGCTGTGTTCCTGGTTGCGTATTTTGGATTACTAGTGTTTTGACCTCGGCTTGTCCCTTTGACCACTCTCTGTCTAATATATTGGTGGTACAGAGTTTCCTGTCTGGTTCTGATCTCGGCTTGGCTATTTCACTACTCTTTGTATCTTGATT
Source organism: Bufo gargarizans (assembly GCF_014858855.1). Classification (NCBI taxonomy): domain Eukaryota; kingdom Metazoa; phylum Chordata; class Amphibia; order Anura; family Bufonidae; genus Bufo; species Bufo gargarizans. The sequence goes on from NC_058080.1 coordinate 443,563,018, forward strand.
TGGTACTTTGTTGTCCTTATGGTTTTGTCTCATTTCAGTAGAAACCCTGCCTCTGTGTCTTGTTTTTGTCCCTTTGTGTTGTCTCGCACCTTAGCAGAGTAGGGAACGTCAAATAGTAGAGGACTTGCTACTTAGAGCTTGCACTGCAAATAGGCAGGGAAAGCGGACAGGGTTCTAGTTAGGGCTCAATGTCCATGTCCATCCCTACCTACTGACATTACACCATTCCAGTTAAATCTGCCCTCCAAATGGCGCTCATTGCCTGGGGTGTGCCCATACAGCAGTTTACAACCACATATTGGGTGTTTATATATTCAGGAAAAAATGCTTTGGATTGCCTTTTCTCCTGTTACCCCTTGTGAAAATGAAAAAATTTGGGCTAAAACATCATTTTATTGGAATAAATTAACTTTTTCATTTTTATAGCAAATTGTGTCTAAATTCTATGGAAAGTTTGTTGGGTCAAAGCACTCACTAAACCCTTCAAAAAAAAATACAAGGAGGGCGATCTTTAGAATACATCCTATACTAGGTACATACAGTCAGGTCCATAATTATTGGGACATCAACACAATTCTAACATTTTTGGCTCTATACACCACCACAATGAATTTGAAATGAAACGAACAAGATGTGCTTTAACTGCAGACTGTCAGCTTTAATTTGAGGGTATTTACATCCAAATCAGGTGAATGGTGTAGGAATTACAACAGTTTGCATATGTGCCTCCCACTTGTTAAGGGACCAAAAGTAATGGGACAATTGGCTTCTCAACTGTTCCATGGCCAGGTGTGTGTTATTCCCTCATTATCCCAATTACAATGAGCAGATAAAAGGTCCAGAGTTTATTTCAAGTGTGCTATTTGCATTTGGAATCTGTTGCTGTCACCTCTCAAGATGAGATCCAAAGAGCTGTCACTATCAGTGAAGCAAGACATCATTAGGCTGAAAAAACAAAACAAACCCATCAGAGAGATAGCGAGAACATTAGGCATGGCCAAAACAACTGTTTGGAACATTCTTAAAAAGAAGGAATGCATCGGTGAGCTCAGCAACACCAAAAGACCCGGAAGACCACGGAAAACAACTGTGGTGGATGACCGAAGAATTCTTTCCCTGGTGAAGAAAACACCCTTCACAACAGTTGGCCAGATCAAGAACACTCTCCAGGAGGTAGGTGTATGTGTGTCAAAGTCAACAATCAAGAGAAGACTTCACCAGAGTAAATACAGAGTGTTCACCACAAGATGTAAACCATTGGTGAGCCTCAAAAACAGGAAGGCCAGATTAGAGTTTCCCAAATGACATCTAAAAAAGCCTTCACAGTTCTGGAACAACATCCTATGGGTAGATGAGACCAAGATCAACTTGTACCAGTGATGGGAAGAGAAGAATATGGAGAAGGAAAGGAACTGCTCATGATCCTAAGCATACCAACTCATTAGTGAAGCATGGCGGTGGTAGTGTCATGGTGTGGGCATGTATGGCTGCCAATGGAACTGGTTCTCTTGTATTTATTAATGATGTGACTGCTGACAAAAGCAGCAGGATGAATTCTGAAGTGTTTCAGGCAATATTATCTGCTCATATTCAGCCAAATGCTTCAGAACTCATTGGACGGCGCTTCACAGTGCCAAGTCAATCACCTGACCTGAATCCGATTGAGCATGCATTTCACTTGCTGAAGACAAAACTGAAGGGAAAATGCCCCAAGAACAAGCAGGAACTGAAGACAGTTGCAGTAGAGGCCTGGCAGAGCATCACCAGGGATGAAACCCAGCGTCTTGTGATGTCTATGCGTTCCAGACTTCAGGCTGTAATTGACTGCAAAGGATTTGCAACCAAATATTAAAAAGTGAAAGTTTGATTTATGATTATTATTCTGTCCCATTACTTTTGGTTCCTTAACAAGTGGGTGGCACATATGCAAACTGTTGTAATTCCTACACCGTTCACCTGATTTGGATGTAAATACCCTCAAATTAAAGCTGACAGTCTGCAGTTAAAGCACATCTTGCACGTTTCATTTCAAATCCATTGTGGTGGTGTATAGAGCCAAAAATGTTAGAATTGTGTCGATGTCCCAATATTTATGGACCTTACTGTATACTAGGTTACACAGTTGAGTCACATTGTTGTAACCACCAGCTAATATGCAGAGTAACCGCCATGTGCGTGTACTGGTAGGTTGTCACAGGAATCTGGAGCCATGCTAACTGCAGGGCATCCCACAGCTGGTGGAGGGTGTGTAGGGAAGAATCCATAAAGCGAACATGACGATCAAGGTAATCTAACAGATTTTGAATTAGTTTCAAGTCTGGGGAATTAGGGGGCCAAGGTAGTACTTGGAAGTCTTGATAATGCTCTTCCAACCATTTCTAGCCATGTGTCATGTTGCATTGTCTTGCTGGAAGATCCCATCCGCCTCACGGAATACAATCATCATGTATGGGTGTATGTTATTTGCAAAGATGGATACCCATGGATACCAATACCCAAATCAGTTGAGTTTGTCTTCCACATGGATGAGTGGGCCCACAGAATGCCACAAAAATTTTACCCAAACCATAACGCTGCCACCACCAGCTTGTGGTCTTCCAGCAATGGTTGCAGGGTGTTTGTTCTCTGATATTTCTCATGACTCATCGGAGAAGGCAACCCTTTGCAAATCAGTAGAGGTCCAATGCTGATACTGCTGAGAAAATTTAACTCTTTTCTGTTGCTGCAACTTTATTAGCACAGATGCAGTGACAATCCATCTGCTTTAGAACACTATGCACTATAGGGTTCGTTGAACTGTTGTTTTTAGACACGTCTGTTAACCTCCTGGTTCATTTTGGTGGTTAGCTGCTCCATTAAGGGTCCAGTCATATGTCCGCAGGTATTTTGCGGTCCGCAAAACATGGACACAGGCCATGTGCGCTCCGCATTTTGCGGACCGCACATGGCCGGCACTATGATAGAAATGCCTATTCTTGTCCGTGGCTGCAGGGCAGCAGAACGGAAGTGTGCTGTCTGCATCTTTTGCGGCCCCATTGAAATGAATAGGACCCATTCATGCGGGAGTGTGAATGTACCCTAATGTTATATAATTTTTGGTGTGCGGAACAAGAAAATGATGTTGAAAATGCAAGATTGGTTCTTGTTTGGATGTTACAGAGAGAAAACGGAAAGAACAATGAGGGGCATTTATCAAACTATTTACGCCACTTTATTTAGCTTGCTGGCGGCATGACGTAAGCACGTAGGCGTGCCACGGCCCCTCCCACCCTTCTCCCCTTACCCGGCTCCCGGCGATGCGAACGCTGACCTGACCTCGCCGCTCCAGCCCCTGCCTCGCGCCGACGTCCTTCTCCTGCCTGCCGCTCCACCCCCGGCGTCCTTCTTCGGCTTGTTGACCTGCTGCTCCTGCCCCGGCATCTCCCCTCACCTCGACCGCAACCCCAACAAACAGGAAAGAGGAAGCCCTGGTGTGTGCTCTTGACCTGCAGAGACCTTCTGATAAAAAGGAAGAGGTTGGTGGTCCCATTGTTTGGGAAATGCATGAATGGGAATGGTGGAACAGAGTGATAGACGTCCACGCTTGAGGTTAGAGGCGCTAAAGCTACCTGAATTTCTGTACCTCTTATCGCATGTGTCGTCCGCCAGGGTGGCGGTGACTGTTCTGGGAGTGGGCGCCCCTCATCTGTTCAGATTAGCACAGATATCAGTGTTCTTTGTGGGGGCACTGCCCAACCTAAAGAACCTATGAAGTTTTTGATTACTGCACCTGTATTGAAGTGCATGGAGTATGCGAATAAGCTTATGCCCTAATACTATGGAAGGGATGTGATAATGGAAATTGAAATGATCAATACCAGTAGTCGCTAATATCTGTGGATACTGTTTCCAACTAGAGTTGAGCGGACACCTGGATGTTCGGGTTCGAGAAGTTCGGCCGAACTTCCCGAAAATGTTTGGGTTCGGGATCCGAACCCGATCCGAACTTCGTCCCGAACCCGAACCCCATTGAAGTCAATGGGGACCCGAACTTTTCGGCACTAAAAAGGCTGTAAAACAGCCCAGGAAAGGGCTAGAGGGCTGCGCAAAAGGCAGCAACATGTAGGTAAATCCCCTGCAAACAAATGTGGATAGGGAAATGAATTAAAATAAAAATTAAATAAATAAAAATTAACCAAAATCAATTGGAGAGAGGTCCCATAGCAGAGAATCTGGCTTCACGTCACCCACCACTGGAACAGTCCATTCTCAGATATTTAGGCCCCGGCACCCAGGCAGAGGAGAGAGGTCCCGTAACAGAGAATCTGGCTTCATGTCAGCAGAGAATTAGTCTTCATGTCATAGCAGAGAATCAGGCTTCACGTCAGCCACCAATGCAACAGTCCATTGTCAGATATTTAGGCCCAGCACCCAGGCAGAGGAGAGAGGTCCCGTAACAGAGAATCTGGCTTCATGTGAGCAGAGAATCAGTCTTCATGTCATAGCAGAGAATCAGGTTTCACGTCACCCACCACTGCAACAGTCCATTTTCATGAATTTAGGCCCAGCACCCAGGCAGAGGAGAGAGGTCCCGTAACAGACAATCTGCCTTCATGTCAGCAGAGAATCAGTCTTCATATCATAGCAGAGAATCAGGCTTCACGTCAGCCACCAATGCAACAGTCCATTTTCATAAATTTAGGCCCAGCACCCAGGCAGAGGAGAGAGGTCCCGTAACAGACAATCTGGCTTCATGTCAGCAGAGAATCAGTCTTCATGTCATAGCAGAGAATCAGGCTTCACGTCACCCACCACTGTAACAGTCCATTTTCATAAATTTAGACCCAGCACCCAGGCAGAGGAGAGAGGTCCCGTAACAGACAATCTGGCTTCATGTCAGCAGAGAATCAGTCTTCATATCATAGCAGAGAATCAGGCTTCACGTCAGCCACCAATGCAACAGTCCATTTTCATAAATTTAGGCCCAGCACCCAGGCAGAGGAGAGAGGTCCCATAACAGAGGATCTGGCTTCATGTCAGCAGAGAATTAGTCTGCATGTCATAGCAGAAAATCAGGCTTCACGTCAGCCACCACTGCAACAGTCCATTGTCAGATATTTAGGCCCAGCACCCAGGCAGAGGAGAGAGGTCCCGTAACAGAGGATCTGGCTTCATGTCAGCAGAGAATTAGTCTGCATGTCATAGCAGAGAATCAGGCTTCACATCACCCAACATTGGAACAGTCCATTGGCATATATTTAGGCCCCGGCACCCAGACAGAGGAGAGGTTCATTCAACTTTGGGTAGCCTCGCAATATAATGGTAAAATGAAAATAAAAATAGGATTGAATGAGGAAGTGCCCTGGAGTACAATAATATATGGTTAAGGGGAGGTAGTTAAAGTCTAATCTGGACAAGGGACGGACAGGTCCTGTGGGATCCATGCCTGGTTCATTTTTATGAACGTCAGCTTGTCCACATTGGCTGTAGACAGGCGGCTGCGTTTGTCTGTAATGACGCCCCCTGCCGTGCTGAATACACGTTCAGACAAAACGCTGGCCGCCGGGCAGGCCAGCACCTCCAAGGCATAAAAGGCTAGCTCTGGCCACGTGGACAATTTAGAGACCCAGAAGTTGAATGGGGCCGAACCATCAGTCAGTACGTGGAGGGGTGTGCACACGTACTGTTCCACCATGTTAGTGAAATGTTGCCTCCTGCTAACACGTTGCGTATCAGGTGGTGGTGCAGTTAGCTGTGGCGTGTTGACAAAACTTTTCCACATCTCTGCCATGCTAACCCTGCCCTCAGAGGAGCTGGCCGTGACACAGCTGCCTTGGTGACCTCTTGCTCCTCCTCTGCCTTGGCCTTGGGCTTCCACTTGTTCCCCTGTGACATTTGGGAATGCTCTAAGTAGCGCGTCTACCAACGTGCGCTTGTACTCGCGCATCTTCCTATCACGCTCCAGTGCAGGAAGTAAGGTGGGCACATTGTCTTTGTAGCGTGGATCCAGCAGGGTGGCAACCCAGTAGTCCGCACACGTTAAAATGTGGGCAACTCTGCTGTCCTTGCGCAGGCACTGCAGCATGTAGTCGCTCATGTGTGCCAGGCTGCCCAGGGGTAAGGACAAGCTGTCCTCTGTGGGAGGCGTATCGTCATCGTCCTGCCTTTCCCCCCAGCCACGCACCAGTGATGGGCCCGAGCTGCGTTGGGTGCCACCCCGCTGTGACCATGCTTCATCCTCATCCTCCTCCACCTCCTCCTCATCCTCGTCCTCCTCGTCCTCCAGTAGTGGGCCCTGGCTGGCCACATTTGTACCTGGCCTCTGCTGTTGCAAAAAACCTCCCTCTGAGTCACTTCGAAGAGACTGGCCTGAAAGTGCTAAAAATGACCCCTCTTCCTCCTCCTCCTCCTCCTCCTCCTGGGCCACCTCCTCTTCCATCATCGCCCTAAGTGTTTTCTCAAGGAGACATAGAAGTGGTATTGTAACGCTGATAACGGCGTCATCGCCACTGGCCATGTTGGTGGAGTACTCGAAACAGCGCAACAGGGCACACAGGTCTCGCATGGAGGCCCAGTCATTGGTGGTGAAGTGGTGCTGTTCCGCAGTGCGACTGACCCGTGCGTGCTGCAGCTGAAACTCCACTATGGCCTGCTGCTGCTCGCACAGTCTGTCCAGCATGTGCAAGGTGGAGTTCCACCTGGTGGGCACGTCGCATATGAGGCGGTGAGCGGGAAGGCCGAAGTTACGCTGTAGCGCAGACAGGCGAGCAGCATCAGGATGTGAATGCCGGAAGCGCGAACAGACGGCCCGCACTTTATGCAGCAGCTTTGACATGTCGGGGTAGTTGTGAATGAACTTCTGCACCACCAAATTCAGCACATGCGCCAGGCAAGGGATGTGCGTCAAACCGGCTAGTCCCAGAGCTGCAACGAGATTTCGCCCATTATCGCACACCACCAGGCCGGGCTTGAGGCTCACCGGCAGCAACCACTCGTCGGTCTGTTGTTCTATACCCCGCCACAACTCCTGTGCGGTGTGGGGCCTGTCCCCCAAACATATGAGTTTCAGAATGGCCTGCTGACGTTTACCCCGGGCTGTGTTGAAGTTGGTGGTGAAGGTGTGTGGCTGACTGGATGAGCAGGTGGAAGAAGAGGAGGAGGAAGCCGAGAAGGAGGAGGTGGCAACAGGAGGCAAAGAATGTTGCCCTGCGATCCTTGGCGGCGGAAGGACGTGCGCCAAACAGCTCTCCGCCTGGGGCCCAGCTGCCACTACATTTACCCAGTGTGCAGTTAGGGAGATATAGCGTCCCTGGCCGTGCTTACTGGTCCACGTATCTGTGGTTAGGTGGACCTTGCTACAGATGGCGTTGCGCAGTGCACACTTGATTTTATCGGATACTTGGTTGTGCAGGGAAGGCACGGCTCTCTTGGAGAAGTAGTGGTGGCTGGGAACAACATACTGTAGGACAGCAAGCGACATGAGCTGTTTGAAGCTGTCTGTGTCCACCAGCCTAAATGACAGCATTTCATAGGCCAGTAGTTTAGAAATGCTGGCATTCAGGGCCAGGGATCGAGGGTGGCTAGGTGGGAATTTACGCTTTCTCTCAAATGTTTGTGAGATGGAGAGCTGAACGCTGCCGTGTGACATGGTTGAGACGCTTGGTGACGGAGGTGGTGGTGGTGTTGGTGGTACATCCCCTGTTTGCTGGGTGGCAGGTGCCAACGTTCCTCCAGAGGCGGAGGAAGAGGCCAAGGCGGCAGCAGCAGAAGAGGCCGAGGCGGCAGCAGCAGAAGAGGTAGCAGGGGGAGCCTGAGCGACTTCCTTGTTTTTAAGGTGTTTACTCCACTGCAGTTCATGCTTTGCATGCAGGTGCCTGGTCATGCAGGTTGTGCTAAGGTTCAGAACGTTAATGCCTCGCTTCAGGCTCTGATGGCACAGCGTGCAAACCACTCGGGTCTTGTCGTCAGCACATTGTTTGAAGAAGTGCCATGCCAGGGAACTCCTTGAAGCTGCCTTTGGGGTGCTCGGTCCAAGATGGCGGCGGTCAGTAGCAGGCGGAGTCTCTTGGCGGCGGGTGTTCTGCTTTTGCCCACTGCTCCCTCTTTTGCTACGCTGTTGGCTCGGTCTCACCACTGCCTCTTCCTCCGAACTGTGAAAGTCAGTGGCACGACCTTCATTCCATGTGGGGTCTAGGACCTCATCGTCCCCTGCATCGTCTTCCACCCAGTCTTGATCCCTGACCTCCTGTTCAGTCTGCACACTGCAGAAAGACGCAGCAGTTGGCACCTGTGTTTCGTCATCATCAGAGACATGCTGAGGTGGTATTCCCATGTCCTCATCATCAGGAAACATAAGTGGTTGTGCGTCAGTGCAGTCTATGTCTTCCACCGCTGGGGAAGGGCTAGGTAGATGCCCTTGGGAAACCCTGCCAGGAGAGTCTTCAAACAGCATAAGAGACTGCTGCATAACTTGAGGCTCAGACAGTTTCCCTGATATGCATGGGGGTGATGTGACAGACTGATGGGGTTGGTTTTCAGGCGCCATCTGTGCGCTTTCTGCAGAAGACTGGGTGGGAGATAATGTAAACGTGCTGGATCCACTGTCGGCCACCCAATTGACTAATGCCTGTACCTGCTCAGGCCTTACCATCCTTAGAACGGCATTGGGCCCCACCATATATCGCTGTAAATTCTGGCGGCTACTGGGACCTGAGGTAGTTGGTACACTAGGACGTGTGGATGTGGCAGAACGGCCACGTCCTCTCCCAGCACCAGAGGGTCCACTAACACCACCACGACCATGTCCACGTCCGCGTCTCTTACTAGATGTTTTCCTCATTGTTATCGTTCACCACAACAAAAATATTATTTGGCCCAATGTATTGTATTCAAATTCAGCTGAATATAAATTTGAGGCCTAGTATTTAGGCGCTGGGTGACAGGTATAGATTTACTGACAGAATTAGACTTGGAAATGCACAGTAGCGTGTGTGTGAAGTTATTCTGAATGACCCTATGTGCACCTTCAATATTATATACCCTTTTAGGGATGTATTTAAAGTAGGCCTGATACAGCAGAAACCACTAAATTAGGAAATTGCTAAATTGGGAATTGTATTTCAACCCAGAACAAAAAATGTGCTTTGACGGACACTAAATAACTTGCCCAGCCAGAACAGTACACCAGTAACGACAGATTTAGCGGGATATAAATTTGAGGCCTAGTATTTAGGCGCTGGGTGACAGGTATAGATTTACTGACGAAATTAGACTTGGAAATGCACAGTAGCGTGTGTGTGAAGTTATTCAGAATGACCCTATCAGCACCTTGATTGTGATATACCCTTTTAGGGATGTATTTAAAGTAGGCCTGATACAGCAGAAACAACTAAATTAGGAAATTGCTAAATTGGGAATTGTATTTCAACCCAGAACAAAAAATGTGCTTTGACGGACACTAAATAACTTGCCCAGCCAGAACAGTACAGCAGTAGCGACAGATTTAGCGGGATATAAATTTGAGGCCTAGTATTTAGGCGCTGGGTGACAGGTATAGATTTACTGACGGAATTAGACTTGGAAATGCACAGTAGCGGGTGTGTGAAGTTATTCTGAATGACCCTATGTGCACCTTGAATATTATATACCCTTTTAGGGATAGATTTCAAATAGCTCTGATACAGCAGAAACCACTAAATTAGGAAATTGCTAAATTGGGAATTGTATTTCAACCCAGAACAAAAAATGTGCTTTGACGGACACTAAATAACTTTCCCAGCCAGAACAGTACAGCGGTAACGACAGATTTAGCGGGATATAAATTTGAGGCCTAGTATTTAGGCGCTGGGTGACAGGTATAGATTTACTGACAGAATTAGACTGGGATATGGCCAAAAAATAACCACACTATTGCTGGTTAAATGCACTTGGTGTGACAGCTTGACCAACCACACTACTGAGGGTTAAATGCACTTGGTGACAGGCGCAGCTTGCCCCTGATGTAGTATATGGCAAAAAAAATGAACAGACTATTGCTGGTTAAATGCACTTGGTGTGACAGCTTGACCAACCACACTACTGAGGGTTAAATGCACTTGGTGACGGGCGCAGCTTGCCCCTGATGTAGTATATGGCCAAAAAATAAACAGACTATTGCTGGTTAAATGCACTTGGTGTGACAGCTTCACCCTGATGTAGGCTTTAGCCAAAAAACAACCACACCATTGAGGGTTAAATGCACTTGGTGACAGGCGCAGCTTGCCCCTGATGTAGTATATGGCCAAAAAATAAACAGACTATTGCTGGTTAAATGCACTTGGTGTGACAGCTTCACCCTGATGTAGGCTTTAGCCAAAAAACAACCACACCATTGAGGGTTAAATGCACTTGGTGACAGGCGCAGCTTGCCCCTGATGTAGTATATGGCCAAAAAATAAACAGACTATTGCTGGTTAAATGCACTTGGTGTGACAGCTTCACCCTGATGTAGGCTTTAGCCAAAAAACAACCACACCATTGAGGGTTAAATGCACTTGGTGACAGGCGCAGCTTGCCCCTGATGTAGTATATGGCCAAAAAATAAACAGACTATTGCTGGTTAAATGGACTTGGTGTGACAGCTTCACCCTGATGTAGGCTTTAGCCAAAAAACAACCACACCATTGAGGGTTAAATGCACTTGGTGACAGGCGCAGCTTGCCCCTGATGTAGTATATGGCCAAAAAATAAACAGACTATTGCTGGTTAAATGCACTTGGTGTGACAGCTTCACCCTGATGTAGGCTTTAGCCAAAAAACAACCACACCATTGAGGGTTAAATGCACTTGGTCGCAGCTTGTGCTGGCGCACCACAAGACACAAAATGGCCACCGATCACCCCAGAAAAAAGTGACTGACAAACGGTCTGGGCAGCCTAAAAACAGTGAGCAATTGAGTATCAGCAGCTCAATGACCCACAGCTGCAGATCGATCAATAATCAAGTCCTTTGGAGGAGTTAATCTGCCTAATCTCGCCCTACTGTCGCAGCCGCAACCTCTCCCTATGCTGATCAGAGCAGAGTGACGGGCGGCGCTATGTGACTCCAGCTTAAATAGAGGCTGGGTCACATGGTGCTCTGGCCAATCACAGCCATGCCAATAGTAGGCATGGCTGTGATGGCCTCTTGGGGCAAGTAGTATGACGCTTGTTGATTGGCTGCTTTGCAGCCTTTCAAAAAGCGCCAAGAAAGCGTCAAAAAGCGCCAAGAAAGCGACGAACACCGAACCCGAACTTTTACGAAAATGTCCGGGTTCGGGTCCGTGTCACGGACACCCCAAAATTCGGTACGAACCCGAACTATACAGTTCGAGTTCGCTCATCCCTATTTCCAACATCTCTCCTGGTGAATGAAACTTTCCTTATTTTATGTAATACACTAAGGGCACATACGCCAGCGGGACCGTCTCTACTGTAGCACCTGCAGCACCTGAACCACCTGTGGCGCTCTGAGTGGTCGTTTGTTTTTGTTTTTGATTGGTGTGCAGCAACTCTTACATTTGGTGGACTGGACACATTTCTCTCTGTGCCCTTTGAGGGTTCAGATTGGGTTGGGGTCCTGCGGACTGCACCGGATGTGAGAAGTGAGTGTTCTGAGGGATGATCCTCAAGCATTAATATATTGGAACTCTCCTGGAAAATTTACATCTTCCAACGCCTTCGGCTGCTTGTGGAATCCTCACCTACTAACTCTATGCAACTAATCAGGATGAGACTATCCCCCGACATAAAACTGGCAGCTGTATTGCATAGTGCGTCTTGAGGTTTTATCTGTCTATAAGGATCGTGTAACTGTCGGGTGTGAATATACAAGTGAGACAGATTCTGGTTTACAGAACCTGAGGTTGTGCCTGGCGTCTGGGGAGAAGAAACTCTTTGGAATCGTTTGTCCGCTCTTTGTATCCCAGACTGATATCTTTGAGTTGGGCGAGTCAGGAAAAGTGCGGACTAATAAGTTTGATTCCAATTTGGTTGTAGAGTTAAAATATAGATTGTGGATCATTATTGCCATATAGAAAGACTCTACTGCTTAACCCCCCAAAAAAAATGATGCAGTTTTTTGTTTTCTCTTTCCTTCCTTCTCTTTTCTCCTCTCCTACACACCCAGGGTGGCTTCCTGATAATTTAATGCCACCAAAAGGTACAAAATAGGAAATCTCTGGGTGCAAGTGGAAGCAGTCCAATCTCAAAAATGGACAAATTCCTGAAATCACCACAATATAAGATTAGGACAAATCAAAAAGGGCAATAAGGATAATAAAGCAGATTTGATAGATCCACAAAATATAGAGGAAGTTAGTGACAGAGAAGAAGGAAAGAGTAATAAGAATGCCCCAATGGAAGAGAGGATAGAATTGGTGGATAGGAAGCTGACTGATATCCTGAAAGCTGTACAGCAATCGAATCTAGCATTGGGAGATCTGTCAGCAAAAATCTCTATAGTACAAGTAGACTTGTCTTTGATTAAGTACGAGATGAATAAAGTACGTGAGAAAGTTAAGGATCTTAGGGTGGTTACAAGAGACTTAAAAGAGGAGGTGGATGTGATTAAGAATAGAATGGAGGTGATGGAAACAGAAAATAAATCACTTCAGGAAAGAGTCACCGAAATGGAGTGTAAATCCAGCAGAGCGAATATACGCTTGGTTGGGTTCCCTGAAGGGCCTGAAAAAGAAGACCCGAGTAGGTTTATCCAGCAATGGCTACTGGAAGTGTTTGGCACGGATCGATTTTCTATATGGTTTTCGGTGGAGAGAGCCCACCGGACACCAAATAAACAGCTACCGGCTGGGAGCCCGCCAAGAGAAATATTAGCTAAAATTATAAATGCCCGGGATAGGGACATTATTATGAAAAATAAAAGAAATCTCCCGCCTTTAGAATATAATGGAAGGAAAATAGAAATTTACCCGGATTACTCAAGGGCAACCCAAGCTAAACGCCGAGAGGTTAAGAAGAGAATGGCGGTAGCTAAGATCAAATACTCTTTGTTTTACCCCACTAAATTGAGAGTGATCTATCAGGATCAAGCACATTTCTTCACTCAACCAGAGGAGGTCCGAGAATGGTTCGATGGTAGGGCGGATAGGCTCTTGATTATATAACAAAAAGAAATTCCGCAGCACTTCCAAAGCGTAAAATGAAAAAATAGTACTTTATTTACCAGACAGCAACGTTTCGATCCTTCTCTCTGGGATCTTTCTCAAGCAGTGAACATATACTAGCATAGCATGCTTTTTATACAGCTTAGTGCAATTAATCAATAAACAATTCTCAATTGATATATATTAATAACGCAAAAACAAAAGATAATGTAAACACGTGAATTCATACAGTGTGTCAATCATAAGTTCCATATACATAGGATATAGAATTAATATCAAGAAATAACATATTGTAGTGCAATACAGATATACATAGACATAATTGTTAATTATATCCATCTGATCATGATTAACAATAGTGAATAGTGCAGGTGTACCTGTTAAAAACATTCACAATCCAAGAAGGTCCTTCGGTGGAGATGGGACACAGACCGCATGGAGTTCGGCGTATCAACAATGTAACTGCGCATGTCAAAGGACCTTAAAGAACCAGCTCATCATGTGATCTATGTTTTGATCACATGATCGCTGGAGTCATGATGTCAGAGTTCACGCCTTCTCTTAAGACAACGTAATGCGTTCCAACGTGGAGCGCAACATATTCACTTGTAAACGGGAATACATGCGCCGCCCTTGTTTAAGGGCGGCGCATGTATTCCCGTTTACAAGTGAATATGTTGCGCTCCACGTTGGAACGCATTACGTTGTCTTAAGAGAAGGCGTGAACTCTGACATCATGACTCCAGCGATCATGTGATCAAAACATAGATCACATGATGAGCTGGTTCTTTAAGGTCCTTTGACATGCGCAGTTACATTGTTGATACGCCGAACTCCATGCGGTCTGTGTCCCATCTCCACCGAAGGACCTTCTTGGATTGTGAATGTTTTTAACAGGTACACCTGCACTATTCACTATTGTTAATCATGATCAGATGGATATAATTAACAATTATGTCTATGTATATCTGTATTGCACTACAATATGTTATTTCTTGATATTAATTCTATATCCTATGTATATGGAACTTATGATTGACACACTGTATGAATTCACGTGTTTACATTATCTTTTGTTTTTGCGTTATTAATATATATCAATTGAGAATTGTTTATTGATTAATTGCACTAAGCTGTATAAAAAGCATGCTATGCTAGTATATGTTCACTGCTTGAGAAAGATCCCAGAGAGAAGGATCGAAACGTTGCTGTCTGGTAAATAAAGTACTATTTTTTCATTTTACGCTTTGGAAGTGCTGCGGAATTTCTTTTTGTTATATGCTTTGGAGGGGGACCGCCTTCACAGCCGCTTGCACTCCGCTGTCATCATTTTACGCAGTGCGGCTCCTGTTGCCCTTTTTCTACATACCTCGACCAGGGGAGCTACGCACGCTTGATTTTTATAAACATGAATACGGATACTTTTTGTCCCACTGTGGACCTGACCACACCAGGCGTTTTTTCGTACTCTCAGGAACAGGCCAGCAACATCCTCAATGCCTACAGGGGAGATGCCGATTTTTTGTCTACACCCAACATTTCTGATACAAAAAGGGACTTCGAACGATTATCTAAGAAAATGGTGAGTCTAGAATTACATCTGATCACATTAAGTGAATATTTCAAGTTAAATAGAGTGCCCAGAGGATTAAGGACTCATTCTCAACCGACCATGTATATGCATGATAATGAATTTAGAATTAAATATGAATCCATTGCCATCAAATTTTCATTGGACTTGATCTTATTAAATATAGAATTTCTTCAAAAAGATTTGAGAGAAACTACAGAAAAAAGAGATTTATTACAGGCTACTCTGTCTACTTTATTGTCTACTGAGGATTATCATGACCACATGTCAAAGTTGCAACCATTTTTGGATAAATTAAAGGGAGAAATACAGGACACAAAGCGGAGCAAATGGCAACGCGATGCTGCTGACTACAATACAGGAACTGTATACAATTGGTCCACGAACCATCAGCCACCGTCTCAATCTCGTTATTCAAGATTAAATAAAAAGGTTCCTATTAAGGACTTTGGTTTTCCTCAACATAATAACAAGCTGCCAGAACCTTTTTTAGACCATACGGTCAATCAAACCATAAGAAACCAACGCGACGTGGAGGCAGAAAACACCACCGACATCGTCAATACAAAAACCAGGAGCAAAAAACCTTTTGTGAAAAAACTGATTTGATTGAATCTAATATTGTGGTAAATATCTCCTCACATGTATTAACTGATGTACAATTAAAAGTGTTGTCCAAGGGATTGAGCTTCTGCCCCAACAGTAAGACCGATTGGCTCCAATTGGAGGCGGATTTACATCAATTTTTCCGCAGGGTGAAGCTCAAAACCTGGTTCAACACACATTCTTTTAAAAATGTAGGTACTAAAATTACTGAGATGCGATTGTGTGACTTTGGTTTATTTAACAAAAGTGAGTTTATACCACCTTCATCCTCTCCTGCTATTGATGTTTTCATTGAAGCAGTAATGAGAGATATAAATACTTTAAAATCCAACAGTGACAGTAAATTTAGACATCCTAATATGACCCAATTAGAATGGCATGCTATTGATGAATTAGTCCATGACCACAGTCTCACCATCAAATCTGCGGATAAGGGTGGTGCGATTGTGGTCATGGACACTCATCAGTACATAGCGGAAGCACAGAGACAGCTTGATGATGGTGAGATATACCAAAGACTTAATACTGATCCCAGATGGGATATAGAGAGAAAAATCCAAGGGGTTCTTCAGGAGGCGCTACAGGCAGGTCTCATTGATGACAAACTCAAGGATTTTCTTTCTGTTATGCATCCCATGACACCTTTTCTGTATTTACTTCCCAAGATACATAAAAATGTTAAGACCCCCCCAGGTAGGCCCATAGTCTCAGGGAGGGGTTCCCTTTTGTGTAACATATCTATCTTTTTAGACAAGGTATTGAGAGAGTATTCCCTAACTGCCCGTTCGTATATTCAAGACACTTCAGATTTTCTCAACAAATTAAATGAGGTCTCTGTTCCGAGTGGGGCTATTCTAGCCTCCCTGGACATTACTAGTCTGTACACTTCCATTAGACATGATTTTGGCTTAGCGGTGGTGACAAGAGCTTTGATTGATTCTGGATACTCAGCGGAGTGTCAGGACTTTATTTTACAGTTACTACATCTGGTCTTGACATGTAATTATTTTTTGTTTGGCGACTTTTTTTACCTCCAGAGGAAGGGGACCGCCATGGGGTCTAATGTGGCACCGACCTATGCAAACATGGCGGTCTCCTTCCTTGAGGACACACACATCTATGTATCGCCCCACTTCCGTCATGTTCTGAGGTGGTGGCGATACATAGATGATATTTTTTTGATTTGGACAGGTTCCGAATCTTTACTCCTTGAATTTTTTCAATTTTTGAATACAATAGATGCTGACATTAAATTTACTATTGAATATTCAAAGACACAAATACATTTTCTTGATACATCTATCACACTGACAGGACAGTCACTTTCCACAACATTGTACCGTAAACCAACGGATCAAAATACTTTATTGTGTTTCAATAGTGCACATCCCAGGGCGATGGTTAAGTCGCTACCGCTAAGCCAATATTTACGTGCTAAACGTATAGTAAGTGATGAGAATGAACTTGGGGATACACTTGAGTGCATGACACAGAATTTTAGAGATAGAGGATTTCCATCATCATTGTTGAGTGAACATCTTGAAATCATACAACATAGACCTCGCAATCAGTTATTGGAAAAAAGGAAAGCAACTATAAAGAAGATGAATAGAATTCCATTAGTCAGTACATATACTGAAAATAGTAAACAGGTCCAACAGATAGTTGCACGACATTGGCCTATCTTGAAAAGTGGATTTGGCGATATTGAGGAATTTAAACACCCTCCCCTTATGTCATATAAACGACCAAAAAACTTGAAGGACAAATTAGTGCACACGGATATTGGTCCACAACGATCAATTGGACAAACATATTTACGCTGTCCTAAATTGGGCAGTTTTCCTTGCTTGAACTGTGTGAACTGTCGGTATATGCATAAGGGCAGTGTGTTTATACATCCTATGACACAAAAAAAGTACACAATTAGACATTTTTTAACGTGTGACTCGGTATATGTTATATATGCATTATGGTGTCCATGCCAACTGCTATATATTGGTGAAACTTCATTGGATTTTAAATCCAGAATCAACCAGCATAGATACACGATCCGTAAAAAACGGATGGACCTCCCTGTCCCCAAGCACTTTGTTGATTTGGGTCATCATGAACGCGATCTGAAGTGTATGTTGATAGATCATATACCTACCCCTAGAGGAGGTGGCAATCGACAGCTCCTTTTGAAACAACGCAAGATTCTTTGGATCTCGAAATTGAATACGCTAAAACCGGCAGGACTTAATGTAGACTTCAGACCGTGGATCCTGTCCTGATGGCATTTTGGATGTTGTTGACCTTTTGTTCCTGAGGGGTTATATATACTAGTACCCCCTGTTTAAATACTGTGGGTGATTTATTATGTAATCAGATTGTATATATTTTTGTCTCTGCAGTTCACAATCCAAGGTGGTCCGCAATATGCAAGGTGGATATGAAACTATAATCAAATTGGACAAGCAGATCATTGTTTGAACATAGAATATTACAATAATAATTGTTCATTAATATAACTTTATGTTTAAATCTCTTTAATGTAAAAAAATTGTAAAAAATCTCGTATAAAATTTATGATAATTCGTTTATTTGTTGGGCGATCAGTTGTTCGCTGTGGTTGTCGCACCATTTACGCTCCATTCTTTCGGCTTGGTGACTGTCATGGACTAACGGACTCAGCAGGTTGGGTGTCAGATGTGTTGAAAAATGGGAGTTTTGGGCATTTGCTTGTTAGGATTGAATTTCATTCCCCGTAATCTAGAGGATGTAGCCATCAATTTGTCATGGTGACCCCCAGGAATGGGTGTTCACTGACATTGGTGGCAATTCGATACTGTGGACTTGTGCTTACACACAGGATTCACAGTTACGACTCCTCGTAAGACTAGGGGTCTCTACCATATACTTGGCCAGGAGGTCATATACGATACATTAATTTTTCAAGATACTACTATACGTCTCTACTAGCATTAATGTGCAGATATTTTTAAATTACTAGGTTAAAATTCGTATTCTCCCTGAGCTGTCTTCACATCCTGATGTGTTCCCATATGCTGTTTCTGTGATATGCTGTGGCCGTGTCCGTGCCGATTGAGTGTGTGCCGTGAGGGTTCGTTACCCAGTAGCAAGCTCTGGTCTCCATGGGGATGCGTGCGCGTCTCTTGTTTAAGGGCGGCGCATGTATTCCCGTTTACAAGTGAATATGTTGCGCTCCACGTTGGAACGCATTACGTTGTCTTAAGAGAAGGCGTGAACTCTGACATCATGACTCCAGCGATCATGTGATCAAAACATAGATCACATGATGAGCTGGTTCTTTAAGGTCCTTTGACATGCGCAGTTACATTGTTGATACGCCGAACTCCATGCGGTCTGTGTCCCATCTCCACCGAAGGACCTTCTTGGATTGTGAATGTTTTTAACAGGTACACCTGCACTATTCACTATTGTTAATCATGATCAGATGGATATAATTAACAATTATGTCTATGTATATCTGTATTGCACTACAATATGTTATTTCTTGATATTAATTCTATATCCTATGTATATGGAACTTATGATTGACACACTGTATGAATTCACGTGTTTACATTATCTTTTGTTTTTGCGTTATTAATATATATCAATTGAGAATTGTTTATTGATTAATTGCACTAAGCTGTATAAAAAGCATGCTATGCTAGTATATGTTCACTGCTTGAGAAAGATCCCAGAGAGAAGGATCGAAACGTTGCTGTCTGGTAAATAAAGTACTATTTTTTCATTTTACGCTTTGGAAGTGCTGCGGAATTTCTTTTTGTTATATGCTTTGGAGGGGGACCGCCTTCACAGCCGCTTGCACTCCGCTGTCATCATTTTACGCAGTGCGGCTCCTGTTGCCCTTTTTCTACATACCTCGACCAGGGGAGCTACGCACGCTTGATTTTTATAAACATGAATACGGATACTTTTTGTCCCACTGTGGACCTGACCACACCAGGCGTTTTTTCGTACTCTCAGGAACAGGCCAGCAACATCCTCAATGCCTACAGGGGAGATGCCGATTTTTTGTCTACACCCAACATTTCTGATACAAAAAGGGACTTCGAACGATTATCTAAGAAAATGGTGAGTCTAGAATTACATCTGATCACATTAAGTGAATATTTCAAGTTAAATAGAGTGCCCAGAGGATTAAGGACTCATTCTCAACCGACCATGTATATGCATGATAATGAATTTAGAATTAAATATGAATCCATTGCCATCAAATTTTCATTGGACTTGATCTTATTAAATATAGAATTTCTTCAAAAAGATTTGAGAGAAACTACAGAAAAAAGAGATTTATTACAGGCTACTCTGTCTACTTTATTGTCTACTGAGGATTATCATGACCACATGTCAAAGTTGCAACCATTTTTGGATAAATTAAAGGGAGAAATACAGGACACAAAGCGGAGCAAATGGCAACGCGATGCTGCTGACTACAATACAGGAACTGTATACAATTGGTCCACGAACCATCAGCCACCGTCTCAATCTCGTTATTCAAGATTAAATAAAAAGGTTCCTATTAAGGACTTTGGTTTTCCTCAACATAATAACAAGCTGCCAGAACCTTTTTTAGACCATACGGTCAATCAAACCATAAGAAACCAACGCGACGTGGAGGCAGAAAACACCACCGACATCGTCAATACAAAAACCAGGAGCAAAAAACCTTTTGTGAAAAAACTGATTTGATTGAATCTAATATTGTGGTAAATATCTCCTCACATGTATTAACTGATGTACAATTAAAAGTGTTGTCCAAGGGATTGAGCTTCTGCCCCAACAGTAAGACCGATTGGCTCCAATTGGAGGCGGATTTACATCAATTTTTCCGCAGGGTGAAGCTCAAAACCTGGTTCAACACACATTCTTTTAAAAATGTAGGTACTAAAATTACTGAGATGCGATTGTGTGACTTTGGTTTATTTAACAAAAGTGAGTTTATACCACCTTCATCCTCTCCTGCTATTGATGTTTTCATTGAAGCAGTAATGAGAGATATAAATACTTTAAAATCCAACAGTGACAGTAAATTTAGACATCCTAATATGACCCAATTAGAATGGCATGCTATTGATGAATTAGTCCATGACCACAGTCTCACCATCAAATCTGCGGATAAGGGTGGTGCGATTGTGGTCATGGACACTCATCAGTACATAGCGGAAGCACAGAGACAGCTTGATGATGGTGAGATATACCAAAGACTTAATACTGATCCCAGATGGGATATAGAGAGAAAAATCCAAGGGGTTCTTCAGGAGGCGCTACAGGCAGGTCTCATTGATGACAAACTCAAGGATTTTCTTTCTGTTATGCATCCCATGACACCTTTTCTGTATTTACTTCCCAAGATACATAAAAATGTTAAGACCCCCCCAGGTAGGCCCATAGTCTCAGGGAGGGGTTCCCTTTTGTGTAACATATCTATCTTTTTAGACAAGGTATTGAGAGAGTATTCCCTAACTGCCCGTTCGTATATTCAAGACACTTCAGATTTTCTCAACAAATTAAATGAGGTCTCTGTTCCGAGTGGGGCTATTCTAGCCTCCCTGGACATTACTAGTCTGTACACTTCCATTAGACATGATTTTGGCTTAGCGGTGGTGACAAGAGCTTTGATTGATTCTGGATACTCAGCGGAGTGTCAGGACTTTATTTTACAGTTACTACATCTGGTCTTGACATGTAATTATTTTTTGTTTGGCGACTTTTTTTACCTCCAGAGGAAGGGGACCGCCATGGGGTCTAATGTGGCACCGACCTATGCAAACATGGCGGTCTCCTTCCTTGAGGACACACACATCTATGTATCGCCCCACTTCCGTCATGTTCTGAGGTGGTGGCGATACATAGATGATATTTTTTTGATTTGGACAGGTTCCGAATCTTTACTCCTTGAATTTTTTCAATTTTTGAATACAATAGATGCTGACATTAAATTTACTATTGAATATTCAAAGACACAAATACATTTTCTTGATACATCTATCACACTGACAGGACAGTCACTTTCCACAACATTGTACCGTAAACCAACGGATCAAAATACTTTATTGTGTTTCAATAGTGCACATCCCAGGGCGATGGTTAAGTCGCTACCGCTAAGCCAATATTTACGTGCTAAACGTATAGTAAGTGATGAGAATGAACTTGGGGATACACTTGAGTGCATGACACAGAATTTTAGAGATAGAGGATTTCCATCATCATTGTTGAGTGAACATCTTGAAATCATACAACATAGACCTCGCAATCAGTTATTGGAAAAAAGGAAAGCAACTATAAAGAAGATGAATAGAATTCCATTAGTCAGTACATATACTGAAAATAGTAAACAGGTCCAACAGATAGTTGCACGACATTGGCCTATCTTGAAAAGTGGATTTGGCGATATTGAGGAATTTAAACACCCTCCCCTTATGTCATATAAACGACCAAAAAACTTGAAGGACAAATTAGTGCACACGGATATTGGTCCACAACGATCAATTGGACAAACATATTTACGCTGTCCTAAATTGGGCAGTTTTCCTTGCTTGAACTGTGTGAACTGTCGGTATATGCATAAGGGCAGTGTGTTTATACATCCTATGACACAAAAAAAGTACACAATTAGACATTTTTTAACGTGTGACTCGGTATATGTTATATATGCATTATGGTGTCCATGCCAACTGCTATATATTGGTGAAACTTCATTGGATTTTAAATCCAGAATCAACCAGCATAGATACACGATCCGTAAAAAACGGATGGACCTCCCTGTCCCCAAGCACTTTGTTGATTTGGGTCATCATGAACGCGATCTGAAGTGTATGTTGATAGATCATATACCTACCCCTAGAGGAGGTGGCAATCGACAGCTCCTTTTGAAACAACGCAAGATTCTTTGGATCTCGAAATTGAATACGCTAAAACCGGCAGGACTTAATGTAGACTTCAGACCGTGGATCCTGTCCTGATGGCATTTTGGATGTTGTTGACCTTTTGTTCCTGAGGGGTTATATATACTAGTACCCCCTGTTTAAATACTGTGGGTGATTTATTATGTAATCAGATTGTATATATTTTTGTCTCTGCAGTTCACAATCCAAGGTGGTCCGCAATATGCAAGGTGGATATGAAACTATAATCAAATTGGACAAGCAGATCATTGTTTGAACATAGAATATTACAATAATAATTGTTCATTAATATAACTTTATGTTTAAATCTCTTTAATGTAAAAAATTGTAAAAAATCTCGTATAAAATTTATGATAATTCGTTTATTTGTTGGGCGATCAGTTGTTCGCTGTGGTTGTCGCACCATTTACGCTCCATTCTTTCGGCTTGGTGACTGTCATGGACTAACGGACTCAGCAGGTTGGGTGTCAGATGTGTTGAAAAATGGGAGTTTTGGGCATTTGCTTGTTAGGATTGAATTTCATTCCCCGTAATCTAGAGGATGTAGCCATCAATTTGTCATGGTGACCCCCAGGAATGGGTGTTCACTGACATTGGTGGCAATTCGATACTGTGGACTTGTGCTTACACACAGGATTCACAGTTACGACTCCTCGTAAGACTAGGGGTCTCTACCATATACTTGGCCAGGAGGTCATATACGATACATTAATTTTTCAAGATACTACTATACGTCTCTACTAGCATTAATGTGCAGATATTTTTAAATTACTAGGTTAAAATTCGTATTCTCCCTGAGCTGTCTTCACATCCTGATGTGTTCCCATATGCTGTTTCTGTGATATGCTGTGGCCGTGTCCGTGCCGATTGAGTGTGTGCCGTGAGGGTTCGTTACCCAGTAGCAAGCTCTGGTCTCCATGGGGATGCGTGCGCGTCTCTTGTTTAAGGGCGGCGCATGTATTCCCGTTTACAAGTGAATATGTTGCGCTCCACGTTGGAACGCATTACGTTGTCTTAAGAGAAGGCGTGAACTCTGACATCATGACTCCAGCGATCATGTGATCAAAACATAGATCACATGATGAGCTGGTTCTTTAAGGTCCTTTGACATGCGCAGTTACATTGTTGATACGCCGAACTCCATGCGGTCTGTGTCCCATCTCCACCGAAGGACCTTCTTGGATTGTGAATGTTTTTAACAGGTACACCTGCACTATTCACTATTGTTAATCATGATCAGATGGATATAATTAACAATTATGTCTATGTATATCTGTATTGCACTACAATATGTTATTTCTTGATATTAATTCTATATCCTATGTATATGGAACTTATGATTGACACACTGTATGAATTCACGTGTTTACATTATCTTTTGTTTTTGCGTTATTAATATATATCAATTGAGAATTGTTTATTGATTAATTGCACTAAGCTGTATAAAAAGCATGCTATGCTAGTATATGTTCACTGCTTGAGAAAGATCCCAGAGAGAAGGATCGAAACGTTGCTGTCTGGTAAATAAAGTACTATTTTTTCATTTTAAGCTTTGGAAGTGCTGCGGAATTTCTTTTTGTTATATGCTTTGGAGGGGGACCGCCTTCACAGCCGCTTGCACTCCGCTGTCATCATTTTACGCAGTGCGGCTCCTGTTGCCCTTTTTCTACATACTCTTGATTATATAAGTATGACATAAGTAAGATTATATTCAATGGGGCTTGGGCGGGAAGATGGGAGGGAGGGGTGAAGTGTAAGAGGTTAGCGAGCTGGATTCGTCTGACCAGGATGGGGAAGGGAGGGGTGAGCGGGAAGGGAGGGTAACTGGGTGGTGGGATGGGCTGGGTCAGAAGATGGGGTCTTGGTGGTCACTGTGGGGTGCTCTCTCTCTCCCCTCCGCAGTAGGTTTCGGCAGATGTATCATTGAGCATGAAGACACATGAATAGAATATTTACATGGAATATACGGGGGATGGCCGAGAGAGCAAAACGGGTGGTCATATTTGATATAGTTGTGAGACACCTTCCGGCGATTATATGTCTCCTTGAAACACATCTTACATATGAGAATATCAGTATTGCAAAAAGGAAATTGGCAAAATATGGCTACCATGCTTGCTGCTCGGCCTATTCCTGTGGTGTCAGTGTTTAAGTCCACAGGAGTGTGGACTACACTCCAATTGCCCACAGAATTGATAGATAAGGTAGATTTGTTTTCCTGTATTGCAAGTTAAACAGCACTGTTTGTATAGTGGCATTTGTGTATGTTCCTCCACCCTTTTCTATGTGTGTTATGTCATACCTGGCGGACTTTATTGGCTCTAGAGCAAGGTGCCCGGTTTTGGCAACCGGGGACTTTAATGATGTAATGAACCTAGAAGAAGATAGATTCTCCAAGGATCATGCGTATAAAGCAAATAATGATAAATTAACACCGCTAAGAAGGGTCTGCCGGGAAATGGCATTGACAGACATCTGGCGATATTTGTATGGAGAAAAAAAAGTATTTTCTTGTTTTAGCCGGGCGAATACAGTTATGTCTAGAATAGACCTAGCTTTAGCTAATCCTAACTTTTTAGATTTGGTAAAAAAAATAAAAAATGAAGTATGAAATACTACTATTGGAGAATGGTCGGAAATCTTATGTAACAACTAAAATGGGGCATGATAAGAAGAAAACGAGAAGTTTTAGACTAAACCCCCATTGGATTAAGTTGGTTATGAATCAGGAAAATATAATAAAGGAGATCCAGGAATTTTGGCTATTAAACGCACCTATGCAGTTTGTATGGGACTCTTTTAAAGCGTTTTTGCGTGGAGTTTATATAGCCAAAATTAATTAGAAAAAAAATAAAATAATAATATGCGGCAAAAGAGCTAACCCTAAAAAGAAGAGTCCAGTCCCTACAGGGAAAGCAAGTTAATAATACAAACTCCGCTGTACAATTACAGTTTGAAGAAACTAGACTGGAGTATAAAAATTATTTATTAGAAAAAGCACAACATAGGGTCTTCTTTACAGGAGCTAAATATTTCTCTCAAGCAGGGAAACCTGGAATGTAAAATATTAAACCGACCTATAGATCTAAAGAAATTTGAGGCTGTTAAGACCATCCGGGGAAATTCTTCTCCGGGGACTGACAGGCTCCCGTTTGAAAACTATCGCCAGTATGGAGATATAATCCTGCCAATGCTACTACAGGTCTTAAATAAAACTTATCAGACCGGTGAACTCCCTTCATCTTTATCCGAAGCTGTGATTACACTAATTCTAAAAAAAGGGTAAGGATGAAAGAGATTAGGGCGTATTGCCCCGATCTCTCTGTTAAATACAGACTATAAAATCTGTGCAAAAATATTTGCTAATAGATTAAACAGAGTTATTGACAGGTTAATCCACCCAGATCAGACGGGGTTTATACCCAAGAGATTACTACAATCCAGCATAAGTGGAGCTTTCTTGAACATGCAGGTCGAGGAGGGGGGAGGCTCCCGCTCCATCCTGTCATTAGACGCTGAGAAGGAGTTTGACAGGGTGGAGTGGGAATACCTCTGGAAAGTAATGAATAGGATGAACCTGGGCCAATACTTTATCAAGTGGGTCCAGATTCTATATAATCATCCCAAAGCTAGAATTAACATTAATGAAGAATGGTCTGAGCTAATAGAGTTGTATAGAGTAACAAGACAGAGATGCCCCCTTATTGTTTGCTTTATTTATAGAACCGCTGGCAGCTAAAATTTGATCAGATGAAATTAAAGGTTTTGGCATGAAGGGGACCTCTGACAAGATAAGTATGTATGCAGATGATATTTTAATCTTTTTAGAGAACCCAACATTTCAGTTGTCTCATCTTATGGAACTAATAAATAAGTTTAGTAATATTTTGGGATACAAAATCAACTGGGCCAAATCAGTATTGTTGCCGCTTGACCAGGCAACTCTACCGAATTCCCTAGAAATTAGGGTATTAAAATCTATGGAATCTTTTGAATATTTCGGTATAAAGCTGAGTGCAAGTATCCTAGACTTTACAAAATTAAATGTCTCTCCTTTTTGACTAGATGTAAAAGTAAAATAAGCGTTTGGTAGAAGTTATCGATAGGACAGGCGGACAGAATGTCATTAATAAAAATGGTGTTACTTCCCCAGATTTTGTATATTTTGGTGGTTAAAATCTGGAGGAAATAATATAAAATAATACCTAGAAAGGGGCTTTAACGGCCCAAAATATAACATATTTAGCATATTAGAGACGGGATTTATTAAAAATAAAGGGAAAAGGTGCCTAATATGTCGAATGGTTGACTTGGCTTGGGGAAAAATTAAAAGAATACTAGGAATCTTGAACACTTCACATTTTTTTCACCTTTGTGATGTAATAGCAATATTAGAGAATTCCAACTAATCGCTGAATATAAGTATTGGGAAAAGTATGGTAACATTTATGTATCACAGTTAGTTAAGAATGGGGAAATAAGAGCACTAAAAGAGTTATGTCCGGGAATAAATTTAGATTCAATGAGTCGGTTTCGGTATCACCAACTAAAACACGCATTTGAAGCGACACAAAATAGGGAATATTTTACCACAACAAAACATGAATTTATAGATTTTTGTTATCAACACACGACAACCAGGATGGCAATTTCTCAAGTGTATAGGACAATAAGGAAGGGGCTGGGTAAAATAGTAAAGCGTATAGTGAGGAAAAATGGGCAAAGGATATAGGATTAAACACATTAGAATGGGGGAATATATATAAAAATATAAAAAGGGCAACGATTTCTAGCAATTTTAGGATAATCTATTTTAATATTATCCATAGAATATACTGGACCCCACTATTGCTAAGTAAGATTTACAAAGAACGAAAATCAAACTGTTGGAAATGTAGAGAAGAGGCTGCTGACTATATGCATATGACATGGAGCTATTCAAGTGTGCAATCCTATTGGAGAGAGGTTTTTGGTGTTCTAAGTGCAGAGTGCTTAGTATCCCTTCCACTTAAACCAGAAGTGGCTGTCCTGGGCAGTATCCCATTATCAATTAGGGAAAAAAGGGTCTGGACAAGAGGCCTCATGGCGGCAAGAGTCATTATCGCAAGAGAGTGGGGGTCCAAAAGAGCACCCAATATTATCGAGTGGAAAAATGTATTGGTGAAGATCGAGAGGTTCGAGGAATATGCAATAAGTAGTACAATCAGTCGCTGATGAGCGGAACCATTGCCTGGGCGGGGGTGGGGGAGGAGAGAGAGGGATGAAAATAATGTATAACCCTTAGGGGGGACCATTCACGATGCCTACCGAGATAACCACCATGAAGCGGGGGGATTAGGGGGGGGTTATTTAGGGTGGGGGATATGTTAATTTGGATAGACAATGAGAGGTTTGAGCTAAAAGTAATGTGGAGCTTAATGGGGGAGTTTGGTAATCCCCCAAAACAGAACAGACTATATACCATATTTGTACAGTTTGTGTTTATAGTGATATATAACTTATTATAATGACTGCCTCGGCAGACTGTCTATTGATGAACTCAGATTTTGTATTGTCAAACTTAATTCTAGTTTTGTATTATGAAAGGAACCAAAAATAAAATATTTAAATAAATAAAAAATAAAAAAAACTATTTACGCCACTATTGTGGCTTCTTACTACTTTTCTAAAATGTTGAGAAAAGGGGATTACAGGGAGGGAGTGTAACCTACTGTGAGGCCTGCCAGATTTGCTATAACTTACAACAGAAAGTGGCGTAAGTTATAGCTCAGTTTCACATTAGCCCCTAGCTGACATAGATTTGAGTTTCTGGTGCACAGAAGGCCAGAGATATGCTCATTAAAGCCTTTAGATGCATTGATCAATTATGATCACGGCATCTAAAAGCTAAAAAACACGAAGGGTCGCCCTTCTGGGCTTCTTACCAGCATCCTCTGAGGATCCAATGAGGATATTGGTAATAGATTTCAATACTCAGAGTCTCTCTGAAGAGACCTAGGGTATTGGAGCTGCAATTCTTATTTTGGCCAGGAGGTGGCAGGCCAACATAAGAAATCGGCAATTCACATATTACCATGCTCCTGTATGGAGTCTGGTAATATTAAAGGGGGAAAAAAAATAGTCAGTCAGTCAGTCTTGTAGCCTCATACACAAGCTACAAAGCCATTAAAAAAAAAGGAAATAAATATATAAAAAAAATAATAAAAAAAGATGTAAAAATGTAAATTGTGAAGCGGCCATTTTTCCCTTTTTTTATTTTAATAGTAAGAGCTTTTTCGGATGCGGTGATGCCCATGATGTTCATATTTTTTTGTTATTTATGTATTTTTTTTATTCTATGGAAAGGATGGGGGATCCTTTCCATAGAATAAAAAAAACAAAAACATAAATAACAAAAAAATATAAGCATCATGGGCATCGCCGCATCCGAAAAAGCTCTTACTATTAAAATAAAAAAAGGGAAAAATGGCCGCTTCACAATTTTTTCATCACTTCTTTTACCCCAAAAAAGTAATAAAATGTGATAAAAAAGACACACTCCAAAATGGTATCAATAAAAACTACAGATCTTCCCACAAAAGATGAGCCCCCCACACAGCTCAGTCGATATAACTATAAAAAAGTTATGGGGGTCAGAATATGGTGATGTAAAAAAAAAAAAAAAAGTTTTCATCTATTTTTACACTACTTAGACATAAAAAACCTAAACATATGTGGTATTGTTGTAATCATTCTGACCCAGAGAATGAAGGGCCCAGGTCAATTTTGCTTTAAATGGAATGCCATAGGAACAAAACCCGTAAAACAGTGGATGAATTGATTTTTTTTTCCCAATTCCAACGCCCTTTGGAATTTTTTTCCCGCTTCCCACTACATAGTTGGCAATATTAAAATGTGGCATTAGAAAGTTCTACTTGTCCCACAAAAAATAAGCCCTCATGTGGATATGTGAATGGAAAAATAAAAAAAAGTTATGACTCAAGGAATATAGGGAAGAAAAGTGAAAACAAAAAAAACCCCTCAGGTATACAAGGGGTTAATATATTAAGAGGCATCCTACTCCAGCACACATTGGTGCATTTTTCATTTTTTAGTACATGCATCTTTGAAAGCCATAACTTTTTTTCATTCAGTTATTAAATTAACTTTTGTGCCTTTTTTCGCTGACATACAGGGTTTTTATTTTTGTCATTTTTTGGTTTTATTTTTTTTAATAAGAAAAATATTAAAAAGGGAAAAATTTGTCTTTCATATTTTCAGTTATTACTAGGACAACGTGCATCTAAATTTTTTTTTTATTTCCCCTTTCCATAACAGTCGTTTTGATATGTGGGGTGCATGGGTTATGATCACCAGGGGCGGTGTCGAGCAGTTTTTGTTTTCATTTTGTATTTTATGTTTTGTGCCCCCCATAAAATCATACAAGACTTTTGGGGGACATATAACTTTAAATTTTTTGTGGTTATGGGGAAGACATCTGAATGGGAATAGAGGGTATGCAGTTTCTGGGACATGCTTGTTACAACCTCTCTGCAGAGGTGATCTGGGACTGATAATACCCATCCAGCAACCTAGACTCTCGGCCCCACCAGTCACATGATCAACACGGACTGGAGCAATAAGTGGGTACTGGGGAAGACATCTGAATGGGAATGGAGGGCATGCAGCTTCTGGGACATTCTGCAGTCCATTTTCTTGTATGGCGTTGTAAGTTCATCTACACGCTGGTAAAAAATTTCAATTCTGACATTTGCTAACAAACTAGTAGACACAATTTTGAAAGCCTTTCATGCTTCTCTTTCTCTGTCCTTCAGCTCTCAAATGTTCAGTTTTTTCCATTGTTTTTTGACTCGTTCCCTTCTGTAACTTCTAAAGAAGAATACATCTTGCATTTCAACGTCATTTTCCTGTTTAGCACTTCAAAATTATCCAAAATTACTTAATCACGTATCTGTTACAAAAAAGATTCCAAATTTTTGTAGAACAGTGTAATTATCCCTTTTTGCAACTCTTTTACCCATGACAACAATCAAGGCCATGTATGTAGGCAGCACACCTTATATACCCACCAAGCCAGCTCACAACACGTGTCTTCCTTCATGAGCTACGAGATGCCAACGTTAAATGTAGGAAGTGGACATAATAATGGGACTTGACTGTGTGTATATGTATATAGTTTCAATAAACAGAATATGTTGTAATATGAGAACAGCTTTTAGTTGAGAATATCTGTGAAATGCAATGCCATATGGAGTCAACATATGGCGGTGTACAGAGCTGTAAGGACTCCATGTGCCT
This sequence comes from Bufo gargarizans, assembly GCF_014858855.1. Lineage (NCBI taxonomy): Eukaryota > Metazoa > Chordata > Amphibia > Anura > Bufonidae > Bufo > Bufo gargarizans. Next base: position 443,593,574 of record NC_058080.1, read on the forward strand.
GCGCTGTGCATACAGCTCTACCCTGTGTACACCTGTGTCTAGTAATGATAACGTTTTTTTTTTATAGTCCCATTGACAACAATACAAACAAGTATAGACAGAACATAATTTTAGATGCATCAAATATTATGCAAAAGTGAGAGAATTTCTGACATTTTCCACTCTCACTCGCTTGGCTGTTACCCTAGCATCCATAGTTTCTGCAACATACATGCTTCACAGCAGTGTAGCATGGGGGGGGGGGGGGGGTACATCAGAGATCAGACCCTCACCTGCCTAAGGGTGGCCATATGTTAGACAAAACACTTGCTCTGCAGACACCTTTTCCTTTGGACTACCCCATACACATGCACGCTGGGCTCAGCAATTATGAACATATAGGTTTTCATAGGGGAGAGAGCGGATTAAGCCACTGCCAAACACCTCTGGCCAGGGGCAGATTGGTCATAAACCTGAGGCCGCTTTCACATGGGCGTCGCGTGTGAGGGCCGGATAGGATAAGGGTGCGTCGCAGGAAAATGTAAAATTTTTCAGCGCGAGTGCAAAGCATTTTAATGCGTTTTGCATGCGCGTGAGAAAAATCGGCATGTTTGGTACCCAGACCCGAACCTAGACTTCTTCACAGAAGTTCGGGCTTGGGTTAGGTGTTGTGTAGATTTTATTATTTTTCCCTTATAACATCGTTATAAGGGAAGATAATAGCATTCTTAATACAGAAAAAAATAAATGGTGATGGATCATGTGATGAGCGCAGTGATGTCACCAAAGGTCCTTTTCCTCCCAGGTCATCAAAGAAGAAGAAAGAAGAGAAGCCGGGCTGCGCGAACAAGTGGATGAGGGGAGTAAAATATATTTATTTTTTTTACCCCTCCAGCCCTATTGTACTATGAATTCTGTATTAAGAATGCTATTATTTTCCCTTATAACCATGTTAGAAGGGAAAATAATAAAGATCGGGTCCCCATCCCGATAGTTACCTAGCAACCGTGTGTGAAAATCGCACCTCATCCGCACTCGCTTGCGATTTTCACCCAGCCCCATTCACTTTTATGGGGTCTGCATTGTGTGAAAAACGCACAATATAGAGCATGCTGCGATTTTCAGGCAACGCACAACTGATGCGTGAAAATCACCGCTCATGTGCACAGCCCCATAGAAATGAATGGGTCCGGATTCAGTGTGGGTGCAATGCGTTCACCTCACGCATTGCACCCGCGCGGGAAAACTCACCCGTGTGAAAGAGGCCTTACAGGGAATTTTCCCAGTGAGCCGATGTCTTGGGGACCGTCTGGGCCCTCCTCACGGCAGGCCAGTGGAAGTTTTTAGGGATGTATTTTGTTTCTGCTGACAGTATTTTGTGATGCACTGTGGTATTTGGCACTGTTGGTGTGGTATAATGTGCCACAATATAGTATTGCTGGCCCTTCCTTCCATCAATTTGGACCCAACTGCAAAACAGGGCCACTTTAAGTTCCCAGTCCGCCCCTGACTCTGGCTGCCACTTATTTCCAATGAGAATAAAATGATCAAACATGTTGCAATCCAGTATGCCCAACCCATCTTTTCCCCGACATCCACAGTTAGGAGAAGGGTCAAGACACTGCCATAAATGGTCAATGGTTGGCCAGTCCCAGAGAAATCGGCAGATTAAAATGCCATTCCACTTAGTCCCTGTTCCCTCTGTTGCAGGGGAGACTCCTTTAGGTGCCTCTGTCGCAGCCTTTGTCACATTTGATGGTAAAAAAAATAGCACAGCGTGTTTTATTACCATCCCTGGCTTCCTCATCACTATATATATATATATATATATATATATATGTGGCACTCATGTGATTGCCGGGTCTTAGCAGTCCCAGATCAGCTTTGCAGTGAGGCCGCAGAAGTTGAATTCTCCCTGTAACTGGGATTAATATGTCAGCCCCAGTTACAAATGATCAATTCAACAAAGGAGTTGCGCTGCCTCACTTTGGCTACATTATGGGCGGTGTCATAACTGCGGACAACTTTATACCTGGTTTTATGCCTATTGATTTTATACTTTTGTGAGTATAATAAAACCAATTTTTATCTGGAAGATTGGTGGCCCTTCACAATGTTCCTTAACCTTTTGTATCTACAGAAGGGTTGTTTTGTGATAAAGACTATCCTCTTGTGGAATCTCGTTGTTTGGCATCACCAAAAAGCTGACGAATCCTATCCTTATAAAGACTCAGGAAATATAGCCAAAGTGAGGCTGTTTTTAATGTGAATGAGCCCGCGTCACATGGTGGTCTGCGACGCCAAAAGAAGAAAAAGAAAACAAACACAGTGGTGAACTTTTATTTTAATCTTATTTTTGTTATTTTTCACTTTTATTATTATTATTTTATTGAAGAGCCAGTTACAAATGAAACCAGCGTAAGGAACCAGTTATCCTGAGGATAGCTCATCAATAGTAAAAAGCGGACAACCCATTTAACACTTAGGCTACTTTCACACCTGAGCTAGGTGCGGATCCGTCTGGTATCTGCACAGATGGTTCCGCACCTATAAATGCAAACAATGGTATCCGTTCAGTGCGGATCCGTCTGCATAACAGCTTTCTCAGATCTGAGTTTTCACGATCGTGAAAACTCAGATCCGACAGTATATTCTAACACAGAGGCGTTCCCATGGTGATGGGGACGCTTCAAGTTAGAATATACTAAGAACTGTGTACATAACTTCCCCCTGCTGCCTGGCACCACCCGATCTCTTACAGGGTGTTGGAGTTGCAATACTGAGAGGTTAATTGTGCGGCACCTGAGGGGTTAATTGTGCGGATCACAGCCCCCTGATTGGGTGCTGCCAGGCAGCAGGGGCCAGACCCCCTTCCTTCCCCAGTATTAAAAGCATTGGTGGCCAGTTTTAATACTGGGTAGGGAGGGAGGGGTGCACTGGCCACCAATGCTTTTAATACTGGGGAGGGAGGGGAGTCTGGCCCCTGCTGCACCTGAGGGGTTAATTGTGCGGATCACAGCCCCCTGTAAGAGATCGGGTGGTGCCAGGCAGCAGTTATGTACACACTTCTTAGTATATTCTAACTTTAAGCGTCCCCATCACTTTGGGAACGCCTCTGTGTTAGAATATACTGTCGGATCTGAGTTTTCACGATCTAACTCAAATCCGATGATATATTCTAACATAGAGGCGTTCCCATCGTGATGGGGACGCTTTAAGTTAAAATATACCATCGGATTGGAGAAAACTCTGATCCGATGGTATATTAATAGGGACTCCTGACTTTACATTCAAAGTCAATGTGGGACGGATCCGTTTACAATTGCACCAATATTGTGTCAATGTAAACGGATCCGTCCCCATTGACTTACATTGTAAGTCAGGACGGATCCGTTCGGCTCCGCACCGCCAGGCGGACACCAAAAAAGCTGCAAGCAGCGTTTTGGTGTCTGCCTCCAGAGCGGAATGGAGGCGGAACAGAGCCAAACTGATGCATTCTGAATGGATCCGCATCCATTTAGAATGCATTGGAGCAAAACTGATCCGTTTGGGGCCGCTTGTGAGAGCCTTGAAACGGATCTCGCAGGCGGACCCTGAAACGCCAGTGTGAAAGTAGCCTTAACTGTATTAACCACATCACCTAGAGACAGTCTAGGGATTTGCTCTGGTAGGCAGGGTAAGCTGACGCAATACAGAGGCAAAACCACGGTTGATAAACAAAAGTCAGTGTTTATTCACACACAAAAAAAAAAAAAAGGCAGGAAAAAAAATACTAGGCAGGGCCCTGGTGTTATTTCACACTGCAGGAATACTCGTGCTAATTCACACAGCAAAAGTCCACAAAACTTAAAGAAACACTTCACCTGGCAGTCCACAGCAGGCTTTAGGGTGCCTGGCTTCCAGCTGGCAGCTCTCAGCCTTGTAGTATGGTAGACCTCCTCAGCTCCCAGAACACAGAGCTCCACTATCACCTGGAGGATCATTCCACACCCAGCTGAGCTGCTGGCTGGGCTTTTAAACCCCAGCCCAAAACCTGGCCTGGACGTGGGGAACAGCCACCCACCATGCTCTTTGGCTGCTCCCAATAAGAACCGGCCCGGATTGGCTTTACAGCCACATTAAGTAAAACAGTGTCAGCGAGCACTGGCTGTGGCTGACACACAAAATAACTGGTTCCTATCTCAACAAGGCCAGGAACATGGTGACACGTACATTCTGTCAATGACGGACCCTTGCTCCTTCCTACATAGCTCCCCCCTTTGTTCAACCCTAAGGGGGTAAACTCGCCAGTGTACTCGGAACAGGGATTCCGCGTTTTCCTGTAACTGGCCTGCCCTGTGTTCTACTGTGAACTTAAAGTATTGCAGAGACAAGAACCACCTGGTGAACCGAGCATTCCTCTCCTTGGCCTGGTGTGAGGAATATGCTGACAGATAGCAGAGGTACTGAACTCCACAGGAGGGCCCTGCTTCAAAGCCCCAGCCCTGATTGTAATGTGATGCACCTCTTGGCATGATTCAGTGTACATGCAAAATAAGTTTCCACCCCCCCCCCCAGCCATCTGAGTGTCAGTGGGCCAGGAAGACGCCCCAGAGGGTCCAAGCTTTAAGGAGAAGTTCACACCTCTGTGCAGCAGTTGGGAGCCATCTGAATCTGCAGGAAAAACCCCTGCTGTGGGTATCTGCTCTTGCCCCGGATCAATGAGACTTCCCAGACATATTGGCACCTACCTCTCATAAGGAATTATGAAGCGCCTGGCCATCGCAGGCGCAAACCGGATACATATTTGTGTCCCGGTGGCCACGAGGTATGGTCCCATGGTCTTTGTTTACTCGTACCCAGTCGGGGTAGGGAGATACGCATATCTCCCCATAGAAACCACATACCGGTACCAGGTTTGGGCTCTACTTGTAGCCGGAACCCAGGCAGGTCCATTAGTCCCAGAACCATCTCCCTGTAACCCTCTGGTCTGGAGCTATGAACCCTAAAGGGTTTTGTGGGTCATTTGCTGTTAGCCCAGAAGAGGGGGAGTTGACCCCTCCCTGAGACAGGGAGGGGATGGGCCGGCTACAGGTTAAAAGTCTGGTGCCAGCAAGTAGGCGCGTCGTTCTCTGAAGAGGGGTCACATCCTACACATGTGTTTAGAGGGACCCAGGAAATAGCAGGAGATCACAGGCCTTCATGTGGACTCCAGCTCAGGACATCACAAGGAACTTTCATCATACTCGGTAACTGACTTTCACACTGCTTAACCCTGTTGTAACCATATACCCTGTAATCTGTAACCTCAGACCACTGTATATATTGTCTGTGTATATTGTGTCATATCTAGTGTGCTCTTACAGCGATTAAATCTATAATTTAATCTTGTATCTCGATTACGAATCCCCACGTCCGTGTTTTGGCCTAGTTATAAGCTACCGCAGGTTGGTTTCTGACCCTATATAATCCCGTTAGCGGACCGGGCTTATATCAAACGAGAAACTGGTGGCAGTTACCCGAGTTGAGGGCGTGCTGTTTTCACTGCGGCAGTGAAAAGGCTCTCTCAGCTTGTTGCCTCTCTGTGCCCGCGTGGACCGGAGGTGTGTGTGTAAACTATACCAGCCTGACCTTACGTGCTCCTCTGGAGGGCGTAACTTCACGTTTTGGTAAACCCTGTGATCATACCAGGTCTCGTGAGCTTGACGTGGTTGACGTCAGCGGGCACGAGGGGTGGTATTCATCACACCTGGCTCATCCACTTGAGAGGGGAGTGATCGGTCACCAGACGGAACTTCCTCTCCAACAGATAAGAGACTCGAGAGCCCACTTGATGGCCAGGCACTTTCTCTCTCTCTCTCTCTCGCTCTACTATACTGTACCGGGTCTCCGCTGGAGTGAGCTTACAGCTGAGGAAGACAACGGGATGCTCCTCCCCATTGACTTCCTGAGACAGCACCGCACCGAGGCCCACTTCGGAGGCATCAGTCTGTACCACAAATTCCCTCTTGAAGTCGGGCGTCACCAAAACCGGGGATTCACGCAAGGCCGACTTCAAAGCGGAGAAAGCCTTTTCCGCCTGGTCATTCCAGCAGACTATAACGGACTTCCATCCCTTTAAGAGCCCTGTCAACGGAGCCGCTAAAGTGGCAAAATGGGGGACAAACCTCATGTAATAGCCCACCATTCCCAGGAACAACTTTACTTGTCTAGAGGTGGCAGGTCGGGGCCAATTCCGTATAGCCTCTATTTTGCTCACTTGGGGTTTAATGACATACCGAAGGTATTTAGTTTCCTCTAACCCTATTGCACATTTCTTTGGGTTAGCTGTTAGTCCCGCCTTATGAAGGAAGTCCACTACGGCCTATACTTTGGGCAGGTAATTTTCCCAGTCGGTACTGTGAATGATAATATCGTCCAGGTCAGCTGAGGCGTACCTTCAATGTGGACGAAGTACAATATCCATTAGACGTTGGAAAGTGGCGGGGGCGCCATGCAGGCCAAAGGGTAACACCTTATACTGGTACAGCCCCTCTGGTGTAATGAAGTCAGTTTTCTCTTTGGCAGCCTCCGTCAAGGGTACATGCCAGTACCCTTTGGCGAGATCCAGAACCGAAAAATACCTGGCTTAACCCAATTTCTCAAATAGTTCATCCACCTGAGGCATTGGATATGCGTTGAACTTTGATATTTTGTTTAATTTCCGAAAATCGTTACAAAATCGTAAAGTCCCGTCTGGCTTGGAAATTAAGACTATAGGACTGGCCCACTCGCTTTTAGACTCCTCAATTACATCAAGCCGCAACATGAGTTGCACTTCCTCCGAGATGGCTTTTCGCCAAACCTCGGATACTCGGTATGGCTTTAACCGGATTTTTGCCTGAGGCTCAGTGGCAATATCATGTTGGATTATGGAAGTGCGTCCAGGGAGGTCTGAGAACACATCTGTGTTCCGACTAACAAACTCTCTGGTTTCCTGAGCCTGTTTAGAGGAGAGGCTGACAGCAATTTTAATTGTGGCAACTGCTTCCCTTGCATCAGACATAGGAGCCGGAAGCTCTTGTCCAAGAAAGCCACGGACTGTCTTCCGTACAGGTTTCCCCATCCTTCCAAGGTTTTAGCAAATTAACATGGTAAATTTGCTCCGGCTTTCGCCTCCCCAGCTGGTGTACCTTGTAATTTATCTTTCCAATTTTTTCACGTACCTTGTAAGGCCCCTGCCACCTGGCTAGGAACTTACTGTGCACTGTCGGCACCTGAACCAAAACCCGATCACCCGGTTTAAAGTTCCGGACCCGAGCCTGCTGATTATAGATCTGACTCTGGGCTCGCTGAGTGGTCTCCATATGTTCCCTGACAAAAGGCAAAATGGTCTCTATCCGCTGTTGTATCTTGGTAACATATTCCAGGACGCTTTTATGCGGAGTGGGTTGTTGTTCCCACGCCTCTTTGGCTACGTCCAACAAGCCACGAGGATGTCTGCCATATAGCAATTCGAAGGGCGAGAGCACCTCTCGCACTGCGAACATGAGATAAGGCAGAAGAAGGTCCCAATCCTTTCCATCTTTGGTCACCACCCTTTTTAACATAGTTTTTAGAGTTTTATTAAACCTTTCAACCAGTCCGTCCGTTTATGGATGGTACACGGACGTCCGTAACTGTTTAATACGCAGGAACTTGCAGAGTTCCCTCATGACCTTGGACATAAAAAGGGGTCCCATGATCAGTCAGGACCTCTTTAGGTAGCCCCACTCGGGAGAACATCTCCATTAGCTCTTTAGCTATAAGTTTCGCCAATGTATGTCGCAGTGGTACCGTGTAGCGTAATCAAGGACAACCAAAATGTGTTGGTGTCCCCTAGCGGACTTCGGTACAGGACCTGGGTCCATAGCAATTCGCTCCAACGTTACCTCGATGATCGGGAGGGGTACCAAGGGACTGCGGTATAGGACCTGGGCCATAGCAATTCGCTCCAACGTTACCTCGATGATCGGGAGGGGTACCAAGGGACTGCGAAAAAGGTGCTGAGGGCTAGTTGCCTGGCTGGTCGGGCAAGACTTACAGAACTCGTCCACCTCTTTAAACACACTGGGCCAGTAAAACAGTTGTAGTATTTGCTCCTGTGTTTTCTGCATTCCCAGATGACCCACGAGAACATGCTGGTGGGCTAACACGAGTTTGCGATAAGCCTGGGGCACCACCAACTGTTCAACGGATTCACCTCACAGCTGATTTACCCGATACAACATATCCTGATGGACCACAAAATGGGGGAACACCGACTCTGCCCCTGGTTGTTATGGTTCACCATCTATTATTAGTACATTTTCCCAGGCTCGGGACAAGGTTGGATCCCGGTATTGCACGGTACCAAAATTATCCCCGGAGACATTGAGGTCTGCCAGCTCAGGCCCCGGCGGCAAGTCCTCCATGTCTCCTACCATTACACTCAGCGGGGTTGTCTCGTCCTCTTCCACCCCTACCGCTGGACCTTCGGACTCAGGTTTCCAGGGTTCTAGTCTCCCCCCTGAGCCGGGCCACTCTGTTAGGGTTACATCTGTCTCACGCGTATCAGTCACTCTCGGAACAGGCCACAGTGCCGCGAAACCTGGGAAGTCTCTCCCTACTATAAGTTCATAGTGGAGGTGGGTTGCAACAGCCACCTCGTGGATCCACCTGCCGGAAACCGTAGACAGAGACACCATAGCAGTAGGGTAGTCTTTTAAGTCCCTATGGATACACATGACTTCGACCTTACAGCTGGTGTACTCAGTGGAGCGTACCAGGGAAGCCCTTACCAGGGTCACCAGACTTCCAGCGGAGGCTCTGTTGGACTCAGGAGCGTCTCCCACCTCAATCTGGCACAGGTGGTTCAGAGACTCCGGAGCACCCACTGCACACAGTTTCCTGGCATATAACGATTGACGGAAGCCATAGTTTGTGTCCATGGGTTCCCACTGACGTGGACAGTCCGCTCGAACATGACCTGGCTCCCGACACCGCCAGCAGATTATTGGAGCGGGGGCCACAGGGGTTACATCCCGGGCGGGTTTGGTGGGCACCGGTTGCTGGGTCCAGGGTGGAGTTACGGGATCTGACTGCCTCCTTCCCAACAGAACCCCCGTAAGTTACGGGTGGCCTCATAGCGCTCCACCAGGTCGACCATCTCCAGCGCATTACCTGGGGAGACCTGGCCAATCCATTGCTGGAGAGGGGGTAGCAGAGCCCTCCAGAACCTGTCTGCTAACAACCGGTCTAACATAGCAGTGAGGCTCAACACGTCAGGCTGCAGCCACTTTTGCAACAGGTTAAGCAGGTCATAATACTGGGGTCTCATGGGCTCCGCTGGGTTGAACCCCCACTGATGCACCCACTGGGCCCAGACCAGCACATTTATCCCCAGTCTTGCCAGAATCTCTTCCTTTACTTTTGGGTAGTCGGCCGCTTGATCGTCCAGCAAGTCGAAAAACACCCGCTGGGACTCTGACGTCAGAAAAGGAGTGACGACCTCAGCCCACTGGTCTTGGGGCAGCTTTTCCCTGGTAGCCACTTTTTCATACATCGCCAGGTAGGTCTCAACGTCGTCTGCGGGGTCAATTTGGGAACGCTGCACGTACTGCTTTCCGGGCATCGTGTACGCTTGGGGTTGCTCCTGCTGTCTGCAAAGCCATTACATGTTGCAGCAGCAACTGGCTGGTCTCCTGCTGCTGCTTATTAATCTTGCATTGCTGCAGGTTACCCTCCACGATAACAGCCTCCATTTCGTCACGTGACACCGGTTTGATAAATGAGATACAACCGTGTGCAAACCAAAAATATTTCTCTGCTCACGTCAGCCTCACTGCGCTTGCCCGCTCCAAGCCACCAATTGTAGGGATTTGCTCTGGTAGGCAGGGTAAGCGGACGCAATACAGAGGCAAAACCACGGTTGATAAACAAAAGTCACTGTTTATTCACGCAAAAAAAACACACAATACTAGGCAGGGCCCTGGTGTTATTTCACACTGCAGGAATCCTCATGTTAATTCACACAGCAAAAGTCCACAGACCTCAAAGAAACACTTCACCTGGCAGTCCACAGCAGGCTTTAGGGCGCCTGGCTTCCAGCTGGCAGCTCTCAGCCTCGCAGTATGGTAGACCTCCTCAGCTCCCAAAACACAGCGCTCCACTATCACCTGGAGGATCATTCCACACCCAGCTGAGCTGCTGGCTGGGCTTTTAAACCCCAGCCCAAAACCTGGCCTGGACGTGGGGAACAGCCACCCACCATGCTCTTTGGCTGCTCCCAATAAGAACCGGCCCGGATTGGCTTTACAGCCACATTAAGTAAAACAGTGTCAGCGAGCACTGGCTGCGGCTGACACACAAAATAACCGGTTCTTATCCCACTAAGGCCAGGAACCTCGGTGACACGTAGCTTCTGTCAATGACGGACCCTTGCGCCTTCCTACAACAGGCAGACATTTTTCAACTCGCCTAGAGAGAAGCAGGCATGTAAACACACAAAGCGATGTAGTTATTGCAATAACCATAATAGAATCGTTATTACTATTTATTTATGACATGCATGTACCCTGGTGGCAGACCGGGCACATATACTGTATACTGTAATGTAACACTATTGCTTACTGATTAGGATCTAGGGTTGTCATGATACCAAAATTTGGATTAGATTTCAATACCATAAAAAAGTGTTGCGATACCCAATACCATTCGATACCATGCAAAAAAAATAAAACACAAAAAAGCCTGTCCATTGTACATTTTATAGAACAGTCCTATTCTATTTTTCAGGGGGACAAGGTGACAAAAAAATGGCAAGTCGTGTGTTTTTTATTGTTACGGCGTTCACCGCATAGGAGATTTATGTTTTAATAGTTTGGACATTTTCGGATGTGGCAATACGTAATATGTTTTTATTGTTTATATATTTTACATATAAAACTGGTAAAGGATTTACATTTTTTATATATATATTTTTTTACTTTTTATTTAATAACTATTAGCCCCCTTAGGGGGCTAGAACATGATCCCTTGTCCTATTCACCCGACTCCTCTGGTGCCGCACCTGAGGAATTAATTGACGCGGTTCAGCGGGATCCCTGTCATTGAGGCCAATGACACACAGCTGGCAGCCGCCGCCTACATTTGTATTTAGGGGTTAATTATATGCATTGGTGGCGCAGTGTTAATAGGCCCGCCCCTCCTCCTCAGTATTAGCTTCTCATTGGTGGCCAGCAGCAGCTGCGTCACAGTGGGGAGGGAGGGACTGCCTCCTTCTCCACTGTGTCGGCTGAGGAGAACATGGTGCGCGCTGAGACCAGCGCGCCATGTTCTCTAACAGATAATAGGCTGCACAGTAGCGGGAAATAGCAAATTCCGGTATCATATCAATCTGGGTACAAAAATATAGATTGGGTATCGATAGTTTGATACCTGGTGAAACCCTATTAGGATAAGGGGTCACATGATGTGAAGGGTGTCACTTGACTGATGCCATGTTTCAGTTAGGCCATGGATACATTACACAGGACTGATCCATGGGCTATACCATTCTACTTTGCTTATAGGGACCAACTACCTGATATAAGAAATGTATGTAAGAGAATTGGAAATAGGTGTATATTAGCAAATTTTTATTATGTTTTATCATATAATCAGATAAATAAAAATAAATAACAAAAAACTAGAATGCCCCCTTAAAGGGATTGTCCAAATTCAATAAGAAACTCGGGCCAGCCCCTCGACGTGTGGTAAAATGATAAAAGAAGAGATACTTACCCCTTTTCTTCCGGCACTGTGCTACGGTCCACTAATGCCATCTTCCTGGCTGCAGCTGTAACGTTCTGGGCACACCATTCACAGCGCAGCCAATCACTGTAGTACATGGGGCGTCACTGCTGCAGCCAGGAACACCAACGGCAGAAAGGTTTAGGACTGATTATTTTGTATCACTTGTACAGTAGGCGGCACATCTCCTGCTCACACAGGGCCACGTACTGCGATCTTAGGTGATGCAGGAAAGATGTGATCACTCCACCAATGAGCATTTGCCCGTTTCTCGGGGTAATCAGCGGCGTGTTCACACCGGTCAATTATCGGGAATGAATATCTGTATAAAGTAGAGATGAGCAAACCGAGGAGATTGACAGGGCCAGACATCTCGCCCCGCTCTGACAGTCTCATGCCTGTGCTGCTGCTCAGAGTACCAGCGCACGCGCAGAGCAGGGCCGGCCTTTGGGGTGTGCGGGCTGTGCGGCCGCACAGGGCGCCATAGCAACAGGGGCGCCGGGCGGCCGACAGCCCGCAATGTAATATGGGCAGGCGAGGCGGCACTTATGTTTTCTCCCCCCCCCCCTCCTCCTATATTCAGCAGGGGGCGCCCGGCGCCCGTTGCGGTTTAAAAAAAAAAAAGTTACTTATATAAGTTGGGGGCGGCTGGCGGCGCCCCTCATTCTGCGCCGCCTGAGTGGCTGAGGGCTGAGGCTGAGCGCTTGCCGCTCTAAAGAATCCTGCGCCTGTTAGTGTAGCGTGGCCGAGCTCTGTTAGGTCCGCGGTACAGGAGCTTTTGTTTCCTGTACCCGGCCGGACTGACAGGAAGTGCTCACTTAGTGTGCACTTCCTTTCAGTCCGGCCGGGTACAGGAAACAAATGCTCCTGTACCGCGGACCTAACAGAGCTCGGCCACGCTACACTAGAGGTGGAGGTGGGAGTAGAAAGAGAGTGACAAGGGGGGAGGGGGGAGGAAAGAAAGAGAGTGACAAGGGGGGAGGAAAGAAAGAGAGTGACAAGGGGGGAGGGGGGAGGAAAGAAAGAGAGTGACATGGGGGGGGGGGGGAAAGAAAGAGAGTGACATGGGGTGGGAAATAATGAGAGTGATGGGGGGGGGGGGAATAATGAGTGATGGGGGGGGGAATAATGAGTGATGGGGGGGGGAATAATGAGTGATGGGGGGGGGGAATAATGAGTGATGGGGGGGGGAATAATGAGTGATGGGGGGGGGAATAATGAGTGATGGGGGGGGGGAATAATGAGTGATGGGGGGGGGAATAATGAGTGATGGGGGGGGGGGAAATGAGTGATGGGGGGGGAATAATGAGTGATGGGGGGGGGAAATAATGAGTGATGGGGGGGGGAAATAATGAGTGATGGGGGGGAAATAATGAGTGATGATGGGGGGGGAATAATGAGAGTGATGGGGGGGGAATAATGAGAGTGATGGGGGGGAATAATGAGAGTGATGGGGGGGGAAATAATGAGAGTGATGGGGGGGGGGATAATGAGCGCGACAAGGGAGGGCGGGTGGAATAATGAGAGTGACAAGGGAGAGGGGGGGGGGGAAAGAGTGACAAGAGAGGGAGGGGGGGGGGGGAAGAGAGTGACAATGGAGTCCCCAGAGCCAGACTGCAGCCAGAGTCCAGATCATCTAATTGTCCTGGCGGTAAGTAGACAATGCAATATGTTTATTATTTAATTGTTTAGTTATTAATACTACATTGGAAACGAATTTTCTCAGCTGGACACCGGCCGACACTGCGCATGCGCTGGGAGCCTCACCAGCGGTTAGGGTAGGGAAAAAGCACTGGCCCGTACGTAATTTTTCCCTTCCCTAACCGCTGGTGAGGCTCCCAGCGCATGCGCAGTGTCGGCCGGTGTTCAGCTGAGAACATCCATCCGATCACTGCGCCTGCGCATTGGCCCATAGTTTTTCCCTACCCTAACCGCCGGCGAGGCTCCTGGCGCATGCGCACTCTGCTGTGAAATTTCCCTAACCTGTCGTTGTGCGCCTGCGCGGCACACCTCCTCACGTCATGTCCGGTGCGACCGGAAGTGACGAGGGTAGGGAAATCTCACGAACTAGGGAAGTATAACATTACACCGGCCTTTGGGGTGTGAGGGCTGGTAACTACTTGGTTGGATAGTCAGCCAGCCTATGCCATGATGCCAGCAACAAGCAGTGTTTTTTTTTTTTTGGGGGGGGGGGGGGCGCCACAAGGTTATCTCGCACAGGGCGCCTGAACACCTAAGGCCGGCCCTGGCGCAGAGTCTATGGAGCGGGAACAATTCATACGTGGCTACCCAGAAGTGTCGCAGGCGCAGTCGGAAGCAAAGGCTCTGCACTTACGCCATTGCTCGGAGCAGCAGCGTAGGCACGAGTCTGTCAGGGTCAGGCGGTAGGGGGGAGCATCTTTACCTCCGCAGACACCCCCTCACAGGGAGGAATCCATTCACTCAGCCCTAGTAGGAATATTTCCAGATAATTGGCTCCATGTGAAAGCGCAATTGGGCCTCATGCACACAACTGTATTTTTCTTTAGTGTGGTACGCGCTTTTATTAAACACATGGCACACTGACCCATCAAGGGGGCATCGGTGTGCCCCATCCGAGATTGGAGAACCTCACGGCATGCAGGTTCTTCTTGGCTGCGAGAAAATAACCCAATGCACATGGAAGCTGTCCATATTTGAAGGATCCGTTTTTCAGGGCAGAAGATTGGATCTGACCGCGTGAATTGGGAACGCGGTCCGTTAAGTTCCGCCAAAGTATGCATCATCTATATGGGAACAATAGTGCTGTCTTCTATGACATCTGCAATGGAATCCCATGTGAAGCAGCCTAATGGCGTGCTTAGGTGATATTGTGTATAATACCCTGTAATAACCGCATCCGTTATCTGGTCCCTACGGATGTAAAGCGGCAGCAGCACCCGCCTCCTGTGTGCCCCGTGCTGCAGCCAGCCTCTCCTCCCCCTCCTCCGGCCTTTGTTACCCGCAGCATCTCCAGGCTCTCCCCGCCGGCCGGCCGGCCCCCACTGCCCATGACGACAGAGCGCAGCTAGCGAGGTGACGTCACGAGCGTGGACCGCAAGCGGCCTCCGGACAGTGCGCTGTTATGTCGTGACGGGGGCCGGCGACACAAGTGGAGGACGCGAGCGGGCAGCTGGCGACAACAGGTGGGGGAGCAGGGCTATCTGCCGGGAGGGGGGTGTCACTGCAGGGAGCTGGACTCTGTGGGGCTTCACTCGTTTATAGGGAGCCCCCTGCCTTCTTCACATCTGATCTCCTCTGTGCATGGCCACCATCACCTCCACCCAGTGGGGTCTGGCAGGTTCCAGCCTATTATACCTGTGGGTTAGGGCACAGTCTGCCTGAGATGCCAGTGTGAACGTGTATGATGGGTGTGATCTTTCTGATGCCCTACGTGGGGCATATTTATTAATGCTGCAGGGCGTCACTGTAATGTGGCGTGTTTTCTGCAACATGGTGCACATCTCCATTTTCTGACGCTTTCCAAGTGGTGATATGCCATCTGCGGAATATATTTTATACCATGTCGTACATGGGTTGTCTCTACCGTACAGTAAGCACCCGGCTGTGGCCCTGATGTGGGTACTCCGCCTGTCTTTGTCACCCTCTTTTCTGTAATTCAGTTTTTCCCAATTGGATTGGGTCATTAAAGGGGCACTCCGTGAATAACGCCTCTTTACATCTTACCCGCAGCCTATACTTAGAACTGGCATGCTGACCTGCTTCGCTGCAGCCAGTAACTGGCACCAGTGGTCACGTCATTGAAGTAGTCAGTTATTGGCTCCAGCAGAGCTTGTGACTGGTGTCGAGCGAATCGAAGTTAACGAAGTGGAGTTTGATCCGAATTTCAGGAAAAATGTTAATTGTTACATAGCCAAATTTCGTAACACTTCATGGTAACGAATTAGGCTACTTGCGCACTAGTGTTTTGGCAGGGATCGGCAAAAAACGCTTCCGTTACTGATAATACAACCATCTGCATCCGTTCAGAACGGATCCGGTTGTATTATCTGTAACATTGTCAAGACGGATCCGCATCCCATGACAGATTTGCTCTCCGGTCTGGGAACGCAACCAAACGGAACAGAATGCATTTTAGAGCACTCTGTTCAGTTCCGTTTTGTCCCCATTCATTGTCAATGGGAAACGTTTTTCTCCGGTATTGTGATCCAATGACGTATCTCAATACCGGAAAATGTAAACGCAAGTGTAAAAGAAGCCTTAAAGGGGTTCTGCACTTTGTTTTAACTGTCCGACACCCGGGACTCCCCGCCGATCAGCTGTTTGAGAAGGTATCGGCGCTCTAGCGGCGCCGCGGCCTTCTTGCTGTTTACGGCCGGCCAGTGACATCACGACTAGTATCATCTAGCGTGGGCGCGGCTAAGCTCTGTTCACTTGAATGGAGCTTAGCCCCGCCCACGCTAGTTGATACTAGTCGTGACTAGTGTTGAGCGAACTTGTTTTAAGTTCGGCGTCTAAAGTTCGGGTTATCGAAGTATCCCGTTATGGATTCCGCTACCACGGACCATAACGGAATTTAGAATCCATAACGGGATACTTCGATAACCTGAACTCGAACGTTAGACACCGAACTTAAAACACAAGTTCGCTCAACACTAGTCGTGACGTCACTGGCCCTACGGTAAACAGTGAGAAGGCCGCAGCACTGCTGGAACGCCGCTGTCTTCTCAAACAGCTGATCGGCGGGGGTCCTGGGTGTCAGACCCCCGCCGATCAGATGTTGATGATCTATCCATAGATCATCAGTTAAATGAAAGTGCAGAACCCCTTTAATTTTCCCTGAAATCGCGGTAAAAAAACATACCTCATCCACTTGGTCACGGAGAGGCCATCACAGCCATCTTGATAGAGGAAATGCGTGTTTCAATCAACGGCCTCTCCTCTAGCAAATGGATGAGGTGAGTATGTAATTTTTGTTTTTAACTCCTGAAAGGCCTAAGGTGACTGTCAGATGCCACTTTCAGTGTTGAATGCGGCATCTGAGGGGTTCAATGACGAGGGGCGGTGCAATTGTCATTGCACCAGCGACATACATGGAATGCAATTCGTGACGAAGTAATTCATGACGGATCAAATTTCTTTGTGAACTTTGGCGAAGTAGCCGAATCCAATTTTTGAAAACTTCTCTCATCTCTACTTATGACCATGCCTGCGCACCGCCAGATGTAAGCAGTCCGGGAGCCGGAGCGGGAGTAAGTATGATGGAGGGAGGCTGCAGGGATTATGTAAAAAGGTGTTATTCATAGAGAACCCATTTATGGGCTCATGCACCCGACCGTATATCATCTGAGACATACGGTCCGTTAGTTGGTAATGTGTCCCAGAGCGGCATACATTGTGCGCATTTTTTTTTGCAGACCTATTGAAATGAATGGTTCTATATACGGAACACAAAAAACGGAACCTAAATGAAAAAAAAAAACTTTTGTGTGCATGAGGCCTAAGGGTTAATCTTTCACACATCCGTAGTGTATTGCGGATTCGCAATACACCCGGCCGGCACCCCAATAGAACTGCCTATTCTTGTCCGCAATTGCCGGAAGACCAGGGGCGCGCTCCGGAAATACTGTGTGCTGTCCGCATCCATTCCTGCCCCATAGAGAATGAATGGGTCCGCACACATTTCTGCAATTTGCGGAACGGATGCGGATTTATTTTACGGAAGTGTGAATGGACCCTAATCCGCGTTGTGTGCAGTTATCTCACGGGACGTAAGTGCTGCAGAATTTGCAAAGTCAATGACATTTTACCCGCTACGGAGAATACGCTCTCGTGCACTGTGGGTTTTCTGTTCAGTGTGTCAGTTTAGGCGCTGCCGTCACCTGCGGTAATGCCAGTAGCATTCGCCTGCAGAAAACCAGCTCGTGGGCTGTTTTTGCTGTAGCGGATTTCATTCAGATCCGCTGTGGATTGGTGGACTTGCTACATGTGGATGTACTCTAAAGGGGGGTGGTTCTCCCAATTAGGCCTTATTCACAAGTCAGCGAATCGCGGATGTTCTCCATGGACAGCACATGTACCCATTGATTTTAATGTGTGTTTACCAGGGTTACACCACAGAAGCATGTGCTATTTTTGTCCGTGTTCACAGATCCTCCATGCCCCTTGTAGTCTATCAGTCAGTGAAAAAACACGGACACAACACAATTGGCATCCATGTTTTGTCTGTGTGTCACAGTTCATTGCTTGGAAATTACGGATGACACACGCAAGGCAATACATGGATCCTTCACAGACATGAATGAACCACTGACCATCTTGCCACTGATGTCATCGTGGACACAGACGTGTGATTCATGTTCAGTGGGGTCCAGCTTCTAGGTTCCCACCAGTGCTAGGTGGGCTGACTCATAGACACATACTATGCGGGCAAATGCCCAACAGGTGCAGCATTAGTAATATTCAGTGCCCCATAAATGCCCTGTGACCCTGGCCTATTGAGGTATCCTGAGATTGAAGGCCTCATACATGGGGTGAATGCAGTACATAGTTAATAATAATAATAATCTAAACTAATGTCACTGGGTATTCCCTATCATTCCAGTGCTGCTGCTCCCTGTTTACTAGGCTGCAGCGATGACATCACGATGACAACGCGTAATCTCTAGCATCAGCGGTCACTGGCGGCAGCAGTGACAAGTATTTGCCTGCAATCAGGGACTGAGGGGACACTGGAATGATGGGGGATTTATCAAGTAAATACAGCATGTTTTTTTATTATTTTATGTTCCCATAGGCCGCTGCCTAAACTTAAAGGGGTATTCCAGTTGTTTGAAGTTCTCCCCTATCCACAGGGTACGCTGCCATCTTTAGGGTACGGCCACGCTTCCAGATTATATTTTTTTTTTATGCAGTCAAACTAAAACCAGTAGTGGATTCAAAGAAAGAGCAGCGGTGAAAAGTGCCAGAAACGCAGCCACAATCCTTGCAGAAACTCCACATAAGCCCTGCATATACTCTTAGGGCTCATGCACACAAACTTATCTTTTTTCTATGTCCGTTCCATTTTTTTTTTTGTTTAGTTGTTTTTTGCAGCCTGTATGCGAAACCATTCACTTCAATAAGTCCGCAAAAAAAATATGGAAATGAGTGTGTGAATGGCTGTTCCGCAAAAAAGATAGAACGTGTCCCTTTCTTGTCCTTTTTGCAGACGAGGATAGGCATTGTTACAATGGATCAGAAAAAAAAAAAAACGGAAGCAATACGGACGTCTTTTGTATTTTTTTTTTTTTTTTTGTGGACCGCAAAATACATACGCTCATATGCATGAGCCCTTATTCTGAGCGGTGGTTGGGGATGAACATCCCTTCTGCCGATTATCAGTGCGTTTAATGGGGCCTTTTAGAGTTTTTTTCTTAAAAAAACAAACAAACCCTTGGACATTGCTGAGTTTCCCATGACTGTAATTATTTGGTGCGGTTGCTTTGTTTGCTGAGTAAACAGAGGTGTTTATCTAGAATATATTGCTGATAAGAATGTGGGCAAACACAGGCACCAGATTGCAGGACTGGCTCATTACCGGGCCCACTGCTGCCACCAGGAAATCACAGGAGAACAAATGAAGCATCGCCCAGATTTCTGCAAGGCTTCCGTTTAACACATTGCTGGCCGAACACGTGCCACAAGCCTCTGAAGGGTTAAAGAACCCTAGCCTTCTATCCCCTTTGCCATCCAAGTGTGAGGTACTGACATATGGCGTTAAAGCCTATTACCGAGTCAAGTGCTCTATGTTTAGAAGATTGCTTGTCCCGCCGTCTTCCCTAGAACTCAGAAGGACTCCATCATTGCAGATACACAACTTTTTATTGTTTTTTAACCCCTGAAACGGATTTCTCGCTGATCTATATTTCAGAGGAATCCAGCAGACATCAGGGTTTGAATTGTCTTGCTCTGTAATAATTGTCAGGCAGTCGGTAATTCTGCATTTACTCTGGCTGGCCTACAGGCAGTTATCAGGAAGGAATCGTTCAGCGCAGCCATCACCTCCACGGTGTGAGGACGAGCAGTCCCTCGTCCCCATACAGAATCATGGCTTTTGAGCAGCAGATCACTGCTTAGACAGCACAGTTTGCTGCCCAGAAGCCATGATCGGTGGTGTCTGCCCGAGCGACAGCCTTTCGCTCGTTCATCAGGTGATCGGGAACGAGCGTTTGCAGGAATTTATCTGGATGATTATTGGTGTGTCTAAATGCACCTTAGCATTTACATGCAGCGATCACCTCCACTGTATGGGGATGAGCGATGACTACTGCCGTCACCCATCCTTGTGCAGATCCCTGTTCACACAGCACAATCTGCTGCCCAGAAACGATCATTTATTGCCTGGGGAATCTGTCACCAGCGACCCCCCCCCAACACATCGCTGTGGTTCACCTGATTAAAACACAGTTTTTCTTTAGTTGATCTGAGGCTCCGTTCCCGAGTTAATAGGCCTTTGTTGCAATGAGGGCGTCACCGTTGCACCTAAGCTCCACTCGTTTCTGTGGCCAGCCCCTTCCGCTCTGCCACTGCCTGGCCCTGTCAATAAAAGCAGTGAAGGTGGGGACTGGCCCCAGAAAGGGGCAGAATTTGGGCGCACCAAGAACAATGGTGACGCCCTCATCGCACCAATACTGTTCCTCAATGTCCTGTAATACTTGACCCAATTCAGCAATGCCAGACATAACCCATGGACTAGAGAAAGGCTGTTGCTGTTGGTGTGTAGTTCTGTTTGAGTGTTACATTACGGCATGTGAACCAGCTTTACAGCATTTACTCTCTTTCTCTCACATGATTCTTTGATGCTTGTGTGAGCAGTGTCCGGTTAGCTGCTCCATTGTCACCTCTGCTAAGCACAATGTTAACTTACACTTAGGGCTCATTCACATGACCATAGGCTGTCCGCCATGTGAATCACGGATGTGGACCCATTGACTTGAATGGAGCCCCACAATCCCCAAGATATGGCGTGTTGCGGACCATGGATTTGAAGCCCACAGAAGCTCTAAGAAGCGCTTCAGTGGGCTTTTGGTTCTGTTCCTCCAGACCACGAAAGATAGGACATGCCTGATCTTTTGCCGTATATTGCGGAACACTGACCAATTTAAGTCAATAGGTCCACGCCTCAATACAGGAGTGACAGGGCTGGTGCCCGTGCATTGCGGACCGCATTTTGCACGGGCACTGATGGCCTACGGTTGTGTGAATGAGCCCTCAGACTGTATATTAGGAATTGGCATATGGCTAGGAGTTGTACAAAGTGGACTACCAATTGAACGGTTTGAAGCCTCAGTAATTTTGGCCTTAAAGAGGCATTCCGGTTACATTAATTAGATTGGTGGGGGTCCTACTGCTAGGCCCACCACTGATCACAAGAACGGGGTCCTGTATCCCCTGAAAGGAATAGAGCGGCCGGTCTGAGGGGCATGCATGCTGCCACTCTATTCGTTTCTATGGGAATACCAGAGATAGGCGAGCGCTGTACGTTCGCTCCAGATAATCTCCCGATCTTTGGGCAGTGAAGAGGGGATTTTTGCTTCTTGGAAAATGGAGATTTATGTATATCTCCGTTTTCCATCCCTTCTATTCTATTCCTAGCATGTTGCAGTTGTTTCCCATACAACCCGAATATCCTGTGTATAATTACACCTCCTCCAGTCTTTCATATACCCCAGGAGCAACACACAACCCTCGCAGATACTTATATATAAAAATAGTTTACTGATAACATAGAGATGACAAAGCAATGGACATTATACATAAAGATACAGATAACACAATACATAGAGGACACCACCACACACAGCCGCAACCTGGATGCTAAGCAAATGTGGCTAATAATGTGTATGTATATGAAGTATATCCAGAGTCCACCAATATACAGTCTACTGGATCTATTCTTCACATCCAGTACCTGACCATTAGTACATGTACATATAGAAACTCCTGCATAAACAGCATATATAATCTAACTGGTAATGCAATTGCCGACTACAAATATCTATATGTACACATATAAAGTCTACTGGGATATTATACTTATATACATACCCACATATGCACACATATAACTTAGCTTGCTCCTGAAGTGCTGTTGTTCCAGTGGCTGGCAGGAAGAGAGAGAGCCTGCCTCACTCCCAACTTTCACCTATATCTACCTGTGTCCCAGCCCCCCCCACCATCGACTCCACCCTGTGACCACCCAAATATCTCCCCCCATCTCTTGGTCAAGAGGATGTTGTTCAACTGCCTTAGATATGCTAACAAGTGACACAATGCTACTGGCCATACTGAATGGGTGAATAACACTGGGTCCAATTATTAGACATATTTGTGTGGTCATCAGGATGAGGTTCTGTCTGAAAGCCATATTTCCCTTAACAGGCAGTGTAAATGTTTCTTAAGTAAAGGTCATCAATATCTGCAGCTTAGACAACCCCTTTATGGAACTGTGGGTAAGACCTTCTGAAGAGCAGTCCGTAACAGTCCACGCAGTTAGGCCTTCCTATGATCATATATTTATGATATTTATTCCGGACACCCAGCTGTTTGAAGAGGAAGCGGTGCACTCCTTTACAGTGGCAGCACAGTGTAATTACAAGGGCTTGTCACATTCAAGTGAATGGAACAAGCACTTGTAATTACACTGCACTTCCAAGACGACGAGTAGTGTAATATTAAAGAGGATAGGTCATCAATATGTGCTGTCTGCACCATGCATCCTCAAACTGCGGCCCTCCAGCTGTTGCAAAACTACAACTCCCAGCATGCCCGAACAGCCTACAGCAGGCATGTCCAAACTGCGGCCCTCCAGCTGTTGCAAAACTACAACTCCCAGCATGCTCTAATAGCTGTAAGCTATCCAGGCATGCTGGGAGTTGTAGTTTTGGAACAGCTGGAGGGCCGCAGTTTGGACATGCCTGGCCTACAGGTATCAGCCTACAGCAGGGCATTGTGGGAGTTGTAGTTTTACAACAGCTGGAGGGCCACAGTTTGAGGATGCCTGGTCTGCTTAATCCCTTTAAGATCCTTATTGGTATGCCCTTCGTTAGAGGGCTGTGGTGACAAACGGTAGTGATTGTCACTGGACATGCCTGCTGTATCTACTGCTGTGGTTCCAGCACTGAAGCTACTCCAGAGCAGCTGATCTTGGAGGTGCATGGTGTCAGACCCCTGATGATCCGATATTCTCTTGGATAGGTCATCAGACGACCTTTCACCACTCCTGACATGTCTGGTTGAATAGCTCCATGCATTCCCCATGTAATAACAATTCTGGAGCATCTACTCTATGGCTCTATGTGGTGCCGTTCCTTTATTATTTCTACTAGAAGTTATGACTTTATTGCTAGCAGTCTGCAGTAAGGGTACAGAGGGGAGGTAACAAGCTGGGGGTGTGAACCTGCACAGTCTGACAATGGCAGCACTGATTGGATAGAGTAAGACTGTGTAGTGACACACCCCCCAACTGGTTACCTCCCCTCTGTACCCTTACTGCAGACTGCTAGCAATTCGGTCATAAGTTCTAGTAGGAATAATAAAGGAATGGTACAACATAGAGCCATAGGAATAGATGCTCCAGAATTGTTATTACATGCGGAATGCATGGAGCTATTAAACCACACATGTAAGGAGTGGTGACAGGTCCTCTTTCAGACCCCTCTGAACCAGTTAGATTTTTTTTTCAGCAGAAGACAAACAAGAATGTGATGAAAAGGGAAGTATTGCAGGGGAGGATGAGGATGATATTGATCAGCTAGGAAAATCTCGGGAGCTAGTGACTGATTTGTAACTGGAAGTTATTGGGCTAATTGCTGAATAAGGTAATAGTGTCTGACCAGCGTGCGCCTAAATACACATTATATGATGGCTCCCATTTTAATTCATGATTTTTACACAGCATGTTCAGTATCTGCTGAAAATCCCTTTCTGAATGATGCGTTTGTACTGCAGAAATCTTGGGAAAGATGCATGTACTTATAGCTATGGCCCGGTCCTGTTGAGAGAAGTCATGTGGAGGCCTAGGGCGGTGCTGTATGGGGACTGCACACAATGCTTCCTAAAAGGAACATGTCCTACAGCAAATGGTGACCCTCATTTCCTGCCAGGAGGCTAACCATTGTAGCCATTGAATTTCGAGCATTCAGGAGCGGCCACAGTCATAATGATTTTGGAACATTTTGAAGGCATATCTTGAGTACCTGGAACTTAGTGTAGTGTGACATGATCACATGAGGCCTAAAGAGAGGTGATAGAAGCGTGCTCACTGAAGTACCCAGGCATTCCTTATTCATTTATAGAAGCACTCCCACAAACATGCTTATTCTCTGGCCCGTTAGAAAGATACATGATGTCAATTATTGTGAAGGTAATCTTAGGCTACTTTCACACTTGCGGCAGAGTGATACTGCGCCTGCTGGCGTCCGGCAAAACGTATGCCAACTAATGGCATTTGTAAGACTGATCAGGATCCTGATCAGTCTGAAAAATGCCTGATCAGGCAGAAAAATGCATTGAAATGCCGGATCCTTCTCCCGGTGTCATACGGCAAAATGGATCTGGCACTTATTTATTTTCACCTTTTTTTGGTCTGCGCATGCAGTTTTTGAATGCCGGTGCCGGCACTAATACATTCCTATGGAGATAAAACCGTAGCATGCTGCGGTTTTATCTTTTGCCTGATCAGTCAAAATGACTGAACTGACGACATCCTGATGCATGCTGAACAGATTACTCTCCATTCAGAATGCATGGGGATATACCGGATCAGTTCTTTCCCGGTATAGAGCCCTTTTGACGGAACTCGGTGCCGGAAAAGAAAACGCTAGTGTGAAAGTACCCTTACTAGTGACTGTGAGTTATCCCCTCCCTTCTGATCCTCAGCTGTGTCATGTGACCAACACTCTGACTCCCCAAATAACACGGCATCTTATGTGTGGACAGGAAGTCAGTTTCTCTATGTATTCCTATGGGAGCCACAATGTCAGTCTTAGGACTCGTTCACACAAACGTATTTTGCGTTCTGTATACGGGCCGTTTTCTGCGTTCCGTATACGGAACCATTCATTTCAATGGGTCCGCAAAAGATGCTGACAGCACTATGTGTGCTGTCCTCATCCGTTGCTCTGTTCCGTGGCCCTGCAAAAATTATGAGTCCTGTCCTAGTCTTGTACGTTTTGCGGACAAGAATAGGCATTTCTAAAATGGGTCTCCTGTTCTGTTCCACAAATTGCGGAAGGCACACGGGCGGCATCCGTTTTTTGCAGAGCCGCAATTTGCGGACCGCAAAAAACGGTGCGGCCGTGTGAACAAGCCCTTATAGGAATGAATAGACAAACTGACTTCCTGACCACACATAAGATGCCTATAAATATTTGTGGAAACTCTTTGCCAGCTAACCGGTTTGACTTTGGGCCAGACCTAAGAGTGCGATCCTGGCATAGCGGTCCCCTGGTTTTCACCCTTTAAGGCCTCCTGCACACGAACGTATTTAGTTTCTGTGTCCGTTCCGTTTATTTTGCGGATAGGATGTGGACCCATTCATTTCAATGGGTCTGCAAAAAATGCGGACAGCACACAGTGTGCTATCTGCATCTGTATGTCTGCTCTGTAGCCCTGCAAAAAAATATAACATGTCCTATTCTTGTCCGTTTTAGGCATTGTTACAACGAATCCGCAAAAAAAAACGGATGGCATACAGATTTCATCCGTTTTTTTGGGGGGGGTTTTTGGGCGGATCCGCAATTTGCGGGGTGCAAAACACATGGTTGTGTGCATGTAGCCTAACCGGTATCCATTGATCTGGTCTTTACTGCAGGGGAGACACCAGGCTGCTGTCTTTTAGAATATGATGTAGTTGGCAGCTGACTCATGGGGGTCAGTGACACTGGTGCGAAGCACATAGGGAAAAGGCAATACTTGTAATCAGGAAATGGGGTCAGGGCAGGCAGTAAAAGGTACATTTGTTATCCGGGCAGCGAAGGGTCAGAACCATTAGAAGTTGGTACAATGGCAGACAAATGGAAGAGTACACCTTTTGCAGGGACTCAGAAGCTAGATACACCTATTGCTCAGGCACTGTCCCACTAGGAAGGGTGCCTCAAGTAACCTGAGGTCACTAGCCATAGGAAGGGCAGTGCCCTACAGGCAATGCCAGAAGACCAGGATGAGAAGTACAGACTGCAGCCTGCAGCGCTAGGAGTTTCACTGGATTCTAGCAGCCGGGCTGAGGAGGGCCAGCGGGTCTGGGCTGCTGCATCCCTGAGGGCTGCAGCATAGTAAGATATGTGGTGCCTATGCCTGCCCCGAATGGCGGGCAGAGTGCCGCCATAACAATAATACATATAAGCACACTGTACAGTATATAGACAGGCACTGCTAGTCAGCTTGGCTCACATACATGGCAGCGGTTGGATCTTTTGTCACAGAATACAGCAAAGTTACTAGACGAATAACCACTATGTGCAGCGGTATATTTTTCCCAGCAGAATGCCCGAATCATAACTGAACCCCCCCCCCCCCCCTCAGGTGCCATTATAGTCAGAGATTCGGCAGGCGGCAATGGTGTTCAGCATACGCTGGATCCGGTGCTGCCGTTTTTCTGTTTTCTATACTGGAGCAGATGTGAACCTAGTCTTAGCAAAGCTAGGCTAGTCATGTGAGGAAGGGGCCAGAAACAAGAGATTGGGACCAAACCGCAGTCTTAGGCTACTTTCACACTTGCGTTCAGAGCGGATCCGTCTGGTATTTGTACAGACGGATCCGCTCCTATAATGCAAACGATGGTGTCCCTTCAGATGGAACCGTCTGCATTATATTTTACTAAAAAAGTTAAGTACAATTTGTATTCAGACGGATCCGTCCAGACTTTACATTGAAAGTCAATGGGGGACGGATCCGTTTGAAAAATGCACCATATTGTGTCACCTTCGAACGGATCCGTCCCCATTGACTTCCATTGTAACTCTGGACGTATCCGTTTGCCTCCGCACGGCCAGGTGGACCCCCGAACGCTGCAAGCTGCGGCGGAGGACAAACGGTGCCAGACTGATGCATTCTGAGCGGATCCGCATCCACTCAGAATGCATTAGGGCTGGACGGATGTGTTCAGGGCCGCTTGTGAGAGCCTTCAAACGGAAATCGTAAGCGGAGCCCCGAGCGCTAGTGTGAAAGTAGCCTTACCGTGTAGATTTCTAAACTATTTACATATTTAATTTTCTTTGTTTTTCTTTTAGGAAACATCTGAAAACCATGTTGGAAACTATTGGTACGTACTTTGTTATTTTCATACTTTTATTAAGGGTTTTAATGAATAGATATACTTTGATCAATGTGGGTGCATCTAGTTCATGGCAGTATATTTACAGCGTTGTGCTATCTAGTGAAATGCATTCAGAGAAGACCTGGTGTTACCAGTTGCTACACAGTGAAATTCCTCTGCATTCCTGAGTGTGGGGGCAGCACGGGAATGCTCTTGGAGATGAGCACGTCATTGACCACTGCTGTAGGTGGGAGTATAGATTCAGTCATCCACAAACAAGTCCGCAGTACATGGCCCATCTACCTTCCTCAGGGGCACTGTAAATTAGATAGCAGTAGGCTGTGAACCATCATTACACTGACGCATTGTAGTCCAGTGATATGGACTGGGTAAGCATGTTTAGTGACGATGGACAAAAGATCTTTCTGGGGGACATTCTGGGAAATAATATTCATGGACTCATGGCTATGGGGTGAAATGTTATATCTCTGAAGGATGCACTCTAAGGGCTGTTTCACACGAGCGGATGCCGTGCGTGGCATCCGCTCCGTGAAAGAGTGCCAAGACCCGCTGCAGACTGCAGAGGCACGGAGCAGTAACATGACTGTTAATGCTCCGTGCCTCTCTGTGATTTCTTTACTACGAAATCACAGTTGTCATTGTGATTTCGTAGTAAAGAGATCACAGAGAGGCACGGAGCATTAACAGTCATGTTACTGCTCCGTGCCTCTGCAGTCTGCAGCGGGTCTTGGCACTCTTTCACGGAGCGGATGCCACGCACGGCATCCGCTCGTGTGAAACGGCCCTAAGGCCTCATGCACACGACCGTATGTATTTTGCAGTCCGCGAAAAACAGATCCACAAAAAATACAGATGACACCCGTTGCATTTCATATTTTGCGGAACAGCTGGCCCCTAATAGAACAGTCCTATCCTTCTCCGTAATGTGGAAAATAATAGGGCATGTTTTATTTTTTTTGCATAACCGAAATGGGGACATACGGAATGCACACAGAGTACCTTCCTTTTTTTTTCTTGAGGACCCATTGAAATGAATGGTTCCGTATGCGGTCCGCAAAAAAAAAAAAAACAGGAATGGACTTGGAATGAAAATGTGTTCGTGTGCATGAGGCCTAACTTTGACTTCAGGATGCAGCAATTTTAAAGGGGTTGTCCGAGTTATGAATTTTTTTTATATAGCACTGAAAATCTGATTTATGCCAAAAAAAAATCTGTTTTATGCCCAAAAAAAAAGATATATATATTTCCTCATTTCCCTGGTTCTTTTCTGGCCCTTTGTTTACATGCAATAAAAATAATCTCTGCCCCTCCCCCCACACTGCTAAGGGTGTGAATACAAGTACTGCCCTGAGTGACATGTCTGCCTGATGGGAGACTCAGCAGCATGTTGTATGTGTAGAACTACAAGTCCCAGCTGTATAATGACACTGCTAAGGGAGTGGATACAAGAGCTGCCCTGAGTGACATGTCTGCCTGATGGGAGACTCAGCAGCATGTTGTATGTGTAGAACTACAAGTCCCAGCTGTATAATGACACTGCTAAGAGAGTGGATACAAGTGCTGCTCTGAGTGACATGTCTGCCTGATGGGAGACTAAGCAGCATGTTGTATGTGTAGAACTACAAGTCCCAGCTGTATAATGACACTGCTAAGCAAGTGAATACAAGTGCTGCCCTGAGTGACATGTCTGCCTGCTGCGAGACTCAGCAGCATGTTGTATGTGTAGGACTACAAGTCCCAGCTGTATAATGACACTGCTAAGAGAGTGGATACAAGTGCTGCCCTGAGTGACATGTCTGCCTGATGGGAGACTAAGCAGCATGTTGTATGTGTAGAACTACAAGTCCCAGCTGTATAATGCCACTGCTAAGGGAGTGGATACAAGAGCTGCCCTGAGTGCTGGGAGACTCAGCAGCATGTTGTATGTGTAGAACTACAAGTCCCAGCTGTATAATGACACTGCTAATACACACAGGATCTTCCTCTACCTTCTTGTGTAATGCTCTCTCTAGTATGTCAGCTCCAGTGCCCAGAATTGTCCCTGCCTGCAGAGCTGTGCAGCTGAAGGGGTTAAGAATCCCAGCAGAGAGTAGACGGCAGTGAAGGGGGGGGCGTGGCCAGCACAGTGACGTTTACAGGCTTGTAAACGACCTTTATCAGAGCAGGGAGAGAAGCTGACATCACAGGTCATGTGACCCTCAGTGAAATCTGAGAAACCAGTCACTGGAGATAAAGTGAGTGAATTGGAAAGCTGTTACATTTGCTTAGTTAGGAACATAGAAAGAATAAAAAAATAACTCTGACAACCCCTTTAATCCTTTTTATTTATCATTTTTTTTTTTTTCATCTCTGTATTTCAACAGCTATAACTTTGACATTTTAGCATTAACCACCTCCGGACCGCCTAACGCACATGTGCGTTCCGGAGGTGGCAGGCTGGCGCACAGTCACGCATATATGCGTCATCTCGCGAGACGCGAGATTTCCTGTGAACGCGCGCACACAGGCGCGCGCGCTCACAGGATCGGAAGGTAAGCGAGTGGATCTCCAGCATGCCAGCGGCGATCGTTCGCTGGCAGGCTGGAGATCCGAATTTTTTAACCCCTAACAGGTATATTAGACGCTGTTTTCATAACAGCGTCTAATATACCTCCTACCTGGTCCTCTGGTGGTCCCTTTTGTTAGGATCGACCACCAGAGGACTCAGGTAGGTCAGTACAGTCGCACCAAACACCACACTACACTACACCCCCCCCCCCCGTCACTTATTAACCCCTTATAAACCCCTGATCACCCCATATAAACTCCCTGATCACCCCCCTGTCATTGATCACCGCCCTGTCATTGATCACCCCCCTGTCAGGCTCCGTTCAGACGTCCGTATGATTTTTACGGATACATGGATCGGATCCGCAAAAAGCATACGGACGTCTGAATGGAGCCTTACAGGGGGGTGATCAATGACAGGCGGGTGATCACCCATATACACTCCCTGATCACCCCCTGTCATTGATCACCCCCCTGTCATTGATCACTCCCCTGTAAGGCTCCATTCAGACGTCCGCATGATTTTTACGGATCCATGGATACATGGATCGGATCCGCAAAACACATGCGGACGTCTGAATGGAGCCTTACAGGGGGTGATCAATGACAGGCGGGTGATCACCCATATACACTCCCTGATCACCCCCCTGTCATTGATAACCCCCCTGTAAGGCTCCATTCAGACGTCCGCATGCGTTCTGTGGATCCGATCCATGTATCCATGGATCCGTAAAAAATCATGCGGATGTCTGAATGGAGCCTTACAGGGGGGGTGATCAGTGACAGGGGGGTGATCACCCTGATTACCCTGATCACCCCCTGTCATTGATAACCCCCCTGTAAGGCTCCATTCAGACGTCCGCATGCGTTCTGTGGATCCGATCCATGTATCCATGGATCCGTAAAAAATCATGCGGATGTCTGAATGGAGCCTTACAGGGGGGGTGATCAGTGACAGGGGGGTGATCACCCTGATTACCCTGATCACCCCCTGTCATTGATAACCCCCCTGTAAGGCTCCATTCAGACGTCCGCATGCGTTTTGTGGATCCGATCCATGTATCCATGGATCCGTAAAAAATCATGCGGATGTCTGAATGGAGCCTTACAGGGGGGGTGATCAATGACAGGGGGGTGATCAGGGAGTCTATATGGGTGATCACCCCCCTGTCATTGATCACCCCCCTGTCATTGATCCCCCCCCCCCCCCCCCCCCCCCCCTGGTAAGGCTCCATTCAGACATTTTTTTTGGCACAAGTTAGCGGAAATTTTTTGTTTGTTTTTGTTTTGTTTTTTTCTTACTAAGTCTCATATTCCACTAACTTGTGTCAAAAAATAAAATCTCACATGGACGCACCATACCCCTCACGGAATCCAAATGCGTAAACATTTTTAGACATTTATATTCCAGACTTCTTCTCACGCTTTAGGGCCCCTAAAAAGCCAGGGCAGTATAAATACCCCACATGTGACCCCATTTCGGAAAGAAGACACCCCAAGGTATTCCGTGAGGGGCATATTGAGTCCATGAAAGATTGAAATTTTTGTCCTAAGTTAGCGGAAAGTGAGACTTTGTGAGAAAAAAACAAAAAAAAATCAATATCCGCTAACATGCAAAAAAAAAAAAAAATTCTAGGAACTCGCCATGCCCCTCATTGAATACCTTGGGGTGTCTTCTTTCCAAAGTGGGGTCACATGTGGGGTATTTATACTGCCCTGGCTTTTTAGGGGCCCGAAAGTGTGAGAAGAAGTCTGGGATCCAAATGTCTAAAAATGCCCTCCTAAAAGGAATTTGGGCCCCTTTGCGCATCTAGGATGCAAAAAAGTGTGACACATCTGGTATCGCCGTACTCAGGAGAAGTTGGGGAATGTGTTTTGGGGTGTCATTTTACATATACCCATGCTGGGTGAGAAAAATATCTTGGTCAAATGCCAACTTTGTATAAAAAAATGGGAAAAGTTGTCTTTTGCCAAGATATTTCTCTCATCCAGCATGGGTATATGTAAAATGACACCCCAAAACACATTGCCCAACTTCTCCTGAGTACGGCGATACCACATGTGTGACACTTTTTTGCAGCCAAGGTGGGCAAAGGGGCACATATTCCAAAGTGCACCTTTCGGATTTCGCAGGCCGTTTTTTACACATTTTGATTGCAAGGTACTTCTTACACATTTGGGCCCCTAAATTGCCAGGGCAGTATAACTACGCCACAAGTGACCCCATTTTGGAAAGAAGCGAATACCTTAGGGGTGTCTACTTTCCGAAATGGGGTCATTTGTGGGGTTTTTCTACTGTCTGGGCATTGTAGAACCTCAGGAATCATGACAGGTGCTCAGAAAGTCAGAGCTGCTTCAAAAAGCGGAAATTCACATTTTTGTACCATAGTTTGTAAATGCTATAACTTTTACCCAAACCATTTTTCTTTTTGCCCAAACAATTTTTTTTTTTTATCAAAGACATGTAGAACAATAAATTTGGCGAAAAATGTATATATGGATGTCGTTTTTTTTGCAAAATTTTACAGCTGAAAGTGAAAAATTTCATTTTTTTGCAAAAAAATCGTTACATTTTGATTAATAACAAAAAAGTAAAAATGTCAGCAGCAATAAAATACCACCAAATGAAAGCTCTATTAGTGAGAAGAAAAGGAGGTAAAATTCATTTGGGTGGTAAGTTGCATGACTGAGCGATAAACGGTGAAAGGAGTGTAGTGCCGAAGTGTAAAAAGTGCTCTGGTCATGAAGGGGGTTTCACCTAGCGGGGCTGAAGTGGTTAATATAGCCTCTTAAGGGCTTAGTTTTATTTTTTTTATGGTGTTCACTGTTCAGTATAAGTGACATGATAACTGTATTCTGTAGGTCAGTATGAAACTAAATTTATATAGTTTTTTTTTATGTTCCAGTTATTTTTGTTTCCTTGTCACCATACTTTTTGTTCACTTTTTATTGCATTTTTGTGAGGTTGTTTGAATTATTGAAAGTAATTTGTGCATTTGTTTATGGTGTTTATTGTATAGGGTAAATAATGTGTTCTTTTTAATGTACAGGTCCTTGCATATACTTTAAAACCACCTCCCGACCGCCTAACGCAGGGATGCGTCCTGCGGGCGGAAGGGTTATTCCTCCTTGACGCATCTACGCGTCCTCTCGCGTTCACAGCGACGCGCAGCTAAGAAGTTGATCTACAGCCTGCCAGCAGCGATCATTCACTGGCAGGCTGTAGATGCGATTTTTTTTTTTTTTTTTTTTTTTTTAACCCCAAAAAGGTATATTAGACGCTGTTTTGTTATCAGCGTCTAATATACCTGCTACCTGGTCCTCTGGTGGTCCCTTTTGCTTGGATCGACCACCAGAGGACACAGGTAGCTCTGTAAGTAGCACCAATCACCACACTACACCCCTCCGTCACTAATTAACCCCTGATCACCCCATATAGACTCCCTGATCACCCCCCCCCTGTCATTGATCACCCCCCTGTAAGGCTCGGCAAATACGAAAAACACGGACACCGGCAATCTGCTTTCCGCATTTTGCGGATCAGTACATTGCCAGAACTATATAGAAAATGCCTTTTCTTGTCCGCAATTGCGGACAAGAATAGGACATGTTCTATAGGCTCTACAAAAAATGCAGTGTTCGCTCGATCAGTCCTGATCTTGTGCGTTTAGTCCACCACACCGCAGTGACATAATATTTTTTTTTCTGATCACTGCATAAACACCGTAAAATCGCTGCGGCGCTATAAAGATCACTTTTGATGGCATGGCAAGTTCATAGAAGATTTTTTTATTTTTTTTGGCACAAGTTAGCGGAAATTGATATTTTTTTTTTTTTTTTTTTTTTCTTACAAAGTCTCATATTCCACTAACTTGTGATGAAAAATAAAATCTTACATGAACTCACCATACCCCTCACAGAATCCAAATGCGTAAAAATGCCCTGTGAAATCCTAAAGGTACTCATTGGAATTTGGGCCCCTTTGCGCATCTTGGCTGCAAAAAAGTGTCACACATGTGGTATCGCCGTACTCAGGAGAAGTTGGGGAATGTGGTTTGGGGTGTATTTTTACATATATCCATGCTGGGTGAGAGAAATATCTCTGTAAAATGATAACTTTGTATAAAAAAAAATGGGAAAAGTTGTCTTTTCCAAAATGCCAGAACAGTAAACACACCCCACAAATGACCCCATTTCGGAAAGTAGACACCCCAAGGTATTCACTGAGGGGCAGAAGTTAGCAGAAATGGAAACTTAAGTTTTTTTTCTTCCTCAAAGTGTCATTTTCCGCTAACTTGTGAAAAAAAAATTAAATCATACATGAACTCACCATGCCCCTCCGCGAATACTTTGGGGTGTCTTCTTTCTAAAATGGGGTCATTTGGGGGGTATTTATACTATCCTGGCATTCTAGCACCTCAAGAAACATGACAGGTGCTCAGAAAGTCAGAGCTGCTTCAAAATGCGGAAATTCACATTTTTTCACCTAAGTTTGTAAACGCTATAACTTTTTCGCAAACCAATAAATATACACTTATTGCATTTTTTTTTTTTATCAAAGACATGTAGCACAATAAATTCGGACACAAACTTGTATAGAAATGTAATTATATTTGAACAATTTTACCAGAAAAAGTTAATAATACACTTTTTTGGAGAAAATTGCGGACTATTTTTGATTAATATCAGAAAAACTAAAAATGTCAGCAGCAATGAAATACCACCAAATGAAAGCTCTAGTAGTGAGAAGAAAAGGAGGTAAAATTCATTTGGGTGGTAAGTTGCATGACCGAGCAATAAACGGTGAAAGTAGTGTAGTGCAGAATTGTAAAAAGTGGCCTGGTCATTAAGGGGGTTTAAGCTGAGGTGGTTAAAAACATTGATCGTAGGAGTTTTTTTAACTTTAATTTTTTTTTTCAAATTTTTCTAAACATTTTGGCCCTGATTTATTAAGACTGGCACTGCTATTTGTATCGCCCACACGAATCTCAACCTGACTGTACGCTTAGTGGCCCAAACTAACAGCTTTATAGGGCTCTATAGCTGGGCTGTAATACGGATGCTAAAATGCTCCCACATCACGGTTGTTTAAATGAGGCATTGTGTACAATAAATTACTGTGTGCCCATTACATCCTAGTCCCAAGAAAGTTCATCAGGGGACCAGTAATAAAAATAAACAGTATAACACTTGCCAAAAATGCAAGACAGCAAATACATCGAAACCGGGCTAGAATCTGCTCGTAGTTACCAGAGTCAGTCAGCTGGACGACACATGGACAACTCTGGTTGGTGCTATCATGCATACCATTGTCTACCTTACTGGATGAATATGGGGTGCACTAGGTCAGTATTCCTCAGCTCCAGTCCCCAGGACCCACCTGCCGGTCATGTTTTCAGGATTTCCTTCGTACTGAGCAGGTGATATAATAAGTGTGTGTGCATCAGGACTTACCACAGGTATTCATTCTATGGGATATTGGCAAATTCTGACCGGCAGGTGGGCCCTGAGGACTGGAGTTGGGGGACACGGCACTAGGGTGTCCTGGGATCGAGCTGGGGGATTGCTGTGCCTGCCTTTAGGGGAGCAGTGCGCTACCACTGCGACAACAAACGCTGGTAATGGGATTTTCTCACGAGCGGATCAAAGTGCAGTGTAGGGTGTTCTCATGCCTTCTGGATATAAAAGCCCTGGTGTAGTTATCCAAAACGGGCATGTAATATATCACAATAGCCAGAGGGTGGGTCATCATTATATTGGCACTGCTCAGCACCTTTCATAAAAATAAATTATATCTGCCCTGAAATAATGCCATTAAACAATACAACTTATCCCACAAAATAACAAGCCCTCGTATAGCTCCACCGATGGACAAAATGAAAACTTATGGCAAAGAAGACAAATTGAAAAATGTTGTTTAGTCATTAAAAGGGTCTTCTGATAGTAAGATTTAGTCAGTGGGGGCTGCACATACCCCGGCAGCTTCTAGCACTGGCACCTGCACTTTGAATGGAACAGGAAGCACAACTGTGTTCAATGTGCAGTGGCCATGCTGGTTTACAGGGAACAGCTGATCGTGGGGGTGCAGGGTGCGAGACCCTCACCGATAGAATATTAATGACCCATTCTGAGAATAGGTCATCAGTACCATTAGCCTGGATAACGCCTTTAAAGGGAGTCTGTCAGCAGTTTGGTCGATGCAGGATTGTTGATAGAATTTGGTAGAGGTGGGAGACAGGAGGTAACATGTCTCTGTGTTTGCTTTTAGGGTCCACCTACCCAGCGACATTTCATTTAATGCATTTCAATGGTGGTAGGAATGTGACATGCAACATGCTGCGACACCATTCAAATACATTATCTGGAAAGTCGCACTACACATGTCGTTATGTAGCCATACCCCTTTGTGACACATGTCGCCGTGTAGCCGGATCCCAAATCAATGGAATTCTGTAAACCTGAATGTTGAATGCTGCTGGCACTGCCCCAAGCAGATGCATTGGGGGCGACCCACAGGCTGCAGTGCTTCAGGCTCAGCGTGTGAACAACATCTGCGGCATTCAAAATTGATTTTTAATGCACTAATTTTATAAGCTGTCCTGTCCCCTGCCCCTCCCTATGTCTGTCAGTAGTATTGCATCAACAAAACCTCTGATGGGCTCCCTTTAAGGTTCAAACAGGCCTGGTCTTTAAAGAGGTTCTGCAGTTTTTTTTTTCAACTGATGATCTATCCTCTGAATTGATCATCAGCACCTGATCGGCAGGGGTCCAACATCTGGCAGTAGTGCCGCGGCCTTCTCGCTGTTTACCGCAGGCCCAGTGACTTCTCGGCTAGTATCACTGGCCTGGGTGCGGCTAAGCTCTGTTCACTTGAATGGAGCTTAGCCCCGCCCAGGCCATTGATACTAGCCGTGACGTCACTGGGCCTGCGGTAAACAGCGAGAAGGCTGCGGCGTTGCTGCCTTCTCAAACAGCTGATTGGCGGGGGTCCTGGGTGTCGGACCCCCGCCTATCATCAGTTTAAAAAACTGCAGAACCCCTTTAAGGTATTAAAAGGAATGTTAGAGGTGTTATTACACTAGATGTTCCTCTGCACTCCCGGTCTGTATGACACTCCAGCAGTATGTAATATTGATATGTGATTATTTGGTTGCGGTTATAACATCATTAGATTATTGCATGTTAAAGATGTGGACTCGGATTCTCTTGGATTAACCATATGGGCACCTATACTATTACTGTGCAATAGCTGGGTCAGGACCTAGTGTCGCTTACTAGATAGTGTACTTTGTACCAGTAATTTGTGACTTTATATGTTCCCTTTTTTTGTGTCATTTCGGACCCCATGGGTTCAGGGGGAACATCTAGCGTAATAGCACCTCTACGATTGCTGCTAACTTTTATAATTATTTGATGTGTATTGTGAAATTATTGTAATAAAATGTCATTATATTATGTGTGTGTCTTGTTTTTGGTATTTATTGATTTAGTCTCGCACACATTCAATTATCATTGGTGGCTCATTTGTATTGGTTCTCTTAAAGGGAATGTGTTGCCTATTTTGTATAATCTGTTTTTATTTGTTTGCATGTACATTTTTTATTCTCTTGTGTTTTCTATGCCAGAGGTATCTCCCAGGCACAAAGAACCTTCTCACTAGTATGACCTTTTAGAAGTGGCTCCCTATGAGCCAAAACCAAGCCAGATATCCATCTGCAGACATCTGTTTGGTGGTGCTTGTACCTCATCAGTATGGAGTGGGATTCTGGCTGGCAGAGTGAGATGCCTTGGATGCAGCTGGTGTGATACCTGCTCTCCTTTATGGAGACCAGCTGGAGTTGTGTAGGAGGTATCTCTCAGGCAAAGAGAACCATCTTGCTACCGCACCTTTTGGAAGTGGCTCCCTCTGAGTATTTTCTAGGCAAGATTATTGCTGAAGCCTGAGCTTTTAGAGATTCTTCTTTGCAGAGGCCATTGTGCAGGTAGGGGGTCTATATAATCTGGAACCATCACCTATTGTGAATGCTGGGTCCTGTGTTATGTATATTTAGGAATTATCTGGCATTGTAATCCTTCCTGTGATGATAATGAGATGACCTCTACAGAACAAGAAGTGTCTGCATATTATTGGCCTGGCTGAAACTGAAACTTAAGATTTAAAAAAATATATTCTCATGCAAGATAAAAAATAAAGTTTAACCTAAAAAAACTTGATTTAAACAATAGGTCACTTACTAATTCTGCATCCCCTTTAAATAAGAAAGTTATAGTAACAGTTCACTAAATGTTAACATTAGAGATGAGCGAATTTCCGCTTATGAAATTCGTTCGGTGGTAAAAGGTGAACTGCGTTATGGATTCCGTTACCACGGACCATAATGCAGTTCTGTGATGGAATGCCGTTTAGAGGCATTCCGTCATAATAGAAGTCTATGGGCTGAAAAACGGATCCCTCCCGTTTCCGTTATGCAGGAGAGGACTCCTCTACGTAACGGAAACGGAACAAATCCATTTTGCAACCCATAGACTTCTATTATGACGGAAGGAATAACGGAATGTCTCTAAAGGCATTCCGTTATGCATTCCGTCACAGAATTGCGTTATGGTCCATGGTAACAGAATCCATAACGCAGTTCACCTTCTCCCACCAAAGTGTGAACGAATTTCAAAATATGAAATTCGCTCATCTGTAGTTAAGATTTTATGTTTTGGGGGGTTCTGTACATTCAAGATCACATTGTAGTCTCTCCATGGCTCAGATAGTGCTAGCTACTAGATAATCCTACAACACTGTAAATGGGAATGAGAGTGCAGATAGATGACAAACAGCCTATTTTTTTATTATTTTTTTTCTTTTATTTATCTCCCTGCAATCTGGCCTCTGTTAGAGCTTGTAATGCTAGCGTAATGAGCATAAGGGCTGTTTCACACAAGCGAGTCCATTGCAGGAATCACGCTCCCTGTGTCAGTTGTGATCCT
The DNA here is from genome assembly GCF_014858855.1 of Bufo gargarizans. Taxonomy (NCBI): domain Eukaryota; kingdom Metazoa; phylum Chordata; class Amphibia; order Anura; family Bufonidae; genus Bufo; species Bufo gargarizans. Next base: position 443,632,146 of record NC_058080.1, read on the forward strand.
CTGCTCTGGACTTGCAGGAGCGCACAGCATTATCATGATTTATAATGCTATGTGTCTCTGCTTAGCCTTTTTTCCACAGGATCATAGTGACAGCTTTATGTCAGTATGATTCTGTAGAAGGAAGGTCAAGCAGAGACACATAGCATTATAAATCATGTTAATGCCGTGCGCTCCTGCAAGTCCAGAGCAGAGGATCACACTGATACATGGAGCGCGATTCACACAAGCGAGTCCATTGCGGGAAACAGCCCTAACTGGAATAAGGAACAAATGACATTGCCACAGGACACATTTGTTTCCATTCTTATATTAGTCTATGTATATTACTTTTATATGTATGTAAATCTGTATATTTTGTCATGAAGCGCACTTTTTCGTTAGAAGCTGTATTAGTCATGTAGTAGGTGGAAGTAACATTTATTGCCATGCCGCCTGTCCTCTGCATGACGAAATCTCTGGAAATGCCCAGATATGATAAATATCATCCATTTTCAATTTCTAACATTTATGCCATGTGACATGATTCAATTTTTTTTTTTTTGTGTCCTACTCCTTCAGCTTTAAGTGGTGTCCTCTTGTCAAGCAACCGGCATCACTGCCTTTGTCAGTAGCCACAGAGACCAGTCTCTTAGGGCCGCTTCACACGAGCGGATGCCGTGCGTGGCATCCGCTCCGTGAAAGAGTGCCAAGACCCGCTGCAGACTGCAGAGGCACGGAGCGGTAACATGACTGTTAATGCTCCGTGCCTCTCTGTGATCTCTTTACTACGAAATCACAGTTGTCACTGTGATTTCGTAGTAAAGAGATCACAGAGAGGCACGGAGCATTAACAGTCATGTTACCGCTCCGTGCCTCTGCAGTCTGCAGCGGGTCTTGGCACTCTTTCACGGAGCGGATGCCACGCACGGCATCCGCTCGTGTGAAGCGGCCCTTAAAGCGGTTTTCCAGGAATTAAGTATTGATGACCTATCCTCAGGGTAGGCTATTAATATCAGACTAGTGGGGGCCTAACTTCCAGCACCCTCACTGATAAGCTGTTAGCGTGTAGTATACCATGCACAGCACCATACACTGTATAGCGGCTGTGCTTGGTATTGTAGCCCAATCCCATTCCTTTGAATAGACTGAGCTGCACAATCATCCTGCATTCGTGAGAATAGTCCGGAAGGCACAAGTACTGCGAGCTCTGTAGGCACGTGGGACGCCACGGCCACAGATACTAACAGTGCGATATTACCAGGTCGCCTATACCAGGATCCAAAACCGGAGACAACTTATTGTGAGTAACCAATATTAAGCCGGTTTATAGACTGAAATCGCAAGACTGCATGTCGGAACCTGTACGTATGACGTTCTAGCTGGAGAGATCCGACATATCGATACATTGTGTATGGTAATACATGTGGAGAAACGACACATAGCAACATATTTGGGAGTATTCAGCTTCAATAGACTTTGAAATCTCACCAAAGTTGAACAAATCTGCTGGATAAAACATAATCCCTGCACATCACAGTGGGGTTCCTAACATCACAGGGGGGGAAGGGGGTTCCTAACATCACAGGGGGGGGGGTTCCTAACATCACAGGGGGGGATGGGGGGGGTTCCTAACATCACAGTGGGGTTCCTAACATCTCTATACTGCTGGAGGAACTATAACATTTGTACCTTTGCAGTCATAATACTTTTGCAATTATAATATTGCTGGATGAAATACGATCTTGACTATTACTGGATAAAATACAATTGCTCATCGTCGCACTATTGCTGACCTGCTGGATGGAACTTATTTATATTTTTTATTATTATTATAAACTTTTTATTTACTTTTTTCTCATCTCTATCTTTTGTGGTTTCTAAATATTGCGGTCATAATACTAATGGATGACCTATCATTTCCATCACTGTTGGATAAAATACAATTGTCTTCCATAGTGCAGTGGGAACATCGCGGACCTGCTGGATGAAACATAACGCAATGTCCTTTTAGTAATATTATCGCGGTTTTCACCCTATTGTGGTTATATATTGCCTATAATTGTGTCCATCGATGAAAGTTTTGCACCTTTGACAATTCATTTTTATTCTACATACTAAATCTAGGAGGTCCCATTGTGGATGGTCTTATAACTATTTTCCTTTTGCAGGTTCACATATTTTGCATATTTTTGCACATATCATATTGTGGTGTTATCTTGGATCAATCGTGACAGATTAATTTATATTCTATTTTATTTTTATATATACTATTAGTTCACTGGCAAAATATTAGGTTCTATTAAGAGATAATTCCAGGATCCCAAGGATCAAACCATATTAAAGTCTTATCCCACTACGGTCACTATATATTAAGACCTTTTTTTGACGAATATCTTGAATATCAGTGATTTCATATAACATTTTAACACATTGTTTTATATGTATAATACATATTTATTACGTATCTAAGGAAGCCTCTGTATGAGGTGTGCACAACCAACCTATATTCTATATTTATGAGCTGCACAAAGGCCTTGTGAATGATTGATGTGATGTCACTGGCCAAAGAAGCCACCACAACGCTTGCCTGAGCACAGTGATCCCATATGATAGATGATTGGTGGCGGTGCCTCTAGTCAGATATTGATGAGCTGTAAACAGGTCATTGGTATTTAAATCCTGGAAAACCCCTTTAACATAAGTAATAAATAGTTTGAAATATGAGCTTGAGAACAGGACATGTGGCCTCACCTGTGGAGGCTATACATGGATAGTTGACTAGGAATACAGCTTATGAAAATGACATTTTTCTTTGTTTGATGATACCATATTGATATCTTTTCTGTTTCAGACACTCATCGTGCCTTGCAGGCAGTAGACCGCCTGCAGGTCAAGGTTCGAGATCGTGGCGATATAGCAAATGAGGAAAAGTTGTGTTTATTAAAGTCCGTGTTACAAAGTCCTCTCTTCAACCAAATTTTAAGCTTACAGTCTTCAATTCACCACATAAGAGAACAGGTAGAGAAAATGTTTCATGTTACAGTTTCTCCAGGTAAACTCTTCATTTTAGATGTCAAATTAAAGATGTCCCGTTTGATGAGCAGGATTTAGTTAGAACTGGAATCTGTGCTCTTAAGGTGCATTTCCACGCCCCGAGGAGAAGCAGATTGTCGGGAAGGAATCACTCCTTCCCGACAGTAGGCTGCTCACTAAGAGGAGGTGATTTACATGCGGTGATCACCTCCACCGTGTGAGGACAAGGGATAGCTCTTACCATCGCTTGTCCTCGTGCAGCATTGTTTCTGGGCAGTAGATCTCTGTTTCGACCGCACCATCTGCTGCCTCGAAACCAAAGTTTAGGTGCCGGGTGATCTGCTGCACCTTCAGGTGGGTAGATTGTCGGAAACAAGCAAATAGGTCAAAGTACAGGAATAACATATTAACTTTTAAAAGACATCTCATAAATCTGTTATACCTGTAAAATAATGTTGTACTAGGCAGACTAGATGGGCCAAATGGTTCTTATCTGCTGACAGTCTATGTTTCTATACTATTTTAGTTGGAGAAATTTCATGGGAATAATCTTTTGTGCCCCCAGTAATTTTTTGCCAAATAGAAAAACCTGCCATTTCACAAATATACCCAATGATATACCAAGTCAGCTAAACTGAAATTGAACTTAGTATTTGTGTAGCTAAAGGGAAAGATACAAAGCAGATGGGATATGGTGTATTCATTAATTAAATCAGAAATTCTGAGATAACTGTGCTGGAGAATAGTTTGCAGGATGTAATAGAAAGTAACTAATAATGCCTACAATAGCGGTCCCCGTGCGTCAATGGTTTGTGAATGTCTCCATCCATCTGAGGATTTGGGGATGAACTCTATAATTTACTTAATACTGATGACCTTTCCTCAGGATTGGTAATCAGTTTCTGATCGGTGGGGGTCCTTCTTACAGCCTTCTCACAACTTAGGTTAGACCAGTGCCGATACATTCATCGGTCATGTGGCCTAGGCGCCATAGAACAGAATGGGACTGAGCGCAAACAAAGCACAGCCGCTGTACAATGTACTGTGCTATGCTTGGTGAGCATGGAGAAGGCCGCAACGCTCACTGTAGCGCAGGAGTCTTCTCAAACAGCTGATCAATCGGGGTCCCGGGTGTCGGACCCCCACGGATCAGTATCAAAGTCCTGGAAAACCCTTTTAATTCTATGTTGGAAATATTTGTATGGAAGCATTCCGTAGTGGGGTTTCTCTCCGTGACTCCGCACCGCAAAAAAGTGGGCATGCGCTACTTTTTTTCTGTGTGGACGGATCACTGACCCATTCAAGCTGAATGGGTCTGGATCCATTTGCAGAATCTGCACGGATGTTGCCCATGCATTGGGGACTGGAAATTGAGACCATGCTGAGCTGTTGACAGTATTAGGTAGGGGGTGTATGCTTTTATTAATCAGGAGTAGTGTGAATATGAAGGCAGTGCTTCAAGTGCCGAGGAGGCGGAGCTTCACTAGGAATCGCACTCTGCACAGCTCCTCTGCTCTGAGCGGAAGCTGAATGAAATCGTCCAGCCAGGAGACCAGTACCTCGGTCACTCCGAATAGAGGAGGGGGGCTGTGAAGCCGCGCGATGCAGAGATCATTTCCTGGTGAAGCCCTGCCCCAGGGTACTTGCAGTAGCAGAATTTTGAAGAACAAAGGTAGATTACCTGTGGATTTGAGGTCGCGGATTTTCGTGCAGCCTATCTGTAGAATTAAACAGTAACAGTACCAGTAGAGAATGAGTACAGTAGTGAAAAAATCTGAAGAGGAAACTGACCTGCGGTGTGAACTTTAAATCCGCAGCATGTCACTCTATACCACGGATTGTATTGCTGATTTCACCCTTTCCAGTTTGTGTTCGGTGTTTCAGTTTTTTCCGTGCGGGTGCAATCCGTTTTTGATGTGTTTTTTCACACGCATGAAAAAAAAAACCGGAAGAATTCCAAACTACATCTCCAAGCAACCATCAGTTAAAAATGCATTGCATCTGGACTGCCTCCGGAAGCAATGTGTTTTTCACTGAAGCCCCATTCACTTCTATGAAACCAGAACTGTGTGAAAAATGCAGCATTATAGAACATGCTTCGATTTTTCCTGAATGCAGAAATGATGCGAGAAAAAATGATGATCATGTGCACAGACCCATTAAAATGAATGGGTCAGGATTCAGTCCGTATGCTTCACGGAAAGAGGCCTCATGAATATTTGAATATACTTTACTACAGTGACAGTGGAATGACTGGACAGATGCAGATAGGGGAATTGATAGATATAATACATTTGAAGTATATGCCAGCATGTCCAGAGTGTCTCTGGTATTGGGAAGTTGAAGGCAGGCAGTGCTGATGTAAGACCTGCGATTGTACTGTAGCAGAATTGTTATCTAATGCCAGACTGGGCTTTGCTTATCTTTAACATTCCTTTAATTTGAAACAAAATGTTTTAGCTTTTACTATCATTTTACATAAGGCCACCTCCGGAAATTTGTGGGCTCCATACAGCCAAGGAATCTAGGCCTTGGGGAGGGGGGGATCGAGAAACAACCAGGCTGGGGTTCCTTTGGAAGGCCACAGATACAGTAAATTAAAAGGGAGAAGCACAAAGTAGAAGAACTTGGTGGAAAAGGGTGGGACACAAAGTGTGGGGACCCTTTAGAGCAGGGGTGCACAACGTTTTCTGGTTGGGGGCCACATTGCGAGACTGAACCAATGACGAGGGCCGAAATGAAAATTCAAAGGTGTATTAACAACTTAAATTTTGTACTTATGGAATATTGAACACACATTATATAACATTAATGTCTAGTTACACTTCCAGGACTCTCATCTAATGGGAGAAATACATGAAAAATACATGTGGGCAGCCACAAGACATAGGCATACATGTCTGTTACCAGATGGTTGGGGGCCGCACAGAATGGTATCGAGGGCCGCATGTGGCCCCCGGGCCGCAGGTTGTGCACCCCTGCTCTAGAGGAAAGGAGCAATGGTAAAGAAAAGCGACATGGACTGTGGGGTGGGCAGGGGGAGAAACGGGTTGGCAAGGACTCTGTGGAGGGACAGGGGGAGATAGTGATGTTCTAGGGACTTTGGTGGAAGACACTAGGTGGCAGGAGTGTATAGAGGGAGGGAACAGAACATGGCAGGTGTGAGAGCTCAAGGGTGAGAAGCTGGCTGGTAGGTACGATGTGGAGAGACACAGGAGGTTGTGGGCAATGAGGGCCTGGTAAATTTAAAAGTACCACTGGTCGGGGAAGGGGGGCTGACTGGGGAGATCTGTATAAGGTAAAGGGGAGATAGTAGTTAGGCAGGGGTCTAGGGGTCTGTGAGATGGCAAGAGGGAACATGTAAGATAATAGGCGGTACAGAGGGGTATAATTTGTCTCACATTTTTCATTTCAGGTGAATGCCACACCAACTGGATCATCAGGAACAGAATTTGCACAGATCTCTCCATTTGGATCAAGCTCTCTTTCAACACAGACTGAGCCCTACCCATTGGCCCAACAGAATGGTAGTCAATTTAACTCTGAGGAAACTTTTGTACCATCTTCATTTCCTCAGATCAACGGCAAACAGGCTAATGAGGATTTTGACCAAATTGTCAAACGGATGGCTCAAGTATGTATTATTTTTTTCAATTACATTTTTTACTTTATGGGCATGTTCCACAAAATACGCTAACCTACAGAAAATTGCAAGGTTTACATGATGTAACAAGCAATTATTTTTGCTATTTTGTTAAATATTAGAATTCCACATAGAAGACAGTGGAGACTAAAGTGTAGATCCATGCTTCATCCTCTATTAACTTATAAGTGGCAAATACTTATAAGTATTCATAATTGTAACTCACTCTTCTGCTGTTCTGCACAGTTATCAAAGTCTGTTTGGTGATCTCTCTATCTTTCCATCTACTGTATTTTACAGTGTATTAGCATTGAAATTAGCTGTGACCTATTATGTCCTTTCAAAGCACTGTTGAATATATCGATGTATATTGCCTCTTGCTATTATATAGAGTCGTCAGATGGAAACACTGGACCTGGATAAACCTGCAAGCGGTAGCCTTGGGTTTAGTGTTGTTGGCCTTAAGAGTGAGAACCGAGGAGAACTTGGGATATTTGTACAGGGCATTCAAGATGGAGGTGTTGCTCATAGGTGAGAGTTTCCCTTGATTGGGGACTGATGCTATTTGTGAAATTTGATGTTGCCTTCAAAAACCCTCATGTAATACACTAATGATGTTCATACAGAAAGCTTATGTAAAATCACAGCTGATGCACATGTAGGATTGTCTTTTCAGCATCGTCCCTATTATTTCTCTTCTTCATTATGTTTAAGGGATGGACGGTTGAAGGAATTTGATCAGATTCTCTCCATTAACGGTCAACCTCTTGATCAAACAATTACACATCACCAAGCTATTCACTTACTGCAGCGGGCAAAGGATTATGTGCAGATGGTGATTGCAAGAGGCCCATTACCCCAACTAGCTAGTCCTGTGGTATCTCGCACGCCATCTGATGCCAGCACCGTGTCGGCACTTTCAAGTCCTGTGAGTACTGTATTGATTAGGCATTGAATAGGTATATCAAGTTAGATAATATTGAAAAATGACAAGATACATTGGCATACACATATATTAGACGACCGTCCGTGGTATTTGAAATCTGTCCGATGGTACCTGATTGGCACACAAAATACACTTGTGTGAGCCTGTATTCATACAAAACTGTTAAACCCCCCCCCCCCCACCCAAAAAAGCTAACACAATTCCTTTGTTGTCCCTATGAGACCCCTTCCATTCAGAATGAAGCTCTTTGGGCCAGAGTGGTACTGAACTGCAATACCAGGCTCACCCTGGAAGGGGTCATAGAATTGGGCTCCCACCAGCGACCAAACGATAGGTCACATTTGTTTTAAAAAAAAAATAACTTGGAAAACCCTATAAACCTTTCAGATGATCAGTGTTGAATTTTCTTCTAAGAAATCCTATATACATTCACAGGCAAGTGACTTTACCATGGTGGCAGGGCTTATGTCAGTTTGCAAAAGAAACTGGACTATTGTACTTTAATAGGCTTAAATGAAGAAAATACGGTAACATCCTCAGTCTTTGTTTCATGCTCATCAGATGAACTGGCAGCATGTGGAGACTATAGAACTGGTAAATGACGGCTCAGGTTTGGGCTTTGGAATTGTTGGAGGAAAATCAACTGGAGTTATAGTGAAAACCATTCTACCAGGGGGAGTCGCAGACCAGGTATGTGTCTTTTGTTGTTGGACCTGCTTGTTAATGTAGTTTGATGGCACCAGCTAAAATCAGAGTTGTAGCCCAGCTTTGTTTTTTAGTTTGTCAGCTTCTTTACTCCTTGGCTTCCCTCACCTTCTCTCACCTACATTTATGAGAGGTAGATATGCACCACACTCACCGATTTGTTCTTGATCCATACTGCAGATAAAACATTTGGTATTGGGTCTGTAGCAGAGCTCCTTATAAGAACTAATCCATGTCAGATCTACTACAAGCCCGATATCATGTATTCTATCCAGAATGTGGATTAAGAACAACGTTGCATTACAATGCATCTTACTGTACCTACTACTGTGAATATTTTCATGTTCCTGTGCTTTGGAGCACCTCAATAGAAATAACAGAAGTTGTACCTGTGTTTGACATGGCCACCTGCTTGAGTATATGTGACTTAGTGCTGATTTCTCTATTGCAGGGCTGTCAAACTCATTTTCACCTAGGCCCACATGAGCGTTTTAGTTGCCTTCAAATGGCCATTGAGCACACAATGCAAGCTAGTGCCCACTTCCTGTTCTCTCACCACCCCGTCTGCCAAACACTGGCTGCCTTCCAGTTTAGGGCTCATGCACACATACGTAAGAGCTATGTGCCCATGCTGCGGACCGCAAATGGCAATCCGCAATATACGGGTGCTGGCTGTGTGCACTCCTTGCTGCGGATGTGGACCGATTGACTTGAATGGGTCCACGCTCCACAAGATATGTTCTATTTTGCTGTGCGGAGGCACATACCCCAAAGCCCATGGAAGCTCTTTGCAGTATTTCCGTGGGCTTCCCATCCATGTATCTGTTCTGCAAATGATAGGATATGTCCTATCTTTGGCCATACCTTGCGGATCGTGGACCTATTCAGGTCAATGGGTTTGGGTTTGTGGTCTGCAATACGGGCACAGAGCCCTTACGGTTGTGTGCATTTGCCCTTTCTCAGTTTACATTACTGCCAGAACCTGCCCTATACAAATCGGCTCCCCAGAGACCATATGTCGGGGGTTCCCTTTTTATTCTACTTTAGTCATGAGTCCTCCTTGAAGCTCACTCTCTTGACTTAGCTGGTGCCATGTTGCTTCCTTCACACACTTAAGAAAGGACAATCGAGTGAGGACTCTCCTGTGACAGTGAAGTGGGGACTCGCCTGTCAACACTCTCTTAGACACGATGGCAACAGCATCTCTTACTGTTGTGGAGAAAATGGAAACAGCGGCAGCCCAGCCTGAAGCTTCTCTATGCTTCTGGTGCCCAAGCCGCCAAGCCAATCGTCGTTCACGCATCTGTAGAAGCCTTGCCAGAGTTGCACCTCCCAGGCAGACCCTCACTAGATTGTCTGTCTGTTCTTTAGTGTGTGAGTGAGGGAAGTGTCTTCCAATGGCCACAGCATGTCCTAATTTCTTCCGTATTTGGACCTTGTGTCAGCCGCATAAAATGACCTTTGAGGCCAGATTCATGGGTCTTGTTCGACACACGCTTTATTTGATTATTTGGGAGGGTAACACATGCCATAGATTGTAAATCTGCATCCACCAATGGTGCTGCACAGGGAGCCACAGCCATTCTACTAGCTTTGGCTGAGATTCACAAAGTCTCCATGGGTCTGTCTATGAGCCACAGTAAAATCCCCTAAAATGTCAGACTAGGTCATTTTCCATAGGGAAACATAACTGTCACTAGTCCTGCAATTTTACTATCCCTTACCAGTGATACATTAGAGGCCAGTTTGATTTCTTGCAAAAGCATTGCAATATCTGATGAAGAAATGTATTATCCAAAAGTTGTAATGGTGGACTGAGATCTATTGGAATGATACTGACATGCTTTTTCATATTTTTTAATACTTCAGCACGGTAGGCTGCGCAGTGGAGACCATATATTAAAAATAGGTGAGACAGATCTTGCTGGAATGGGCAGTGAACAGGTTGCCCAGGTTTTGAGGCAGTGTGGAAACCGTGTAAAGCTGGTTGTTGCCCGAGGCTCTTTGGGGGATCCGACTTCAGTGGTCTCTACTGGGATTCAGACGCCTCCATTAACAACTTCTACACCGGAACTGCAGGTTTGAATACGTTTAAACTCTCTTCTAACTCTGATTTACATGCTACCTTCAAATGAAATGACTTTACCATATAAAATCAGTTATGCCCCTAAATATGTATTGGTTGAATGGTTATGGCTACTTGCAAGAACTTTCCATTTCTTCGTCAATACCTTCTCAAACCTTCTGCACTAGTCCTTCCATTAAGTACCTGCTCACTAGAGCAGGAAGAGGCTGGACAGACTCTAGGAATAGTCCTAGCTTCTTATGCCTGTAGAAAAGAAATTACTTCAAAAGGGTTGTCTTATCCGCTGCCTGTTCGGAGCCTGCTGAACCACAGATCTACAGTCATCCACATGCAGCATTGGCACTGGGCTACCACCACAATAATACATGATGTTTGGGGCAATAGGTCTCTCCATTGTAAACTTGGCTCTGTGATGGAATTGTAAAAACATTTAAATGATGTTCATATCCCTCTTATTGATATGTAATAATTTAAGCATAAATGTAATATCTCACAGTCCTCATCGGTTTAGTGTCATTGATGCATTGTGCAAGTCCTGAATTACTGGCTACACGTGCAGACTGAACTCTGAGAGGGGCAACTAGGACTTAGATGTGGATGGGGATTTAGGACCCACACAATGTCCCAGTGACGATGCTGACAAGAAGAAACAGGATTTGAAAAACATGGCTTCTTTTTTCCAGAAACAGTGCCATGCTTTTTCATGGGCTGTGTTTTTGGTACTACAGCTGAACGCCATTGAATTAAATGGGGCTTAGCTGCAATACTGCACACAGCCTGTGGATAGAATGATGGGAAAAAAACAACTATGTTTTTGCAATAATGTACTTCCCCTTGAATGACTTATTATTACACAGTACATATCTCCAGAGATCCCATTTTGACAAAGGCAGTGCACGTGTGTGAGCTCTGTTTCATTCAAATCTAGAAACGCTGGTTACCCATTCCAGTGAACACAAGGGTCTGACCTCCGCCAATCAGGCACTTATTACCTATCCTGTGACTTGAAGATAAATGTTTGTTATTGGACAACTCCTTTAAAAGGCTTGTCCGCTTTTTACTATTGATGAACTATCCTCCGGCTAGGTCATCAATATCAGATCAACGGGGGTGCAACTCCTGGCACCCCCGCCGATCAGATGTTTGAAGAGAAAGCAGCGCTGCCTCCTCTGCTCGGTGTACCTGCTGGCCGCAGCAATTGCAGTGGTGAGCAGGTGTCATTACAAGTGTGGCGCCCCCATTCACTTCTATGCGAAAGCTTCTTCCCATGCACTTTGAACAGACAGCCGTCTCATATCAGTGAATGGGGGCGCCATACTTGTAATTACACCTTCCCACCACTGCAATTGCTGCGGCCAGCAGGTAAACAGAGCAGAGAAGGCAGCGCGGGCTTTTCTTCAAACAGCCGATTGGTGGTTGTGCCAGGAGTCAGACCTCCGCCGATCTGATAGTGAGGACCTATCGTGAGAATAGGTCATCAGAAGTAAAAAGCGGACAACCCCTTTAAGAATGCTTTGTGGATAGTCTAGATTTACCTTCAGGTCCGAATAAAACCCTACTGTAGTAATGGTTGATGCAGATTATTTTCTGTCTATGTTATTTGTAATGTGTTCAGTGTGTGCTCCTTATTCTCTAGGCTAATGTTGGAATAAAAAGAGATACTGGCAGTGAAACCTTTGACGTCAAACTATCCAAGAATACTCAGGGCTTAGGAATAACTATTGCCGGTTATGTTGGTGACAAAAATGCAGGCAAGTACCTTCTGCACTTCAGTCTGACGTTACCTTTCTATGGGTGCCATACTGGGTTGTAACACGGGGCCCACCCCGTTAGTATGCTTATGGAGCAGTTAGCGTGCGGTTATTCTGGTAGGACAAATGGGACCAAAGTACAAACCCTTACTTGATTGTTCCCCTGTTTACAGAGCCCTCTGGTATTTTTGTGAAAAGCATTACGAAAGGCAGTGCCGTGGAGCAGGATGGAAGGATCCATGTTGGCGATCAGATCATTGCTGTGAGTATGAATTCTGTGTATAGGCTATCAAGATTATTCTCCGTCATTGTCTTACCTCATCTACTTATACTTGAACAGCACACAGCCATATAGCCACCTTTTCATGATTCTCCCACCCCATAGAACATGAGAAATTTTAGGAAATATTTAAACCCTTATTGGGCATGCCCAATGCAGAGGGGTGTCCACAGCTTGGCCAAGACGCCCCGATTCCTCACCTTTTTAAAAGGTTGTCTGGGATTTTTTTTTAAATTGGCATGGATTTAATTTTTTTTTATATATATTATGCTCACCCGAATAATCGACGGCCAGTCTTGAGCAGCCAATCGCTGGCGGTCACATGCTGTCGAGGTTAGTGATTGGCTGCAGTAATAATATGGATTCACAGCATGTCATTGCGGTGAGGATAGCTTAATTTTTTTGTTTTGTTAATTAGCTTTCCTGATCTTTGCCAATTTTTGTAAATCCCAGAAAGCAATGAATTATGATTGTTTCGATGAAGTCAATTTTTGCATTCTTATTATTTGTATTATACCGTAATTATTGGTTTACAGTAAAGTGATTTATTATTTATTTATTTTTTGTGAAGGTAGCTTGTTATTTTTCCTGGGATCATAATGTCTCCATCTCATTATGTGCCATGTAGAGTAAAGCAGATGGTGTGATATATTCTAAGAGGGTGTGTTGTTTGTTTTGTAGAAGAACAAAGATTATTTAAAAGCAGATTAACAGTCATCTGGACATCAATCTGTTCTATCTGCCCAAACTTTATTAAAATAACTGCTACTAAATCAATTTACCAATATGTCTAGGTTGATGGAACCAATCTCCAGGGTTACACCAACCAGCAAGCTGTGGAAGTTTTGCGTCACACAGGGCAGACTGTCCACCTAACATTAATTCGGAGGGGAAAAAAACAAGATGTCGTCTGTCATCAAACTGAAGAATGTGGCAGATCAATTGACCAAACTGTGGCATTAGAAAATGTAGAGGATGACCAAGGTAAAGCCTTCCTTCAGATAAATGGTTTCTGTAGATGATAAAGTTTAGAGTGTTCCCAGTAACAACACTTAGAAGTGCCTGATCATGGGGGGGGCTGCAACTACTGGGACCTTCTCTGACCACGATGGCGGAGGTCCCAGAGTCTCCTACCAGAATGTAGTGGTGGAGTGCATGCGTGATCACTAGTGATGAGTAAACTTTTGTTTTCAAGTTCGGCATGCAGGTTACGGATTCTGCTACCATGGACCACAACTGAATTCTATGGCGGCATCAGCATGCACCATGGAAGCCATTCCATATTGCATTCTGTCATAATAGAAGTTTATGCGCTATTCTGATGGAATGCCTCTTATAGGCTTCCGTGGTGCATGCCATCATAAAATTCCGTTATGGGCCGTGGTAGCAGGATCCATAACGGGATTCTTATATAAACCGAACCTGTATGCCGAACTTGAAAAACGAGTTCGCTTATCACTAGTGATCACTACTCCATTTACATCTTTGGGACTGCACAGTGCTGAGATCAGACTCTTAGGCCCCTTTCACACGAACGAGTTTTCCGCGCGGGTGCGATGCGTGACGCGAGTCACGCAATGGGTCTGTGTACATGAGCATTTATTTTTTCACGCATCAGTTCTGCGTTGCTTGAAAAACGCAGCATGTTCTATATTCTGAGTTTTTCACGCACCTCTGGCCCCATAGAATTAAATGGGGCTGCATGAAAAACACATTGTATCCGGAAGCAAGTGCCGATGCGATGCGTTTTTCACTGATGGTTGCTAAGAGATGTTGTTTGTAAACATTTTGTTTTTATCACGCGCGTGAAAAACTCTGCAAAACGCATTGCACCAGCGCGGAAACAACTGAACGCAATTGCAGACAAAACTGCCTGAACTTGCTTGCAAAATGGTGCGAGTGTCACTGAGCGCATCAGGACCTAATCAGTCACGCTTGTGTGAAAGAGGCCTTATACTCTGTGGATAGGGGACTAGTGTTTTAGTGGGAACATCCCTTTTAATGGTTAGTAAAATTGGTTGAATGATTATTCTGGGTACAAAAGGTTATGCCCCATGGGATGAAAATTAAACCGTTGAGCGTCTAACCGCTGGGACCCCTGCTGATCATAAGAAGAGATGTTCCTCTATGGTACCGTTCCTCCATGAGCGCTGTAATCTCCGGTAGTCCCAGAGAGCTGAAAGGAGCAGCAGCACTCATACTCGACTCCATATAGGGAGGCACAGGACTCTCATATTTATGTTTGAGGGTTCGTGCTGGTTGGAGCCAGTGGATAGGGGATAACTTGTTGCTATTGGAATACCCCTTTTAAAAGGAACCTGTCATCAACTTTATGCTGACCTCACTGGGCAGCATAACGTAGTGACAGAAATGCTGATCTCCGCTGTGTGTCTCTCATTAGCTAAAAAGAAGTGGTTGCTAAGAAGGCCTGGGCTGCAATAATTATAAAGCTGGTTCTCAGCAACCACTTACTTTTGGCTGATGTGTGACACACCGCTGAGATCAGCATTTCTGTCACTATTTTATACTGCCCTCAGTGAGATCAGCATAAAGTTGATGACAGGTTCCCTTTAAGTTCTGCTTTGCATTAAAAGGCCTCATGCACACAATCGTATTTTTGGTCCTCATCCAATCTCCATGCTGTCCACATCCTTATGTCTATTCCACTGCACCACAGAAAATATAGAACATGTCCTATTCAGGTCTGTTTTGCAGACAAAAATAGGCATTTTTACAAGAGTGCGGGATGTGTGGAACGGGAAAGTGCGGGACGAACACAGGGTGTATACATGTTTAGCTGAGCCACGGTTTGCAGGCCGCAAAATGGATATATTCGCATTCATGTTGTTTCAGTTTCTTTTTAATTTAGTGTAGAGATGGGGATGTTAAACAATTTAATATTTTATTAGTGAAAGATGTTTCTTTGTACTAGAAAACCAAGTGTAAAGAGCCTTTAAGGCAAAGCTCTAACTGAGCATTGCTAAGGAGAGTCGGTCTTCAGTTCTACTGAGCGCTGAAGACACCTGTGTAACACGCAGAGGCTCCTAGCCTGCCTCTTGTTACTACCGCTGTCCCCTATCACTGTCCATCTCCCTGCTCATATGACCTATCAGACTGAGCGATGAAGACGGCCAAGTGTAACAAGTCGGATATGGGATGGGCGTGAGATGGTTAAAAAAAATAAATGAGCTTGTATTCACCACGTTGAAACCCTGTTTCATGAAAACATGTCCACTCTCTTTCAAGAAAAGCGCTATACCTGTTCACGTATTTATTAATTTTTTTTCTACGGGAATACCACTATAAGTAATTTATACAAGGTCAAAATGCATATGGAAATGCATTGACGTGTGAGGGGCTAAGTAGACGGTGGTCTGCATTTCCAGGAATGCTTAGTTAAAGGCTATGTAAACCTTTGGGGTCCATTTTTTTTTTATGATTGCATTCAACTCATTTTTGCCTAAAAATCATATTTTTAATTGGCCTTTATTAAAAATATTGAGCTGTTCAGTCACAAGGGGTTAATTGTTTTTCTAACTGTGTCCCTGGTACTTTCACTTTGTGCCCATCTAATTACCTTTTCTGAGAGGTCACAAACACTTATGTAAGGCTACTTTCACACTCGCGTTCGGTGCGGATCCGTCTTGTATCTGCACAGACTGATCCGCACCAATAATGCAAACGCTTGTATCCGTTCAAAACGGATCCGTCCTGACTTACATTGAAAGTCAATGGGGGACGGATCCGTTTTCAATTGCACCATATTGTCAGTGAAAAACGGATCCGCCCCCATTGACTTACATTGTAAGTCAGGACGGATCCGTTTGGCTCCGCATTGTCAGATGGTCACCAAAACGCTGCAAGCTGCGTTTAGTGACCGTCTAAAAAACGCAACGGATGTCAAACGCAGCCAAATTGATGCATTCTGAATGGATCCTTATCCATTCAGAATGCATTGGGGCTGAACTGATCCGTTTTGGGCTGCTTGTGAGAGCCCTGAAACGGATCTCACAGGCGGACCCAGAAATGCCAGTGTGAACATAGCCTAAGCTGCATTCTTATCAGTAAGATAAGGATTAAGCTTTAATGAGTGTTTATGATGTGAGAGAGCAGACATAAGGAGGCCGCCTGCTCCTCAGATGACGGAAAGGACAAAAAAATCTACAGGTCGCTAGTAGAGCATGTCAGCTCTGTACAGAAAAAAGGATTCCATATTGTTAATAAAGACCAATTGAAATATTTGTTTTAGCTCAAAATAAGTATAATGCAATAATAATTTTAAAAAAATGCCCCCAAAGGTGTACATAGCCTTTGAGTGTGCATGTGTATAGGGGTTTTGGGAGGGAGAGGGAGTTGTCAACCACATGCGTCTAATGTGTATGGCCATCTTAGCCATCTCCCAAGATACGTGCCCAGAACTTTTTCTTTCTACGATGCAGGTATGTTTTTGCCATTACAGAGTTTACATCTTGGTTACTGTCATTGGAAGAGGCTCACATTGAGGACTGCCTAGCCCTATTGTATTGCAGTTTATATGCCAGCGCACATTGTGAATTACTTTCACGTATGCCATCTACTTTATTTTACAGAAAATGGGACTCCACTGCTATCATCAGTGATCAGTACCACTGCCAAGCAGCCTGCATCAAAAGGGAAAAGCGGACAAACAGGTACAGGTTTCCATGGGAAAAGCAGTCTGCAGCAATCTGTCAGGGGTAGAGTTGGCCAGCTGTCCCTCAGATCTTCCTTCTAGCTATACTGTGGCATCTGACAGTTGTAGCTTTTTTTAAAGAATTTATTAAAAATAAAGTTACAGTGACCCGCATCTCTGTTTGGAGCCATTTCAAAAAATTGCATATGCTGGTATTATTTCACTGTGATGTAAAGTAAAGAATAACAATATGGGTGTTATCACGTTTTATGTCATGTTTGAGTAAAGTATCAAACCAAAGGGATTTTTCAAAAGAGCTTCAGGCAATAACTGTTACCATTGCTATTTGTTGTAAACTGCTACACTTGTACCGTATGTTCTTTTATCGGACAAAGAAAACGGGTCTTATTCTGGGAAGATTCAACTTCACGTAAAAATTAGGAATAGATTTTTATTGTCATATTACACTAGTGGAAAAAAGAACATCTGGAAAACTTAATAGGGTTGAGAAATTCTAAACTGCTAGTGGTGCGTGGTCAATTGTCACAAAACCAAGGTGGTGCATGGTCACATTAATACTGGGTGGCATCTCTGGCATGGTAATGGTCATACAGATGCAGGATATCCTCCTGAGGTATGTCATTCTAAGCTCTTTCAACGTGGACTTGTATTTCAGCCAAGATGGTTGTTGGAGAGATCTGTTGATCGAGCTCCTGGATAACGTGAAGAGCAACCTGTATCACAGTAAGGGGAGATGCCACCCAGCACTAAGGTGACACTGCTGCAGAACCCAAAATAAAGAGTGGTAGTGTGATCATTGACCAAGCTCCACTAGCAGTTTATACTTTGTCACTCTCAGCTAGGGATGAGCGAACTTGTGTTTTCAAGTTCGGCATACCAGGTTCGGGCTATCTAAGAATTCCGTTAAGGATTCCGCTACCACGGACGGAATTCTTAGATATCCTGAACCTAAACCTTGTACGTCGAACTTGAAAACCCAAGTTCGCTCCCTAATCTCACCCAATTGCGTTAAATTTTTCATATTTTTTTTTTTATTCTTTTTCCCTGCAAGTGCTCAAAATTGCTATTAGAAGGTTGCTCTGTATGTTCACTAAAAAAATCAGGAAGATTGGACCTGTTAGCAGCATCAACGCTCCAAACCAGGCACCTCGTCTGATAGGGTTGATACTGTAAAAACATACTTATTTATGTCATTTGGTTGCGCTGTTTACGCGCAGTTAAAGTTTGTATTATGCAAATTGGGTATTCGGCATGTTTGAGCCACTATGTGCACCTTAGGTCCAATACTGCGTCTCAACTGCCCCTCCCCTTGATTCACGCGGCTGGGTATCTTGCCTGGCCCTGTAATCCTGCACCAGTATTGGCGCAGTAGTCATCGGAGCTGCCAGAAAAGCCGAAGCAAATGTACTGCACATGCCCCAAGAGTGTAAGTAACGATGCAGGTGCAGGATTACAGGCTGGATGAGCGATGCCTGGCCCTGTGAATCAAGGTGAGTGGCAGCTGAGACACAGCATCACAGTCAAGTTGTACCAAGGGGCATTGGGCCTGCCCCTCAGTGCACTTTAATACGAACCACAAGTGCACCTAAACGGCACTGCCAATTCACATAAGGCATACACGGATTTTGCTCAGCGGGATCAACAATACTAGGCATTGTGTCTGGTTTAATAGGGTTGAAAGTGCCTGCCAGGTCTTTGTAAAGGACGGCTGCAATAAATTTGCAGTTGTTGGCATGGTCCTTAAACCCAGATGGGTGCTAGGCTGTCAGAAACAACTGGGCTCCAATGAGAGCAGACCACATATGAACTAATGAAGTCTCTCCAATGGCCTTTTCTGACCTTGGGGACAGACTTTGAAAATTAACAGAAATAAAAGTGATAGGTCATCAAAAAAAAATATCTCAGAGAACCCTTTAATATATATATATATATATATATATATATATATATATATAAACATTTGTGACAAGTAGTGGTTCCCAATATGCCCCCTTCTACCAGTGCATTTACCCTTGAAATGTCTAATTTCTTCCTCCCATTACCTTTTCTTTTAAATGAGAATGAGATGGTTAACCCTTGCAGACAGGTAATAATCTCAGTAATATAGTGTATAACCAAAATACTGTATCCTTTGGTGTCTTTGCTTTTTTCCTTTTTATATCGCCCCCCCCCCCCCCCCCCCAAGGTCCGAATAGGCCTCTTGAACTCCTGTAGCATTGCTATGACACTTTGACAGATGATCATTTGCAGGATTTTCTCCATAAAACTACGATTTTGGCAGTTGGTGAGCTTGTGCTGTTTGGACGTCGTGCTGATGTATCTGAAACGCTGGCTGGGCGGCTTTGTATAACGTAGTGGCACTCCTGATATCCTCGAGCCTGAGCTGGCTTTAAATAAAGAAAAAAAAGATGTCTGCTCTTGAAATTTGTAGGAATTATTGGCATGTTTAGTGTGATTACCAATCATTCTGTGAAAAATAATTGTGGAAAATAATAGATGAGTGGCAGTTCTCGAGTTACGTTGGCAGAAGAACCGAATCCTTTACATTTGTCAAGATACGGCATTGGCACTGAAATATAGCTTTCATTTTAGAGAAGCTTAGTGATCATGCGTTCTGTTTAATGGCTGTGTAGCCTCAGTTTGTATACTGATGTGACCTACCCCATAAATGTGTAAGCTCACATCCTGACTGATTCGCTCTCTGGAAGAATATTACATTTGGGCTGCCAATGTTACTTTCCGTCGCATCATTTTTTAACTGTTTTTAGTGAGATTTCTAAAATCTAGTACAAGGAAAAAGTGGAGAAGATGCTCATAGCAACCAAACAAGTCAATGATTTCATTTTCCAACTCATAATATGAATGGCTTGGACAGCTCCACTGATTTGTTTGTGGTTCTTCTACGTTTTCTGATAAGCACTGGTATTTGGGTTGAAATATCTTAGTCTGAATATTATTAAAGTGCATTAATCAACCCTTCTTACGGTACTTGGCCCCTCTCTTCCCATTTTACTCATACAGCTCCCATTTAAAGAGCACCCCTCCGCAGGATCAGTCCTGTGAAACTAGACCTACTGCCTGGTTAGGGTTGATCCTGCGGATTATGGTGATACTTGTGTGAGAAGGCATCGGGGTTCCTGTGAGCACCACGGCCTTCCCTGTGCACACCAAGCACTGCGAATGTACTTAGTATCGCAGCTCTGCGCCCTTCACTTCTATGGGGCTGAGCTGGACCTAGGCCATGTGACCGATAAACATGTAGTCATACGGCCTAGGAAAAGCCGGAGAAGGCCATGGCACTACTGCGAGCACCGCTGCCTTCTCAAACAGCTGATCGGTAGGGGTCCCGGGTGTCAGATCCCAACTTATGAGGTACTTGGAAAAGTTCCACAGAGTAAATACCTCAAGGTTCCCTGATGTTAATGGTGTTGGTCTCTTGTAGTACCACCTGAAGATCATCCCAAGTAACCTCAATATTTTGAACATTAAATGCAAGCGGACATATTGTAACTCCATAACTGCTCACAAGAAATAAATATATTGAGCATCGGGGGGGACTGGACATAGACCCTACAGGAAAATTTCCCGGTGGGCTGATGCCCAGGGGCCACCCAAGCCCTCCTTATGGCCACCAGCCAGGTAAAAAAAGATCTGATGCACTCAGCATTAATTAATGTAGGAGCACCAGGTATTTTATGCACCTGGCCAATGGTTGCAGGTGCCTTCTTGAATTCAACTGTATTACTGTCTTCAGGACAAAAAGTGATGCAGTTTGGTCCATCTAGGGATTGTTACATTTTTTCCAACATGCTCAATGAGGGTCAGGGCTTCAAGGGAAAGTGGCCAAATATGCGCCAAACTTGTGCCACAGTCCTGGTGGAAAATTCTGTCTCAAATTAAGCCAACTAGTAGTTTGTATAGAGTCAGTGAAAAGTGTCTATCCCTGCCCCAGATTTATCTTCCAGCCTAAGCGACTGTGATAAATCTGATGCAGGTCTAGACAGCCTGCCTTAGCTTATGCCATCTATAGGATTAGTAAATCTGGCCCATTGTGCGGTATGCCAGACCAACAGGGGTAATTATACATGAGGTCACGGTGTGAGCAATAGGTGGGCCGAGGTAAATACGGTTCTGGTTACTCACGGTTAAGTAGTCACTGGGCAGGCTCGCATAAGTGAAGAGGAGAACGGCACAAGAGTTCTCTGGGGCACACGCTGGTGTAAGGGACACGGGCCAGATGGTGGTTCGAGGTGCCCTTAATGGTATGTATTAATGTGCCTATGGCAAGGTCCCTTGTAGTCGTGACGCCAGTACCTTTTGTGGTAGTACAACCATTTCCTGTAGTGTTAACTGAGGAACTGAAGACAAGGATGGTGCAATCCAAATTATAACTTTTACTGAGCTTTGCTCCTTGTAACAATTCCATCCAATTTATAAAACGGTCTTTGGTACATCCCAGTATAAAATACCGTCTCATGCATACAGGGGTAGGGAAATGTAAGTCCTCAGAAGAAACAGGCTCTTAGTTCTATCTATCTATCTATCTCATATAAATAAATATATATATATATATATATATATATATATATATATATATATACAGACGTGGACAAAATTGTTGGTACCCTTTGGTCAATGAAAGAAAAAGTCACAATGGTCACAGAAATAACTTTAATCTGACAAAAGTAATAATAAATTAAAATTCTATAAATGTTAACCAATGAAAGTCAGACATTGTTTTTCAACCATGCTTCAACAGAATTATGTAAAAAAATAAACTCATGAAACAGGCATGGACAAAAATGATGGTACCCCTAACTTAATATTTTGTTGCGCAACCTTTTGAGGCAATCACTGCAATCAAACGCTTCCTGTAACTGTCAATGAGACATCTGCACCTCTCAGCAGGTATTTTGGCCCACTCCTCATGAGCAAACTGCTCCAGTTGTGTCCGGTTTGAAGGGTGCCTTTTCCAGACTGCATGTTTCAGCTCCTTCCAAAGATGCTCAATAGGATTGAGGTCAGGGCTCATAGAAGGCCACTTTAGAATAGTCCAATTTTTTCCTCTTAGCCATTCTTGGGTGTTTTTAGCGGTGTGTTTTGGGTCATTGTCCTGTTGCAAGACCCATGACCTGCGACTGAGACCAAGCTTTCTGACACTGGCTAGTACATTTCTCTCTAGAATTCCTTGATAGTCTTGAGATTTCATTGTACCCTGCACAGATTCAAGACACCCTGTGCCAGACGCAGCAAAGCAGCCCCAGAACATAACAGAGCCTCCTCCATGTTTCACAGTAGGGACAGTGTTCTTTTCTTGATATGCTTCATTTTTTCGTCTGTGAACATACAGCTGATGTGCCTTGGCAAAAACTTCGATTTTTGTCTCATCTGTCCACAGGACATTCTCCCAGAAGCTTTGTGGCTTGTCAACATGTAGTTTGGCATATTCCAGTCTTGCTTTTTTATGATTCGTTTTCAACAATGGTGTCCTCCTTGGTCGTCTCCCATGTAGTCCACTTTGGCTCAAACAACGACGGATGGTGCGATCTGACACTGATGTTCCTTGAGCATGAAGTTCACCTTGAATCTCTTTAGAAGTCTTTCTAGGCTCTTTTGTTACCATTCGGATTATCCGTCTCTTAGATTTGTCATCAATTTTCCTCCTGCGGCCACGTCCAGGGAGGTTGGCTACAGTCCCATGGATCTTAAACTTATGAATAATATGTGCAACTGTACTCACAGGAACATCTAGTTGCTTGGAGATGGTCTTATAGCCTTTACCTTTAACATGCTTGTCTATAATTTTCTTTCTGATCTCTTGAGACAGCTCTTTCCTTTGCTTCCTCTGGTCCATGTCGAGTGTGGTACACACCATATCACCAAACAACACAGTGATTACCTGGAGCCATATATATAGGCCCAATGGCTGATTACAAGGTTGTAGACACCTGTGATGCTAATTAGTGGACACACCTTGAATTAACATGTCCCTTTGGTCACATTATGTTCTGTGTTTTCTAGGGGTACCATCATTTTTGTCCATGCCTGTTTCATGAGTTTATTTTTTTACATAATTCTGTTGAAGCATGGTTGAAAAACAATGTCTGACTTTCATTGGTTAACATTTATAGAATTTTAATTTATTATTACTTTTGTCAGATTAAAGTTATTTCTGTGACCATTGTGACTTTTTCTTTCATTGACCAAAGGGTACCAACAATTTTGTCCACGTCTGTATATATAAAAGCTACTGCTTCAGACTAGGCTTTGAAGAAATAAAAGTCTTTGGCTGGTAAAAACTCTCGCCTGATTCTAACCTGACTTGAAGGTGGTTTGCTGAGTTCTTGGACCACTATTTTCCAGGGTTTTCTGACAGATGGCCTATCTGTCCTAAGGGTTTAAACTGGAGGTGTGGATGCCGGAAGCTGTGTCCTACACCTGCTTGCAAAGGTGCCTGGGAAGCCTTTAAGTATGGCCGTGTGCTATCCTTTGACTTTAAGACAATATAAAAATCCCCTTGAATACTTGCTTTAGTAGCTGGACACTGGTCACCCCGGAAGAGTGAGCTGTAGAAGTGGACTTCTAACCTCTGGGTGGAATCTTGTGGCTTTAAACCCTGGGCTGTGGAGCCAACAAGGAGAGAGCAGAGAGGCAGGAGGCCTCCCTCCAGCAAGCAGCTACTTCATGGCTGCTCTCTGACTAAACTGGTCTGAACCAGACACTACCTAACTGGGCCTGAGCTAAGCTATATATACACTGTGGAGAAACTAGTGTAGTGCAGCTTAACTAGGCCTGTGTAAAGGATCTTACGTGTAGAATCACATTGTGACATGGGAGAATATGACATGAGATGACATACAGCATACAGGCATAATATATGACAATAATACACAATAAAACAAGTTTGCGGTGCCCACAATCACGTAGTGGGACACTGCAGTTGTTTCCAGATTCTCGTTTATACAGCCTCCTGATCTGCTGCCCAGAAGCAATGATTTTGGGTGCTGCATCAATAATACTTTCACCTGATAAATGAGCGTTTGGTGACCATTTTAGGGAGGGCAATTATTGGCTTATCTAAAGGGCCTTATTATAGGGAATAGAAAGGTTTTGTTTAGGTTGATGATGATAGAAGAGGTAGCAAAATATCTATCTGTGTGTGTAAACGGCCAACTCTGACCAATTTCATCATCTTTGAGATCAACCTGGTTGGTCAGA
The DNA here is from genome assembly GCF_014858855.1 of Bufo gargarizans. NCBI lineage: Eukaryota > Metazoa > Chordata > Amphibia > Anura > Bufonidae > Bufo > Bufo gargarizans. The sequence continues at coordinate 443,656,459 of NC_058080.1, forward strand.
AATGAATGTAAACCTACCTTATAGAGGTTCTCCAGGAGTGGGTCATGTGCAGTTCGGAACATACCTAACCGCTGCTGCCAGTCATTGGCTGCAGTGGCACATTTGAACACGGTCTGCGATCGCAGTGGTAGACCAAAGGAGCAGGAATGGAGCAGCAGAGAGTAGGTAGGTATGCTTCCCTCTATAGGTCTGGCGGGGACGGGAGGAGCCAACATTTTTTTAAGAGCTGGAGAACCCGCTTTAAATGGTAAAAATCTATGATGTGTTTTAAAATAATGCTTGGCATTGCTGTGACTTTAATATGTGAAAACAAGTGAAACTTCACGAAAATATTTTGCATATTTTATTTGACATCTACATCTAGGGTAAGTTAAGACATATGGGGGAAAAAAAGTCAGCTACAGGTTCCATGCCGAGTCTTCCGTATATCACATCTTCACGTGCTGTGGATTTTCAAAACCTCATTCATACAGAAAAATCTGTCACATGGGAATGAGGTTTTGAAAACTCCATTCACATCTATACAGCCGGACTTTGATACAGACCGGAGGTTTGGGATGCGCTTAGAAAATCCGGAACAAATCCATCACCTCTGAACATGGCCCTTATTTCAGGATGAAACCATTACCCTCATTAAGGATATCTTTATGTTTAAAGCTAGCATATTAAGATGAATATTTGTTTTCTGTTTCCCTCCCCCAGAAGATGAATGTATCCCGACCTTAACTGAGGAAGATGCTCTCAGAAACAAGTGGCAAAGAATTATGGGTGACAATTATGAGATTGTGGTAGGTTTAATTTTAACTATGCTGCTTTTGTGTCTGATGGTTTAGAATCTTATTGCATGGCTTCTTATACTGGTTTCTATATACAGTGCTGCCCATAATTATTCAAATTATGCAAATTTTGACTTAAAGTTACTTTTATTCAACCAGCAACTAATTTTTTGACGGGAAATGACATGGGTGTCTCCTAAAAGCTATTAAGACGATGTACAAGAGGCATTATTGTGGGGAAAAAATATTTCTCAGCTTTTATTTACATTTGAGCAAAAAGTGTCCAGTCCAAAACTATTCATACCCTTCTCAATAATCAATAGAAAAGCTACTATTGGCTATTACAACAATCAAACGCTTCCTATAATTGCAGACCAGCTTTTTGCATGTCTCCACAGGTATTTTTGCCCATTCATCTTTATCTTTCAGGTTGGCGAGTCTTCTTGCCTTCACCCTGATCTTTAGCTCCCTCCACAGAGTCTTAATTGGATTCAAGTCTGGACTCTGGCTGGGCCACTCCAAAACGTTAATCTTGTTGTCTGCTAACCATTTCTTCACCACTTTTGCTGTGTGATTTGAGTCATTGTCATCCTGAAATGTCCACTGGTGTTCAAGGCCAAGTTTCTCTGCAGACTGCCTGATGTTGTCGTTGAGAATCCTCATGTATTGCTCTTTTTTCATGGTGCCGTTTACTGTGATTAGGTTCCCTGGTCCATTGGCTGAAAAACACCCCCAAAGCATTAGGTTCCCACCACCATGTTTGACAGTGGGGATGGTGTTCTTTGGGTTGAAGGCTTCTCCTCTTTTATGCCAAATGAAGGAAATATCATTGTGACCAAACAATTAAATCTGACCATAACACAGAAGACCAGAAGTCATCTTCTTTGTCCAGATGAGCTTTTGCAAAGGCCAAGCGAGCTTTTGTGTAGAAGTGGCGTCCTCCTTGGTCTGCATCCGTGGAACCCAGCAGTGTGCAGTGTCCGTTGGATTTTCTGCCTTGAGACATTGCCACCAGCAGAGCCCAGATTCACCAGGATGGCCTTGGTGGTGATCCTTGGATTCTTTTTCGCCTCTCTAACTATCCTCCTGGCCAGCACAGGTGTCATTTTTGGCTTCCGACCACGTCCTCTGAGATTTTCCACAGTGCGGAACATCTTGTATTTTTTACTCAAATGTAAATAAAAGTAGTGAAATGTTTTTTTCCACAATAATGCCTCTTGTACATCGTCTTATTATCTTTTGGGAGACACCTATGTAATTTCCCGTCAAAAAATTACTTGCTGGTTGAATAAAAGTAACTAAGTTAAAATTTGACAGGGGTATGAATAATTATGGGCAGCACTGTATGTGTCTATATAGTACAGTGTGTTTTAGAAATACTTTACCTTTTATCTTTCTATTCTTTGTGGCAGGCTATGTTCTGAATTCTGATCCCTGCACTAAGGCATATGCACAAACAGTGACATGATCACACAAAGTTCCTACATTGTGTGTGCTAATTGCTATTAGCGTTAGTAGCAGATTTTACTGATTAGAAGAATCTTGCTACTAAACAGTAATCGATATATATACCGATTTCAAATATCTTTCTCGTTTGCATTCCTCCACTTTGCGCTTGCATGCGGATGAGTCTTCTCATTGTATCGCATCAATTTAGGAGTCCTCTGTATGCGTCAGCATGCAGTGCACAGCCTGATTTGTGGGCACATGCTGTAGCAAGATGCAAGTCCATACTTACTGACTTTCCTGGAATGTTACCGGGGCGTCTGTAAAAAAAAAAAAAAAAAAAAAAAAAAAAGAGGAGACCTCTCAGACTCCTGCAAGAGCTGGCAACTCTCCCAGATGCTGCAAAGGGGGCAGCTTTCTCAGAGAAAACAGCCCTCCATGGGCCTTAGCTGTATGTGGTGCCAGGATGCCATGTCAAATGTGCATTGAGAGGGGTGGGGTATTGTATAAAAGGGTCATGGTCTGTGCCAACCAGGGGCATAACCTGATAAAAGGGGTGTGCGAATGCCCAGAAACCGTTTCTGTTGCCTCCCAGTTCGGCCCATCAAAAGTTGGAAAGTATGCTGGAGTTTAGAGGGGTTTTCATAGATGACCATTTATTTAAAATGTTTCAAAGATACCTACTGTAAACCTTCACGCAAAGCACAGAAGCTGTAGTGGCACTTCTGCACCTTCCACTTGCATTGGCTCTGCTCTGCATTTGCAGCATTCGGAGTACGGATCCATCTTTATCAAGAAGGACGTATATATATATATATATATATATATATATATGTATGTGTGTATGTGTGTGTATATATATATATATATATATATATATATATATATGTATGTATGTATGTTCCGCCATCACTCAAAAACGCAACCATCAATTTCAATGAAACTTGGTATACACATGCCTTGCTACCTAGAAAGAAATCTTGTGGGGGTCACAGCTCTCTAGGACGTACCGTTCCTGAGATATTCCCAAAAAATTACCTGCATTTGCCAATACAAGCCTGCAAGTCTTTCTCTTCATATTGTAACTGCCATACACACGGTCACATGTCCATTATCAGCCAATAGAAGCTTGCAGGCCCTTAGTCTCCACATACAAACAGTTTTACTCCAGGTTTCCATCTTGGATGGATTTTTTGCGACTATCCAGTCGCAGCATGTCGCAGTGCGACACCATAGCCTATCATTATAAAAATTGTTGCGCGACACATGTCGTCATGTATCCCTAGCCTTAAAGGGGCAGGGCGCTGTGGAGGTCACTGTTAAGGGGCCAGGAGCCATTATTAAATGGGCAGGGCACGGTGGAGGACAGTGTTAAGCTGGCAGGGGCCACTATTAAAGGGGCAGCTGCTGTGGAGGTCACTGTTAATGGGGCGGAGGTCACTGTTAAAGGGACGGCCACTGTGGCGGTCACTGTTAATGGGGCAGGAGCCACTATTAAAGAGGGAACTGCTGTGGAGGTCACTGTTAAGGGGGCGGGCCCCTGAGGAGGTCACTGTCAAGGGATTGGGGTGCTGTGAAACTCACTGTTAAAGGAGGGGGGGGGGTGCTGCTGTGAAGGTCAAAGTTAAGGGGATGGGCTGCTGTGGAGGTCCCGTTTTAAAGTGGTGGGGCACTGTGGGGGGGGGGGGGTCAGTGTTGAGGGGTAGGGGAATGCGGAGTTCACTGGTAAAGGAGCGGGGTACTGTAGAGGTCGCTGTTGGGAATACTGTTGATATCTTTTAACGACACACACAAACATTAAATGAAATAGATTAAATATACCCATGCAAAGCCGGGTCCTTCTGCTAGTAGAAAGTGCAGATTCCTCTGAGAAGTGCCTCTGCACCTTCCATGCTTCGTGTGAAAGCTTAGGTACACTGGAATACATAGCAAGGACTGAAACAGATTATTAGTGGGGCTGTGACTGCCATTGGTCACTAGAATAATGGTTTGCAACACTCCTGTGAGTACTTTGCTCCTTCATCTTGTGACTCAAAGATATTTGGAACTTAAAACGTACCTGAGTTTTCAAAAAAAGTTTGCATAATGGCTGTGCTTCCTTGTACAGTCATAATTGTGAAGGAAAAAATGTTTTTTTTGGGCTTCCCTAATGTTTTTTAGCCATATTATTACCTGTTTCAGCTGCACAACTAGACGCATTTCACTCAGAAGCATGGGGTGTATCCTTTCTGTAAAATTTGTCATCATTGTACTGCTGTGACATCTTTCCCTTACATCTCACTATGTATGTTTTCAGCTCTGGAGCTCATAGAACAGATAAGGAGGGATAAATCACACTTACAGAAAGGCAGGGTGCTCCTGTGATATTCAGAAGCAGTGTAGAAGCAGTTCTTTTATCAGGCTCACAATCTCCACTAGCTCTGACATGCCCCCACTTCCTATCAGCCGCCTTCTGTGTCTCTGTTACTAGGGACCGATCTGGCCTAACAATAGGCAGTGGGCTACAACTTAGGTGAAAGTGAGACCCCCTAGTGGTTGCAGCTTTTTTCAGGTGGACACAGGCATAATTTGCTAGTTACACCGTTCTCTATTAAATGAAATTGTGTGAAAGTACAGTGACTCTTCAAAGGAGTTGTTCAAGAATAAAAAAATAAAATTAAAAAAACTGTCGTCTTCAAGAAACAGCCCTTTTCCTGTCAGTTGTGTTGAGTATTTCCATTAACGTCCCTGGGGCTGACCTGCAATACTGCACACCACCTGGAAGAAAGCAGCCATGTTTTTGCAACCCTGAACAACTTTAAGACTGCATATTTCAGTGATATGTTAGATGATGTCTCAAAGTAAAACTTCCCTTTAAACAAACCCAGACTGTGAGTCTAGCTATGAATGAGTACGCTACCATGTAGTGATTGTGTGTCGCACTCTGGCTCATAGCTGGCCGTCTGAGTGGTGGAACTACTCTATATGAAAAACACACTCACCATATAGACAAGTGTGGTTCAGAGGTGCTCTTAAAGGAAATGTTATCTGCCAGTTGAAACCAGATAGTAACACATCTGCATTTTTTCTAATCTGTTTTTATTGTAGATTTTTGTTCTATATTTCCTGAACATGATTATGGGGGCTGCCATCTTGTCTGAGTTCTTAACAGCATTTACACAGCATAAAAAAAGTTGCTTTGCGACAACCCCAATGTCCATAGACACAATGGACTGGAGGGGACCCTATTGACTTGGAAACGTTTTCTAGGCCTGCTCTGTGACCTGTGCAGAGGTCATTGTACAGGGAGGGAATACATAAGCTTTGACAATCGCCATGAAGTGGCCACAGCTCCCGCCTAAATGCCGTTGCCCCATCAAACCGCAGACCCTAAGTATATAGGTCATAAATAGTTTACAAGTGATGGTCTATCCTCAGGATAGGCCATTACAATTTGAACGGTGGGGTTCCCACACCCCACTGATCATCTGTTCTGCATTGGCGGAACTGCACAGTCCTGTCCATTGTGCAGGGGACTGAGCTGATCACTGCAGCTCTGCTGCCATACACTTCAGTAAGAGCCGTGCTGCAGTAACCAGCTTGGTCCACTGTATAACGGGAAGAACCATGTTCTGGTGCTGCAGCTACTGCAGAATAGCTGATCGGCACGGGTATGTGGTGTCAGACCCCTGCTGACCACTTGTAAACTCCTTTAAGCAATAAAGATGATGTGATTTGACCATAACCTGTTCAGTGGGTCTATTTAAAATTTCTGCCTTGAGCTGGTCGTGCACATGAGATGACTGTCATCGGCCAACAGCTCTCTCCCAATCCTCCCATACGTATGACTGCATTGCTCGGCCAAGCATGCATGTATAGTGAATAGGAAAAGGAGGCAATTACCTTATGTCTGGCTTGTTTCCCCAAGATCAAAAGTATCGGGCAGTTGAGACCCAACTTACCAATCCTTATCTCCTTTGTCATCAGGGGAGAGTCAGGAGGCCTCACCTGTATCAGATGGTCGGCCAAAGTTTTGGCCAACATAGATCTAATGCGTCCTTTCAGCTTTAAGAAATAAAGGCCATTGGGGGAGATTTATCACACTGGTGTAAAGGAAAACTGGCTTAGTTGCCCATAGCAGCCAATCAGATTCTATCTTTCATTTTACAGAGCTCCTTTGGAAAATGAAAGGTGGAGTCTGGTTGCTATGGGTAACTTAGCCAGTTTTCTTTTACACCAGTTTTGATAAATCTCCACCATAATGTGGATTTTTCTTCATGCGTCCTCATTTGTAGACTATCAGCTCAGCGTTCTGCCAGTTTGGCCTCATGCACACGACCGTTGTGTGCATCCGTGGCCGTTGTGCCGTTTTCCGTTTTTTTTCACGGACCCATTGACTTTCAATGGGTCCGTGGAAAAATCGGAAAATGCACCGTTTGGCAGCCGCATCCGTGAGCCGTGTTTCCTGGCCGTGAAAAAAATATGACCTGTCCTATTTTTTTCACGGCCAACGGTTCACGGGCCCATACAAGTCAATGGGTCCGTGAAAGAACACGGATCCACACAAGATTGGCATCCGTGTCCGTGATCCGTGGCCGTAGGTTTTAGTTTCATACAGACGGATCCGAAGATCCGTCTGCATAAAAGCTTTTTCAGAGCTGAGTTTTCACTTCGTGAAAACTCAGATCCGACAGTATATTCTAACACAGAGGCGTTCCCATGGTGATGGGACGCTTCTAGTTAGAATACACTACAAACTGTGTACAAGACTGCCCCCTGCTGCCTGGCAGCACCCGATCTCTTACAGGGGGATATGATAGTACAATTAACCCCATCAGGTGCGGCACCTGAAGGGGTTAATTGTACTATCATATCCCCCTGTAAGAGATCAGGGCTGCCAGGCAGCAGGGGGCAGACCCCCCCCCCTCCCCAATTTGAATATCATTGTGCGGCCCCCCCCTCCCCTGTTGTTAACTCGTTGGTGGCCAGTGTGCGCACCCCCCTCCCTCCCTCCCTCTATTGTTTTAATACATTGGGGCCAGTGTGCGCGCGCCCCCCCAACCCCCCCCCCCCCTCCCTCTATTGTTTTAATACATTGGGGCCAGTGTGCGCACCCCCCCAACCCCCCCCCCCCCCCTCCCTCCCTCTATTGTAATAATAGCATTGGGGCCAGTGTGCGCACACCCCCCCCCGATCATCGGTGGCAGCGGAGTAGAAGATTTTCATACTTACCTGGCTGCTGCTGCTGCGATGTCTGCGTCCGGCCGGGAGCTCCTCCTACTGGTAAGTGACAGCAATGCGCCGCACAGACCTGTCACTTACCAGTAGGAGGAGCTCCCGGCCGGACACAGAGATCGCAGCAGCCAGCAGCCAGGTAAGTATGAATCTTCTACTCCGCTGCCACCGATGATCGGGGGGGGGGGGCACACTGGCCCCAATGCTATTATTACAATAGAGGGAGGGAGGGGGGGGGGGGTTGGGGGGGCGCGCACACTGGCCCCAATGCTATTATTACAATAGAGGGAGGGAGGGGGGGGGGGGGTTGGGGGGGCGCGCACACTGGCCCCAATGCTATTATTACAATAGAGGGAGGGAGGGAGGGGGGTGCGCACACTGGCCACCAACGAGTTAACAGGGGAGGGGGGGCCCACTGGCCACCAATGAGTTAAAAACAGGGGGGGGGTCTGCCCCCTGCTGCCTGGCAGCACCTGCCAGGCAGCAGGGGACAGTCATGTACACAGTTTTTTTGTATATTCTAACCTGAAGCGTCTCCATCACCATGGGAACGCCTCTGTGTTAGAATATACTGTCGGAAATGAGTTTCACGATGTAGCTCATATCCGACAGTATATTCTAACATAGAGGCGTTCCCATGGTGATGGGGACGCTACAAGTTAAAATATACCATCGGATTGGAGAAAAATCCAATCCGATGGTATAACAGAACTCCAGACTTTACATTGAAAGTCAATGGGGACGGATCCGTTTGAAATGGCACCATATTGTGTCAACATCAAACGGATCCGTCCCCATTGACTTGCATTGTAATTCAGGACGGATCCGTTTGGCTCCGCACGGCCAGGCGGACACCAAAATGACTTTTTTTTCATGTCCGTGGATCCTCCAAAAATCAAGGAAGACCCACGGACGGAAAAACGGTCACGGATCACGGACCAACGGAACCCCGTTTTGCGGACCGTGAAAAAAAACGTCCGTGTGCATGAGGCCTTTGTGTGTTCCTTCTTTATCTTTTCATTACAGAGACAGTTGGAATGAGTTTAGGATTTTGCAGCACAGTCTATATAGTTACTATGGAAACTTAAGCAGTTCCGAGCCTTTGCAAAACGGGTACAGCTTGGACTGGTGCTTGTGCAGAATAAACGCTGACAGTTCTATGTATTTGCTTCATATATTTTTCAGGTTGCACATGTTAACAAGTTCAGTGAAAGCAGTGGCCTGGGCATAAGCCTTGAAGCTTCTGGTGGTCATCATTTCCTGAGATCTATATTACCAGAAGGCGCTGTTGGACGAAGTGGAAAACTCTACAGTGGGGATGAATTGCTGGAAGTAAGATATAGTTCAAGCATGTACATCGGAGACCATTTCATATTCTCTCATATATCTAAAAAGATGCTGGGCTAAAGCCACTTATGTCGGCAGTTAATGCGCCTGTAGGGATGGTCTCCTAGCTTTCTACATGGCCCGATTCCTTATAAGCGGTTGTTCTAAGTTATAAATTCCAAACCCTGCAGACGGAGACAGCTGTTGTAGATCTCATTGTACTCTTATTTCTAGAATAACTAATGCATGTAATATGGCTCTGCATTGTAAGGGCTCATGCACGTGACTGTGTGCAGTCCGGGAAAGCAGCCCGTGTGTCACCCTGACGTTGCGTCCTCTGACATGACCTCGCTGAATCATAGTGCTTTACATCATCATGTCAGTACAGTACAATAGATCTGTGGTCAGACGGGAACTCACTGCATTGTAAATCACCATGATGCAGTGAGGTCATTTTAGAGGAGCCAACCCATTGACAAAATTGCTTGTACCTTTCTGTTAAAGAAAAACCCGCAATGGTCACTGACAAAAGTTATAATAAATAAAAATGTACTGAAATCAGTTAATGAAAATCAGACATTGCTTTTGAATTGTGGTTCAACAGAATAATTTTAAAAACAAATTTATGAATCTGGCCTGGACAAACATGATGGTACCCCTAGAAAAGATTGAAAATTTGACCATAAGGACATGTTACACTAAGGTGTGTAATAAGCATCATAGGTGTCTTCATACTTGTAATCAGACAGTCTGCCTATTTACAGGGTGAAAAGTGGTCACCGTGCTGTTTGGTATCATGGTGGCTACCACACTGAACATGGACCAAAGAAAGCTAAGGAGAGCGTTGTCTCAGGAGATTAGAAAGAAAATTATAGACAGACTTGTTAACGGTAAAGGCTGTAGGACCATCTCCAAACTGCTTAATGTTCCTGCTGGGGTACTTTCACACTTGCTTTGCTGGATTCCGGCAATCTGTATGCAAATGGAAACCATTTGATCCGGTATTTTTTTAATTTTTTTTTACATTTTTAAAGGTCTGCGCATTTTAATGCCTGATCCGGCACTAATACATTCCATTGGAAAAAAATGCCGTATCCAGTATTCTGGCAAGTGTTCAGTTTTTTTTTTTTTTCTCCTTCCAAATACCGTAAAAGGACTGAACTGAGGACATCCTGATGCATCCTGAACTGATTGCTTTCTATTCAGAATGCATTAGGATAAAACTGATCAGTTATTTTCTGGTATTGAGCCCCTAGGACGGAACTCAATACCAGAAAACTTTTACACAAGTGTGAAAGTACCCTTACTACACTTATTAATTAGAAGTTTAAGGTCTATGAATTTGTAGCCAACCTCCTTGGACATGACGGCAAGAGGAAAATTGATGATAGATTGAAGAGACGGATGCTACGAATGTCAACCAAAGAGCCCAGAACAATTTCCAAAGAGATTAGAGGTGAACTTCCAAGGTCAAGGTACATCAGTGTCAGATCGCAGCATCCATCGCCATCTTAGCCAAAGTGTACTTTATGGAAGATGACCGAAGAGGAAACCACAAAAAAGTGACACTAGAGTTTACCAAAATGCATATTAACAAGCCACTAAAATTTTGGGAGAATGTCCTTTGGACAGTTGACATGGAGGAGGCTCGGTTATGTTTTAGAGCTGCTTTACTGCATCTGGCACAGGGTGTCTTGAATCTTAGCGGGGTACAGTGAAATCTCAATAATATCAAGGCATTCTGGAGAGAAATGTGCTGTCCAGTGCCAGAAAGATTGGTCTCCGTCACAGGTCATAGGTCCTCCAACAGTATATGGACTCGAAACACACAGCTAAAAACATCCAAGAATGGCTAAGAGTGAAGCATTGGACTATTCTAAAGTGGCCTACTATGAGCATCTGTGGAAGGAGCTGAAGCATGCAGTCAGGAGAAGGCGCTTTTCAAACCAGCTGGAGCAAATTGCTCATGAGAAGTGGGCCAAAGTACCTGAGGACATGTGCAGAATTCTCATTGAGAATTACGCTAATCACTTGATTTGACGGAAATCGGTTGCAGTGATTGCCTCAAATGGTTGTGCAACAAAATAGTAAGTTAAAGGGGTATTCCCATCTCAGACAATGGGGGCACTCTGCCCATACAAGTGAATGGGAGCGCACCTATTTATTTCTACGGGGCCGACTGAAATAGCCAAGCCAGTGCTCTGCTATTTTCAGCGGCCCCATAGAAATGAATGGAGGGCGGCTGCGGATGCGCAGTGTGCCCTCTGCAACTTTCAGGGCTCCATACTCTGTGTAGGTGCGGGTCCCAGAGGTGGGACCCACACCTATCAGACAATGGGGGCATATCCTAGCGATATGCCCCCATTGTCTGCGATGGGAAAACCGTTTAAGGGTGGCCTCATTTTTGTCCAGGCCACTTTCATGAGTTTGTTTTATAATTTATTCTGGTGAACCACAATTAAAAAGCAATGTTTGATTTTCAGAAATTTTTCAAGCTCTTTTAGTGACCATTGTGGGTTTTTGTTTCTTCAGTGGAAGAGTACCAACCATTTTGTCCTTGTGTGTACATGCATTGTTTTTGCTACGGGAATGGCTCTGGATTCCACCTTCTCCATTGAAATGTTGGAGATCCACACCGGATGTCCTTTTTGTGCTGCAGATTTTTTTTGTGGATGAAATTTCTTAAAATCTCATCAACCAGGCTGCATATTTGCCACACAAAAATCCACTATGGCTAATCCACACCACGTACGCCACATGAGTCAGGCTGGACATGGAGCGGAGCGTTAGGGGGAGGCCGCTCATGAAGAGGGTTGGCGTGAGGGGACAGGCAGGTAAGGGGTTAAGGATCGGAGGAGGGGTTAGGTAATGGCGCGTGTCGCCATGCGAACGGGGGAGGGGCTATGCGGCAGAGCGAGGGGGAGGCGGTGTTAGTGGCATTCGGCCAGGGGAGACGAACGGAGGAGCATGGCGGCGCCGGCGTGGTCTGTGGAGGAGATGCTGGAACGGCTGCGCAGGGAGGCGGAGGTGCGGGGGCCTGGCTGGTTGCAGGAGCAGGTTGGTGCGTGTGTCTTAGCTCCTGCAGCTACCCCCAATGTACGGGTGGTCCGGCCGCGGCGGGGCGTCCCGCCGGCGCGCCTTAGTCCGGAAAGCACTCCCAGGGTCCGGCGCCGAGTAGGGAGCCCCTCAAGGGACCCTCCGCGGCGGAGGGGGTCTGCCCGGTCTTCTGCGAGGCCCTCTCGTCGCGGGAGGAATCCCACCACACGGCGGGACCCGGAGCAGAGCGGGACGCCCCTTCCCCCGCTCTCTGCTGCCTGTCGGGGGGATGCAGGACCAGGAACGGTGGACCGGCCCAGCCCCGGTCCCAGCGGGCGGTCTACTCGGCTGTGTGAGGAGTTCCAGGTGGTTCTGGCTGCGCGGTGTGTGGAAGAAGAGCCGTGCAGGCCCAGCGAGGTTCCAGGCGACGGGGGAGCCGTGTCAGCGTGCCAGAGGCCTGCCAGCGTTGTCCAGAGGGCCGTGCCAGTCGTCCGGGAGGAGTTACCGTCGACGTCCAGGAGCAGCGCAGAAGGAGAGTCCGTGCGGCGGGAGTCAGGATTGGCGGCAGCGGGAGTCACAGCGCCCGTGGTGCCTGGTGAGCTTGCTTTGGGTCCCTTGTTAGCGCAGGGCTTCCCGGCGGGGGGTGCTGGGGGGGGGGGGGTGGCCATGGGGGATTTAGGTAAAGGATTGGGGCAGTTGTTGGGGGGTTTGGCGGGTTGGTTGGCTAGTCTGGGGTCAGGTGGGGTGTCTCCGTTGCCGGCGTGGGGGGTGCCGCCGGGACCGGTGGCAGGGTCGTGCGGGGGTGCGGTGTCTGTGGAGACTCAGGCTGGGGGGGAGGAGGAGGTGCAGAGGTTGGATGATCGGGCGCGTGGGGAAGTGTATGTGTGCTTTGAGGGTCCGTTGGGGGCCCATTTGAAGCAGGAGGTTAAGGAAAAAATCTGGAAAGGGGAGTATGTGGAGATATTTTCACTGCTCCCGTTGGAAAGGTTTAATTTGGATAGGGGTAAGAAGGATGAGGGGAAAAAGGAGGAGGAGGAGGAGAAGCGGCGGCATAGGTGGATTCCCCGCACATTTGCTAATTGGCTGCAGGCGTTTGCCATATTGGCAAGTGTGATTGGAGAGCGGTCCCCGGAATGTTGTTCGGCGTTGTTTTGCTAACAGGATGCTATAGGCGAGGCGTATAGGGTGTATGGCGGGGTGGGGTGGCTTCGCTATGACGAGCAGTTTCGGCAGCGGAAGGCGGTGAGGTCAGATATTCGGTGGGACCACAAGGACATTGGATTGTGGTTGAAGGTGACGGCACCACCTAGGTTGGGGCAGTCCTTTCGGGGGGAGCCCGGAGGGTCGTCTTCGGGTGCATTGGCAGCGGCTTCAGCAAAAGGGTTGTGTTTCCTCTTTAATGAGGGGAGCTGCAGATTCGGTGCTAAGTGCAAGTTTAAGCACGAATGCACGGGGTGTGGGGGGGCCCATGGAGTTAGTCGGTGCTTTAAGGGGGGTAGACAGAGGGGCGGTGATGGCGCTGGAAAAGGGGCGGACGCCGGTGCGGGTGGAAGAGATGCAGGGGTTCCTAGATAGGTACCCGGATCGGGCGGCGGCCAGGTTGTTGGGGGATGGTTTTAGGTTTGGTTTCCGCATTCCTTCGGTGGTAACGGCGGGGTCTAGGGTTCATAAGAATCTTAGGTCTGCGCTTGATCATGCTGCGGTGGTGACGGAAAAGTTGAGGAAGGAGGTGGAGTTGGGGCGAATGGCGGGTCCTTTTAGGGCGCCGCCGATTCTGGACCTTATGGTGTCTCCGCTCGGGGTGGTGCCGAAAAAAGAGCCGAACAAGTTTCGGCTCATCCATCATTTGTCTTACCCAAAGGGGGCGTCGGTCAATGATGGTATAGATCCCGAACTTTGTTCGGTGGTGTATACGTCATTTGATGCGGCTGTGCGCTGGGTGCGACGGTGTGGGCGGGGTACGTTGTTGGCGAACGTTGATGTTGAGGCGGCGTTTCGGCTGCTTCCGGTTCATGTGAAGAGCATGGGTTTGTTGGGTTGTTGTTGGGAGGGGGAGTATTTTGTGGATCGGTGTTTGCCGATGGGGTGTTCTCTCTCGTGTGCGTACTTCGAGACGTTTAGCTCTTTTTTGGAGTGGGTTGTGCGGGAGGTTTCGGGTTGTTCTTCGGGTATTTATTACTTAGATGATGATTTGGGTCTGGGGCCGGCGGATTCTCGGGTGTGTTCGTTGTTGTTGCACACGGTGCAGTCTGTGTTTGCGCGTTTTGGGGTGCCGTTGGCGGGGGAAAAGACAGTGGGTCCGGTGACGGAATTATGCTTCCTGGGGATTGTGATAGACACGGTGGGGATGGAGTGTCGGCTTCCGGAGGACAAGTTGCGGGATTTACGGCAGGAAATTGCTAGGGCCATTGGGCGGGATAAGATTAGGTTGAGGGATTTACAGTCGTTGTTGGGGAAGCTTAACTTTGCATGTCAGATTATGCCAATGGGTAGGATTTTTTGTCGGAGGTTGGCTGCTGCTACGGCTGGGGTGTCTGCGCCTTATCATTTTGTTAGGTTGCGGAAGGAGTTAAAAGGGGATTTGAGGGTTTGGGCGGAGTTTTTGGGACAGTATAATGGGCGGACATTGGTGATGGGGGAAGTTTGTGATTCCGCGGATTTTGAGTTATATACGGATGCAGCCGGGGGTGCTGGTTTTGGCGCGTATTGTCAGGGGCAATGGTGTGCGGGTGGGTGGCCGGAGTCTTGGGTGGTGCGGGGTTGGGTGAAGAATGTTGCTTTGTTGGAGTTGTTTCCCATTGTCGTGGCGGTTGTGTTGTGGGGGGGGACAGTTTGAGAATAGGAAGGTGCGTTTTCATTGCGATAACTTGGGGGTAGTTCAGGCTATCAACAGTTTGTCGGCATCTTCTCCTCCAGTGGTGCGGCTCTTACAGTTTTTGGTATTGCGGTGCTTGTCATTGAATGTGTGGTTGGTGGCGGAGCATGTCGCGGGTGTGTCTAATTCTGTGGCGGATTCTCTTTCTCGTTCACAGTGGGAGCGGTTCCGCCTTCTAGCGCCAGAAGCGGAGTTGGAGGGTCTGGAGTGTCCGTCATGGCTGTGGGGGATCTTGGAGGAGAGGTGATGGGGTTGCTTAGGGATTCGCTGAGCCCGGGTACGTGGAGGGAGTATGGTAAGGCGTGGGGCGTCTGGGAGGAGTGGATCGGGGGCTGGGGAGTCGGGGAGGAGGATGGGTGTGTTTAAGATGGTGATGTTGTTGGGGCATTTGAAAAGTGAGGGTTGGTCGGTGTCTAAGGTGAGTCGTTTTGTTGCAGGGGTGGCGTTCGGTTTCAAGATGCGGGGATTGGTGGATTTGACGAAGGGGTTCTTGGTGCGACAGGTGTTGAGAGGTTGGCGTAGGGGGGCGGGTAAAGTGGCTGATTGGCGGAGGCCGGTGTCTTTTGAGTTGCTGATGCGGTTGGGCGAGGAGCTGAGCGCGGTCTGTAGTTCTTGGTGGGAGTTGAGGTTGTTTAGGGCGGCGTTTGCGTTAGCGTTTTTTGGGGCGTTCAGGTTGGGGGAATTGGTGTGTGGTAGCGTCAACCGGGCGGGGGGGTTGGCGAGCGAGGATGTGGAGTGGGGACCGGGTTGTGGTTCGGATTCGTAGGTCGAAGACTGATCAGGAAGGCAGAGGGCAGCGGTTTACGTTGTTTCCTGTTCCAGGGTGCGGCATGTGCCCGGTCAGGTGTGTGGGGGATTATCGAGTGGGTGTGGTGCGGGATTCATTGCCGTTTTTCCGGCATGCGGATGGTTCCTTTTTGTCCAGGTTTCAGTTCGTTGCTGTTTTTCGGAAATGTTTGAGGGCATTGGGGGTTCGGGAGACAGAGTATTCCGGGCACTCATTTCGGATCGGCGCTGCGACTGAGGCGGCCAGGTTGGGGGTCAGTGATGAGGTCATTATGAGGATTGGGCGTTGGGAGTCGGTGCGATTTCGGTCTTATGTTAGGCTGGGTTTTTTGTAGTAGGGGCACAGTGATATGGGTTGGTGTTAATTGTGTTTTTGTTTGTTTGAAGGTTTGCCGGCGGCTTTGGTGTGGATTTTAGGTCATTCCTACGTCTTTTGGGGGGCGCTCCGGGCGGATGTGAGGCCGAATGGTCGGCAGCTGGGGTTGAGTGCTGAGGTGGCTACGGTGAGGTGGTTGGGGGTTAGAGGGATGCTTTGGGGGGGGGGGGGGGGTGTTGCGGGAGGTACAGAGGTTTGCTCGGTTGGATAGGGCCCCGGATGTGTTGGTGCTTCATGTTGGGGGAAATGACTTGGGGAGGCGCCCTTTTCGGGAATTGATACGGGATGTTAAATTTGACTTGTTGAGGATCTGGGCGTTGTTCCCCGGGGTGGTTACGGTTTGGTCGGACATCGTGCCACGTAAGTCGTGGAGGGAGGCACGGTCTGTGGAGAGCATTAATAAGGCCCGGATTAAGGTGAATAGGGCGGTGGGCCGATTTATGGCAAGGAATGGGGCTGTGGCGGTGCGGCATGAGGAGTTGGAGAAGGGTGTTGGTGCATTTTGGAGGATGGATGGGGTGCATTTGAACGCGGTGGGGACGGATTTGTGGTCGTTGGGGATTCAGAATGGAGTGGAAATAGCGTTACAGATGTGGAGGGACGCGCAGGTTTGAGGAAGTCAATCTGCGCGTTCTTGGAGGCGGGGGAGGTCCTTGAAGTGGAAAAAGATGGTGGTATCTGAGGATGGGAGGGCCCCGCGGGAGGGGCTGGACTCTCATGGAGGAGCTGGGATTAACGAACTAGGCGTCAATCAGTTGCTGCCTCCGAGCTGGGTTCAACGGCTGGGGGCAAGATGGAGTCGCAGGGTTTTTCCCGGTGTTTATGAGGCTATTGGGGCTTCTAGGACCTCCCTCGTCATGGGTTAAGTTATGTTAATTTATGTTAATTATGTTATGTATTTATTTAATAAACGGCTGCTGTGGCCGATTAAATCCAAGCGTGTGGTTATTTATGGGAGGGGAGAAAAGAAGCAGGTAGTAAGAATTGAAGGAACCGAACGAGTAGCCAATTCCCTCTTCAAGTCAGGCCGGACATGGAGCGGAGCGTTAGGGGGAGGCCGCTCATGAAGAGGGTTGGCGTGAGGGGACAGGCAGGTAAGGGGTTAAGGATCGGAGGAGGGGTTAGGTAATGGCGCGTGTCGCCATGCGAATGGGGGAGGGGCTATGCGGCAGAGCGAGGGGGAGGCGGTGTTAGTGGCATTCGGCCAGGGGAGACGAACGCCCACCCGCCCGACCCTAGTTGGGAGGTTTTTATAAAAAAAAAAAAAAAAAAAGAAAGGGGGGGGGGGGGGGAGAAAGGGATACGGATGGTAAGGGAATAGATGGTGGTGTGGTATGTGATAGGTTGTGTGATGTCGCGGCAGTCGAGGAGGCGGGGGAGGTCCTTGAAGTGGAAAAAGATGGTGGTATCTGAGGATGGGAGGGCCCCGCGGGAGGGGCTGGACTCTCATGGAGGAGCTGGGATTAACGAACTAGGCATCCATCAGTTGCTGCCTCCGAGCTGGGTTCAACGGCTGGGGGCAAGATGGAGTCGCAGGGTTTTTCTCGGTGTTTATGAGGCTATTGGGGCTTCTAGGACCTCCCTCGTCATGGGTTAAGTTATGTTAATTTATGTTAATTATGTTATGTATTTATTTAATAAACGGCTGCTGTGGCCGATTAAATCCAAGCAGTAGCGTTGTATGGTTATTTATGGGAGGGGAGAAAAGAAGCAGGTAGTAAGAATTGAAGGAACCGAACGAGTAGCCAATTCACTCTTCATGTACCCCCATCCTAGCTTTGCCCAATCTGATTTTACAGGCAGAGCATGGCAGAAATGTTTCCACTGAGTAGGTTTTTTTCTGGTTGACCGGAGCAGTTGTTTAGCACGTAGCGATATAGTAGAAGTACTGCTCATTTCTTTTACTTACTGCGTTTAAATTGTACTTTGTACAAGTAATATGTGAAATTGTATGTTATTGGACAATCGGAATTTGCCTTCTTTGTGTAGGTAAATGAAATAACTCTCCTGGGCGAAAATCATAAAGATGTGGTGAATATCTTAAAGGAACTGCCAATTGGCGTGACTATGGTATGCTGTCGCCCAGTACAACAGGATGCCAGCCCACTTAATGCTGAAGAACCATGCGTTTCTGAACAAGACATTCATCTCATTGATAAGGTATTTTTTAAAGAAAGTGCAGGAAGAAACCAAAGCTCTGCTCACCTTGACCATTAAGTGTCTGCTTTGTGGCAATTTTATGTTTTTGTCAGTATCGGTGCTGATGTGCTGGTTAGCAGTGCAATGCATCACCTTAGGCTATGGACACCTTTTGGATCCTTTTTGATATTGCATATAATATAATATGGGCTAAAAATATTTTTGTAATTGGTGTTTATTAAACATTTTGCACCACTTCTGCAGCTTGCCTGTACTACAGCAAAAATCAAGCTGCTTGTTCCCATCCAAAATCCATTCTGTCAGACAAGCGCTCTCCCTTCTTCTCCAGAATGGCATCTAAGCAGAATTATGCTGAGATATAACTTTAACTTGGATTTGATCTTACTTCACCCTAGATTTATCTTCATGAGAAGACAGGGGCTGGAGACTGAGATGCCAGAGAGCTCATCTAAACGACAGCTTGCTATGTATTGTATTATATACTAGCTGCAGAAGCCAAACGGTACAAAATGTTTAATAAAAGCCAGTTTCCTTAGGCCATAACACATGCAATTCAAGAGAAAAAGTTATCCAAAGGTGTTAAATCAGAACTTTGTGGTCTGGATTCCAATGTCTTACTGGTTAGCTTCAAATTGTTGCCATTTTTTCTCAGTCTACAATAGGGCTGCAGTAAAGGATTATTTTAGAAATCAAGTATTCTATCGATTATTTTTTTATGATTTAATCAAGTAATCTGAAAAGAAAAAATGAATTAATAGACTGTTTTCCTTTATAAAAACTCATCAGACCCCCTGCCATCAGTCCCCAACACCCTTCGTTCCCCCCTGTGCGATCAGCCCAAGTCCATCAGTTTCCCCCGGTGCCATCGGCTCCACTATTTCCCAGTGCCATCAGCTCTCCCCCACCATAGTGCCATCAGCAAACCCCCCCCCCCCCCCCCCCCCCCCGTGGAGTGTCCGGAGGCCCCTGCTGGAAAGGTGAGTATTCTGAGTGCAGTGGGAGACCACGGAGCGCTTCACTCCCGCTCTGTGGTCACGTGACACAAACGAATCCTCGATGCAAAAAAATTGCGTAGAATTACTCGATTTAGTCGAGTACTCGTTGCAGCCCTAGTCTACAATCTGTGTAACTAATTTAAAGGGGTTATGCCAGGAAAAACCAAATTTATCCACACGATAGGTGATCAGTGTATCATTTCTGGGACCTATACAGTGTTTTGTGCTGTACTGTGGTATTTGGCCTATTTTAAGTTCCCAGTCCGCCCCTGGCTGTATACATGAGGGAAGTCGTCATCCTGCCACTCTAGTCAGTGACATGTTGGCATGATGGCGGTTAGTGGCTAGTGCCGAGAGGCGGGGACATTATGAAGGCTCATATTATAGAAGGTGTACTATTATACTGCATTATATAACATGATGGAAGAACATTTCCTTACAGGAATGAAGCTGAAAGCCATGCAATTACCCCTGTGAATGTAAAGGGCCAGCAGCAGTTAATGTGGTAGAAAAATGTGCTTGTACATTGACTCTTCTCTCTTGTGCTGTGCATCGTAGGAGGATGAGTTTTCTAATACCCAGTTATCCACTCTCTGGAAAATACAAGAAGATGATCCTTTAATTCCTAGTCTAATATGCAGCAATGAATCCCAGGTAATGTGTGTATTGTGGTAAGAGCGCCACCTAGGGGTGTTTGGTCTAATGTTCCATTGTGCAGACCTTATCTAGCACCAGCTATTTCCACAGTAGCCTGTTGTGCCGGCTTGTATCCGGCCCAGTGTGTATAGAAGGATATAGGAAGGTTCTTGGCTTGTGCCCTTACCCACTATCTTACCTGCACAAATGCCATAGAGTGAATTAAAGCTGAATGCTGTAGGGTTCCCAGTCTATGCGATGTTAAAGGGGGTGTCTCTGAAATTGGACCATCCAAGAGCATTTGATAAATGATGTGTATTAGTAACTACCTTTTTTTTTTTTACTGTTCGTTAACAAGAAAGCATATTTTTGCCAGTGCTCAACCCCCATTATATTGGTTGATGGCACATTTTACATTTTTTTTGCATTGTCCTGATAATAACATAATGGCTTCATTATGTGAAATGTAAACCTTCAAAAATCTTGTGCGGTTTTAGCTTCAAATCGACTTTGGTGGTACCATCGGCTCCTCGGAAACTGATGACTTAATCATGCCGCAAGGTGACGAAAGTCCGAGCGTTGAAGATACACCCGGATCACCCTTGGCAATGTGGGAGACTGAAATTCAGAACATTGAACTTGAGAAGGAAAGCCTAGGGCTTGGTTTCAGTATATTGGATTATCAGGTGTGTTCTTTGGTATGCTTTGTATCGGAGTCTGTATTCCCTGGGACCCTGACCTTATACTGCGTAACTGGTCAGGAACTAGAGTGAGATTTACAATTAAATGGGTTCTCACCGGTTATGAAATGATGGCCTGTCCTAAGCTGCAATACCAAGCACAGCCACTACAGTATGTTGTGCAGTAGAGAGCAGTGTAAGCGCCAAAGTGGCTGCAGAACTCATCCCCACAGAGTAGTGGGGGGACATATGGATAGGTCGTCCATATTAAAAACCTAATCCCTTTAAGCAGAAGTAATCCTGCCACAGATGTGAACCAGGTCCAGGCTGGACCGAAACGTTGGCTATTTAATACTGAATCATTATGGATGGATGAAATAAATTCCTGAATTGCAACATATTAATCCGAGTGCTGTGATGCTCTATATTATTAACTAGTCCTAAAAGATAACATGTCAGTAGAAGTAGGGGGTTATCCAGCAAGGGCATTTCTTTTCCTTTTAGTTCTCCAAGTCTGGTGGTGATCGGCACCCCCTCGGCACACCTTCTCCTTCCAGTCAATGCCACTAGATACACTAACATGCACAGCCACTTACATGCCTTTTGAGTTGAGTGAAGGCTCCCCACCGGTCAAACATTGATGGCTATAGAGTTTATTGCTGTCTCTGCTGTTCTACAATTGGCACACGGATGCCTCTCATTGTAAGGGGAAGTAGAATTCTAGCATTTGTTTCCCGCTATCCCCATAATTGTGTGAATATGTATCTCGATGTTTCAAGTTCCCTGCGGACTGTCCCTAGTAGTAGTTCTGAGGACCCTTTTCTCTTCTCCCCTTGGACAGAATTGTACTTTGGACATTCCAACCCTTTGTTCATAAAACACTCTATTGTATCTTTTATGCATAATGTTTGCTAGTTTTCCCTTGCATGCCGACATAGCGTGCGTGACAATTTACTAAGTAATGCCTTTTATTAACCGTTTCACTTAGGATCCCATTGACCCAGCGAGCACAGTGATCGTCATCCGGTCTCTAGTGCCTGGAGGAGTTGCAGAGCTAGATGGCCGACTTTTGCCTGGTGACCGCCTGATGTTCGTCAATGACATCAATCTGGAACATGCCACCCTGGAGGAGGCTGTTCAGGCACTTAAAGGTGCCCCAACAGGAACAGTTAACATTGGAGTTGCCAAACCTCTGCCAGTAAGAATATTTTCATCTTCTGTATTATACTTGCCAGCTATTTTAATGGTTTTTTTCGGTACCCAGTCAGCTCTTCTGATATGGGAGGTTTAGTAATAATTGTAATAAACATCCCCACTAATGGAGCAGAACACTACATTGTTCTATTCCTCTGCTATTCCTCCTAGAAATTTATGAATTAATTGTCAGCTGCATGTTACCAGTTTGGGGGTGTCCTTACACAGTCTGACACCATCTAGTCAGTTCTGTTAGACTGTGTATGGGTGCATCACTTTGGTACCACCCAGTTGTCTATTTGTTCTTAAATTTCTAGGAGTAATAACAAAGAAACAACACAACAATGTTTTAAGAAAAGGTGCTCCAGAAATGTCATTTCTTGGGGATCCCTTTTGAAGATTGACACTTTTCTTGAAAGTTTAAACTTTATACTCTCCAGAAATACTGATCTACATCCTTTCCAATGCCTGAGTGTTGTTGTTGCGTCTGAGTTTCTGTACAAAATGCATGCCGTTCCCGCTAACAAGCAGTATTTACTACTATATGCAATACTCCAGAATGTAGCAGTGAATTACCACTGTATACAACTAGTCTATGCTGTATCTGGTTAGTACTAAACATACCTTAAGTCATATTTGGTTTATATTTCTAGGTTGTATGAAACCATATAGAGCCATTTGACTTACAGAAACAGACTAGCGCAAAGAGTTTAGAGACTTTCTGCTTAAGGTGGTCTGTCAGCAGTTTTACCATACAAGACTGCTGACAGCTCTGGTTAGGGGCTGGGGAGAGCAGTACAAACATACCATTTGTGGAGCCTCGCTATCAGGGTAGTAGTATAAATATGAAGTTCAAATCTGCCAGGCCCTGCTTCAGCGAGTTCCCTGGAGGTGGGGCTTCACTGTAAGTGCTCTCACAGCCCCTCCTCTCTGCTCTTATTGACCCCTGTAGTGGTCTCCTGGTTGGATTCTACAGTTGTCACACAGCACAGTGGAAAAGCTGTGAAACAGCTTAATGCAGATATCACTTCACAGTCAATCACCGCTTCCTGGGCACTTGCAGGAGCAGAACCTGGCAGAATAAAAGTTAATGCTCACACTAACCCTGATAAAAGATCCAGAAAATGTCCACCCTAAGACTAGATTCCATGGTACTCAAGGTTAAACATAAAGTCCCATTTATTGTAATGTATACATAAAGTGCATAGGTATAATAGGGAGGAAATTTACAGCATGCAGCCAACACAGTCTCACGTCGTTCAACACATTCTTCAAAAAGTTTGTACTGCTCTTCCCGATACAAAACTGCTGACAGACACCCTCAAGACTGACTAGCTTGTGTTCAGTTGTTGTTTTTAATATCTTTCCACTCGCTGTCCTTTCCTTTCCTTTCATGGTGACCTCCTTGTTTCTGCAGATATCCCCTGAAGAAGGCTATATCTCTGCTAAGGATGACTCTGCTTTCTACACTGCACACTCATATGATGAGGAAGGGTCCAGTGATGCTCCTCTTTTCCATGCTGAGCTAGCTTTGGTTAGTGCCAGAAACCTCACTAAACCTTGTCTGTGAAGGTTCTCATTTATCCAGGTCATGGTATATCTGTAAAGAAAAAATCAAGGCAACTGGACGTACTGTAGATTTCTTGAAAACGTTTCACTCGTTCTTCCAACGAGCTTTTTCAATTCTGAGTGACTGTACAAAAAAATTCTGGGAATAAATATGTAACTGAATCAACATCTGGTAATTATACCCAGCATTGGGTCAAAGGTGTTGATTCATTATCCTAATTCAGTAGGTGATAAAGACTTCCCAGAAAAAGGTGTCAAGACAGCATTGTATGTGGCAGACAATAGATGTCTAACCCCCCGCCTCTATTCAAGCTTGGCTTCTCCATTTTTACGTAGATGGCCTCTTTCACGCCTCGTTTGTACCAATCGACCTCCTTATCCAAAACACGTACTTGACGGTCTTCAAAGGTGTGACCTGTTCCTTTTAGATGTAAGTACACGGCTGAATCTTGACCAGAGGTTTTGGCTCTTCTATGCTGAGCCATACGCTGATGTAGTTGTTGTTTTGTTTCGCCGATATACAGTTCTGAGCATTCCTCATTGCACTGGACTGCGTACACAGGTCACACTTTTGAAGACAGTCAAGTACGTGTTTTGGATAAGGAGGTCGATTGGTACAAATGAGGCGTGAAAGAGGCCATCTACGTAAAAATGGAGAAGCCAAGCTTGAATAGAGGCGTGGGGGGGGGGGGTTAGACATCTATTGTCTGCCACATACAATGCTGTCTTGACACCTTTTTCTGGGAAGTCTTTATCACCTACTGACTCCAATTAGGATAATGAATCAACACCTTTGACCCAATGCTGGGTATAATTACCAGATGTTGATTCAGTTACATATTTATTCCCAGAATTTTTGTACAGTCACTCAGAATTGAGAAAACTCGTTGGAAGAACGAGTGAAACGTTTTCAAGAAATCTACAGTACGTCCAGTTGCCTTGACTTATTCTTTACAGACTTACTAAACCTTGTTTTTAGGAATGTTGTGAAGCCATGGAAACGTGAAATGGTTTGACTGTCTTTGTGTTTGTTCCATAGCCAGGTGAAATTTTCAGTCTTTAATGCATGATACTCTGATTTCTGAGCTTTAGTTGAATATAAACCCAAGCCTGCTTTCCTTTAACGTATCCATTGCACATTAGATTAGTGCACTCGTACAGAACATGTGCCACGAGTACCAATGAAGTGACTGCATGATAAGATTTCTATGATGAGATGAACCATGGCATGGTAATGCACCTCCTTGTCATAATCCCCTTTTCTGACATGTCTGTTTTAGTGCCTACTTGAATTTCCCATGTAATAGCAATTCTTGAACATCTATTCTTATGACACGATGTTGTGCCATCTCTTTATTATTCCTGCTAGAAATTATGAATGAATTGCTAATAGTTTGCGATAAAGGATCAGGTATTGGCTACCAGTTGGGGGTGTCCCTGCACAGTCTGGCAGTGGAAGCACTGATTGGCTAATTTCAGACTGAGCACCCCCCCACCCCAAACTGGTATCACCCATCTGGACCTTCACTGCAAACTGCCAGCAACTTATAAATAACTTCTAGCAGTAATAATATAGAATATAACAATGGATGCTTCAGGAAAAGGTGCCTGTCTGATGGCCAGGATCGTGGGAGTGCACACGCGACCACCGCTGCTGGATTGCAGGATGGTTGTACCGCCTGAAAATGAACAGTGTATAATGTGATGGAAAAAATGAATCCAGCCAGCAAAGGAGGCAATATGGACAATCAAAATACATTAGAAAGTACTAAATGGAGCAACAGATTAGTTGCTGACTGATAACGAAGGATCATGACTGTCAGCATACAGGATCAGGGTGTATGTTCAGTAACCTATACAGCTTGCTTCCTTTTGCTACTATGATAGAGACTGTCACTGGTATAAAGGAAAGGGGGTGGGGGGGGGGTCGCTGGGTTGTACCTATTGAGAGCTCTGATGGTATCTATAAATATCATATGTTAAACAGTTGAGTACTTTTCCAGTAGGTGCTGAAAAATCTGGATTAAATGTATATTTCCTTAAAGGGGTGTTCCCATGGCGGCAGTCCTTTTTAGCATCTATTTATTAACAATCCACTGTTCTCTTCCAATGGCCCCATTCACTGTTTGGCAGTGGGATCTCGGGAGCATTCACATTAGTGCTTGAGCTCCCTGCCTGGCCACCTCTCTGCGTCTCTGTTGAAGTCTATAGGGTGCCTCCAAGGTATGTGCAAGAGCGATGGAGCCATTCTATAATGCTATACAGGGCTTGTAGCTTTGTGACTGCTACCAGATCATACTGCCAACGTATGGTCAGGATCCAGCGAATATGAAGCCACAAAAAGTCCTGGCTTGAAAATAGAGTTGAGCACAGCAGTAGGTTTCTTTTGTTAATAAGCATTTAAGCCGGACAACCAACTGCCTGAGATGGGGTTGTCCAGGCTTTTAATATCCTCACCCGGCACCCCCCGCCAATCAGCTGTATGAGGAGACAGCGCGCACAATGTGCACTCGCCGTCTCCGGTCTCTCTTCCTGTCTGCTGCTATGGTCTTAGCCATAGACAGCAGCGGTGAACAGGAAGAGACTGGAGACGGCACATACGCACAGTGCACGTCGTCTCCTCATACAGCTGATCGGCGGGTGTTGGACCCCGCTGATCTAATACTGATGACCTATCCTGAGGATAGGTCATCAATATTAGAAGCCCAGAGAACCCCTTTAAGAAAATAATTGCTCTCTGCTCCGTTTACAGGGAATCTGTTATTGGTTTTATGCTGCTAGGTTCCAACAGCTCCAGCGCCTGCCAATGAGTCCCCATATCCATGAGCTCACGGCTCTCCCTACCCACCTGCCTGTGATTGACAGTTTTTTGTTTTTTTTTTCCATATGAATCAGCAGTAGGTGGGTGGGGAGAGCCAGGAGCCCATGGATATGGGGACTCGTTCGACATGCGCTTGAGCTGTTTAGCACAAGATTTTAGCAAAATTGCTGGGTCAGTTAAACAAAGGGACCCAGCATTTTGCTAAGGGGATCTGTCACTAGTTTATGTTGCCCTTAGTTAGGACAGCATAAAACTGGTGTCGGATTCCCTTTATGTTAATTTGCCCTTTTTGATGCAGGTGGAGACCAATGATGCTGACCTACCAGGAGAATGTAGTTTAGAATCTCGCTTTCCTCTTGATGATGATGACCGCTCTCTTCAGGCTTCTATGTTAGCCTTGCATGGCAGTGCCTGTAATGATGACCTCCTTAATGTCTTCAGCGATTGTTCCTTGCAGGTAAGGAGACTTTTATAAGCTGTGCCTTCACATAGATTCTGCTCAGTAGCTGATATCAACTTAGGCCCTTCATTTTCATGCTTGATGAATGTCCCAGTGTTGGACCCCACACCAATCTTCATGTGATAGTACTTGCTAGCGATATAACATATCAGGTATTGAAATCCATTAGTAAGCTTATGCGTGTCTCTTTAAATAGGATGTCTCTAAGGAAGATGACAGCTTTCATTCAGCACCGGAAGTCCAAACTGGAAAGCTA
This sequence comes from Bufo gargarizans, assembly GCF_014858855.1. NCBI lineage: Eukaryota > Metazoa > Chordata > Amphibia > Anura > Bufonidae > Bufo > Bufo gargarizans. The sequence continues at coordinate 443,683,065 of NC_058080.1, forward strand.
GCTCTTCAAAAGTCCACTCTAACGTCTGAACTTTGGGCTACATCAGCATCGGTTCTGGATTTTAAGTTGCCTGCCAAAGATTTATATAACCTTAATCTTAGCCCAGCAGAAGATGCTAAAAAAACTGGAATGAATATTGGTGGTTCTTCTGATTTTAAGGAGCCTTCAGGAGATGGTGGTCTTGACAAGCGGTTTGAATGCACATCATCTGGCTTTGGATCTGAAATGCAGTCATCTGGTTCATGGGCTCAGTTAAAGACCCATGGAACCGCCACCACTGCTGTCCTTCCTGACTCTCTCTTAAAGGTAACACAGTAGGGGATTACTGGTATTAACCAGGTAGAACGTCCATCTATCAGGAACTAGCTTTTAGTTTTTGGGCACCCCAAGTATTTTTTTGAGATGTGTTGATTTTTTTTCTACATACTGATTCTCATTGGATGTTTTGGGAAGTAGCCATAATACATCAATTGGCACTTAATGGGGTTGTCCGAGAGTTTTAGAAATTTAAAGTAGATTCAGGATATGTTAAAATAAAAAAGCAACCTGACAAATCCCCCGCTGCTCTCGTGCCGATGCTCTGGTGCTTTGTTTTTTTTATTGCCTGACGTGAAGACATGCCATAAATTCACCTTAAAGCAGGCGAAGTGACGAGCTGGACAAACACCAGACATAAACGCTGTTGGAAGCAGAGGTCACCAGTCCAGAAAATCCCAAATTCTGGAATACAGACCAATTCAAGAAAAAGGTTACAGCATCCATGGGTGAATGAAGACCCATGTGTAGGACATGTTAATAAATAGGATTTCTTTCACTGATGGATGCAATTGCACCTTTTTCCTGACCTGTGCTTTATGTCCGTTTGACTGCTGCCACCAGTCACAGGTCTCAGCGGTGATGCTAACATGTATGGTAGTGCTGACTGCTGAGGTCAGTGATTTGCTGCAGTGGTTATGTGGATGTATGTGACATCATCGCTGGGAACCACAAAAATGTCGGTGCAGAAGTGGTAGGTGATTAACAGTTGAGTAATGGTGTTTTTTTTTTTTTTTTTTTTTTTTTTTTTCCATTTTAGAACTTTTTTTTTTTTTTTTAGCAGTGATACTGGAAGTGGTTTATTACATTGTTATGAATGAATAGGTTGGAATAGCTAGCAACACTGGCATGTCAGCTTTCATGTGACCCTCATTTGCTGCTTAAAGTCCAAATGAAATATTCTCCAGTGGCACTTATATCTGGTATGAAAATGGCTTTTATGTCGGTACAAATGACAACGTTGAAATGTTTCGGCCCCTATAGACAGTTGGCTTTGAGCTGCAGTGTTGACAGATGTAAATTTATTCTCACGTGTCACACGAAGTGTCTTTCCACAATAGGCTGCTGGATATTCATCTGGGAGAGAATGCACCGAAGCCAGTGAAGATTGTAACACCAAAACTGTCATTAAAAACACCTTTGAGAAAACAATTACTGTAACCAGAGGAAACTGCAGCCTCGGTGAGTTTTGTGAAAAGTATTGGGTTTTTTATTCTATCCCTTCATTATAATGTCTAAGGGCATAATATGACACATCTGTGTAAACGGAAACCGTAATGCAGTGCCCGATCTATCACATTATCGCCACCAGCCGCACCCAACAGACCCCATCGAGTCATAATGGGGTCTGTCAGGTGCCTTCATGATGTCTGTCATTTTGCCAGAAAAAAATAACTGGAGATGTAACTTCATCTCCAGTGAAACCTGCTGATGGAGCCTCCTACACAAGTGTGCTCTTCAGTTCTTTTTACTTTCCAAAATTTTTAGAAATTAAGCAGAATCAAAAAAGTTATTAAATCCTTTTAAATGGCTAAAAGATATGCAGCTAGATTTCAATAGGCAGGTTCCACATCCAGAATTATCTGCAGAATTAGACCATTAGTTGCTTCAAAATCCATAAGGAGCATTTGTCCTAAAATGAATGAAAAAAAAAAAAAATGTAAATGTTTGTCCCTGAGGTCACTTATAATTATCATTAAGATTTAATTTTTATGTGTTGGCTTGCATTTCTGCATGGGAACCAAACAACTATTTGACAGTCGCTAATGGCAATCATTACAGTGCCCACAGGAGTGATCAACCCCTCTTACACCCACCCTGAATGTCATATAGGTCTTCACTGTTAGGCAGAGTTACATTTACCTGCTTGTGTCAGTCTTCACTGGCATTATATTCACAGACTTGTAAGATCAGCATGAGTATTCTTATGGTTTTAAGCAAAATGAAGAGACGTATTTGTTGGTATTGTGGAAAGACACAGAAGAGAGCATTCTGATGCATAAATCATATCATAAACGAGGAAAGTGTTTGTATTGTTCTGTCTGGATTCCTGCAAAACTTGAATTTTCTGAAAAAAAATAAAACACACAGCAAGCCTCAAAGAAAGTCCCTGTAATGGAACAGTCATAGAACTGTGGCTATAAATGTGGCGAGATTTCTGTTCAGCCATATCCGGTTTCCTGGTGTACGTGGTGGATAAAAGACACTAGCAGATGTTCTGTATCAGCAGCATCGAGTGTGTTAATAATCCATGATTAGAGTGGTCTGTTCTCCAGACTCTGAGCCTGGACATCTTGGCCTGGAACCATAGTGCAATTGTGATATTTTTAGCCCTGATAAATGACACTTCCAGCAAGCAGAAAGGGTTTTTGTCAGCATGATCAACCCTATTAAACCAGACATACTGCCTGGTAGGGCTCATCATGCTGATTAAAACAACACCTTTCTATTGTGTATATGATAAACAGCTGCAGAGAAATCTGTGGTTTATTCGTAAGCAGATAAGTTCAAGCACCAGGAGGCGGGGCTGAACCCTTGTAGAACTGCTTTTGTAACACCCCCTGTGCTCTGCACACTCCCCCCCCCTCCCTTTAATTAACAGGGTTAGATATGAGCATGCTGAGGGCAGAGCTGTGTTCTAGCATCTACATATAATATACACTATGTACTATAGCCTCACCACATTGAGATTCGCTCGGAAAGTTAATCTACATATTGCTGCTTTATTCACAATCACAATATATTTATAAAGACACCAGTAATGTGTTGGCTTTATAAGCACAGAAAAGACATACATCTCTATATAGTAATGCTATAGCTTGATGGTTAAGTGATTGGTTTTGTAAAACAGTAATATGTAGATTAGCTTTCTGAGCAGATCTCAATGTGGTGAAGCTATAGTACATAGTGTATATTATATGTAGATGCTAGAACACAGCTCTGCCCTCAGCATGTCTAGCCCTGTCAATCAAGGGGAGGTTGAGTGTGCAGAGCACAGGGGGTGTTACAGAGCAGTGCTCAAATGATTCAGCATATGAATAAAAACACAGATTTAGCTGCAGCTGTTTAGCATACAGGCAAAAGAAAGGTACAGTTGTAATTAGCATGATGAACCCTACAAGCCAGTATGCCTAGTTTTATAGGGTTGACCCTGATCGCAGACCCGCTTCAAAGCCGTTGTCTAGTATTAGGAAAACAAGGCTGCTTTTTTTCCAGCACCACATCTGACCAGAGGGTAAGGACTTATTCGCACGTCTGTGCTCATGATGAGGTCTGTGAGAAGACGGTTAGTGTTTCATTCGTGAAGATGTCTGTGAAAGGTCCATATGTAATCAATGTGTCTGTTTTTTGCCCTCCTTTTGTTATCCGTATTCCACATACACTGCTGGGCTGAAAATGAGTTTCCACTGCATCTTCTACCAATGGTGCTTGAAAATCACTGACAGAACATGGATGCTATCCATATTGTGCTTGTAGTTTTCACGGACCCATTGTCTTCAGTGAGCTTGTTTGGTCTGCACCACAGACCCAAATGTTGCATGTGTCTGTGGTTTTTCCACTGATGTATGAATTTATAAATTAAAGGGGTTGGCCATTTTACTCACTGTAGTACATCATAAAGTCCACAAACAAATATCCAGCACACCATGTATCTATCATCCTCCGTGCACGGAACGAACCAGGCAAGTTCTACGGACATAAACAATGTAAAGAAAGTTCCAGCACTTGTAAATCATTTAGTTGCTTCGTCTTTATTTTTGGTAACAAGTTACAGCATGCGGACACCACTGCACAACTGAAACGTTTCAAACTGTAGCTTTCTTAGGCTTCGTTGACATCACCGTTCAGCCTTTCCGTTCTCCTGCTCCGTTTAGGAGCAGGAGTACGGAAAGGACGGAAAGGCACATAACTGACGCCAAACTGAGTCAAACGGAGCCCTTAGGACCCCATAGACTATAATGGGGTCCGTTATGTTTCCGCTCAGAAGATGATTTTTAAGCGGAGACAAAAGTCCTGCATGCACAACTTTTGTCTCCGCTTAAAAATCATCTTCTGAGCGGAAACATAACGAACCCCATTATAGTCTATGGCATTGCTGGCCAACCTGCGGCTCTCCAGCTGTTGCAAAACTACAACTCCCAGCATGCCTAGACTGCTTACAGCTATCAGCCTACAGCAGGGCATGGTGGGAAATGTAGTTTTACAACAGCTGGAGAGCCGCAGGTTGGCCAGCCCTGGTCTATGGGGTCCTAAGGGCTCCGTTTGACTCAGTTTGGCATCAGTTATGTGCCTTTTCCGTCCTTTCCGTTCTCCTGCTCCTAAACGGAGCAGGAGAACGGAAAGGCTGAACGGTGATGTCAACGAAGGCTAAGTCGTAACTGTTTACGACTAAGAACGCTACAGTTCGAAACGCGTCAATTTGCGGTGGTGTCCACATGCTGTAATTTGTTACCGAAAATAAAGATGAAACAGCGAAACGATTTACAAGTGCTGGAACTTTCTTTACATTGTCACTGTATTACAGTCAGCAAGGGTAATATGGATGGAAGTTGCTTAGCACATCAGAAGCAATGACTGTTGTACAGTGAGTAACAGAAAAACTTTGCAAAGTAGTCAATCCCTTTTAAAGTCAATATGTCTGTGTGCTGTCCATGTCCCCTATTCCGTGATTTGTGAATAAGGCCTTAATATGGCGAGCTACACAGTAGGGTCACAAACACACGAGGCTCCCGAAACAGCGCCATATATAGTGGCACACACCTGAAGCAAGCACAAGGATATAATGATGAGACGTTGTTTTGTTGCAATATTGGGTAGAGTAAAAACCAACAAAAACATCTAGTGAACGTACACTCTAAATCAAAACCGCGTAACTGAAAAAAAAAAAAAAGATTGTTTTAGTACCTGTTTATATGTGTTTCTTAACCTGGTGTTCGTTATGCCATAACCCGTTTTTCAGGGGAACATGCCTGCACATAAATTTGAGACAGTTCTGGTGCAGGAACTCTGTCTAGTTAGGACCTTAGTTATCTGGAATATACCTTTACTTCCATGACAGTCCTGGGTCAGTCCCCACAAAATTCTTTGGCATGCGAGGTACAGATGGCACATTTTCTCAGCCCCGTTAAACACCTTCAGGAAGCAACAACTGAATCTGGCCTTATTGCCCAGTATCAGCCCTCATCTGCGCCATTGTAACTGAATGGATGGCCGTGCAATCATCCATGAGCTAGAATGTAGCTGAAAGTCTTCCTAGAAACACTGAACCTGGGACACATTTGACAAATCTGTTATGGCAGTGTGTCCATGAATAACAGGGGACACAATTTGGTAATAAATCGCTGTCAGAAGATGTACGTGTGCGTTAGTAGTGTAAATGATGTCATACTAACTTTACATATTCGGCCTATTCACGCCATTGATACTTGAACTCATTTATAGAATGGGTACCATATAAAATGTGAGATACATCAGCAATTTGAAAATGCATTTTTAATCATCCACTTTACGTTTGTCTTGGATAGGTATGACTGTAAGCGCTAATAAAGATGGCTCCGGTATGATTGTCCGCAGTGTTATAAATGGAGGGTCAATAAGTCGTGATGGTAGAATTCATGTTGGAGACTGTATACTGGCAATCAATGATGAGTCTACTACCAACCTGACCAATGCCCAGGCACGGGCTATGCTGCGAAGGCATTCCTTACTCGGCCCTGATCTAAGGTAAGTGGGCTGTAAACGTCTTTTCCTTGAAATGTCTTGCATACTAGTGTTAAGCTACAAATTAATTTCATGTAAATTGCTGTGATGCCGCTAATTATTTATAGATGTAGCACAGCTTCATTTACTAGATGTAGCAGCTTTGAATTTATTTGGTACAACTATGATATCCTGCAGGGACTTATTTAAATTCTTACACATTTGGACAACCCCCATCTGGAGAACTTTCAGTGGTGGGAGTGCTAAATCACTGCATATACTAATCCTATAGGGGAGATTCGTTAAGCAAGCAAAAAAAAAAAAAAAAAAAAAAATTGCTCCATAGTTCTAATTCCACCAAAAATGGACTGCACTAAATGGATTTTTTTCAGGACCCTCTCCAACATTGTGCCAGTTGTTATACTGATGTCCGCTTAAAGGGCTCTGATACCCCCCACACCCCTACTGATCAGCTTGTTCCTGCAGCTCCGCCAATGGAACTAGCTCTTGAACAGAGCAGGAGGCTCCGATCAAAGTGTAGTGGCCATTCTGCCACCAGGTTACTACTGAAGCGTGCGGGAGCTGAGGTGCAATAACACAGCACAGCTGCTATACTTTGAATGGAACAGGAAGCACAAGTTTGTTTAAAGTGCTAGTTCCAGTGCCTGAGGATGCACGGAACACTTGATAAAGGGGGTGCAGGGTGTCGGGCCCCCCCACTGATTTTGATATTGATGACCTATGCTGAAGATAGGTCATCAATAACAGGAGCCTGAAAAAAACCTTTAAAGGGAACCTGTCATCACCTTTATGCTGCCCATACTAACAGCAGTATAAAGTAACGATAGGCGAGTTGGTTTCGGCGGTCTGTCATTTAGAAGTTAAAAGTAAGTGGTTGCAGAGAACCAACCTCACAACCATTGCAGACTGGGCCTGGAAAAGAGTCCCGGCCGCCTGAGAAGAGTCCTGGTTGTTCCTGCTCTCCCTGCTGATGACTGACCGTCTTCTACCAAGTTTTCTCCCTCTCTGTCTAGGAGAGAACTGCCAATCATCAGCAGGTGAATAACCAGGACTCTTCTCAGGTAGATGTGACTCTTTTCAAGGCCTGGGCTGCAATGGTTATGAGGCTGGTTCTCAGCGACCACTTACTTTTAGCTGATGAGTGACACAGCGCTGAGATCAGCATTTCTTCACTACTTTATGCTGCCCCCAGTGAGGTCAGCATGAAGTTGATGACCGCTTCCCTTTAAGTAGTAGATGGACCATTTGGCATCAGAGCCCAGAAGAATATGCTACCTTTCCACACTGTGGTGCAGATTTACTTAGATAGGCTGTCTATATGACTCTGGCTGGATGATGAACCTGGTTCAGGGATTGACACTTTCATACCAACTACTGGTTGGCTTAATTTTTGACAGAATCTTACGGCGTTATTATGGCCTAATATGAGGACACTCCCCTTTTTCCAGCAAAGCCGTGCCTTGTTTCCATTAAGCCACATCCCATGATTGGGCTTTGCGCAGATAATTTCTTTAAACCGAAATGTGCCTCAAATTGTAGCAATTTACAACAAAATCTAGGTGCACTGACAAAAATAAATCTGGGTCTCTATGTCTAGGCCCCTGACCACTTGCATCGTTAAAAGGGTTGTCTGCCTTTTTTAATATTCATGACCTGTCATCAATATCAGATTGACAGGGGGGGGGGCGACTCCCGTTCACCCCCGACAATCAGCTGTTTGAAGAGAAGGCAGTGTTCATGCGAGCGCTACCTTCCCTTCATTGTTTACCCGCTCACCGTCACAACTGCAGTGGTGAGCAGGTGTAATTACAAGCAGTCCTCGTTCACTTCAATGAGACGGCTCCTTCCTTTTCAAGTGTATTCTACAGACCCACCCCATAGAAGTGAATGGGATGGCTTGGCTGTAATTACACCTGCTCACCGCTGTAATTGTGGTGGCAAGCAGGTAACCAAAGGGGAAGGCAGTGCTTGTGTGAGAGCGGCCTTCTCTTCAAACAGTTGATCGGTGGGAGTGCCGGGAGTCAGACCGCCGCCAATCTGATATTGATGACCTGTCCTGAGGATAGGTCATCAATAGTAAAATGCGGACAATCCTTTTTAACAGTGATTTTACAAATTATGGAGGTACACCTTCACAGAGCACTTCCAAAGGGTTAAGACATTCAGCTCTGCTACATCTGTACATCATGTGGCTCAGTGTTATATTCTTTCCAATTGCATAACGTGTTTGGTTCTGAGGCAGTTCAAGCGATTTGGAAAATTATAATACCCTTGTAAAACTGTAGTTGAAACACGCTTTAGATGGTATAGCAACCTTGTATGTGGAACAGAGTAAGAATGGGGAAATTTCCAAGATGAACATATTGGATTTATTTATTTTTTTTCTTAAATTTTTTCCTCTGAAAAAGGATGGAGTGATTTCCGTTTGACAAGCTTTAAAACAGCTGGTTGGGGTTGCAGATTTGTGCGGTTTTGCAGAGAGAGCCAGCTGTGCGGCCACTCGCAGAATGCATGTCGTCCCACTTCACAATCCACCTTGCCAGAAGCTTCTGCTATCTGTGCTGTTATAAGAGCCAGGGCTTTGCGTAGCGCAGCATCTGCTTCCAACATCTGTCAGATAATTACCGGTTTGAAATGAAATTCACCTGCCCTCACCTAAAGAATAAATTCCTGATCAAGGGAGAGAGACGGATGGCAGGAACATTTCCTCATCCTTGTTCGTAATCACCGCTATAGACACACAGAATGAGCAGATGCTTTCGGGGGGAGGTGTTGATAAAAGGGAGATGGGAATTATATACAAAAAAAAAGACAAAATAAAATTGCACTTACTTTTAGCTACATATGTATGCTTTGCACACACAGCGCGGGGCTTTGGCTTTTGTTAACACGATTGTAAAAAGATGCTGCATTATATGCTTCCCATTCTAGATCTTCTCCCGCTCCTGCTGATGATCAGGCCCCATTTTATGTGTGAGTATTGTTGGCTCGAAAGCTCGGCATGTCTTCTACTCGTCTCTTCACCTCACCCTTTTTAATATTCCTTTCTGCAGAACGATGCAGGAACTGACAAATTTCATGTTCTCCATGTGTCTTTTGTGTGTCTTAACGTTTGTTATTTTAACCCTTTTAAATACTTTTTATTATAGAATTTATTAATTTTTTACCTCTTTTATTGCACAAGTAAATTTTTCAAGCAAAATTTTCTTGTGTCCGGCAATTAACCAATTGAGAGTTTTCCCTCTCTTGCATGTACTGTTTGCATGGTCATGTCCATTCTCTTGTTTTTTGCATGGACAATTTGCATGTTCATGTGAATTCTCTCATTTTCTGCATGGACAATTGTCAGATTTCTCTCTCTCTCTCTCCCCTAACCCTTTTCCTTGAAGTGATTGCATTGCTTGTCGAGTAGCTGCAGCTGGAAAGAGGTAAACGTGGTTTGGAAATAGGACAAGGACAGGCAGGAAAGATGGGGGTGCTTTCATTTTGCTTTAGCTATATTGAGGAGGGCAGAGCTTCTTGCCTGCCACGTTACTTTGTGTCTCTCGTCAGTAACGTGGCAGGCAAGTTTGTCATGGATATACAGTTTGTCTCTTTTTATGTCCTTTACTGTAGACAAGTATTTTCCCTTCAGTTATTGTATTACATTAAAAAACCTAAAGGTACAATCACACATGTTGACCGAGCAGGCAGTTATTGAGAAGGAACGGTTTCTTCCCAGTAACTGCCTGCTCGTCGGTGGAGGTTTTTACATTTACATGCAGCAATCTCCTCCACTAAATGGGGACGAACGGCCAATACTGCCATCTCTTGTCCTCATACGGATCCATTGTTTCTGGGCAGCAGATCACTTATTTAGATGTCTGCATTGACGAGTGTGGCAAAGAGCAGACAGATATCCCTTCACATACTTCATAACCATATGAAGGAGTGAATGATTTCCACACTCTACCATTGCCTTCTCATAGTCACAGTACACTATTTTGCACAGCATGTTGTATCCATGCTCATAACTGGTTTCAAATTCGGTTCTATTATAATGGATTTTTTTTACCTGTCCAGAGTACCCCATATACCTGTTTTTCCTCCTTTTCTCAGCATCACTGCATCCTGGCAGGATGTCTACTTGCAGATCTTCATGTTTTCATCAGCTTTCTGTTGGTTTTCTAACCAAACCCAGCATGCTTTGTGTAGGGTTTCACAGGGATTTCTGGCAAACTGGTCTCTACAGTAGTCACGCCCCCCTTCACCACCTCCCTCCGTGCTAGGTGGAGCAAGTGTTGATTTGTTGGCAGTACTTCCTCTGTTCACACGGAGCGATGTGCTGACTGATAACGATGTTCCACATAATAGATGTGATCACTCATTAGTCGGGAGATGGGCGGCATATTTAAGATTGGTCAGAACTCTGGGCTTGTGAAGCTAGCTTTAGTGGCACAAGGACATTCTCAAAATGCCAGCTAACCTGCTCTTGTATCAGAAAGTATTTTCAATTATGCCCCATGACCGCACCTGTGAGAGATCCTTCCCCTTCCGGACAGGAAACAGGAACTTCCCAGATCTTTAAAAGGGTCCCCTGTACTCCACTGCTCAGTTTCTTCCTGTTTCCTGTTCGTAGAACAGCGGGATGGTTCTTTCCCAGGTCTATTAGGGGGCTGCAGGACCTCTAGGGTAATTACCTTAGGCCTAGTGGAGGTACCTGACGGCGCAAGTCTCCACTAGGAGCCGCTGTAAAGCCCGGTCTATCCCTCTAAATTATGTCATGGGGGGGATCCCTGGTGGCCACCTCGTACCCTTCAGTCTGCGGCCGGCGAAGAGGGTGGAGGAGGAGTCCTATCCTCGTGGTTAACGGCAGGCCTGTTCCGGGCGCATGGGAAGTGACACCTGCGTTCCACCTGAACAGGAAGGGGAGGGGCCAAGATGCATGGCGGGTGGTGCGCAGCCTTTTTGAAGAGGGGACGCCAGCCAGCCAGCCAGCATGGAAGGAAGCAATAGCACAGCAGCAGGCTTTGACCAGACGGCCAGATCTTCCTTCCATAGCCCTTGAATGCACGCAAAATGCAGGAAGAAGGGGAGATGCAACAGCGCACTGAAAGACAGGAGCTACACTCCGAATCCAGCATGGTACTCTTGGGGGTAAGAGGGGTTATCCCTGCTATCTCATTTATAGGAGATTATTTTTTCCTTTTGGTAACTGATTATGGGCTATGTGTTAATGCAGGTTAAGGAGGCCCCAAGAAAAGCTACGCACAAGCCAGAGAATGTGGAATTTAGTCAAAATGGAGGTTCGTTCCTCTGTGGAACAATTTAAAAAGTCACTTCCAGGCTCATCCAAACATAGGAAAACTCAGGTGATTGAATGTGACACTACTGAGTCTGATTCAGAGGAAGAAGGAGCAATTACAAGCTCGGATTCTTCCTCTGAAAATCTTGCGGGGATGCCACTGTTCAAAGTGGAGGATACAGATTTATTACTAAAAGCAGTGAGGTCCACAATGGAGGAAGAAAAAGGGTATAGATCCAGACAAGAAGTAATGTTTGAATGTCTGAAACCAAGAAAAGCAAAAGTATTCCCCATTCAGGATTGCATAAAAGAACTCGTTAAACGTGAATGGGACAAACCGGATAAAAAGTTCTTTATCCCTAGAGCTATTAAAAGAAAATACCTATTTAAAGATGAAGAAATTGCGGCCTGGCAGGATGTCCCTAGGGTAGACACCCCGGTGGGAAAATTGAATAAAAGATCAGCACTTTAATTTGAAGATCTAGAATCCCTTAAGGGATCCGATGGATAAGAGCAGACAACTATCTAAGAAAAAATTGGGAGGCATCCACGTCATCTTTTAAGTCTAATATCGCAACTACCTCAGTGGCCAGAGCGCTTAAAGTCTGGTTAGGAGAATTAGAATCCCATATAATGAATAAGACCCCAAGAGAACAATTACTGGAGGCGAGTAAAGGCAGTAGATTTTATTTCAGACGCCTCGGCGGATGCACTAAGGTTATCGGCTAGAGCAGCTGCATTATCTAACTCTGCCAGGAGATCCCTCTGGTTGAAGGAATGGAAGGGTGATGTGGCATCCAAATCTAAATTATGCACCCTCCCTTGCCAGGGGAATGTTTTGTTCGGGTCACCATTGCATGACATACTGGACAAGGCGTCGGATAGAAAAAAGGGATTTCCAGTACCAGCTTTTCCCAAACAAAGAGAGCCATTTCGGGGTGGAGAGAAAAGAAGGGGCTTTGGGGACCTAAAGAAAAGTAGTGATTGGAGAAGTAGCAAATCAAAGGGTTTGTTGTTCAAATCCAAACCTCAAATTCCAAATGTGTCTTACCAATGACACAATCACTGCTTTACATAAACACTCACCAAAGAAAGCAGCATTGATAGAGAAAGTAAAAAAATCTACTGACCTAGTCGGTACTAATACCGGTTCCCACGGAAGAAATAGGGAAAAGATTTTATTCGCCTTTCTTCCTTGTCCCCAAACCCAACGGGACTTATTGGACGATAATAAATCTAAAAGAGCTCAATCAGTATTTAACATACCAAAAATTTTGAATGGAATCAATATCAACTGTTCTTTACCTATTCCCCAAGTGCGTGATGGCCTCTATAGACATAAAAGAAGCCTACTACCATGTACCCATACATCCTTCATCTAAAAAATTTCTCAGGGTGGTAGTACGGATGGGGAAATCGATAGCTCCTCTACAATAAAGAGCGCTCCTCTTTGGATTATCACAAGCGCCAAGAGTGTTCACGAAACTAATAGCAGAGGTGATGGCACAAGTAAGGAGATCGGACATTATCATAATTCCTTATCTACACGACCAACTTATGGTAGGGCAGTCCCCAGATGTCCTGGTGAGCCAAATTCAGTAAGTGTTGGAGATTCTGACAAAACTAAGTTGGTTAAAAAATTGGGACAAGTCATGTCTAACACCAGCTTACCTCTGCATTTTTCTAGGAATTCAGCTAGCTTCATTAGCCCAAAAATCCTTTCTTCCAGTAGAAAAGAGACTGGCATTACAACAGATGATGAGGAAATTCAGCAGAACCAGAATATCTACGCTGAGAGAGGCTATGTTCATTTTAGGTCTAAAGACGGCATGTATACCAGAATACTGCAGTCATACATCCTTTCGCATTGGGACAAGAGAATGTTATCCCTAGACTGCAAATGTGTAATCCCCAGGTCAATAAAGGATTCTATTTTATGGTGGATGAAGGAGCTGAATTTGATCAATTATCCATTGATAATTACAACAGATCCCAGCCCCAAGGGGTAGTGCCCACTCAGTTTTAGGGGTTTCCCCTAGTTCAGTGGTCAAAATCCCAGAGTCTACAGTCCCAAAACCCCCGGGAACTGAAGGCAGTACTGTGTGCCTTGAGGGAGAGTCTTCCCTTTCTGATAGACAGACACGACAGAATTCTATCCGACAGCGCGACGATGGTGGCCTATATCAACAGACAAGAGGGACAAGATCTTTTCAGCTATTGAATCTTGCATCCTCAATTTTGCAACTAATGGAGGGGAAGGTTCTATCTCTCTCAGCAGTATACCTGAAAGGCTCAGAGAACTGCCAAGGTGACATTCTGAGCAGACACAAGTTTCATCTGATAGAAGTTCTGTGCATCCAGAGAAAACCGGAAATGCCTAAAAAAAAATTCTCTCAGTTTGTCAGATCAGTCCCTGGGGATTGATGCCCTGTCCCAACCTGCAGCAGTGATCTTAATAGCTCTTTTCTGGCCAAAAAGAGTTTGGTTTGCCTGGTTAAGGAGGCTATCTCTTTCGGATCCCTGGATACTGCCAGAGAGGGAGGACTTGCTGTATCAGGGCCCTCTATGTCATCCGGAAGTAAAGAAGTTACACTTAACGGCCTGGATTTTGAGAGGGAGTTCTTTAAGGCCAGGGATTTGTCAGAACGAGTGCTAGAAACTCTACTAGCTAGTAGAAAGGAGAATACCTCTAACATTTTTTTTGAGGGTTTGGAAAACCTTTGTTCAATTTGCTGGGTCAGGCCTAGATCTGGTTTCGCCACCAAATATTCCATTAATTTTAGATTTTCTACAGGAGGATCTTAACAAAAAATTAAAACCTAGCACTCTAAAAGTCCAGATTTCTGCCCTCAGTGTGCTATTTGACTTCAGGTTGGCTACCCATCCCTGGATTAAGAGCTTTATTAAAGCGAAATTGAGCTCCCTGGGATCTTAATATAGTACTTTCTAGGTTAACCAAAAGTCCATTTGAGCCAATAGATTCTATTTCCTTGAGAATGTTGTTTTACGAGACTGCATTTCTGGTGGCTGTTACATCTGCTAGATGAGTGGGGGAGCTTTCCGCCTTATCCGCCTCTCCACCTTTATACTTTGGTAATGGAAGATAGGTTGTGTTTAAACCAGACCCTGCTTTTCTGCCAAAGGTTGTCTCTGATTTACATAGATCCCAGGAAATTGTTCTCCCCTCTTTTTGTCAAAATCCAAAAAGTGAAGACGAGGAGACATTTCATACACTTTTTGTGAGGAGATGTATCTGTAGAGTCAACAAGGGAGTGTAGGAAAGCCTCTCAACTTTTCATTCAGTTCCAGGGTCCAAACAGAGGGTTAAAAGTTACAAGTTGCATTTTAGCCATATGGATTATGAAGACAATAGGCTTAGCCTAGTCTCTGGCAGGTCTCCAGGTTCCCACAGGATTCTCTGCCCATTCTACAAGAGCAGTGGCATCATCTTGGGCAGAGAATGGGTGTGCCACCATTGACCAAATTTGTAGAGCTGCGACCTGGAGCTCTCTGACCACGTTTTACAAACATTACAGATTGGACTTATTGTCTGCTCAGGACCTGTCCTTTGAAAAAAAACATGCTGCAGGCGGTAGTCCCACCCTAAAATTATCTAGTCTAGTCTCTCACAGGTGCTGTCATGGGGCGTAATGGAAATACATTGATTACTCTTACCAGTAAACCATTTTCCATTAGCTCATGACAGCACCTACATTATTCCCCTCCCAAAAACAAATTACATATATATTTAGTTTCATAGAAGTTATCTTAAAGAGGAGATATGCTGAATGGCATAAATTTAAGATATTTATGTATGAGGTGTTAAGTTTCACTGTGTATAGGTATTTTGGTGGTCCTAGGAATCTTGTCACAAACTAAGCAGTGGCGTATAGAGGACCCTTTTAAAGATATAGGAAGTTCCTGTTTCCTGTCCGGAAGGTGGAGGATCTCTCACAGGTGCTGTCATGGGCTCATGGAAAACAAATTACCGGTAAGAGTAATCAATGTATTATATTTTTTTTTTTAAATATATTTATTTTATTTATATATTATTTTAATAAGGTAAAAAAAAAATAATCTATCCATGAGCTTTATTTTTTTGTTTTGAGGCAATGGATGACTAACTGTATGTATGTAACTGTACGTCATGTATGATGTGCACAATTTCATTTTCAGTTGATTTCGTATTAAATGTATTTTGCAAAAAATAATCTACCTTCCAGACTCACTTTTTTTTAAACTGTATCAAATAACATAGTTTATAAGGCTGAAACAAGACATCTGTCCATGCAGTTTAGCCTGTTATCCTGCAAAGTTGATTATACATTAATCGCTGAACTACAGTGATCCCTCAAGATACAATGGTCTCAGGATACAATATTTTCAACATGCAATGGTATTTTCTGACCCATCGTAAGTTGAAACTAGACTCAACATACAATGCCTCAGACTCAGATCCAACCAATCAAGGACACTTTTCTGGTAAATTAGCTGTATTAGTTCTAGTTATCAGCTATTCCTGACTGTTATATGTAAGGACTTGTTTTATCTGTCTTGGTTATCTGCTTATGTTTCTTAAATCTTAATTTTCTCTTATCTTGATTGACATTTTTGGTCTTTGGAACCATTTACTCAACTTGCTATGGTTTCAACATCCAATGGTCCTCCTGGAACCAATTAATATTGCATCTTGAGGGACCACTGTGTATTTAGTAAAGTAATTTTATAGTGGGTTTATATGCTGCAGTATAGTGCTGTACAATATTAAAGGTGAAGCATGTTTAAAGAAAATATGTTTTGCTAAAAAAAAAAAAACGTCCAAAAACGGTGTTACAAAACCGTGGCAATCACATTCGACTTTGCTGCATGGTAATTGACCACATGGCTCAATACTGCAATGTGTAAACCCAATTAAAAGAATTATATATGAGATTAGGACGGAAAAAAACTTTTTTTTATTATTTTTATATATTTTGCTTCCTTTGGTAGACAACATAGTCTATGCACACGGTGAGATCATTCACGGTTTGTCACCACAATTTGCTCAAGATTTTGACAGAATCTCAACATTTGCTTCAATGTATGAAATAAGCCCCAGGCGCTCACAAAAATTATATTGGTGTGGCACGATAAATCTTGAACCTACCCAAACCTTACTTTGATCTGGTCATATCTGGCCCTGGTTTAGGTGGCCAGTGATGTAGCTGAGCCCCCAGGGAACCTGGTGATTTAGTTCTGGAGAATACAAAATGTCCTCACAGCCAAACTGACCACAGTATTGTCAATTACAGCCACTGACCAGACACATGAGCCAACTAGTCAGGGAATTAGCCTTAATAGGAAAACTGCAATCCATAAAAACATGTTTTGCCCTAAAACTATTTCTATTAAAATAACAGGCTTAAATGACAGTTCATTACTTTTTACGGATTCAGCCCGAGTTTATTATTATTAAGCAAAATTCAGAAGAGAAAGAATCTCACCCCTCCTCCTATAGACATCACATTTTGTATTGAAAGCACAATCTTGATCATGCATTCATGAGTTGTTTATCTGACTCCTACTCATTGGATGTCAGTCAAAAAACCCAGGTGCCAGGCAATGGATCAAATTCATTTTAGCTGTGATATCGTCATGTTTATTGGCTAATTCCCAAAGCTCTTGTGTTGGTAGCCACCAGCTGTGATGCTTGATTAAGGTGCTGGTGGGCTTTATGGTATTTTTATCTCCCTTGATTCAATTTAGCACATAATATGAAATCAGATGAAAATTACGTATATTCTTCTGTCAGAGCAATGCTCTTCAGGTCTTTATTAGGGAGAACGTATTACTGACAATTTGTAACTCATTCCTTTCCGTGTAAATCACATAAAACAAGCTTTGCTGAGACTTATTATCGTTCATTATGAATGCAGTCGTCAAAATGTACACAACAGCGTAATCTAGAAATTATAACCCATTATGCAGACCCATACATGTTTTCTATGACACGGCTCATTTGCATCGGATGGCGAGCCTCATGCAGCAGATAGCATTGTAAGCCTTTCAGTAATGGATTTAAAGCTTTCGATAATCTAATTTCTTCTCGTCAGATATCGGCTTTGGTGTCCGCTTCTGGTGACTTGTCTATGTTCTTCACCAGAATGCGTAAGATAGAAAATTTAGACACTAAGGGCTAGTGCACTCTGTATAGAACCTATATATCCGATGGGTCCCGTCCTGTGAAATGTATAAAGGCTTTTCTTACAGCCTGCTTTGGGAAGGGCTTTATTAATCTCACAGAATGGTATCTGATCCCTTCCTTGGCTCAGAATGTGTGACAGAGCCTATAACTGTATTGTGTGCACCATCGCACTGCTTAGGGATTCATTAAGTACTGATAGTAAAACTTCAGATAGCTGACTGCCATACACTCATTTTCCTCCCTTCCTATTCACTACTGATGTATGCTTGAATCAGTATAGCATGCATATGTTCAGAAACAGAAGTAAGCTTCTGCCAGACTCCCCTGGTGGTGGGTTATCTCGCTTAGGAACAAACAGCCTCATTCTTCATCCCCTCAACAGCTGCTATTGGGGGGAAAGTCAGGACACCCTTACACACATTAGATGGTCGCCCGATATTAATCTAATATGTACACCCAGCTTTAGTTATTCAAGGGGTCCTGCATATATTTGGGTTTCATCCTCTGGTGATACTTCTTCACAGCACTGTAGGATTCACAGTTTCAGGTGAGCCATATTTTGCAATACACAGTATGGGTCACCTGAAATGACGAATCCTACAGTACTGTGAAGAAGTATCACTTGTGGGTTTTTCAGCGTGTTGGCGACGACTGGATTCAATGTTTAACCATGTGCATCCAGCAGAATGATGAACAAGTTTAGGAAACTGTGACCTCTCGTAAGGCGATTTGTCTCACTTCAGCAAATAACTTTCTCTACATGATAAATGCTAATACAAGGCACTTACTAATGTATTGTTATTATCCATATTGCTTCCTTCACTGGCTGGATTCATTTTTCCATCACATTATACACTGCTCGTTTCCATGGTTACGACCACCCTGCAATTGTGGTCGCACAACGCTTTTTCCTATATTGTAAAAGGACGGCCACCAATGCTGGATTACACGGTTGTCGTAACAATGGAAACGAGCAGTGCATAAAGTGATGGAAAAATGAATGAAGCCAGCAAAGGAGGCAATATGGACAATCACAGTACATTAGTAAGTGCCTTGTATTTTCTCTACATTTTAAATGCCATTTGCTGAAGTTAGATGACCCCTTTAACACAAACAGGTTTCCAGTGTGTTTCTCAGTAAATTCTAGTCCAGACTGGTATATCACATACTCTTTTCCCTTTAGAAAGACTTGAGTTGAATTCAGTATGGCAGATTTCAAAATGGCAGCCTAACATGTTTCTTCTAATAAATAAATAATGCAGCTCCCCTCCCAATTAATACATTCACATATAGGAAGTCCATTTTCTACAAATTACACCAATTAAAGAGTGTGTCGAGACTTTTTTTTTTTTTTTTTCCTTACCTGTAATTGCATCTACTGCAAAAATAGGAAAAATAAAAATTCCAAATAATGGTCACATATTATATAGCCAAAAACATATAAAAACATCTGATCAAGTCATGTGTTTTATCGGGTGTTTACTGCTAAAACTGCAAAAAATAGCCAAAGCAAATTTGTATTCTAGCTTTAGTATATCTACTACATGTATGATATTTTGCATGCATGGGAATAAAAAGTTGTCTTGCGTGAATACAGCCTATGGTCACTTTCACACAGTCAGTGTTTGACCAGTGTTTTTCATCAATCTTTGTAAGCCAAAACCAGGAATGGGTCTGAAACACAGAAGTATACAATGCAAATAAAATATATATAAAATATTAAACAGCCTTAGGTACGTTGCCACCAAGGTGCCACCAATAGTGAAGTACAATCACAAGAGGTTCCAACTGCAAGGTTTTTATTATACTCACAACAGAAGTATACAAACCTTTTATTACATTTTTTTTCTCTGTAGCTTCCTCTCCGGGTTTTGGTTTACAAATGCAAAATGCAGACAGTGTGAACGCAGCCTAAGGCGTCTTCTATTTATCTATGTGCCATAAGTTAACCAACATTTAATGGCATTTTTGTGGCATTTAGTGCTACTTCTAGTGCCCTTAACAACCTGGAAGAATTAATGTCCACATTTCTTTTATAGCATTACATATGTTCCAAGTGAGAATTTGGAAGAATATCGAGCAAGTGTGGGGCAGCTGAAGGAAGGAACCGTGCCACTAAATGTATTTACTGCCCAGAACAATAGGTGAGCACCACACTGTATTATATCTAGCAATTAGAAAGTGAACCCGTCACACTGCAGTACAATCCGTAGACAGCAGGCTATAGAGCAGGGGGAGCTGAGCAGACTGATATATAGTTTTATGGGAAAAGATTCAGTATTATTTGTCATTTATTCATGTAAATCTCTGCTCGTTCTGGGCTTAGGAGACATGCAGGTGGTCCTTTCAATGTGAAATATTGCTGCCAGTCAATAAATAGTTCCACCCACTGGACTCCGAAACATTGAAAGAACAGAGATTTAAATGAGTAAAAACAATTGATCAGTCTGCTCAGCTCCTCCAGCTCTATAACATGCTGCCTTTCCAGACTAAGGTTACATATACTTGTAATTCCCATTTCTTTCTTCTGTAGGTAAATGATTTAACCTCAGTAATAAACATGACAACTTTGATCGAACGTGTTCTTCCTTTTTACAGGGCACATCCACTTCAATGAGCCACTCATCTGGGCTCTAGTACACAAAACTGGTTGTGCACTATTAGCCAGCAAAATAAGAACAAATGTCCTAGAATTGTAGAGGACATGAGTGATGTAGGCACAGTGGCTGTTTTTGGCAGTTTTGCCAATTGTACCAGGGTTGTGGGTTTGACTGATCAGGAAAATATCTGTATGAGGTTTGCTCTCCTTGTTCTTGCATAGGTTTCCTCATATTATTCCAATTTCCTCCCAAACGCAACATGTTTGGGTGATTGGCCTACAGATATGGAGATGTATTATTACTGGCTTCAATTTATACAGCTTGAAGGGGTTTTCCAGGCTTTTTGAAAAACCCGTCCTTTCTTCTGCCTTATGGAAGAAAGTTTGGATAATACTGTACTTATTCGATTGTCACACCACCGAATACGCTGTCTCTGCTGCATTCACACAGGCCGTGGGCATTTCTACTCGGATCTCGACCAGATGTGTGCTCTTCTGTTCCTGTTCACAGAACAGGGCAGGAAGACTCAAGAACATCCAATTGGAACATGAGTGGAAGAGCCCACAGCTGAGATGGTGGCATCAGCAGTGTGATGGACGTATAAGTATTAGGCCTCATGCACACAACAGTATTTTTTCACAGTCCGCCAAACGGGGTTCCGTTGTTCCGTGATCCGTTTCCGTTTTTGTTTCCGTGTGTCTTCCTTGAGTTTTAGAGGATCACCAGACATGAAGGAAAGTGAAAAAAAAAATCTAAGTCAAGTTTGCCTTGCAAATGATAGGAAAAAATCGGACAGGGATCACGGACGCGGATGACAATCTTGTGTGCATCCGTGTTTTTTCACGGACCCATTGACTTGGGTCATATTTTTTTGACGGACTGAAAACACGGATCACAAACGCGGATGACAAACGGTGCATTAAACGAGTTTTCAACGGACCCATTGAAAGTCAATGGGTTCGCAGAAAATCACAGAAAACGGAACAACGGACACCGAACACAACAACGGTCGTGTGCATGAGGCCTTAACCAAACTATCTTTCAGGTGGGTTTTGTAAAAAGCCTGGCGAACCCCTTTAAAACTAGACAGTACATGTTCAAGATGCAGTATATCACAGAGGAACACATAGTGTGATAGATCTAGTGTATCTTGCTAGACTTCTTAGGCACTGTTCCTTATGCCACTTCTTGATCGGCTTACTTTAGACCAATTTTTGTCACCAAAATGACCTCTTCTAGACACACTCAAGAACTGTGTAGTGAGGCGCAAAGAATGTCTAAAACACATAGGTGGACATTTAGTAAGACCACCTATTACATGCTGGTCTTAATCTATCCCCTGCTGGCATCAGATATGCCATAATTATTAAGTTGCACGCCTGTGCGGTTCAGTGTACCAAAACAGCTTTCCTGTATTTTTTCTGGCGTAGATTATAATAAATATGCCTTGCTGCCTATAACCGTACCTGCACATCCGATTCCTCGCCCTGCTCCACCTACCTTTTGAAAAATTGGCAAGCAGGGATCTAAACCCAGAAAATCTTTGCGACTTTTTGATTAAAATTAGTCTCTTCCCTCAGTGATGCCCCAGAGCTGCCTGAGCGTGAAGAGGGAGAAGGGGAGGAAAGTGAACTGGAACATACTGCATTCAGCAACTGGAATAATCCAAGAAGGTATGCCCATGGGTGTCCTTTACTCAAGCTCCATGAGTGCCTGGAAGTCTTTTGCATGCTAAATCCCAGCTGTCTATATCTGTAATATTCATGAACTAATTTATGTACTTTATCATACAGGGTTGAGCTTTGGAGAGAGCCTGGGAAATCACTGGGGATCAGCATTGTTGGTGGCAGAGGCATGGGGAGTCGCTTAAGCAATGGGGAAGTAATGCGAGGAATCTTCATCAAACATATTCTAGAGGACAGTCCGGCAGGGAAGAATGGAACCCTAAAAACTGGAGATAGGATTGTTGAGGTACCATCTGGGTGCATAACTGTGAAAAGCACAGCTGTTTTACTCTATATGGTGGACCTTGTGATGACTAGAGCCTCAAGTGTTGTCTTGTTGAATGCTGAAATATTACATATTACAAATGTAGAACTATTACATTTTTTTCTAATCTGCATTTTCCTTGTTTTTAAGTGTAGCTTATAGGTGTTGGCACAAAACCATTAAAATCAGATATATGCAGTTCATGTTATTGCACGCGGCTGTCTTCCATCCCTTCTCAAGTATTATGCCTTTAACTTTAAATTGGGAAGACTATGTACATGCAACATACACAAAGACATTATAATATGCTTGCAATATAGGTGGTGACGTGATTTCTTGTTTATTTGTAAAGTGTTGGTTATTTGTACTCAATCTGTGAAATTCAGCATGGCCGTAATGGTCTCTGACTCCTCTTGAAGACATCTTAAATTATTGCTAACTATTCACACAACTTTGCATAAATCAATAGTACAATTATGAGGGCTGCTTGTGAGTGACTATGAGGCAGTTAGGAAGGAGATTCTCTTCTACTTTCTGTGTGCAGTGGATGGCAGCCAAGAAATATGGCCAGAAATACTGTCATCCCTCAGGTACACACACTGTACTATTGGTAAATGCTAAATTTGTGAACCCTCAGTGATGCTTTACGATATTAACTTGGATAAATTGATTTCCAAAATGGATAAATACTCAAAACGGTCTCAGTTTGTGTTTCCAAGTTTCACTGGGACAAAGTCTTTTGGACTGAGTGAGTAGGACTTTGCACAGTGCTGTGGATTTTCTCTCAACTAGATTACTATCCTCAATCTTGAGCGGTCTCTTTGTTTGCTTTAATGAGTCGACTGTCAGCTGTAAGCTTCAGATTAACTTCTGAGAACCCACTCGTCTATGGTGTTCCGTGCAGGAAAGCCATTTACAAAATCACTTACAACGTAAAGCCGTCGTACCAAGGCTTTTTGAACAATAAAGCCTATTACTGACATCTATTTATAACACTTCTCTAATACACATACATCCCTCAGTGTGGTGGCCATAGACTTTTTTCCTTATATATTTTTTTTAATACAAATGCAAGAGTATCGCAGGAGATCTCCTAAAACCCAAAATTTAACCAACTTTTGTAAGTCATCTTTGAGCTTGCAGCAATTGAATAAACTGTATTTTAGGTGGATGGCATTGACCTCAGAGACGCTAGTCATGAGCAGGCAGTAGAGGCAATAAGAAGAGCTGGAAATCCTGTCATCTTTGTGGTTCAGAGTATCATCAGCAGACCCAGAGTAAGTACCTACACGTTGGCTTATACGGAGGTGGATGTGCAATGTGAGCTTCTTTTACTTTCAGTTATTGAACTTACTATTTCCATTAATGGGGTTCTACACTATAGAAATGAGATTCAGGTGACAGCACTGTGTTTTTCAGAATTCAGCCATGTCAGGGGTGGTGGCCGGGCATGTTTATGTAATGGTACGCTTCCATGTAGTACTGTAAGGCTTCAAGTATTGGGGTATTCTGGATCATATACACTGATATATAGATGAGCATGACTAAATAATCCCCCCTCCTTACCCCAAGGATTCTTGCATAGAGACTGAATTGTGACATAGAGTTCATTACCGCTTCCAAGGTTTTTAGTTTTTTTTAAAGCTACATGTATGACTGCATAGATCCACATATTTATATAGGTTACTGTGGTGTCTGATAGAATGTGTTAGTATACTGTTGCATAAAAATGAATAGCATTTAGAATATGAATTTCTTACTGGGTCACTAACCAATATAGGCAAACACTGTTTTATACCTTTGCTAAACCACTTTATTTCTTCTCTTAATTTGAATCCCCTCCCCGAATAATTGTAATACAAATGAATTCACAGATTATTTCCTTAATTTTCTTCTCTAGCCTGAATCTCTGTATTGCTCTCCATCTGCCTCTGCTTTCAGGGGGCAACCACATACTAACCCCTTCTCTCACAACTCCTCCAAGGTAAATATTCTGCCTGAAATGCATGATTGTCATGACCTTTGCCAGCTAGTAGAATAGTGGTTCTAAAAGGTAAATTTATTGAGAGAGGTTTATGAAGCCAATTATTTCAAATTTGTTTGCAAAATGAGCCAAACTGTTTTTTTTTTTTTTTTTTCTTCTCTTTGCCTGTGTCTGTCTAGAAGAAGAGTGCACTATATTTCAGTGCAAAATATTGCAGTTGTGTAAACCAGCCATGAGGTAGCAGGAGCAGAAGTGTGTGTAACATGCCAGTGTCTGCCCAGTATTTTTTTTTTTTTTTATTTTTTTTTATAAAAAGAATGTTTTAAAAAAATAAGAAAACACTAGGTGGTCAATCCAGTGGTTTCTTGCTGGTCTCTCCTGACACAGAAATGTCAGTACTGGCCAGCTAGTAACATTCTTACTGGCTGTATATATAATAATTAGCCCAATCTGCCCCATTTTCAATCATTTGTAAGCGCATGCTGCCATGAACTCTATTAGTAAATCTCCCTAACGAATGTGAAATCACCAATTTACCTCTATTAATTATCTGGATTCACTTAGTGTACTTCCATTTTGGGCCCCCTATAAGGGTCCTATTTAGATGTCAACACTATCACCCAACAGAAAAAGGCACAAGACCCAAATTCTCTTAAGAAAACTACCACCTTTATTGAAAATTCATATTAAAACCTAATAAAGCCACATACAATACAGATAAAAGATAAGGAAGGGGTGAGCCTGCTTACAAGTAAATAGCACAGCTGATAGATTGTAGTGTGGTCGTAACCATGGAAATGAGCAGTGTATAATGTGATGGAAAAATGAATCCAGCCAGCGAAGGAAGCAATATGGATAATAACAATACATTAGTAAGTGGCTTGTATTAACTTTCTCTACATAATAAATGCTATTTACTGAAGAGAAACAACCCCTTCAAGGTATAGATATTTCTTGAACAATATGGGACCAGCACTCCAGCAAAGAATGATATAATTATGATTGACAAGGGTATACTACATTTTCCAGGTTTTCTAACCCATGTAATGAAAAAAAAAAAAAAGACTAATGTTTCCTACTAGGACAATACATAGGAGTGGCTGCCTCTGAAAAGACATTGATGACAAGGCTAATCGCTAGAACCAAATGGCATCAGTGCCAGGCAAGCGCACTGTTGGCTTTGCACAGATTTTTTGAGCAGCCTCATGGTCAGGTCACATCTGCCTTTCTGACACTGTTGGTCCTACCTCTCTTACCATCAGTGTCTTAAGTGAAATAGCCATACTCTTACTGTAGTTCTCACTTTTTTCCTTTGCTTTTGGAATAATAGTAGTATTAAAATGTGTTTTTATTTTTTAGACGCAAAGCTCACCTTTACAGAGCACATTTGGTACTAAACCTCTCTTCAGATGCACTAACCCATTTGCTGATCCTTCTCAGTTCTCCACTAACAAGGTTGGATGCTTTAACTTGTTTGTCTCTTTGCCCAATATAATTGGTGCAATAAAATATCTAGAATCCTGTTTAGCTAGCCTTAGGATGAATTTACATGCAGCAGTTTTGTTGGAGAATTGTCTGACTGTCAGAAATGGGACATCCGAAATCCATGACCTTTCCACCAAAACAACCTCAAACAAGCACTACCTGTAGCAGCATAATCTCGTTCTGATTTTCAGTGCAGACATTTCTGAAACAAATCTGTATGAATTCATCCTAGATGTATGCATTAGCTGGTGCAGTGTTATTGGTGATTATTATACAGCATAACATCCACTATAGAAGCTTATTTTATTTTAATCTTTTTTTCTGAAAATGTATATGTATTCATGGCTGCTCCTCGTGCCTTTTTTTTCTTTAGTTGGTGTTTCTAGTGGTTCAATTCCATAGTTGTCATTGACAATGAAGGTGCTTCTGGAAGTTTCATTTACTATAGGTACTTAAAAGGGGTTTTCCCGAACTTCCAAACCCCCCATTCAGCTGTAAAAAAGCCCCGACTTTCTAATGTACTCAAAGTTCTGTGGATCTGCTGCTTTGAGAATCGGTCACGTAACTAGCCTTTTTGGAAGATCTTGACTTCCACCAATGTCTCTCCTTAAGTATCCTGTCCCTGGAATGGATGTCACATCGTTTCTGGGACTAGAATAGGGGCGGTGCAATGGATGGGGCTTCAGTCCTCCATTTGTCAGTGCATGCGCCAATGTGGTGAATGTGCTCTGTGCATGCTCCAATAGATGGAAGATTTATTCGGCAGGCTTACAGCTCTATCACCACACTGCCCCTGTACTGGTACGGAAATGATGTACCGTCCATTTGGGGGCTGGAAACTTCAGAAGTAAGAAGATGGTCGTGACGTCAACCGAAGTCAAGATTTTCTGAAGAGGCACGTCATGTGAAAGAGGTGATGAGAACATTAGAAAGTGGTTTACAGGTTCACACAACTGCGTAATTGACATAATTGCTTAAAGGAACACTAATCGCAGAAAATGGAAAAAAAAATGCCAGCACTTCACGCCTACATCTTTTCATATCCCTCTGTCCTATTTTGTCTCAAATTGCATTAAAAACTGAGAAATCTTCCTAGCAGATTAGCAGTGTCGCCTCTCCTCTTCAGATTCCTGTGATAGGCTGTAATGCAAATGGCTGAAGTGGAAGCCTTCCTGTGCTGCTGTCTGTAGAAGAGCAAAAAAATCATTATGCTTTCCCCCTTTATTAAGGCTGCTTCTTCAGCCGACCACCCACTGGCAATACAAGAGATCACCAGATTTATATAAACCCTTATGGACACAACCATATTTTGTATCTGTGTCCGATCCACATTTTTTACGGATTGCAAATGGACCCATTTATTTCTATGGGTCTGCAAAAAAAAAAACGTCCCGCACATGGATGTCATCTGTGTGTCCTTTCCACAAAAACATATTACATGTCCTATTCTTTGCCGAAAGATGAAGACCACGGACCTATTGAAATGAATGGGTCCCCCAAAAAAACAGACACAAAACGGATGTCACATCTGAGTTTTGTGGGCCCTAAAATGGATATGGTCGTGGGCATGTGACCTGTGTCGGGATCATGCAGAAAATGCTGCAGAATGACAAACAAGGGGGCAAGATTCCTACTGTCCTTACTTCTGGGTTTAATGTTCCTTTATAATTGTAAGCAATTGCAGTGTGTCAGAATCCACCATTAAGAGTGCATTGTAAGATGATGACTGTGTGCAATGATCAGCGGCACAAGGTACATAGATGCAGCCAGTTTCCCTTGGATGCCAGAAACAAATAATGTTTGCGCCTTTTAAAGCCGCCTTGAATAAGGAAATAGTGCACATTTGAAACAAAGTGTATATGATTAAATCATTTAAAAATTGTAAAGAGGTTGTTCAGACTTTACAGCATGGTAGGCCATCACTAGTTGATCGTCACTGGTGCACTGCTCCCATTAATGTCAGTAGAAGCAGATTCCAGTACAAGGTTGATGGTGCAGTGTAAGGCCAGCGCCGACTACCAGCAGTGGAGCTACACCCGAACAGCTGGGGTGCGGGGTGTCAAACCCCAGCCGATCATCTAGTGATGGCCTAGTAAAGCCTGGCTCCTTTAATCAATGTATGTTAACAAGTTCAAGACCAGGTCATTTTTTTTATTTTATTTTTCGTACAGGCAGCTTTTACATTTTTTTTCTTTTTTTTTTTTTTTCTTCTAGTGATACATGGGGGTTTATTTTAATGTTATTTTTATTTTAGTATTTTGTGTTTTTATTTTTTTTTTATCCCCAGGAAAATTAAAAAATAGTCTATTTTTCTTTTCTTTTTTTTCTTTGTCTAGTTGCTCAAAGTACAACTAACATTGTTTCCATTAGGATCATTCTTATATAGGGGATATATTGTTTAGGGTGGGGGTTTTTTGTCTTCATTTTATACTTTACATCCCCCTTAAAAGAATACAAGACAATTGGTGGCATTGTAACATTACAATATTTTTGTTTATTCCCGATTTCTATTGTAACTGGCTCTAACATATTAGCCCTATGTACAAGAATACAGCCTCCTGACATGCACTGTCATGGCCAAAAGTTTTGAGACTGACACAAATTTTGCTTCTTCAGTGTTTTTATATATTTTTGTCAGACGTTTCCATGATATATGGAAGTACAATATATAAGCATTTCTTTTTACTTTTCTTGACATCAATTTTATGCAAGGACTCAATATTTCCAGTGTTGATCCTTGTGTATCAAAAGTTCTGCAATTTGCCCTGGCATGCTGTATACAAGCTTCTGGGCCAATTCCTGACTGATGTCAACCCATTATTGCCTAATTAGTCCTTGGGAGTTGATTACAATTTCTGTGTTTTTGTTTGTCCACCTGCTTTTTGAGGATTGTCCTCAAGTTCTCAATGGTATTGAGAGCTGAAAGGTTTTCTGTCATGGGCCCAAAATGTTAATGTTTAGTTCACAGAGCCACTTAGTTATCACTTTGGCCTTGTGACACAGTGCTCGTGACTTTGTTTTTAGGCACAATTCTCAGTAAGCCCACCTCTTTGGATGAGAAGCAACCCCACACATGAATGGTCTCAGGATGGCTTACTGTTGGCATGACACAGGATTAGGACAGGATAATTTTTCAGATGTCCCAAACAGTCTGAAGAGGGTTTTATCAGAGAAAATATCCCAGTCCTCTGCAGTCCATTCCCTGTACTTCCTGCTAAATTTAATTATTTCCCTGATATTTTTCTTGGAGAGAAGTGACTTCTTAGCTGTCCTGACACCAGGCCATCCTCCAAAAGCCTTCAACCCACTGTGCATGCGGATGCATTCACACCTGCCTCCTGCCATTCTTTAGCAAGCTCTGCCCTAGTGGTGACCAGATCTCATAGATGAATGTTCTTTAGGAGATGGGTGTGGCACTCTCTCTACTTTCTTGGAAACCCTGAAGCCTGCTTCTTAGCAGTTGAACGTCTCTCCTTGAAGTTCTTGGTGGTCGAATAAATGGTTGATTTATAAGCAGCAGTGTCCTTGCCTGTGAAGCCCTTTTTGATGTATAAGAACGATGACTGCACGCGTTTCCTTGGAGGTAACAGAAGACAATGATTCAAGCACCACTATTCCTTTTAAAGCAACCAGTCTTCTGTTCTAATTCAATCAGCATAACAGAGTGATATCAGCTGCCTTGTCCTCGTTAACACTTTCTTCTGAGCTAACAAGAAGATCACTGAAATTATTAGCAAGTCATTTTGTGGCTAGGCTGAAATGCAGTAATTAAAGGGGTTATCCCATGACTAATGTAATAAATGACAATCGGAGATCATATGGTACATAGCAATCACTTTCTAACAAAGCTTAGAACCAGCCCTGTACCTCACATGGATCCAGTGATCTCCACATTCATTGATCTGCTAGATTTATAACAAGCTGGTAGCTCAAGGGGAGTGTCTTTTCTGCTGCAGCTCAGGAGGAGTGTCTTTTGTGCTGCAGCACAGGGGGCGTGTCCCTGCTTTCCCTATCACAGCTCAGGAGGAAGTTGAAGGATGAAACTGAGCATGTGCGGCCTTCTTAGTGAGCAGGACAAAGAAATAAAAAAACAGCAGGTGGTGCTATACAGATACGTTATATTGAATAACTTAGTGGCTATGTTAAATTACATTAAATTAATTACATGCCTCTGGGTGGACCAGATCTTACAACCCATGGTGATGGCATTACCTGTGGGACAGTAAACATGTCTTACAATCTATGCAAGATGTACTTTGGTCTCCTCAATATGTTTGGATTACCTGTGATGTTACTCCTTTATACTCTAGTATTCCACAGGATTTGGCTCTGGTGGCTTCATCTCCTTATTTAAACAGGTATGGTAAATATAGTGAGGAGACTAAGGAGTTCATATTGTCTGCTATGGACTACCTTTTGAAACATGATTATTTTAGTTTTGATGGAGATTTTTTTTTTTTTTTTTTTTTCTGCAGATCAGAGGAACGTCTATGGGAGCTAAGTTCTCGCCCTTGCTTGCCAATTAGTTTTTGGCATGGTGTGTGGAACAGTTTATTTACACTAGTGGCAATCCATTTTTTTCATCTATTATTTGGTATGGTAGATTTATAGATGACCTCATTATATGAGGAGGTCATCTAGAAGATATATTGTTTATCTGGTAATTATTTATACCAGAACAAATGTAATTTACCTTTTACTAGCCACCATGACCGCAATAAAATACATTTTTTAGATTTAACTCTTTCTGCACAGAAACAATCCATCATTACTACTACTTATGTTAAACCCCCCGCGTGTTGTTAGAAATATTCCAAGGGAGAAATCATTAGGTCTAAACACAATTGTTCTGATAATGCATCTTTTGTGAGAGTATGTGAACGTATAACTAGCGTCTTAAGGATAGAGACTATCCAGATTGGCCATTAGAACGTGCAAGGGAATTTGCTGCGAACCAAAGATAGGTCAGACTTGCTAATACCCTCTCCTTTTGTTAGAAATTAGTGAATAATAGTAAGGGATGTTTTTTTACAACTACGTACAGTATGGAGTATATTCCTTGATTTTCCGGTTTCATTTCTGAGTTTTGGGAATAATCAACCAATTAATGACGTTTAGTGATTCTTATTGGCTCACTTTTTTGCATGTGTATTTTAACAGCTGAACTATGTATACCTTTACATGTTTGATAAATGGCTAGTGTAGCCTGAAGCGCGTCATTTTATCTGCTTGTATCTTGCGAAGAAATAAAGAATTTGGTTTTAAGTACGGCAATGTTGGAACATTTTTCCTGTTTAATTACATGCAATTACAAAAGAATTTAGATCCAGGTGCTGGTTTGGAAACTGCTGAATATTTTTTTGGGGACAACCCGTTTAAATCAATTTTCATGACAAGGAATGACTGCAATTTTTTGCAAAATGAATCTGATCACTCTTCATAGCAATGAAAAATGCCACCATAAAAACTGAAGCAGCAAAATTAGTGAAAACTAAAATTTGTGCCAGGCTCAAAACTTTTGCCCACGACTAGACCTGAGCAAGCCTGTCTTTTGGCAGGTTCAGCATTTAAGTGAATTACATAATGCATAAAGTAATTGAATGCCGTCATAATACAAGTGTATGGCCAGCAGAGCAGAACCCTTCGGAGCTGGCCATACACTTGTATTATGCGACATGCCGGCATTGAATCACGTGAAGGATTCTGTTAGAATGGAATCCATTACGTATTTCACTTAAACCTCGAACTCGAATCTGCCAAAAGGCAGGTTCGCTCAACCCTACCCACTACTGTAAGACCTTCAACTCCTTTGGTTACCTAGCACCCAGAGATCACATGATTGTCAGGACAGGAATAGGGGCATCATGGCAGCTTTCTGTAATGATTAGTTTTCATTGAGCGCGGTGTATGCATAGATCGGGAAGTTAGGGTTTTAAGAAAACTGTCTCTACCTTCTCTCTGTTGAGCCTGGCTGTCGCTGACAACCAGCTCCCCGCTCCCGCAGCTGCAAGCTCCTCATGGACAGTTAGAAATGACCTCGCATGCGGACGCTTTTAGGTCGCCTAGTAGTCCATAAGTGGTTAATTCCAAATCCTTAAAATAAACACCCACAGATAATCTAAGTGTATCTATCACCACCATGTTTCATATGAATGTCTCACTGGGTCACTTGCACGATTGGCAGTATTATACCAAGTAAAGACACGTCACACTGTGGCAAGCAGATGACCGTCACAACCATTTCACATGCATGTATACAGAGGACTGGTTGGGAACCTAGATAGTCACTGTGTAGATATGGTATATGGGAAGGAAATGCTGCAGTAAATGTAATGTGTTATATATATATATACAGACGTGGACAAAATTGTTGGTACCCTTTGGTCAATGAAAGAAAAAGTCACAATGGTCACAGAAATAACTTTAATCTGACAAAAGTAATAATAAATTAAAATTCTATAAATGTTAACCAATGAAAGTCAGACATTGTTTTTCAACCATGCTTCAACAGAATTATGTAAAAAAATAAACTCATGAAACAGGCATGGACAAAAATGATGGTACCCCTAGAAAACACAGAACATAATGTGACCAAAGGGACATGTTAATTCAAGGTGTGTCCACTAATTAGCATCACAGGTGTCTACAACCTTGTAATCAGCCATTGGGCCTATATATATGGCTCCAGGTAATCACTGTGTTGTTTGGTGATATGGTGTGTACCACACTCGACATGGACCAGAGGAAGCAAAGGAAAGAGCTGTCTCAAGAGATCAGAAAGAAAATTATAGACAAGCATGTTAAAGGTAAAGGCTATAAGACCATCTCCAAGCAACTAGATGTTCCTGTGAGTACAGTTGCACATATTATTCATAAGTTTAAGATCCATGGGACTGTAGCCAACCTCCCTGGACGTGGCCGCAGGAGGAAAATTGATGACAAATCTAAGAGACGGATAATCCGAATGGTAACAAAAGAGCCTAGAAAGACTTCTAAAGAGATTCAAGGTGAACTTCATGCTCAAGGAACATCAGTGTCAGATCGCACCATCCGTCGTTGTTTGAGCCAAAGTGGACTACATGGGAGACGACCAAGGAGGACACCATTGTTGAAAACGAATCATAAAAAAGCAAGACTGGAATATGCCAAACTACATGTTGACAAGCCACAAAGCTTCTGGGAGAATGTCCTGTGGACAGATGAGACAAAAATCGAAGTTTTTGCCAAGGCACATCAGCTGTATGTTCACAGACGAAAAAATGAAGCATATCAAGAAAAGAACACTGTCCCTACTGTGAAACATGGAGGAGGCTCTGTTATGTTCTGGGGCTGCTTTGCTGCGTCTGGCACAGGGTGTCTTGAATCTGTGCAGGGTACAATGAAATCTCAAGACTATCAAGGAATTCTAGAGAGAAATGTACTAGCCAGTGTCAGAAAGCTTGGTCTCAGTCGCAGGTCATGGGTCTTGCAACAGGACAATGACCCAAAACACACCGCTAAAAACACCCAAGAATGGCTAAGAGGAAAAAATTGGACTATTCTAAAGTGGCCTTCTATGAGCCCTGACCTCAATCCTATTGAGCATCTTTGGAAGGAGCTGAAACATGCAGTCTGGAAAAGGCACCCTTCAAACCGGACACAACTGGAGCAGTTTGCTCATGAGGAGTGGGCCAAAATACCTGCTGAGAGGTGCAGATGTCTCATTGACAGTTACAGGAAGCGTTTGATTGCAGTGATTGCCTCAAAAGGTTGCGCAACAAAATATTAAGTTAGGGGTACCATCATTTTTGTCCATGCCTGTTTCATGAGTTTATTTTTTTACATAATTCTGTTGAAGCATGGTTGAAAAACAATGTCTGACTTTCATTGGTTAACATTTATAGAATTTTAATTTATTATTACTTTTGTCAGATTAAAGTTATTTCTGTGACCATTGTGACTTTTTCTTTCATTGACCAAAGGGTACCAACAATTTTGTCCACGTCTGTATATATATATTATAATTTACACGACTTTGCATCTTGCCTTTTATCTGTACACTTTCTAAGGTTGCACTTTTAACTGTTCTCTTGTCACTGTAGGGCACAATGAATCCGGTTAGAATTGCTTTCCGTTGTTCCCCAACTAACCCCTTTGCTCCCACGCCATTTAAGGTTTGTCTGAGTGATAACCGCCTATAGTTCTCCATTCTTAGTGCGCACTTGATTGTGTGATGCTGTGTATCATTTAGAGTTTGTGAAGCACTGCTTGCCTGTCTAATGGAAAGTATAAGATACTTATATACTGTGCCATTCATTGTTTTTAGTTATCCATCGATCATTGTTGTTAATTGTGTTTTGGACTTCTGCATGATCACCTTAACACCATGAGTTTTACATGTGAACTATAGTGCATGTCTTTTCTTCTCATGGAAAGCTCCTTGCATTTTAACTACAACAGTTTCTTAGTCTTTGGACTAATATCAAGTAGCATCTGTTCTTAACATGAGAGAGGGTCATGAAAATGGAACAGATATGCTATTCTGAAGGTGGATATGGTTAGGGTGCACACAGGCTGAATTTAATGGCTGTTAATAGGCAACCCCAGGCCATCTAATGGATGCCATTAGGCCAGCTAGTTTTAAAAACCCAAGTGCCGAAGAAGTGTCGATCCAGTGGGCACCTGAAACCCAATTGTCAAAGTAGTGTTGATCCCCATTTAATTGTGTGCATTTGCACTTCTTCTTTTGAGAGCACACACCTCTGTGGCTTTCTAGCTAAACTTCAGTACCAGGAATCTTTATACTTCCAGATGTTCTCAGTTTTGCAGTGCCATTAAGAGTTTTCTTCCTGGAGGGTGGCGTATTTGGCCCCTTAGGCCCCTCATCCCACTGTAACTAATTTTCCTCTTTTGGGTGAGCCAAAGTTAGTACTTTCAGTTCATAATGCTTGGGTGATACCGCAGACTGTCCACCTAAGCTTTAGTTAAGGGAGTCTGACTCTTTTAGGGCCTTCTACTTTTGGAGGTTGCTTTTATTAGTACTTTGATGACAACACAGTCTCTAGCTTTTCAGCAATAAAAAATGAAGGTGGGCTGGGAGTCAGATCCTCATCGATCTAATATTTATATCATTAACTGGAAAATATTGTAGCGTTTCCTATGTTGTCTAGTTTGTCCATACAATCATGATAAAATTAGAAAACCCCTGTTTCTACAGATTGAGTAAAGGGGTTGTCTACACTGGCAAGTCATTGACAACAGCTGATCACTGGACATCCAGCAGTGATGGAAGAGCGCTTTTTGCAGAGATTTGTTACATGACTTTCAAAATTCTCATAGCTAAGCCATGGATCTCTAGAGGGAATGCCCTACCCTCAAATACTCCAAAACCACAGGACATCTTAAAATGGATTCTCTAAAACAAATAATATCTTTAATAAAGGACTTATTAAACATAAAAATGGCATGGTTGACTTGCCTTTTCTTCTACAGTCTGGTTAGATCTGCATCATAAAATAAGAAAAATAATCAGTGTGTGTGGTTGTGTGTGTCTTATCAATATACAGTGCATTCCTTTAATCCAGCATTAATGGAACTTGTTAGGTGTTAAATTAAAAGGTTTTTTCAATTACCGTCTTGAAAAAGTATATAAAAATCCATTGTAAGGCCTAATTCACATGCCAGTGTTTGATCAGTGATTTCCATCAGTGATTGTGAGACAAAACCAGGAGTGGGTCCTACACAAAGATAAGGTAATAATGGAAGGATCTGCACCTCTTCTGTGTTTTTGACCCATCCCGGTTTTGAGAGGCAATAATTTTTACTTTATTTTTTAATTTAATTAAACCAGGTAAAACAAGGTACAACAATACATAAAAGCAATAATAGTACATAGGTATATATATATATATATATATATATATATATATATATATATATAGATAGATAGATAGACAGTAGATCCTACATAATAATGGAGATTATCTACATTTATTAGGCCATAATAACGCATTGTACAGTCCATGTACTCAAGGTCGTTTATATGTGACAGCACAGGTTGGGGATGAAGATAAGTAGAGAGGTGAATCAATACTTTATTAAAGGTAAGAAAAAGTAGAATCCCAAAAAGTGCCGTTCATCTAGAGATTCTGATGGTCAACTTAAAGGGAACCTGTCACCAGTTTTATGGTGTCCTAACTAAGGGCAACATAAATAAGTGACCGATTCGCTTATCAAAATGCTGGGTCACTTTCTTTAATTGACCTAGTCAATCTGCCAACATCTGGTATTGAAAAGCTCCAGCTGATAATGATGAGTCATGAATATTCATGAGCTCCGGACTCTCCCCGGCCACCTGCTGCTGAATGACAGTTTGTTTCCATAGGAATCAGCAGCAGGTGGGCAGGGGAGTGGCTATAGCTCTGAATTAAATATACACTGGACTCACTGACATCACGCCGGACTCCAATCAGCTCATTAGCATGCAGCATCTTTGTGTGTGTATTATGAGGTAACCATCTGTCACACCAGTAAGTGAATACATCTAAGGTACTTTTTAGTAGTTAATGATTGTATATAATTAGTTAGATTATAATCAAATATCCACATGACAGGTTCCCTTTAAAGCATGAAACAATATAATCAGTTTGATACTACCATCATACAATAGGAATGGAAAGAGAAGGGGAGGGAGAACAAGGTGAAGCGGTTTTCCGCTCCAAGGGAAAGGAAAGGGTAAGTAGTAACAACATCGGATTAGCGAGTATATGTCCCATCCCCAATTTTGGCCCACAATCACTGATGGAAATCACTAACCAAATCCCTGATGTGTGACTTAGGCCTCATGCACACGACAGTGTTTTTTCACGGTCAGTGATTTGGCTTCAGTGGTCCGTGTCCGATTTTGCTTCAGTTATGTTTCCTTGTGTCTTCCTTTTTTTTGTCTGACAGGGGGAAAAAAAAGGAAGGTTAATGAAAAGTGTAATTTTATTGCACCAAAGTCTTGTAGAAAAAAAACAGACACGGACATGGATGACATACCAGTTGTGCATCCGTTTCTTTTGATGGACCCATTGACTTGAATGGGTCCGTCCTCTGTTTTCCACTGACAAGAATAGGACAGGTTATATTTTTTTGACGGACTGGAATCACGGATCACAGACGCGGAGAAAAAACGGAGGACTATCATTTTTTTTTTCCACAGCTCCATAGAAATGAATGGGTCCGCTAAACTGTGAAAAATGACGGAACGGACGTGGATGTACACAATGGTCGTGTGCATGAGGCCTTAGGGTAGAGAAATCTCCAGATATAAGGTTAACACACTGCTACTTTTTAGTTTTTGTAATGTGGGTATCTTCCGAGTTAATCATCCCAGCTCTTGTATTTCAGATGATGTGAAAATTCCATATTATATTACAGTTCTATGCTGGATTAAAGG